>NC_137147.1:18300432-19500432 GCF_951394435.1 Stenella coeruleoalba | reverse complement strand
ACCTTCATATCTTCCATGTCTTTGCTCAAATCACCTTCTCAGTGAGGTCTTTCCTTCTGCTCTCTTTAAAATCACACACCATCACTCTTTTCCTAGCCAGCCCTGCCCCACTGCACTAACTACCCTCCCTTTCTGTTTTATGTTTCTCCACAATACTTATGGCCTTCTAATAACTATTAAATGCACTAATTTATTGTATTAACTGTGTCTTATTTCTTCACTTCAATGTTAGCTCAATGAGGTCAGGGACTTTTAGAAGTCTGCATAGAATACAATATCTTGTAAATTGTTTTTATTTTTATTTTTTGGTAGGCGGGCCGCTCACTGTTGTGGCCTCTCCCGTTGCAGAGCACAGGCTCCGGACGCACAGACTCAGCGGTCACAGCTCACGGGCCCAGCCACTCCACGGCATGTGGGATCTTCCCGGACCGGGGCACGAACCCATGTCCCCTGCATCGGCAGGCGGACTCTCAACCACTGCGCCACCAGGGAAGCCCTTGTAAATTGTATTGATAGATGCTCAATACAATTTTTAAATAAAAGGGTGAATTGAAATGTTAGGATTAAATTCACCATGCATTTAGGGAAACATCTGATTAGAGTTCCTGTCTCATTTCATATTAGAAGATTGCTTTTGTGTCTGAGAAAAATTTTCCTGAAGGAAAACATTTAATAAAAACAATTTGGCCAGGAAGAAAAAGATTTGCCCAAATCTCTACTCTTGGAAATGAAACAGAAAAGGAATTATAAAAGTCTGAGTTACTACCATGGGATTTTGCCCATGCTGCAAATGATTAATAAGATCCTCTTAATATGCTTAGATATTCTGTGATAAATTTAAAGAGATTATTTTACATATTCTGTATGATCCATTTGTTGATGTTATTGTCTTCTAGTGTAAATACGATTTCATTAACAAATATTTCTTTAAAACCAGTAAGTCAGATGTGAGCTAGAAAGCTGGGATATGACAGAATATAGCACATGATTCATAAGCATGAGAAACATTAGGAAAAGCACATGAAAATTGCAAGAAAATCAATAATGCACAATATCATCTGCTAAGTGCCAAAGTTGGAATACAGAATGGAATATCAAAAGGAAGTTTGGAATATGGAAAGCCTCAGGAGCAGAGTAAAAAGAATTTTTGTGATGACCTGTGACATATGGGGAAAGCTCCACAGAGCAGGTGGTGGTTACACTGAGCATTTAGCAACTTCCAATAACTTGTGGCAAAACCAGAGGAAACTTAGCCTTGATAAAATACTGCACTCTCAGATTTAGTCTTCTCTGAGGATTAATCCCTGATTGATTTAGTAATAAATGATATCTTATATCCATTTATTATGTTACTTGAATCTTTTATTTGTAACATCATTGACATGAGGTGATCAGTTGAGAATGACTATATTGCCCCTTCCAGGTGAGGAATATTTCATTCTATTGTCCATAGGCAATTACATAAAAGAAACTTTAAGGAGGACTGTGCAATACCACAGATTTGCACAACTTTGGTGCCTTCAGTCATCATATGGTTTTCCATGAGAAATGTCACCCCTTGGAGAATGACCTCATACACAGTGTGAATGGTGCCCTCAGGGGCCCTGCTATTCGGTGGGGTCCTGATGGAAATGGATTTCTTTAGAAAGAACCCTTTGTATGTAGGACTAAGAGAATAGTCTTACAGTAGTGCATCAGTCAAGGTTCATCCAGAGAACCAATAGGAGATTATATACTAAGAGATTTCTCGCAAGGTATTTATACAATTGTGGAGTCTGGTTAGGCAAGCTCAAAATCTGTAGGGCAGGCTAAATGGAAAGGCTGATTGAAGCTGCAGTTTACAGGCAGAATTTCTTCTGGGAAATCTCATTTCTGCTCTTAAAGACTTTCATCTGATTGAATCATGTCCACCCAGATTATTAGGATAAATCTCCTTCACTTAAAGTCAACGGGTTATGAACATTAATCACATCTACAGAATAACCTTCACAGCAACACCTACATTAGGGTTTGATTGACTGGGAACAATAACCAAGTGGAAGCATAAAACTATCACAGGTATAGACTGATCTTTATCTCCCTCTGTCTCTTTCTCTCGCTCTCTTCCGACTTGTGTTATCCTTTTTGATGCCCTAGC
Source organism: Stenella coeruleoalba (assembly GCF_951394435.1). NCBI lineage: Eukaryota > Metazoa > Chordata > Mammalia > Artiodactyla > Delphinidae > Stenella > Stenella coeruleoalba. The sequence continues at coordinate 19,498,295 of NC_137147.1, read as the reverse complement.
ATTCAATGCCACGTTATTGGATTTATATCTTTATTTTACTGGGAAATTTATTATCACTTTCTTCTGCACTTGTTAAAAACTCATATCATTTATATCAAAACTCATTACAATTATACAACATCCTGCAATAAATTCTGTAAAGTCACACAATTGTGCTTATTGATACAGGGTTTCAGTTCTCTGTCCATCACTTTCTAATCTGTGAGTTACTCATGGATGTACTTCAGAGTCACTCAGAAAACTGTAAAAAAAAAAAAAAAATAGTGTTTCAGGCCCTCGCCTTAGACCTGTAAGACAGAAACTTCAGAGTTGGTGTCTAGGAATGCACATTTTTAATAAAATTGTTCCCCCCGATGATTTATATATACTGGGTTGGCCAAAAAATTCATTTGGGTTTTCCGTAAGATATGGAAAACCCGAACAAACTTTTTGGTCAACCCAATATATAGTCAGTGCTGAGAAGTGTTATAGTTTCATGGGTGATCGCCTGTGTTCTCTCCTGAATACAGTTGTATAAAAGTTTCTAACACTTTCCCCCATTTTCCTTGCTTTTTTTTCTTTTGTTCGTTTTTGGTAAAGGTGAAGATGGAGTGCTTTTCAGAGCAATCTTTTGCTTGGAATTCAACCTGAAAACAGACATTTTTTTTTAAGAGAGTCAACATGAAACTGTATGTGAAACATCAATAAACACACAGCCTGGCCTTCCATAAAAGCCCAGGGAAGTTCAATCCTCAATATTATGTGTACTGTGTTAAAATTACACTCTGTCCAAAGCTGCCAATCAATATTACATTTTCCAAGGAGGGACAATACCCAAAGGAAGAAGGTTTCAACTTAAGTAGTGAAGATTTTCTACCCTCTTTGAACTGCACCACATGGAGGTGAATCTGTTTTTCTTAGATTGTCCTATTAGTCAGGATTCTCCAGAGAAACAGAACCAATAGGATATACATATATATGTGTGTGTGTGTGTTTGTGTGCATTCATGTGTGTGTATGTGTGTGTGTGAGTGTGTGTGTGTGTGTGTGTATACAAGGAGATTTACTATAAGAATTGGCTCACATGGCTATGGAGACAATAAGTCTTATGATCTGCCTTCTGCAAGCTGGAGAACCAGAAGAAAGCCCCTGGTAAAGTTCCAATCCAAGACTGAAGACCGGAAAGCCAGGGCAGCCTATGGCATCAGTCTCAGTCCAAGACCAAAGCCTTGAGAACAAAGAGGCTGCTGGAGAAAGTCCCGGAGTCCAAAGGCATGAGAACCAGGAGCTCTGATGTCCAAAGGCAAAAAACGCTGACGGTCTCAGCTCAAGAAGAGAGAGGAAATTCATCCTTTAAGGCCCCAACGGACTGGGTGATGCCCACTTGAATTGGTGATGGTGGCTGTCTTTACTCAGCCTGTGGAATCAAATGCTTACCTCTTCCAGAAATACCCTCCCAGACACACACAGAAATAATGTTTTACCAGCTAACTGGGTACCCCTTAACCCAGTCAAGTTGACATAAAGTTAAACCATCACAACTGTCAATCCTTATCTTACCTTTTCAGCAGTGTATAATTGGTCTATATCAGGGGCAAGATTTGACCTTTTCATAAAACAGCTATAGATCAGAGTAGGAAAGGTCAGTGTGGTGGTAGCATCATGAGGTACATTAGCAAAACAACTGGATTACTTCAGGGATGTTTCTTTTATCTTGATTTTGGAAATCTGTTTACTTCTCTTTATAACTGTGGTTTAAATGTATAAGGTCTTACCTTAGATTTTCTTAATTCTTATGTAAGGAAATAAAACCTACACACAATGATGTTTTCAAGTAGTGTTTGTTAAGGCAAGTGATATTTATATGCAAAACAATTCAGGAAAAGAAGTATGAAATTCTTTGCTGGGGAAATGCGGTGCAGGTAATGACTAGCTATTAATTAGCACTCCCAGGGACCCACCAGATTACAAGACCTAAAGGTTAGTCTTTCTAGGAATAGTTAGTTTCAAGCATTAATTACTTGTCATAAACTATTTTCTCCAATTCAAAAGGGACCATTGATTACTACAGTAGTAGGTGATAATAGCAATTAAGTCAATTGGGTAAGTTCTTTAATAATTTCAGAGAGTTAGACTTTACATGTTAATTCATTAAGGATTTAGTGACTAGTTTTACAAGAATAAACATCAGTGACTAAAGACACGCTATCCCTACATTTGTTGAGAAACAAATTATTCAATTTACTACTCAGAAGTGCTACAAAATGCAAACTTCTGTCCATATCTAAAGGAATATGATGATGATAATGATGATGATTATGAAGATGATGGAAGTCTTTTTGCAGGGAAGCAAGGAAACATATCAAATTGAACCCATCATTTGGTGTTAGCTTCACATATTAGCATGTAAATTGATTTTGCTGAAGACCAATATAATATTAGCCTTTTAATAATTTAAATATTTAGGATGAAAAGATCAGTTACTCCTGTTGATCAATTTCATCATAAAATAGAACTACAGAAGTGTATTCCAAGTGGTCTAAGGTGCAGGCTTTGCCAAAAAGGAATTGAGAAGGAATGAAAAAAAAAAAGTAATCAAAGTAACAGGATGTATTTGTTTTACTCCTCAAAAAGACCAGTTCCGAGTTGAAAATTGTTCTTAATCTGCCCAAATTTGCTTTTTAAATTTACTTATTATAGCAGTGATAATGTCAAGTCATTTGTATATATATATAATCCTGTCACTGATAAGTCCAAGAAATTCATGGTGAGGAACTTTCTTATTTACCTGAAGCCTTTTTATGTGTGTGTGTGTGTGTGTGTGTGTGTGTGTGTGTGTGTGAGAGAGAGAGAGATGAGAAAAGTTGAGAGTAAGACAGCGAGAGAGAGAATGCAAGAAGGTGCAGACACCATGAGGAAGGTGTAGATAAACTTAGATAAGGAATAATTGCTAAAAATCTGTGAGGCAAGTGTTCAAAGAAGAGTTTTGCCCAGGAAACTCAGAAGGAAAGCATTCTTGAGAGTATTCTTTGTAAAATATCTTCGTTGCCAAGTCGCATTTGAGATTGATGAGCCATGGGATATGAATAGCAAGCCTATTCAATTTACCAAGTTGGATGGTTTCAATGGAACACCTTAGGTATAGTTGGGGGTGTCCACCATGGATAATATATTACCATATGTAACAAGGTTATCTCTCCTGAAAAACTAGAAACCATCTCACTGATGTCCAAGTGAAAATATTTAAAACACACCTCTATGTTTGCATAGATTCTGTCATCATCCCCTTGTCTCTAAAGTCCCAATGAGATATTCCTTATCTTAAAACTAATAGCAAGTATTTTTTATTTAAGTGAAGATGCACTGCCTTTAAATTTAGTTGTCATTTTATGTTCTTACTCCTTCAGATAAAATTAATCTAATTTCATTCAGGCAATCACTTTAGAGTTAAACAAAGCTGGTCGCCCTATAGGAATAAAGCACTTCTTTATGAATAAAAGTGGAATTTATAATTTTTCCCAATTATCTTTAGTGAATCCTCCAAATTTTATTTACTTATTTTTTATCAATTGAACTTTCTACAAATATACGCTTGCAAAATTACCTCAAAATATAGATTAAGAATAATATACCAAGAAAAAATGACTGGAAATATAGAAATAACTGAAATTTTACAAGGAGCTCAAAATTAGCTTTTAGTTTAAGTAGTAGAAATTGTATTTTATACAAATTAATTCTTTCAATGCAATTTCAGTAGAAATCATTTGCCGTTTAAAATTGATGGTTGAGATAGGTGAGGCTGTTGTTGCTAAAATAAAACAGAAAATGGACTTGGATTTACACAATGTTTTTTGTTTTACATTGGGTATTAAAGTAACCACTTCAAGTGCTACCCTAATTCATGCACTGTGCCTTACAGCAATTTTCCTGATAAGATAAAAATCTGGAGGATAATTCATTATACTCGAGAAATAATGAGATATGACAAAATATCAGTGATGACTGGACATTATAGGGAAAAGCTATGATCCTTGCTGTGATCCTAGATTCAATATGAATCTCAGTGATATATTTTAATGTCTTGAATTAAACAGTACATGAAAACTGAGTATTGTACTGAGAAGAGGAAGTAAAACCACAAACCTGTCCTCCCATTAAAATAGAGATTAATACAAACAAGTGAAGAGCATTCAGACGCTTGGAACTTTTAATTTTCATGGGATATTAATTTTCATAACACAATTCAGGACCTTTTAAGAAGTAAATTAGATTTTGTTCAACCTAGGCTTATGCATTTAAATCCATTTCTATTGTCAAGGTGGTTCTTCCTCTTGGAAGGATTTGCATTATATTCTAAAGAAGCAAAGTTTCAGCTTTAGATCTCAGATGATAATATTTCATTCATTTGAATAGATAGACTTTGAATTAGACCTCTATTTGAGTCAACAAATTAAGAAGTATACATGGAATGTTACTTCAAGGAGTATAATGTACCTTTGGAAGATACATTTATATATATATATATATATATATATATATGTATAAATGTGTATACATATATACGTATATTTTATATTACATACACACATACAGAGAGAGAGAGAGAGAGAGAGAGAGAGAGAGAGAGAGAGAGAGAGAGAAAGCTCTGAAGTACCCAGAGAAGGCAGAAAAGAGAACTGTTCAACTTGTTGACTTAGAGCATCAGAGTTGATTTATCTTGGTGAAGGCAGTGTAGGAAATTGGGTTGTGGAAATGCAGTATAGAGGAACAATGAATTGAAGGTCTTCCTTTAAGAGACACTGTCATATATGTCATACTTGTGGTTATGGTTCCAATTCTAGTGCTACCATCAGACAGAAGATACAAGCAACATTGATGATAGCTCAGTGCTGTTCTTTGGATAAGGTTGTAATCTCGGTCCTTCTCGATCCTTTCTTGTAAAGTGAACTCACCATTGGTCCTTAGTGGAGCCATTTCTTTTTCACTTCAGGAGTCTTTTGACTAATATGGGATGTTGTTAGAATGGCATCACAGGTACCATGCTACTTAGTCATAACAAAGTGTTTCTAAATTTTAGCAGATGCATTGTTCTGGGACTCTACTAATAATGTATTCATTTACTCATTCAATGAGAACTTACTGCCTATTTTATGTCAGCAGTTACCTAGACACTGGTGTAGTTTCTCCTTTACCTTGACAAATAAGAATCTTAATGGGAATTAAAACAGGACAGGGCATGATCATAATACAATGTCACAAATACTAAAGCAATGAAGTAATAATGTATTATATATAGTTACATAGGTAAATATACTTACATAAATATAATAGGATAAATGTGAAATGTCCTATAATAGTGAGTTACATTTGGTCTACAGTTTCTTGAAAATATAACAAATAAAAGTATACAGAGAAAAAAAATTTCTTGACCACTGCCACCCTCTAGATGTGCTCCTTCACAGCAAAAGTCAACCAAAATACTGTCAGTATACCTTGTAACTGTTCTCCTTTGTCCCATTCTTGAATTACTCCAATTTGGGTTTTTTAAAATATGAACTCCACTGATTCAAATGAAGATTTATCTTGCCAAATTCAATGGTTGACTTTCTTTCCCTATCTTATTTCTCAGAAAATTTGGAAGAGGCAAGCATCATCTCTTTGAAATACTTCATTCTCAAGATTCATCGATATCATGTTCTTACTGTGTCCCTCCTTCCTCATGCACTGCTCTTTTCCAGCCTCCTTTTTATTAACTCTTTGTCTTTTGCCCAAATCCGTAAAGCAGAGAACTCTATATCTTGAAACTTCTCTCAAGTGGTAATCTTTCCTGTTATAATCCAGCCAAAAGGCTTTAAAGGTCCACTCCATACACATTATTCCTATACATTCATCTCTGTCCCAAACTCTCCTTGCCTCCACACTGACTTCTTTATCCAACTGCCTGTTCAACATCACTCTTTAATGGGTAATATGTATGTCAAAATTAACATATCTAAAGCAAAACTTTTTTTTTCTTTTAATTTTTTCTTCATTTGCTTTCCCTGTTTCAGTAAATAACAACTCTTATCTATTTTCTCAAGTCAGGACATGAGGGAGGATGGATTATTTTTCCTTTTCCATTATAGCTCACAGAAAGCCAGGTCATTTCTACCTCTAATATAAATCCCAAATCAGATAGCTTCTAGTTTCTCACCATATTCAGTAATAAAACACGAGGCCACACCACCACCATCTCTTGGCTAAACTATTTCACAACCTTCCAAATTGTATCTTTGCTTCATTCCTACCCACCTCTTCCATCATTCGTATTCCACTCATTCTCCAAATAACATGAAAGTGATATTTTTTTATCAAAGCCCAATCAAATAATATCCACTCCCTTGCTTAAAACTTTCTAATGACTTCTAATTACACTTTGAACAAAACCCCAAATCCTTGTAATGGCCTTTTGTGATCTGATCCCTCCTTATCTTTCTGACCTGATCCCACACAATCCATCCACACCTTCCTGGCTCATGACACTCTGGACCTTTCTTTTTTTTTCTGTACCTTGAAGATGACAGATGTATACAATCTAGACGCTTCCAAACTTGCTGGTTCTTCTACATCCAAGAAGCCCTTTCCCTTGGTTCTTGGACTGGATGCCTTCTTTTCATCAATTAGATCTCAGTTCAGATTTTGCCCCTATAGGAAATTTTTTTCTAATCACACTAAAGTAGTCCTCCACACGTGTACCAACTAGTCACTCTTTCATTGTTGTGTTTTATTTCTCGGTAGTTGGAACTGGAACTAAATATTTATTTATCTATGCATATTTTCTAACTTTCCCACTAGCATATAAAATCCATGAAGGCAAACACTTTGTCTTTTTCTATTGCTGTATCTGTTGTGCCTTTAGGAATGCTTACACACAGTAGATGTTCAGTGATTTTTTTGTTGAATAAAAGACTGGATGAATGTGCTGAATCCACTTATTCAGAGTACCAGGAGATATAAAAAGTGCCCTGCTGGGTCATGGTTGCAGACCCAGTCTTCAAGAGTGTTCATTGATATGAAAAGTTTGTCTGCTTTTTAATCATATTTATTGACTGACATATATAGGTTCATATTCTAATTTACTCTAATTTCTCTTAAACAATATATTATGTATTTATAATGCATTTTGGAGGAATGTCTGACATTTTTTTCTTTTTTTACTTAGAGAATGAACAGTTTATTAACAGAAAAGAGAGAGGGGGCAGTTTCCCACACATGTCCCAATATAGTTTTGGAGATTCAAAATACAATATTCTGTATTTCAAATTTTAATCTCTTCTGAACTTGCATTAGCTTTGTCAGGGATGATATACAGTGTGTACTTTGCTACATGATTTCAGCTGAATGTTTCAAAAATCTTCAATAAATTCCAAAATTGTTATTTATTCCGCAGGACAAAGAGGGAATACTTGCTTGGGGTCAATCTCTTACCAAACAGTTTGGATTTTGGTTAGGAAAGCTAGACTTAATCATTGCAGTAAAACCTTCGGGATAGGTCTCCTCTTCTCATTGCATTTTCAGTCATTACTGAATGGCTGAATGTGCAGCAGGGTAGCAGCTAACCTAAGGGAGTCTATGGACCTTAAACTCACAATTTTATTTTGCTTCTCTAAATTTTCTATATGTTGAAATGGTCCACAATTTTTCTTCTTTTCACAGTCAACTTAACAAACCACTCACCTCAAAAGAATTGTACTGAAGAAAGTGTTTTTCTTAAAAGAAGATGTTTAGATTCCTACAACAGATTGCTTATGTTTTCTTCTGCTTTCCTCTTACTGTTCTTCATACATATATAGTACATAGACTGATTAAATAAACATATTAAATAATTATATTAAATAAACATATTTTATTTGTGATTAAATAAACATATTTCTAAATAAAGACATAGAGAGTGGTGTTGATACATACAATTAATTAAGATATTATTTATTTTTTCCTTTTTAATTAACTGATTATAACCATTTAAATTAAATTATTTAATTAAGATTTTTAATTAAAAATAATTATTCAGTTTTTCCATAATGCTATAAAAATCACATACTTGGTTGAAATAGTCTTGGCTGTAGCAAATACCATGAAATCTTGTTTTACTAGTTCTTTTTAAATAACAATGTAGTTATTCAATATTTCTGTTTTGAAAAAATCTCCCTCCATCTCTTTCTTGATTTCCTTATAAATAAGATGTGGCCCATGGTCCTTTAAAACAATTTTTAAGTCATCCAAAAGAAATAAGAAATTATTATTTTTATTAGGAGTGTAAAAACATAACCATATTCGAGAATAGAAGTTTTCATAATATGTCTATATATCCACACAACTTCCCAGTTTTTCATGTTCACAATCATTTATTGAAAGTCTATCTATATTTTAAAGAAAATAAAAACTAGAAGAAATAAATATAAAACACTGCTGGATCGTCACTGTTTGTGTTTTGTTTATAAATGGCATTTAAACAATTGTTCGCCATATATTCTTTTACTGGATATATATTTCCTTACTGGACAGATTTAATTTGATTTCATAGTTTCATTTTCTAGAACCAAGATCTCTTACCTGAAGCCTTACTGGTCTCATCCTAAGTTTGGATGAATCTGTTCAGGCTGTGAAAACTTGGCATACTTTAGGCAACATTTTGCTTCTGTTACATGATGATATCATTGTACTGAAAAAGATATCTTTGCTTAATAAATTAAAAGTAAGTAGAAGAAACAAGTTATGCTGAATAGAGTTGCAGGAATTATAACAACAGGTGGGAAAAATCTTTTGTATATTTTCATTCTAGCCTCAAAAAGAAAAAAAAAGGTAATTTATGTTAAATGGAGGAGGGAACCTTGTCATTTAACAGTAAAGAGCTATAAAAATGGCTCTTTTATTTTTCAACCCAATGCAAAAAATTTATACTAGAAACAGGTTTGTAGAAAGTCACAATTCTGCCTTAAGGGCTAAAGAAAGTGCAAAATACCTGAGACTCTTTAAGAAAGGCTACATTTTCTTTGATCCTTTGTTAAAGTATCTTTTAATGGGATGGAAGATAGAAAACCACTCACAACAAGAATAAGGAAACACCTTGCTTTATTGCTTTTTACTTTATTGCACTTCACAGATATCCTGTTTTATTTACAAATTAAAGATTTGTTCCAACCCTTTTTTGAGCAAGTCTATTGCTGACATTTTTCCAACATTACTTGTCTTTGTGTCAAATATTGGTAATTCTCACAATGTTTCAATTTGTTTATTATTAGTATATTTGTTATGGTGAACTGTGATCAGAGATCTTTGATGTTATTATTGGAACTGTTTTGGGATGCCACCAATCACACCCATGTAAGATTGCAAACTTAATCAATAAATGTGTGGGTTCTGACTACTCTGCTGGCTGGCTGTTCCCCATTCCTCTCCCTCTCCTCTGGCCTCTCTATTCCCTGAGACACAACAATACTGAAATTTGGTCAATTGACAATCCTACAATGGTCTCTAAGTGAGAAAGAAGGAATCTCATGTCTCTCATTTTAAATCAAAATCTAGAAATGATTAAACTTAGTGAGGAAGACATGTCAAAAATCAAAATGGGCTGAAAGCTAGGTCTCTTGTGTTCACTAAGTTATGAATGGAAAGGAAAATTCTTGAAGGAAATTAAAAGTGCTACTCTAGTGAACACAGGAATGATAAGAAATCAAGTCTTGTTGCTGATGTGGAGAAAGTTTTATTGGTCTGGATAGAAGATCAAACCAGCTACAACATTCCCTTAAGCCAACGCCTAATCTGGAGCGCCTAATCTCAATGCCTAATCTCTTCACTTCTGTGAAGAGAGAGGGGAGGAAGCCTCAGAAGAAAAACCTGAAGCTAGCAGAGGTTGATTTATGAGGTTTAAGGAAAGAAGTCACCTCCATAACATAAAAGTGCAAGATGAAGCAGCCAGTGATGACATAGATGTTGCAGCAAGTTATCCAGAAGATCTAACTAAGGTAATTAATGAAAGTGGCTACACTAAACAACACATTTTCAATGTAGATGAAACAGCCTAATATTAGAAGATAACATCCAGGACTTTTATAGCTAGAGAGGAGAAGTCAATGCCTGGTTTCAAAGATTCAAAGGATAGGCTGACTATTGTTAGGGGTTAATGCAGCTGGGGACTTTAAGTTGAAGCAGATGTTTATTTACTATTTTGAAAATCCTTAGGCCCTTAAGAATTCTGCTAAATCTACTTTGCCTGTGCTCTATAAACGGAACAGCAAAGTCTGTATGATAGTGTACATGTTTATAACATGGTTGGCTGAATATTTTAAGCCCACTCTTGAGACCTACTGTTCTGTAAAAAAGATTCCTTTCAAAATATTGCTGCTCATTGACAATGCACTTGGTCACACAAGAGCTCTGATAGAGATGTACGAGATTAATGTTGTGTTCATGCCTGCTAACACAACATCCATTCTGCAGCCCATCAATCAATGAGTAATTTTGAATTTCAAGTCTTATTATTTAAGAAATTTATTTAAGGCTATAACTGCCATAGATAGTGGCTCCTTTGATGGATCTGGGCAAAGTAAATTGAAAACCTTCTGGAAAGGATTCAACATTCTAGATGCCATTAAGACATTTCTGATTCATGGGTAGGTCAAAATGGCAACATTAACAAGAGTTTGGAAGAAACTGATTCCAACTCTCATGGGTGACTCTGAAGGGGTCAAGACTTCAGTGGAGGAAGTAAATGCAGATGTGGTAGAAATAACAAGAAACTAGAATTAGATGTGTAGCCTGAAGATGTGGCTGAATTGCTGCAATCTCATGATAAAATTTTAACATATAAAGTTTTTGCACAGCTTCTTATGGATGTGCAAAGAGAGTGGTCTCTTGAGATGGAATCTACTCCTGGTGAAGAGGCTGTGAAGGTTGTTGAAATGACAACAAAGGATTTAGAATATTTCATAAACTTAGTTGATAAAACAGCAGCAGAATTTAAGAGGATTGACTCCAATTTTGAAAAAAGTTCTTCTGTGGGCAAAATGTTATCAAACACCATTGCATACTACAGGGAAATTGTTCATGAAAAGAAAAGACAATCAATGTGACAAGTTTCACTGTTGTCTTCTTTTAAGAAATGGCCACAGCTCACTACTCCAGCCTTAAGCAACCACCGCCCTGATCAGTCAGCCACCATCAACCTCAAGGCAAGAGCCTCCACCTGCAAAATGATTACAACTTGCTGAAGGCTCAGATGATGGTTAGCACTTTTCAGCAATCAAGAATTTTTAAATTAAGATACATACATTGCTTTTTAAGATATAATGCTATTGCACACTTAATAGAATACAGTGTAGTGAAACATAACTTTTGTATGCACAGGGAAAGCCAAAAATTTGAGTGACTTGCTTTATTGTGATATTTGTTTTGTTGTGGTGGTCTGGAACTGAACCCTTACTATCTTTGAGGTCTACCTGTTTCATAAAGATGGTAAAAATACCTGCCAGATATGAGTCAAATAGAGTAAAAATAGAACAAAATATTTGGCAAGATTTAATACAATGCACTGTATCTTTTAGCCTAAAAGTCAAGCCTTGACAATCGTTCAGCTGTGTGTTCATGTGTATGTGTGCCTACATGTTCCCGTATGAAATACATGGAGAAATTTGAATTAGAATTAGAAAAAAATTATCCAATTGTAGAGGTACTCAATAGGTACCTGATATTAAATACTTAAATTGATGATATTCTGCTTAATTTTTATATTTTGAGAGCTAAGAAGCTTGCCTAGCTATGAATTTTGGTGAGGGAAAATAGTTTTGTTTTTTGGTAGAATCATTCATATACAACTTTATTTCCAGGTAGTAATTTGGTTGTCAAAACTAATTATCTCTCACAATTTTATGATTTTAACATTTTATTAAATTTATAATGCCTTGAATATTTTTGCATCATATTTTCAATATATTTTTGAACTAAGTTCCTTTATTTTCCCCCTGAAGTTTGTGACATATATACATATATATATATATATATATACACATATATTAAATAGAAGATGATTATATATATATAATAGCTTATATATGTGTGTATTTATATGTATAAATATATATACATGTATACCTATATAGAGAGATGCATTCTATATATATATATATATATATATATGGATTAGTAGATGGAATCAGGTTTCTGACACAACCAAGTAATAGAATCATATGTGAAATCTCTAATGGAAAGAAATTGAAATCCTTTTTTCTCAGATCAGGACCACAGTAGCCCGAGAACTGAGTTTTTTTTCATAAGATTTAGTAGGTAACTAGTTAAGCAAGAGCCAATAATGTGAGCCATAGCATCTCTTTTTTTTTTCCAGGCTATAAAATGGCCTTTTAACATTAACATACTAATAAGTTGGGGTGTTTGCTTCCCTTTGGATATATTAGAAAAAATGGAGAAGTTCCTTTCCTCTCCATATGCCTGTTCTAAGACTCCAAGGAGAGAACCGTTGTGAGAAATCAGACAGTCAGTTGCCTGATGTGTGGATTTCTTTCCATATTCATTAATATATTACAGAAGGTTTTCCCAGAGGACACCCAGCCACTCGAGCACTTTAAATGAGGCATTCAGCAGCCCTCCTGTATTTCTGTCTTCGTTAACTAAGATGGAGAGCATTTCAGGGGACGTTAGTGCTCTCTTAATCACACAGGTAACTTCGATTTCTACAATTCTTCCTGCACTCTCACTCCCTCCCTTGCTGTAGCTTTGGGGACTTTGTCCCAATTGGCAGTATTACGTGGTCATCTTGCTTCACACTTTGATGTTTAAATAGTATTTATATGGCTAATAGCTGCTTTGAGGGGATATATTCACTGATGATAGATACTATGACCCAGCTCCTTTAGTCTTCAGGCAACTCTATGAGGTAAGTGCTTTTATTATCTGCATTTCAGAGATGGGAAACTGAAGCTCAGATCGTTATATAACTTACCAGAAGTAGCAGCGCTTGGGCTGGATACAGGGTTTGAACACATTATGTCTGATTCTGGAACTGACTACTCCTCCTTCCCAGTTAGTTAGAAAAAAAAAAAAAATTGAGTGTTATAGTTACCTGCGTCAGAGTCTAGGAAATGGAAACAGATGAGAATGAAGTATCACATACCCAGCTGAGGAGCGTGGCATATGTAAGAAGTAACAAAGTTAGGATGATTCACATAAATTAAAGGCATGTCTGGGGTGTGATTCTGTGCTGTTTATGGATTTATATTATGATTCAAGTCCCGCAGAACCTGGAAAATAAATTCCAGTTACCCAACAAGTTTATTTATCTCTTTTTATCTTTTTGTGTATTTAGTATATCAAAATTCCGAAGTATACCTGGTCGTAGTCTGGAAGAGTTTTCAAAGAGGGCTTGACTTGACGCACTTAGAATAAAATCCCTAAGTGAATCTAACATTGCTGGTAGTAAAATATCTTTTTGTAAATAATAAGTAACTGTGTATTACCTATAGCCAGATCTTTCTAAATATGATTTCCTTTCTGTTTGACTTATTTTATAAACACACATATATGAATGACACTGTTGACGTATATATTTTTCTTTAAAAAAGAATACCAGGAGTGGATAAAAATTGTGGTTGGAATGTTCACATTCTACTATTTACAGCAATGAAGTCTATAGTACAGATCATCACATTTTCCTCTTGCTCATGTTGCCAAAGAACGATAGCTGAAAAATACCTTAGTGATATATACTTTCTGCATTAGAAAACCAACCAACAGTCTTTGAAAACGTTGTATTTCATGAGAAACCCCCTTCAGTAGCCTAGAACATTGCACTTTCTTTCGAATATGAAAATCTACACACGTGCGCTCACAAAACAAAATCCTCTGCATTTCACTTGCTATACCTATCATGCTACACCTACAGTATTCCACTAGAGGGCAGTGCAGCTATTATCATTCTGACCTGCCAGGTTTTGATCACATTTCCTGATGCTATTATAGAATATAGAAAGTATACATTAATTTAAAATAAACTGCACGCATTTGTTTTAAAAGCACTTAGCTTGTACCTGATAGTTAATAGATGTGAACTGCTTGGAGCCCTGATGAACACAGAGTAGTGAATGTAATGAATTTAGCAGATTTTTAAAAGAAGAGTGGGGAAGATAGACAAATATGAACTAAACTTTTTCATTTGACTTAAAACCTTAAGGGAAAGAAAATCAGAAATAATGAAGAACTATTATGAACAAGCTGGTAGATATAAGTATTAATTTACATTTAAATAAAAATAGCACACAAGAAGAGAAAGGATGTGTTTCAAATAGTTTTCAGTGTCTCATTTGAAATTCAAAAGAGCAATTTGTGTTTATATTAACTTCGGCAGATGCCTCTGGTTTGCTTGGTCCTTCTTAAAGATTTGTTTCTATTTACCTTGGCAATGGGCATTTGGAACTTGAGATGGAGGCTATGCAAAGACTTCTTCAATGTGAGGCCTAGAAAGTTTGATACCAACTGGGGGATAAAGGAGCCTGGTGACTTGAACACCCTTCATGAAGGAGAAGGGGGCAGACTGGAACCAAGCAATATGTCAGGACGTTATTCCCTTTCACTGGCAAAACTCAGAAGAATAAATTTATAAACACAAGTCACCAGAAATAAAAACATCCTTTCGTTCTATTTCCTGCAGTGACAAGAGATATATATTCCAGATTGTAGACAGAGCTGCCTTGGAGATAAATAGTTTGATTTCAGCATCTCAGCAGTGGATAATAGATTCCCCTCAGAACCACATAATTAAAAAATGACATTTCTGCTACTTTGTGCCAACTCAGTACTGCTGCTGCCCCTGGCTTCAGGGCCTAAGAGCCCTGCAGGGTACAGCCAAACAAATTTTGCATTATTCAGTGGGACAATGTAAGGTCGTGTTAACAAAAAAGTTGCTTCTGGGGGGACCAGAGGACTTTATTATATTGTTCTCTACAACTTGCTCTTTCTGCTTTTATTATCTCTCTCTCTCTTTTTTTTTTTTTTAATCCTGCCAACAAGAAAAGGATACGAATGATGAGATTAGGACATCCACTTATTACAAGTTAGCAAGATGAAAGAGAGCATATGTGACTAGCAGAATAAATTAAGAGACTAATTTTAGCACTTTTCTTTTTCCCCCAACAGAAATTCAGACTCAGCCAAAGATGAAGCCAAATGTTATGAGAAAATATGTAAATCAAAGTGCTTATTAGGTCCATATCCTCAGATGGCTTTTGGATGACAGGGTTAATCCTTATATGGATTCCCTGCCTGCCCCCTCCCCACTCGCCCCCCCACCCCACCCGGAGTCTCCTGAAAGACAATTGACTGCAGTCTGTACAACTGCTTTTTATGGGCCTCTCAGTTCACTATATATCTCTAAAAAAGTGTGTGTGCCAGACAAGCCTCCAATTAACAGGTACTAAAGTGTAAATGGATTTCCAAATGTCACATAGCTGGTAATTAGTGAAACCAGGACTAGCAATGGATCTCTCGGTTCCTGTTTGATGTGTTTAAATAACAGCCAATATTCGCAGGTGTCTTTATTTCAATTAATAAAAGCCTACATAAGAATATTTTAAGACAATATAAGATTCTTTAAATACATATAATGCAATGACTCTAAATGTTGGTATTTGAACCCCCAATTTTAGAATTTTTGGAAGCCTCAACTGAGAGTTTCAACCCTAAGATCACAATTTATTGTCCTGTGACCCTGAGGATTTCATTACACCTTTCATAGATAGATTCATTGTACTCATGAGCAAAAGCAAGTATGGTTGACTGGACTGGACAGCCTTTCTCTCAGACTAATAAAGAACGTGTAAATTGTTGTGTCTACTATCAATTGCTTAAAAAAGTAAAGAGATATGATTATATATATATATATTTGTTGGTTTGTTTGTTGGTTTGTTTGTTTTTGGTTTTCTTACGGTACGTGGGCCTCTCACTGTTGTGGCCTCTCCCGTTGCGGAGCACAGGCTCCGGACGTGCAGGCTCAGCGGCCATGGCTCACGGGCCCAGCTGCTCCGCGGCATGTGGGATCTTCCCGGACCGGGGCACGAACCCGTGTCCCCTGCATCGGCAGGCGGACTCTCAACCACTGCGCCACCAGGGAAGCCCTGATTATAGATTTTGATCAATGTATAATGCCTAGAAATCATCATGGCAGGCTAGGGGTTGAGAACAGAGTTTGTGGAATATGCTATTCTTAGGACTCTATCTTACTTGCATTTATGAGTTGGGTAATTTGGGGCAGTGGTGGTAATTACGTGCTGTTCTCATAGAGATGTGAGAATTATGGGGGTGGATCAGTATGATTTTGTCACAGTAGGTGGTATGTAGTAAGCTCTCAGGAAATACACAGGAATGAAAAATGCTTCTCCCTATCATTTAAAATCCATCAGAGTTCATGACCTTCACGCAATATATTATGATATATTGTGGTTTCAGAAAACAGACTGTTGGGATTCAAATTCAACTCCACTTATTTACTATGTGACTTTGGCATTGGATTAAACTCTTAGCATCACTGTTTACTTTTTAAAAAAGAAAAAAAAAAGAAAAGCAAAATGAGGATGGTAATAGTACCTCCTTTGTTGTGTTGTTAAATAAATTAATATATATAGTAGAATGCATGACATGTTTAAATAGCCAATAGAAATTACCATGAATAGTAGAAGTGAAAGTAATAGTAGTGGTAGTATATTTATTTTATATTTATCTTTGGGAATGCAAACTGCCTATCAAAAGCATACAAATCTATTTACTTCTATCGATATAAGAACTAAGAAATATGTTATTCTATTGAAGCCTAGGGAATGGAGAAGAAAATGGTGGTATAAAGAAATTTGTATTATATGGAAATTCCATGTGCCCACAGGGAGATAATCTTGCTCTCTTCCTGAATTAATGATAGGCAAAATGCTAGTGTGATAGAAAATTAGTTCCATGGTCTGAATGTTTGTGTCCTACTGCCAAATTCATATGCTGAAATCCTAATGCCCAATGTGATGGTATTAAATCAAATATGTTGGTTTTGAATCATATTCTTAAATTTCTAAAATATTTTGCATTATTATAATATGAAAATACATCACAAGGTTATTCATTTCAACAGTGTTAATAATTATAAAATATTGGAGATATACAATGGGGAAAAAGAGAGCCTTTTCCTTTTTTTTTTTTTTTTTTTTTCGCGGTGCGCGGGCCTCTCACTGTTGTGGCCTCTCCCATTGCGGAGCACAGGCTCCAGACGCGCAGGCTCAGCGGCCATGGCTCACGGGCCCAGCCGCTCCGCGGCATGTGGGATCCTCCCAGACCGGGACACGAACCCGCGTCCCCTGCATTGGCAGGCGGACTCTCAACCACTGCGGCACCAGGGAAGCCCAAGAGAGCCTTTTCAATAAATGGTGTTGGGCAAATGGGACAGCAACACGTAAAAGAATCAGACTGGGCTACTTCCTCATACCATATACAAAAATAAACTCAAAATAAATTAATGACTTAAATGTAGGACCTAAAACCATAAACTTCCTAGAAGAAAACACAGGCAGTACACTCTTTGACACTGATCTCAGCAACTTTTTTTTGGATCTGTCTCATCAGGCAAGGGAAAAAAAAAGCAAAAATGAACAAATAGGACTATACCAAACTAAAATGGGCAAAGGAAACCATTAACAAAATGAAAAGGCAACCTACTGAATGGGAGAAGATATTTGCAAATATTTTCAATAAGGAGTTAATATCCAAAATATAGAAAGAAATCATAGAACTCAATATCAAAAAAAAAAAAACCCAAAAAAATTTCAATTAAAAAATGGGCAGAGGACATGAATGACATTTCTCCAAAGAAGACATGCAAATGGCCAACAGACATATGAAAAGTTGTTCAACATCATTAATCATTAGGGAAATGCAAATCAAAACCACAACAAGATACCATGTCATGCCTGTTAGAATCTGCTATGATTAAAAAAAACAAGAAATAACAAATGCTGGAGAGGATGTGGAGAAAAAGGAACCCTCATACCCTGTTGGTGGGAATGTAAGTTGGTGAAGTCACTATGGAAAATAATATGAAGGTTCCTAAAAAATTAAAAATAGAACTACCATACAATCCAACAATTCCACTTCTCGGTGTTTACTCAAAGAAAATAAAAACACTAATTTGAAAAGTTATATGCACCCCTATGTTCATTGCAGCATTATTTACAATAGCCAAGATATGGAAGGAACCTAAATGTCTATCAATAGGTGAGTGGATAAAGAAGAGGTGGTAGATATATACAATGGAATATTCATCAGCCATTAAAAAGAATGAAATCTTGCCAGTTGCCAAAACTTGGATGGATCTAGAGTATTATGCTAGTGAAATAAGTCAGACAGAGAAAGACAAATACTATATGGTCTCACTTATATGTGGAATCTAAAAAGCAAAACAAACGAACAAACAAAACAAAATAGAAACAGACTTATAGATACAGAGAGCATACTGGTGGTTGCCAGAGAAGCAGGGGATAGACGGACAGGACAAATAAATGAAGGGGATCAAGAGGTACAAGCTTCCAGGTATAAAATAAATAAGTTGTGTCATGGGGATGTAATATACAGCATAAGGACCATAATCAGTAATGCTCTAATAATTTTGTATGATGATAGATGGTTACTAGACTTATATTGGTAATCAATTCAGAATGTATTTTATTGTCAAATCACTATGTTGTACACTATAAACTAACATAATGATTTTATAATTTAATTACTTATTATAAGACCAGTGAAGTGGAATATATGTCTTACCTCAAATTTATAAGACAGGTAGTATTGTTTAGCCCATTTTAAAGAGGTGTCGACTAAAAATTAGAGGGTTAAGTTATTTGCCTAAACAAAATTCCAAATTTTGTTCTCTATGTACTAAAAGAAGCTTTTATTTATTGAGTACATAATAAAATTGTCACTTTACATACATTATGTATAAGCCCCATAATACCTCTGTAAATATTACTAATATCCTTATTTAGGCATTTGAAAACTAAATTTGGAGAGACTAGGTAATAATAATAATGGGTAATTTCAATGAGCATATTTATGGTTCTACTTCTATTCCTATAATCATCACTATTAACTTCACCTGAGGACACATGGCTGATTCAAAAATCTGTATTCTTTTCTATACATCACCTTGAATTTATATCTAAAGAGGTTAGTAGAAATTTTAGTTTACCATGTGTTCTCTATTAAAATGAAAGCACAAACAATAGATGTCTGTATAGTCATGGTTAAATGAATAACATGTTTTTAATTCTGTAAAGTAGATAGAAGTAGATAGTATTATTTTCAGTAAGGCTAAACAACACACACACACACACACTCATATACATACACATACAGATAACTTATCCATGACAACAAAACAAAAGTAGATACCCAAAACTTTTGTTTTTCATTTCTTTACCCCAAAATTCCTTTCCATGTGTTATTTGCTGTGTGTTCTAGTGACAAGCAACATGCTGGCCATAACCCAATTGCTATTTTATGTAACAGAACTAAGTCTGAGCCTTGACCTTTTTTCAGGTTGGAGAGTCAAACATTTTAGGTCTTTTCTGGTTCACTTGTGTGCCTGTTGGTCAATAATTTATTTGTGTGAAGTCCTGAGGAAAGAATTCTCTGAAGAACAAAACGGAGAAGACAGAGAAGCTTAGATGAGAGTCAATTATTAGTGCAAAAGGGCATTTTGCAGTAATAAAGCATTGGGTTTAGTTTTCCCTAGATGTTCCCTTGAAGGAAGGGAAATCACACATGGGACCAGGTCTGTGAAGATTAAGGGGAGGAAGCAGTGTTAGGAAAATCTTAATAAATTGGTTTCATTCTGAAGTGGGAGATAACAGAAAAGGGAGGGAGTCATCTGTTTACACCTGCCAACCACACAATGTTCTTCTTCTGAGGCTCAGAGCACATGATGAATGTTGATATATTTGTCTCCAGAGTTCCAGGGGCACCTGTGCCTGGGGGAAGGTCTTCAGTGTGAGTGCCAGAGACTGCTGGGTAGGATCCTTCATAAGACTGGGCACTGTGGAGGCCTTTCCAAGAAATACTACCTAAGGCTATCAGAGGAAGAGAGGAAGGAAGTGGGTGTCAACATGCGAGAGAGGCAATACAACTTCCCACATGTAGGAGATACAGTGTCTAGAGACTTTCTAGAAAAAATTGAGTGAAATTGCATAGAAGAGTTTCTGTGAGAATCTTTTAAGTTACTTGTAGGGGGAAATCCAATAGAATAAGTTTTATTATACTTAATGCATTCATCCTTAGTGGCCTTGGAAAGCAAGAGATACCAAATATTGAGTTGCCACTTTTTTTATTTAGAAAGAAAAAAAATAATCCTAAACATATTTTTAAGGAAATAAACATAAACCTAGTCCTTCAATGAGTTCAGGTACACAAAATGACCCCTGACATATCTAGTGGCTTGAATCAAAATAAGTTCAAAAAGCAGTTCTAAGAGGGGCATAGTTTGGTGAAGCAGCTCGTCTCCATGTAATCATTCAGGGTCCAAATCTGAATGAACCTCTGTAGTCTTCTATGTGCAGCTTCCAAGATTGCCCAGGAGGTTGCCTTCTTCTTAATAGTCAAAGAGAGAAGAGAGAATGTGGTTGCACATGGAGGACTTCACAGATCGAGCCTATAAGTAGCACGTATCTCTTCTGCCTGTCTTCCACACTTCCGGCGCAACACTTAACTGCTGGCGAGCTATCCAATGGCATGTGTAAGCCTAAGAAGAAAAGGATATAGGTTTTGGCAAATAGCCAGCAGTCTCTGTCACACTCGACGGGCATTCTTTAAATTAGTTTTATAACATACTCTACTGTTAATATTTCTTAACATGTTCTATTCTGAGGGATGACCCTTTAATATACAGCCTGCAAATAATAAGTATTCAATAAATCCTTGCTGAATCAATAAATGAGTGTCATTTTCCAAAATAAACTTAATTTTTAAGTGACTAGTAAGATGCTTAAATGAAAGTTAACCATAACATTTCATTATGTAGAGAAATGATTTAGTTAGAACTTACTTCATTTGACAATTCAATAAATTTATTCAGCATACATTTATGGGAAATCTATTATTTGCCATTCACTGTCTTAAGTATAGGGAATATAGCAGTGAAAAAGATCATTCAATTTCTTACTCTAACAGAGAGTACATTCTAGTGATGAAGGCAGACAATGAATAAATGAACAGTGACACATCCATTCATTCAATGTATTATAATTTACATTGAAATTAATGTAATTAATTTCACACATTAATAAATTTAATTCATTTTTTGAAATGTTTGAGGCACTTTCCTATGTGCTAGAAATATGGGTGAATATAAAATACAAAATTATTTTCCTTCAGAGAGCTTATATTCTAATGGGAGAGATGGACTATTATTAAAAAATAAATAAGTAAATACCAACACATTAGAGGGCCATCTATAGTATGGTGGGGAGACTGGAGCAGGAGGAAATTAGCAGGCCTATTTCCCAACCTGGGTTCAAAGACAATAATGGTAGTGCAGTCTCTGAGTGGAGGAGAGCTATGGAAAACAGGAATTGCACAAGGCTATGGCTGGGGGACTCACGTGCAGCAGCCGCGTTATGGATCTCCACAGCTCAGCCCATAGGCAGATGGGATGAGCTCATGCTGGTACTCATATCTTGGGCATTGTTACATGATTTGACAGTGGAAATGAGTCCAGAGTCCTCAACTGGAGTAACAGCACAAAGGATGCATGTTTACTATGTGATCTTAAGAGAGACAAAAGATGAGGGGCTTGTACAGTTTTATTTTTCAGAAGAGAGGGTGCAGAGGCTGATATAACTAACTGGATTGGGGCAGAAATGAAGAGCTGCCACTCTGTCCCTAGATGAGTGTCCACCTATGACAAGAGGCTACCTGAAGACCAAACAAGATATGAGTGGGGAAGTCAGTATTCTTAGCATGGTGACCCAGGTAATGCTGTACATTCCCCTTCTCTCTTAAGTGAGGTGAGATGGACTTCATAGAAAGAGCTGCATTATAGAGAACCCAGCTAATAAGTGATATTAATGGGGGAGAAAGCCGGGAGCCACACAGACTTTGGCCCAAGTACCTGAACCTTTCCAACCCAGGTAGCCATCAGCCTACTAGGGCTGACGATGAGGAGACAGGTCCAGCCAAATTTACAGCTGACATTTTTGACCTGAGAACAAGTGCCACAAAACTACCCTTATTGTCAAAGACTATAGTTGCAGCCAGTAGATCTATGCCCCTTTCCACATGCCTTCATGATGCCAACCACCTCATACCTACTTTATGGAAGTATTGGGTGAGACAGTCCTCTATGGGTTCCTTGAATTCCTGTTTGTCTCTCCAGGTATGTCAAGTATGCCAGGTCTTCAACGCTCTTCAGCTGGGCCACGTCCTAGGGTTGTGTTTATAGAGTGCAATCTTGAAAGATGAGGCAATGTTTGCTTCAGGGACAGAGAGCTGGTTTGCCTACGGCTTACTCCAGTGGATTATGCAAAGTCAGAGTTCCTTGGTAGCAGTGAAAACTCACTGGATTTGTAGCATCTATCTGGCCACCTCCAATTGCGGGACTTGGAGGTGAGGGAAACAGCACGAGTATGTTTATACTCATACTCTTTGTGGGGTCATAAATAATAAAGTCCTTTGTCTCTGACCAAGAGTTTTGTGTCTTCTGACCTCATCCATGAAATAGTATAGGCTAATTTATTACCTTGGGGTAAAATCCAATCACAAACCTCATAAGAAGTCTTCAGATGCAGTTCACGTTTGGGCAAGTTGTTTTTGAGATGTTTGATTAAATATCTATGTTGGGTATCTAGTACATACGGGGATATACAGTTCTGAAGCTCAGAGAAGGGGGTCAGGCTATAGGGAACATTAGGAAGTCATCAGGATATATATGGTATTTAAAGCCTTGGGACTGAATGAGCTCAGCAAGAGAGTGAGTATAGTCAGATAAGAGTAACCAGGACTGGAATCTGAGACACTTCAATGTTGATATAATAACAGGTGTCAATAAGTGTCGTGGAGTGTGAAGCACTATTTTATTACTGTGCCGAGAGAATGACACTGACTTCTGAGTGAGAGAGAGGTGTAAGAATATGCCCTTGGAGCATGACAGACCTACCTTTCCATCTCATCTCATGCTGTTTACACTCTAGCAAGAGTGGATATATTTTGTTTCCTTAACACACAATTTTTCCTACCATATATTCTTGCCTTATTCACATTTCTCGGCTTGGAATGCTCATATCACCTCTAACAACTAACGCCTTCTGTTCTTTTCGATCTCTGCTAAAATGTCATCTCTTCAGTGAGGGTTATTGCAACTACCTCACACCCAGTTATGTTTTATCACAATATGTATTCATTTTCTTCATTGAATGTATCATGTCATATATTTATTTATATATTTTAAAATTTATATTATTTGACATATGCTTACACATTTACTTATATACTGGTCATTCCCACCTAATGCTTCTTGAGGGCATGGATATCAATAGTTATATTTTCTGCTATATTCTCAACATCTGGTCCAGACCCTGGATTTGGAAATAGCTCAGTAAATATTTAGAGAATGAATCCAAGACCTGTTATATAAACTTTGGCTTCTTAATCTATCTGAGCTTCTACTCACTCATCTGTAGAATTATATCAGTTTTACAGTTGTTGTGAGAATTGATTAACCTTGTTGATGTATACTGTCTGACACATAAGTAGGCCCTCAGTAAATGAGAAATTAATCACCTAGTATTGGAGAACTATATGGGGAAAATGCAATGAAAATATCATTTATTCAAAGGTAGAATCCTCTCTGCTCAGGAAGAGAAATAAATAGGTTAGATTTGTCTATGAGTGAATAAAGAGCACATATAGACATAAGAATAATAGACAGCCTGAAACTTCAAAGGTTGGGAGATTGGAAAACATCCAAAATGAAGCTAAAGAAACCATAACTAAAATGAGTAAAGATCTAAGCAAGAAAATGAAAAGAACATTGTACAAGAAGTGTCCATAAATCTAAGGAATGTTTCTGGTTCAGAGGGAACAGGACATCAGCAAGGAAGAAGAGAGGCAGTGATGAATGACAAAGATTGTTCTTTGATAGAAGTGGCTGAGCTCTCATAAAATCAAAAATAATACTTTCTCTTCAGGATAATAAAAGAGAATAATGGAGAAGAGATGCAGAAAACACAGGTATAGCTTCCAGACGAAGTGTTAGGCACTGATTTTGAAATCTATCAATCTTGGGTCTAAATAATTGATTAAAAATTAAACATTATGTGACTTTGAACTCTCAGGAAACGCCAGAATTTATAAGAAAGAAGTCTCCTACTTTAGGGGAAGCTTCTTAAAAAAAATACAGTAATATGGTAAGCTTTTTTCTTAAATAGAGAGTGCTTAAGGACATACTATATAAATATGTGTTTGTATACATGTGTATATGCATAAATATATAAAGTAAGGAATAAAATAAGGAAAACAAACCAGAAGACTATTTCTAAAAGAATGACAAGTTTCATGTACACATATTAAACACAAACTATTTAATTATACTTGGTATAATTTTATTGTAATCCTTTACTTATAATTGCTATAAACTATCCTTTAGGTGAATGTTATACATATATGTAAGTATCTGAACCCCCTTGAGGACAAGTGTGTCTGACCCAAGGTAAAATGTTGGGACCTTGAGCAAGAAAAGGTCCTCAAATGACAGAGTACAAAGGAGAAGTTTATTGGAAAAATTGTATCATAGATTGACAGTTAAATGTCCTAGGAGGTTTCAGAATCAAGGGTCTTGGTAGAGTGGTGGAAACCGGGTGAAAGGAGCACAGGGGAATTGGTATGAGTCCAATAGAATGGAGTCATTGGTATGACTCCAATAGAATGGAGTCAAGGAGGTAGAGCCTAAAAACCTTTCTTCAGTCATCAAAGAATTAAAGGGTCAGTATCCTATCTTAGGTTCTGGATGGGGAGGGAGCTGTTAGAGGGATATGGTGGCTGAGGAAGTAATATGAAGACTTGGCAATGACTTCAGTTGCCAAGTTTGCTTTGACCTATGCTCTGGGTTTGTGTCCTCAGAAAATTTATATATTAAAACCTTAATACCCAATGCGATGGCATATGGAGATGGTGTTTTGAGGAAATAATTCAATCATGAGAGTGGGGTCACCATGGCAAGATCAGTTCCCTTATGAGAAAAGACAAGAGAAAGCATGTTTCCTCTCTCTTTCTCCTTATCAAGTAAAGATACAAGGTAATGACCATCTGCAAATGAGGAGGAGAGCTCTCATCAGGAACCAAATCAACCAGCACCTTGACCTTGGACTTCCCAGTCTCCCAAACTGAGAAATAAATTTCTGTCATTTAAAACATCCTGTCTATGGTGTCTTTTCATGGCAACCTGAGCTGATAAAGACAGCTTGCTACTCTAATAAAAGAAAAAGATCTTTTAAGCAGATATTTCAGATTAGTATAATATAAGGTCTCTAAGATTCCTATAACATTAGCTCCCTAAGACCAGTGACCTTGTAAACATGAAATAATAATTTTCAATATGTGCCTCCTTTGAAAAGAAAACTGTTGTACCACACTGACATTCTTTTCCTCATTTCCAGATAATAATCTTTTAGTAACAACATTGCATGATATGCAATAGAATTCTGAGACAGCTTTGGTGGAGATTTAATAAAATCTTCCTGGTATTGACCTACATTGCTCACATGCTGTGTCTTACAATAATAAGCTACCAGATCAGGGGTTGGCAAACTCTGACCAGTAAACCAAATTTGGCCAACCTGCTATTTTTGAAAATAAAGTTTTATTAGAATGCAGCCTCACCCATTATTTTCTATATAGTCTTTGGCTATTTTCATGTTGTGGATTTATTGTCATCAGATACATTTTCCACTATGGGAACCCAGTATTCTGTAGCACCGCCTCTGATGGAGTAGTCTGCTCATGGGTCTCTCAGAAAAACTTCTATAAGATTTCCTTTCAAAACTTCATGATGCTTTTCCTTGCATCTCATACATACATACATACATACATACATACATACATACTTTCTAAATTTACCTGGAAAGTTTTACAGGTATTCAAAGAGAAACCAACATACTACTCACAGGCATAAGATTAGTAATTCTGCCTTCTGGAGTTCAAGATTTAGTAGATTTTGATTGTTTAAAGAATCTTCTAGAAACTGCAACTTTGCTTTCACACAGAGACACAGAGCATGCTTTGTTTCATCATCACTATTCTACATCTAAATTGTGGAATAGATTTTTGTTCCCCCATCACTAGTTGTCCTCCATGCTTGCATTCTATCTTTTCCTTCGACTATTCACATCTTTGAAACATGATGATGACTACTCATTTCCCCCAGGGTAAAGTCTAAATTGTTTAATTAGGTGCTAAGGGCTTTGCAGTGTGTGACCCGAGTTCATCTGTCCTGGTTTGTCTCTAGCCATGTTTGTATACTCACACTTTGCTCTTGCCACACATCATGGAGGCTTTCTTATGCCTCCAAGATTTTGCATCTTCTTTTTTTATGCTCCAAGAAACCTGTGCATCTCCACATATGAAGTATTATTCATCATTCATTTGTTCATTCCCTCCCATTTATCAAATATTTATTGATCACCTGCTCTGTTTCTTGTTCCATGAAAAGTCTGGGGGGAAAAGGATGAATAAATATGCATTGTCTCAAGGAACTAATGATCCAGAGGGAACTTCACCATATAAACATTTAATTGCAATGCAGCTTCATATCTATATTAAGAGAAACATACATTAAGAAAGCAAAAGACACATATGTATTGATATTATAATTTTTGTAAGAAATATCCTTGTTCAGAATGTGAGTCCTGGGTCCCATCAAAAGTGGCACCAAAATAGTTGACATTACTCACAGTAGTGTGCATCTATCAGTCTGATTCTATTTGAATTCCTACATTATTTCCTGTCCTCATTTATAGCTAACTAATAGAGCTGCACCTGGATATATTAGTTAGCACCCCACAAATTGGTAACTCCATATCTGAACTCATCATCATACCCACCAAACATGGTCTTTTCTGAGTAAACCCTTTTCACTTTTTCCTCTGAATTCCCTATCTGTAAAATCATAAGCATCTTCCCAGTCATGTAAACATACACACATATACACATGAATGCACTGACAACTTAAATTTCACTTAACTCTGAGAGACCTAGGCTAGTCTGTTATACTCATTCATAAATTTCTATTCTTTTCACAATATCATTCACTGTAGAATTAGATACAGCATTAAAAAAAATAATTTAAATTTAATCTCTATCTCTCCCAACCCCATTAGATTATGGTTCTTTGTAGCTACATGAAGAGTAAACCATTGTATTCCTAGTATATAGCTCAGTCTCTGGCACAGAGTAAATATCCAATAAAAAATTATTTGATGAATAAAAAGACATTGTTTTTCATGTTTGATGATTTTCCTAGATTTACTGAAATTACTTCAATACAAACCTTGAATTGATACATTTTGCCCTGATTTTTATAAATTTAAATCTAGTCTACTACTTTTAATCTATTTGATACAGAGAAGTCAAATTAAACTTAAATCACTTAAATAACTTAAAAAAAACTTAAATAACTTAAAATCACTTAAACCACTGTTCAAATTTATCTTACTAACTCAAAAATGTTCAATATTTCACATTAACAAAAGAATAATGTCTAATTTTTTTAGGCTGGTAATCAAAGCCTTAAATATTTTTTTTTCCTGGAATCTATACGGCATATAGATCATTTACCAGTACTCAGTTATATGTACACCCCTAACCTTAAATTTAGGTGTGTACATACAATTGAGTACTAGTAAATGAAACTTAAACCATGATGATGTGCCTTACTTCCAGGACTGGTCCATGAGAATCTTCAATGAGTCATTCTCCATGACCTTCCCCTATCTATTGGTTGGATGTCAAAAGGCAGGACAATCTTGGAAACTTTATATTAAAGAAGGTGGAGCTCCATCCATCTATATAGTTGAATGGGTAGAACAGAAAAACTCCCTGCACATCCAACACATCAATTAAATTTTACATGAGTCAGAAGTACATTTCTATTTGGTAAAGTCATTGAGGTTCTAAAGTTTACTGATTATGTCATCTAGTATTAACTAACTAGCTTAACTCATGTACCTTTACTTAGATCAATATTCTTCTTTAGAAATATTTTCCTCTAGTCAAACTGAATTTTTACCTTTTCATCTTTATACAAGTAAAAGGCATACCCTGTACTGTGCACACTGCATATCTAATAGAAAGAAGGCCTTGTAGAACTATATGCCATATTATCTCTCACTGAAATCAGATGTTAGAGCAAATCATGGCCGAAACTGAGTCAATTCTATTCTCTCTCTCAAATTGGGAGAGAGAATAACTGAATTCAAACTGAATGGAGACTGAAGGCACCATTTTGAGATAGTCAGAATGGACCAAGTTGTGCTCTGAAAAAAAAGAAAAAAGAATGGACCAAGTATAGGAAGATGAGAGAACACTGGTACACATGTGCAGAGGGAAACAATTAAAACATGACACATGAAGAATCAGAGATGAGTACTTGTTTTCCCCTTAGATAAACGATTTATTGGGGTTTCAGCCTAGTTCAGTGCAAAGCCCTATTTCTCAGCCTCTACTCTTTCAGTGAAGAAGATAGAGGAAAATATCGACATTGAGGAGCAGTGGGGAGGGGGTGAGGTAAGATGTCTCAGAGGCTGACAAGAGTTCTGGTTTGGGAACATGGTGATAGAGATGTACGGGAGGAAAAATAATTTTCCTTCTACTCTTTTGAGTTCTCATATGAGACCCCTGTGAAAGGCATATTAACAAGAGATAAACAAACAGAAGTTTATTAACAAGTATATGTCATGTACACATGGGAGAGAGCCAGGGGAAAATGAGTAATGCCCTGAGGTGGTTCAAAATTCAGGATTAAATACCATCTGAATTGGGAAAGGAAGGAGGGGATGTAGACCTCTTAGGGCAGAGAAAATTATTTTAGAAAAACGAAGAACTGCTGGCCTTAGATGCCCTTAGAAGAATAGATGGGAGATATGGTAGTTTGTGATAAAGTTTGGGTGTGGTGTCAAATTCTAGTCTCCTCTCCTGTGATGAGTCAATCTTTCCTGGTTGATGCGACTCCCAGGGAGGGATTTATAACAACTGAGTTCATTGGAGGATCTGTCTTTAAGGAGATAAGAGGAGTTCAGAGAAAACCCCTTCTTAAATTTGCTGTTTTTCAAGTGCCTACAACTCAAAATAATATGCCAGAGTGACATATTTTGGGGTGTCACATTCTGCTCCCCTAGGGGACATGCTCAGATGATAGCAAGTTGCGGCCAGCCACACAGAATAACAGTGATTTAGGATAGTGTTTAGTGTGATTTACCTCGGTTGCTACCTCCTGGAAGGAATTAAAATGAGAGAAGAATCCGAGCAGAGAAACCCAGGTGATACACACCACAGGCAGGAGTGTGAGGTAGATTTGGAGGAACACAGTCTGAACTTTGCTATCTCATCACCACACTCTGTCCATGAACTGAAAGCACTTCATGTTATAAACTTGATTAACACGTGATAAGTAGGAAAATGTGTTTCTATCTACTATGTTAATTCTTAATGCCACGTGCTGCTTCCTTCTCAAGAAATCATGTAATAATTTGAAAGATGCTCATATTAGTAAGAGGAATCAAGCAAGCTCAGAAATGGTGGACTTCTCTATTCAGAGCTATTTCAACATTACCATCTGGAATCCCACTCTTGGCTTTTGTTTTATTTCTGCTACATTATGTCCAGGCTTTGAGAAGATTAAATTCCCTCAGCAGATTGGAGCCAAACCCAGCATCAATTTAGGACTGGAGCACATTCACACTGGCTCCATGCTCTTTTATTTTTTAAACAATTTCTCCATACCTTTCTGAGGGTACTATTGCTTTTTCCTTCCTTTTTTTTTAAAGAGGGAAGTAAATTCCTGAAACCATGAGTCTAATTGCTGGTTGTAAAGTAATTATGGCTTGCTTCTCCATCCACAGCAAGTGAGAATGGCCAAAAGTATCATGTAGAGAGCCAGGAGAGGGCTTGGGTAGCAGGAGGATGGGTTGTACCTGACCCCAAAGATACAGGAACCCAGCCATGGTCATACAGCTTCTGGACCAAGCAAATATCAGTACGGAGAGGTTTTTCTGCTGAGATGGCATTCCTGCAAACCAAATGGGCTCGGGTTCCCTGGAAAGGAATGGGGTCATTGAGAAGCCAGAAAAATAAAGGCTTTTAATGGAGTAAGAGTTACAAATGCTGTATGGCATATGGAATAAATTGTGAAGAAGTAATCATGAGACTCAAAGCCATAGATTTAATAAGACTCCATTTGCACCACACATATAAACAGAATTAAGAATAAACCCTATATGAAAGCTTGGGCAAAGTGGCACAAGAGCATTGACCATATTTATATATATATATATATATATATATATGAAAGCATTATATATATATACAAATATATATATTTGTTTATTTTTTAAAAATGAAGAATAAATGTTATTCTATGCATTAATGTTAACACTTGCAAACAAATACGTGTCATAAAATAAGTGTAATACCTGAGAGGTGATTTTTAAGATTTTCTTCTCTTCCCCTTTTAAAGAGTTCACCTATCATATGATAGTATACTTAGAAATTTTGCTTTGTCATCAAGAAAATTCATAACCCAATATAATTTTTTGTATCTCTATTTCTAGCATTGGAGCTGAGGAGAGCTAGCAACATTTGAGAGCTGAAATTTTTCTCTGTGAATTTGATTTAATTTAATGTTTCACTCAGCATGGTGCATATATAGAGTGATTCATTTAACTTTCACCTCCTCAAACATTTTCTCCATATTCTTGTGTTTGGATTTCTTGAACTATAGGTAAAGGCTTAAGTATAATTCTACTTGAGCTTCTTTTCTATGCAGAAAAGTAGTGGTGGTGAAGTGTCCCATATTAACCCCAAATTACGAACAAAGTATCAGCTTTAAATCTGAATTTACTGATATGTTCAATTTTCCATTTATAGAAAATAAAATGGAATTTAATATAAAACATTACTTTAAAGAATACCTTTTAAAACTCCATAGTTTGTGCTCCAAGCAGTAAAATCTAATGCAGTTTGAAATTAAATTATTTTACTCTCCATTGGTGGCAATTATATTAATGATTGAAACACACTTTTGGGTATTGTTAGTGTGCATAGTTTACACATTCTTCTTTTCCAAATCTGAATTACATTATTTCAGGATTTGGGTCATATTTAAAAAAATATCAAATAATATTTTGCACATGAAATTCATATATATTTTATATTTTTACATTATGGAGCCATTAATGAACTCCTATATATACACTCTCCTTTTAAGCTGCCCATGTGCTTACTCTAATCATGCTACCCTGGGCTCTTTTCCAGAACTAACCACTATCCTGAATATTACATTTATAATTTCTTTCTGTTTTATAAATTATAATTTTACAACAATTGTATGTAGTCTTAACCAATATATTGATTAATTACTTTTACTTTAAAAGTTCATAAAAGTGTAGCCATATTGTAGGCGGTGGTCTATAATTGGCTTGATTTTGCTCAACACTGTTTTTATGATCCGTCCATTTTGCTTCATGTTGTTATAAATTGTTTATTTTCACTGCTCTATATATTGCTTGGGGTGGATATACTATGATTTATTTATCTCTTGGCCTGATGATTAACATTTGTGTTGTTTTCAGGTTTTGCTTTATCTTGTTACTATATGTTGTACTAATATATGTTGTATTTTACATATCTCTTGGTTCATGAAATAGCTTTCAAACTTTTCCAATAGTGACCCACAACTAGAATAATTTTACAATGTGGCCAGGAAAATATTGTGAAGAATTGTGCAGAGGGAGGGATGTTATCCTATTTGCAAGCTAATAAACCTGCCTGTTATTATTGCATGGATGCTGGCAGAAGACATGAAATTCTCAAGTCAGAGACAAGAGCCCTCATTACTCATGGTAAAAGCAATAGCCAGAGCTTCACATTTGCTGGCATTAGTTTCCCATGCCCTCAAGTCCCACAGGTGTGACACAAAGTGTTTGTGATGGACGCCTGAACATTCAGTGAGCTGTGTTCCAGGAGAGAAACACTGAGCTTGGGCAATCTTGTGTTTATATAGTAAGTCTGCAGTTTTCTTGGGAGGGGGACATTACCTCATCCCTGAAGGCTCTTCATTGCAAACACAACAGTGAGTACTGACCAGAGCAAAGAGCTGTCAGAGCTTTAAATTCTTGGCACACACAGCAGGAATGTTCAGCTCCCCCAGGGCCCAAGGTGGATTGCCTCTCACAACAAATATATGTATGACTGAAGCCCTTATACTTTACATGATGGAGGAATACTGATTTATTTTTTCTTTTATATTTCATTTTCAGAAATCTGTGTATTACCCACCAAAACAATTGTACAACTTAATATGTAGCAACTCCCAATTGAAAAACAAAGAAATAATAAAGATAAAAATGAATATATTAAGTCATATACCTGAGAGTGTAATTGCTGGATTACATTTAGACTTAAACTATATTGTGAACTGTTTTATAAAGTAATTGGTCACTTATTTATCATTCCCTTTTTCAGAAGCAGTATCTGAATACTCCCCTGGTATGTATCTTCACTACCACTTGGTTTTGTTAGACATTTTATATTTTGATAAACAAGTGATGCATAATTATATCTGATTTGACTGTAATCTGCATTAGAATTACTACTGAGCAACAATAATTATTAATTATTAATAAGCTTTGTCATATATATCATATATATATAAGTCACTTGTATTTCCTTTTCTCCTAAACACCTGCTCATGATTTTAGCACATTTTTAAGTTGAGATAGTAGTACCTTTCAAATTGATATATAAAATATTTTCAGTTGTCAATTATGCATTCTGCATAATATTTTCTCACTGTTGTTCAATTCTTCATTCAGTTTCTGGTGGCTTTTATAAATGGAATTTCTTTTAATTTTTTTATGTTTTCTATTTTTAATTTACAGTTTGTGATTTTTGTCATGTATAAGAAATAACTTTAGGGATAGAACCTTCGAGGTGACAGAGGAGTAAGATGTGGAGATCACCCTCCACCCCACAAATACATCAAAAATACATCTACATGTGGAACAACTCCTGCAGAAGACATACTGAACACTGGCAGAAGACCTCAGAGTTCCCAAAAGGCAAGAAACTCCCCACGTACCTGTGTAGGGCAAAAGGAAAAAGGAAAAACAGAATAGTGATGGGACCTGCACCTCTGGGAGGGAGCTGTGAAGGAGGAAATGTTTCCACACACTAGAGAGCCCCTTCACTGCTGGAAATGAGGGGTGGACAGCAGGGAAGCTTCGGAGCCATGGAGGAGAGCACAGCAACAGGGGTGCAGAGGGCAAAGCTGAGAGGTTCCCACAGAGATGAAGACTGCCAACCAGCACTCACCAGCCCGACAGGCTTGTTTGCTCACCTGCCCAGGTGAAGGCTGGGAGCTGAGGTTCGTGTTTCAGAGTTGAGACCCCAGGGAGAGGACTGGGGTTGGCTGCGTGAACACTGCCTGAAGGGTGCTAGTGTGCCACAGCTAACCAGGAGGGAGGCTGGGAAAAAGTCTGGAACTGTCTAAGAGTCAAGAGACCATTGTTTCGGGGTGTGCAAGGAGAGGAGATTCAGAACACTGCCTAAATGAGCTACAGAGAAAGGTGTGAGCTGCAGCTATCAGTGCAGACAACAGAGACAGGCATGAAACGCTAACACTGCTGCTATAGCCACCAAGAACCCTGTGTGCAAGCACAGGTCACTATCCACACCTCCCCTCCTGGGAGCCTGTGCATCCCGCCACTATCAGGGTCCTGTGATCCAGGGACAACTTCCCCAGGAGAACAAACAGGGCACCTGGGGCTGTTGCAATGTCACGCTGGGCCTCTGCGTCTGCAGACTCACCCCACATTCCATGCCCCTCCCTCCCCTTGGCCTGAGTGAGCTAGATCCCCCTAATCAGCCACTCCTTTAACTCCCACCTGTCTGGTCAAAGAACAGATGCAAGAGTGTGACCTACATGCAGAGGCGAGGCCAAAACCATAGCTGAACCCCAGGAGCTGTGCGAACAAAGAAGAGAAAGGGAAATTTCTCCTTACAACCTCAGGAGCAGCAGATTAAATCTCCATGATCAACTTGCTGTACCCTGTATTTGTGGGGTACCTGAATAGACAGACAACAAATCATCCCAAAATAGAGGTGGTGGATTTGGGGAGCAACTGTAGACTTGGGGTTTGCTGTATGCGACTAACTTGTTTCTGACTTTTATATTTATCATAGTATAGTTTTTGTGTTTGTTATCATTGGTGGATTTGTTTATTGGTTTATTTGCTCTCTTCTTTCTTTTTTATTCCTGTTTCTATTTTAATAATTTTTTATTTTAATTACTTTAATTATTGTATTTTATTTTGTTTGTTTCATTCTATTTTTTCCCCCTTTTCTTCTGAGCCATGTGGTTGACAGAGTCTTGGTGATCCCACCAGGTGTTAGGCCTGAGCCTCTGAGGTGGGAGAGCTGAGTTCAGGACACTGGACCACCAGCAACCTCCTGGCCCCACATAATATCAATTGGTGAGACATCTCCCAGAGATCTCTATCTCAATACAAAGACCTAGCTCCACTCAACGACCAGCAAGCTTCAGTGTTGGACACCACATGCCAAACAACTAGCAAGACAGGAACACAATCAAACTCATTAGAAGAGAGGCTGCCTAAAAGCATAGTAAGTTCATGGACACACCATTAAACACCACCGTACGTGGTCCTGCTCACCAGAAAAACAAGATCCAGTTGCATCCACCAGAACACAGGCACCAGTCCCCTCCACCAGGAAGCCTACACAAGCCACCAACATTTGAATTATAGGGGTTCCAGAAAGAACAGAAAAAGAAAGGGACTGAGAAAATATTTGAAGAGATTATAGCTGAAAACTTCCCTAATATGGGAAAGGAAATAGTCAATCAAGTCCAGTAAGCACAGAGAGGCCCATACAGGATAAATCAAAGGAGAAGCAGGGCAAGACACATACTAATCAAACTATCAAAAATTAAATACAAAGAAAAATTATTAAAAGCAGCAAAGTAAAAGCAACAAATAACATACAAGGGAATCCCCACAAGGTTAACAGCTGATCTTTCAGCAGAAACTTTGCAAGCCAGAAGGGAGTGGCAGGACATATTTAAAGTGTTGAAAGGGAAAAACCTACAACCAAGATTACTCTACCCAGCAAGGACCTCATTCAGATTTGACAGAGAA
Source organism: Stenella coeruleoalba (assembly GCF_951394435.1). Classification (NCBI taxonomy): domain Eukaryota; kingdom Metazoa; phylum Chordata; class Mammalia; order Artiodactyla; family Delphinidae; genus Stenella; species Stenella coeruleoalba. The sequence continues at coordinate 19,462,825 of NC_137147.1, read as the reverse complement.
ATTATAAACTTTACAGACAAGCAAAAGCTAAGAGAATTCAGCACCACCAAACCAGCTTTACAACAAATACTAAAGGAATTTCTCTAGGCAGGAAACACAAGATAAGGAAAAGACCTACAATAACAAACCCAAAACAATTAAGAAAATGTTAATAGGAACATACATATTGATAATTACCTTAAATGTAAATGGATTAAATGCTCCAATCAAAAGACATAGACTGGCTGAATGGATACAAAAACAAAACCTGTATATATACAGTCTACAATATCCACTTCAGACTTAGGGACACATACAGATTGAAAGTGGGGGGAAGGAAAAAAATATTCCATGCAAATGGAAATCAAAAGAAAGCTGGAATAGCAATTCTCACATCAGACAAAATAGACTTTAAAATAAAGACTACTGCAAGAGACAAAGAATGACACTACATAAAGATCAAGGGATCAATCCAAGAAGAAGATATAACAATTGTAAATAGGAGCTCCAACATAGGAGCACCTCAACACATAAGGCAAATGCTAACAGCCATAAAAGGGGAAATTGACAGTAACACAAGAATAGCAGGGGACTATAACACCCCACTTTCACCAATGGACAGATCATCCTAAATGAAAATAAATAAGGGAACACAAGCTTTAAATGACACCTTAAACAAGATGAACTTAATTGATATTTATAGGACATTCTACCCAAAATCCACAGAATACATATTCTTCTCAAGTGCTCATGGAACATTCTACAGAATAGACAATATCTTGGGTCACAAGTCAAGCCTTGGTAAATTTAAGAAAACTGAAATCATATTAAGTATCTTTTCCAACCACAATGCTATGAGACTAGATATCAATTACAGGAAAAAAAAAACTGTAAAAAATACAAACACAAAGAAGCTAAGCAGTACGCTACTAAAAACCAAGATATCACTGAAGAAATCAAAGAGGAAATCAAAAAATACCTAGAAAAAAATGACACTGAAAACCTGACAACCCAAAACCTATGGGATACAGCAAAAGGAGTTCTAAGAGGGAAGTTTATAGGAATACAATCCTACCTCAAGAAAAAAGAAAAATCTCACATAAACAACTTAAACTTACATCTAAATAAATTAGAGAAAGAAGAACAAAAAACCTCCAAAAATTAGTAGACAGAAAGAAATCATAAATTCAGATCAGAAATAAATGAAAAAGAAATAAAAGAAACAATAGCAAAGATCAATAAAACTAAAAGCTGGTTCTTTGAGAAGATAAACAAAACTGATAAACCATTAGCCAGACTCATCAAGAAAAACAGGGAGAAGACACAAATCAACAGAATTAGAAATGAAGAAGGAGAAGTAACAACTGACTCTGCAGAAATACAAAGGATCAAGAGAGATTACTACACGCAACTATATGCCAATAAAATGGACAATCTGGAAGAAATGGACAAATTCTTAGAAAAGCAAAACCTTCTGATATTGAACCAGGAAGAAATAGAAAATATAAACAGACCAATCACAAGCACTGAAATTGAAACTGTGATTAAAAATCTTCCAAAAAACAAAAGCCCATGACCAGTTGGATTCACAGGCAAATTCTATCAAACATTTAGAGAAGAGCTAACACCTATCCTTCTCAAACTCTTCCAAAATATATGAGGAAGGAACACTCCCAAACTCATTCTATGAGGCCACCATCACCCTGAAACCAAAACCAGACCATGGATGTCACAAAAAAGAACACTATAGGCCAATATGACTGATGAACATAGATGCAAATATCCTCAACAAAATACTAGCAAACAGAATCCAACAACATATTAAAAGGATCATACACCAGGATCAAGTGGGGTTTATCTAAGGAATGCAAGGATTCTTCAATAAACACAAGTCAATCAATGTGATAAACCGTATAATAAATTGAAGGAGAAAAACCATATGCTCATCTCAATAGATGCAGAAAAAGCTTTCGACAAAATTCAACACCCATTTATGATAAAAACTCTTCAGAAGTTAGGCATAGAGGGAACCTACCTCAACATAATAAAGGCCATATATGACAAACCCACAGCCAACATTGTTTTCAATGGTGAAAACTGAAACCATTTCCTTTAACATCAGGAACAAGACAAGGTTATCCACTCTCACCATTATTATTCAACATAGTTTTGGAAGTTTTAGCCACAGCAATCAGAGAAGAAAAAGAAATAATAGGAATCCAAATTGGAAAAGAAGAAGTAAATCTGTCACTGTTTGCAGATGACATGATACTACACATAGAGAATCCTAAAGATGCTACCAGAAAACTACTAGAGCTAAACAATGAATTGGCAAAGTAGCAGGCTACAAAATTAATGCATAGAAATCGCTTGCATTCCTATACACTAATGATGAAAAATCTGAAAGAGAAATTAAAGAAACACTCCCATTTACCATTGCAACAAATGGAATAAAATACCTAGGAATAAACCTACCTAAGGAGACAAAAGGCTTGTATGCAGAAAACTATAAGACACTGATGAAAGAAATTAAAGATGACACAAACAGATTTAGAGTTTAACATGTTCTTGGATTGGAAGAATCAACATTGTGAAACTGACTATACTACCCAAGGCAATCTACAGATTCAGTGCAATCCCTATCAAACTACCAACAGCATTTTTCACAGAACTAGAACAAAAAATTTCACAATTTGTTTGGAAACACAGAAGACCCTGAGTAGCCAAAGCAATCTGGAGAAAGAAAAACGGAGCTGGAGGAATCAGGCTCCCTGACTTCAGACTACTACAAAGCTACAGTATCAAGACAGTATGGTACTGGCCCAAAAACAGAAATATAGATCAATGGAACAGGATAGAAAGCCCAGAGATAAACTCACGCACATATGGTCAACTTATCTTTGATAAAGGAGGCAAGAATATACAATGGAGAAGAGACAGCCTCTTCAGTAAGTGGTGCTGGGAAAACTGGGCAGCTACATGTAAAAGAATGAAATTAGAACACTCCCTAACACCATACACAAAAGTAAACTCCAAATAGATTAAAAACCTAAATATAAGGCTAGACACTTTAAAAACTCTTAGAGGAAAACATAGGCAGAACATTCTATGACATAAATTGCAGCAAGATCTTTTTTGACCCACCTCGTAGAGAAATGGAAATAAAAACAAAAATAAACAAATGGGACCTAATGAAACTTAAGAGCTTTTGCACTGGAAGGGATACCATAAACAAGATGAAAAGACAACACTCAGAATGGGAGAAAATATTTGCAAATGAAACAACTGACAAAGGATTAATCTCCAAAATATACAACAGTTCAAGCAGCTCAATATTAATAGAACAAACAACCCAATCCAAAAGTGGGTGGAAGACCTAAATAGACATTTTCCAATGAAGATATACAGATTTCCAACAAACACATGAAAAGATGCTCAGCATCATTCATCATTAGAGAAATGCAAATCAAAACTACAATGAGGTTTCACCTCACACCGGTCAGAATGGCCATCATCAAAAAATCTACATACAATAAATGCTAGAGAGGATGTGGAGAAAAGGGAACCCTTTGCACTGTTGGTGGGAATGTAAATTGATACAGCCACTATGGAGAACAGTATGGAGGTTCCTTAAAAAACTAAAAATAGAACTACCATACAACCCAGCAATCCCACTCCTGGGCATATACCCTGAGAAAACCATAATTCAAAAAGTGTCATGTACCACAATGTTCATTGCAACACTATTTACAATAGCCAGGACATGGAAACAACCTAATTATCCATCGACAGATGAATGGATAAAAATGATGTGGCACATATATACAATGGGATATTACTCGGCCATAAAATGAAACGAAATTGAGTTATTTGTAGTGAGATGGATGGACCTAGAGTCTGTCATACAGAAAGAAGTAAGTTAGAAAGAGAAAATCAAATGCCATATGCTAACACACATATATGGAATCTAAAAAAAAAAAAAAAAAATGGATCTGATGAACCTAGGGCCAAGACAGGAATAAAGACACAGACATAGAGAATGCACTTGAGGACACAGGGAGGGGGAAGGGTAAATTGGGATGAAGTGAGAAAGTAACATTGACATATATACACTACTAAATGTAACATAGATAGCTAATGGGAAGCAGCTGCATTGCATGGGGAGATCAGCTCGGTGCTTTGTGACCACCTAGAGTGGTGGGATAGGGAGGGTGGGAGGGAGACACAAGAGGCAGGGGAAATGGGGATATATGTATACATATAGCTGATTCACTTTGTTATATAGCCGAAACTAACACAACATTGTAAAGCAATTATACTCCAGTAAAGATGTTTAAAAAAAAAAAAAACTTAAATGCTTTTAATATTTAAATTCTCAATACATACGAACTGATCAAATTACTCAAATGAACCAAATACCTAAGGATAAATGTAACAAAACAAGGGATAAACCTATACAGAGTAATTATAAGACATTTTTGAGGGAGAATCAATATAATCTAAATAAAATTAAATATTCATGAAATGGAAGACAGTACGGAAAGAAGACAATTATCTCCAAATCACCTGTAAATTTACTCAAATCTCAAGAAAAATCCCAACAGAAATTTTTTCTCAAAAATTACAAGCTTTATGAATATGAAGTTTAATATGAATTAAAATTTATATAAGCCTTCAAAGGGCCAAACATAGCCAATGCAATCTTGTCGAAAGACTAAAATAGGAGTAAGACTTCCAGATATGAACACTTATTTGAAAGCCACTGAAATTAAAATAGTGTGTAATTGGTATACAAAATCACCCAAGAAAACAGAATAGAGTTTAAAACAGGCCCAAACATATATAGGTACTTTATTAATGGCAAAGGTGGCACAATAGAAAAGTGAGAAAATCACAGTCATTTCAGCAAATTGCTTTTCATCAATTGGACAGAAGAAAGGAGATTTTGATCCACTCACTGTATAAACAGTAGTTAACTTCAGATGGGCTTTAGATTTTAATGTAAAATGTAAAATAAATAAATATTTCAGAGGATAATACAGAGAATATCTTCATTGCAGTAGCGTATACAAAGATTACATATGTTAAACAGGATGCAGAAAAAATCCCCTAATTATAAAGAAAAATTTGACAAACATTATATGGAAATTAAGAGACTGTTTATCAAAATACACTATACCTTGAAGGGGAGTGAAAAGGCCAGCCATAGAGTAGGGAGTTTGTAGTACATACAACTGACAAAGGAGTAAAGATTTGTTTCCAGAATATATAAAAAAATCTTATAAAGTAATAAAGAAAAGAAAGTAACCCCAATAAAAAACTTACCTAAAGACTTGAACAGGAACTTCACAAATGAGTATATTCAAATGGACATAAATACTTGAAAATGTACAACCTCATTAATCATCCAGGAAGTCACATTTAAACTACAGTGACATACAAGTAGAGAGGCAATAAATAAGAAGATTGAAAATACTCTATGTTGGTTAGAATGTAAAGCATGTTCTTAAGCATTGTTGATCCATGTTAGAGTAGGTAGCTTTCCTTGGCTATCATCCTCTATAGAGTCTTCATATAATATACAGATCATAACTGGAATGGTCTATGATAAATGTGTAATCTATGAAAGAATTTAACAAGTACACTTTACAACTCTACCATGTTTAATTATGAAAGCAGTTCTTTGATCTTCAAGACTAATCTCCAGAAGCACTATTCTCTAATAGGCAATTTTTATGTTTTGTTCTATATTTATCAATTATCTCTTTATACATCCACAATTTAAATATATTTTTATTAAACTTTAGGTGCTAGTTTATCCATTTGTCCATCCTACACTTATTAGGACATGGCAGATTTATTTAAGTACACTCAACAAATTTGGCAATTTGAGCAGTCACAATAAAATCCACAAGTACGGGTATTTTTAGTTCTTGTATTTAAATATTTCTCATATTAGTCTGTACCTAAGCATCTATAAAGGTTGGGAAGACAAAAAATAGAACATGAAGTCTATGGTTGTCTGGAAAAGGGAGAATATATTTCTTTGTGGGATTTTGTTGTGAGAACGAATAACTTAAGAAAACATTATGAAACCAATGGTTATATGATCCATGACAGTTTTTCAGAAAAAGATGTGGATGATACATTTTTGAGCTGAAAAAAAGAACTAAAAGTTCAACAGAGTTTGAATGGGAAAAAGTAAATGATACTGCTTCAAAATTCAAGTCTTTTTTTCCCCCTTATACTGGGTCCAAGTTGTTAATTTGCATAAGCCGCCTTGTGAAGATATGTAAACATAACACCTCTGTCCTAAACTCTTTTTTCCTAAGGAGTTTTCTTTCCATTAATGATGGGCTGAATTAATTCCTGGAATAGTTCAAACTTATTCTCCTGATGCAATCATCAAATCTGTCTCCCTTGTCCACATGTTTTGGGGATGATTTTTCATCTCTATGTCTCATACAATTTCAGATGCAGACTTGCATCTCGGTATCTTTATGAATCCTCCTCAAACTTACATTAGTTCATAAAATCCTGCCATTTTTATGTACCTTTCCAGCCCCTACAATATATATGTACTGGTGTGACCTGTCACACTCTAATAGGTATTTTCTATTATTATATTTGTGTAAATGTTGTCAAATCAAGGTAACTATGATTTTCTTTTTATTCCTCTTACATCACCTACGGACCTTGCAAAAGACTGAAGCTAATAAATATATATTGAACAAAATCTCAAAATGATGTCATGGAAGCTAATTTTTCTCCTATGATGGTTCAATAATCCAGAATGATTAGGTTCCTCAGTAGATTCTGAGCAGTTTGTCTGAAGCCAAGCGATACCTACCCCCTTCAAGTGTTCTTGTGGTTGGTTTAAAAGCATTCCTTGCTTTTGGAGATGTTATTTATCAAAATTTCCTCTTAACACCTTCCATGCTGAGGATTTGATACTAGTGGAGTTGTGGAAGTGAAATTATTAGGGTGTCCTTAAAGTCTTTTTCCATAAATGAATGATTTATTGGGGCAATGAAAGAAAGGAATAAGTTTATCTGCTCAATATCGCCTGTCATTTTTGATGAATGTGATTCACCTTTCTGCAAGAAGTCCAATTTAGCACTGGTACCATTTCTTGAATTTATAGAAAAGGAAATTATAAAATATCTTAGAAATGTGGCCATGGAAGGAACAAAGTGAAGTTGAAAGGTTCAAAATCTGAACTACATTGGATGTGACATAAAGTCAATACTGTCCAGGGACTTCCCTGTTAGTACAGTGGTTAGGATTCCATGCTTTCACTGCAGGGGGCATGGGTTCGATCCATCGTAGGGGAGCTAAGATTCCGCATGCCGTGCAGAGGGGCAAAATACAAAAAAATTAAAAGTCAATACTGTGCAATATCCAAGATATCCATGGAATAAAATTTGGCTTTTTCTTTTTGCAGCAATATTTGCTTGGTGTTGACTCTCAGGTAGCAACATTTCAGTTCATTACATCGTTTATGCTCAGATTAAAGGGTGGTTTTTGTGGCAGCGCCTTCAATAGTGTGCTGGCCTGGCTTGCAACAGTTTCTGAGTGCACTGTGTACTTTTCTTTTTGACTCCTTCTTGAGTGCCATTATGTTGACAGCTTGAAATTGGTCATGGTGAGAGCATTTATACCATGAAAATTGGTACACTCCTTATATCAGAGCTTCCCCCTTTCCAGAGACCCAGTGGGCTAAGCATTTATCATCACACCACTATACTATTACCTTCACAAGGGTGAACTGCAGAAGCCTTTCACATTTCCACCAAAGTGTCCATGGTAACTTTGTCAAGAGCTTTCACATTCACAGCTTTGCTTGGCTATTATACCTAATGACTAAATGGAATGAAATACACCAAAAATAGTAATTGATATACATTTTCTCAGGTAATATAAAATATATTTAAATATAAATCATCTTTTACCAAGTAAATTTACCATCAACCATAGAAGAAATGAAGTATGGTGAAACCCCAGGAGACTTGGATTTAATTTGAATTTCATTTTTTATACTTATAATGGAAGTGATCTTAAAGAAATTATGTAATCTCTCTAAGCCTCAGATAGTTTATCAGTAAATTGGAATTGATGATATCTACATTTTAGGATTACTGTGACAGCATGTTGCCCAAAATATAGGAAATACATGCACACAGCAACACATATCAAAGAAAATACCTGAATCCACTGAGAACATAGTCCCAATCCTTTTGCATCATTGCAGTGTTTAGGGTGTTAGTTTCTAAAATCTGGTTTCTGTCCAACCTCTTGGGACCATATTGAACAAATTGGCCCTTTTCTGGAGTCTCAGCTATGCCATTAAGTAGTTTAAGTAGTTGTGTGGATCTGGGCATAACACTTAATTGATATAAGCCTTGGTCATCTCATCTGTAAAATAAGTATACCAAAACTTACATACTTTTAATAAAAATTTAATAAAAATTATATAAATTTTTTATAAAATAATGCTTTTAACATAATCATCCCAGAGATGTTTCCTAGTAATTACTTAACAATGATTATTTACTTTGCTATTATTAAAATTATTATTTTCCTTGTTACTACCACCACTTTTACTACCATCAATTTGTGATGTTGTGTCTTATGTGCATACTTCTCTCAAAAATATGAATAGAAGGTAATGGAATGATGTATCTCCCTTTCACAAAATGTATATTTAGCCAAGGGTTGCAGGCCACCTATCAGAAGAGGCCACCTGCAACTGATACTGACCCAAATCTATATCACCATGTGCTTGAGTCATATTGGGACATCTAGTCCTCCTAACTTCACCTTTCATTTCCAAAAGAACCTCAGGAAACAGATGCTAAGGTGTCTTCCTTCACTGGGTACAAAGCCATGAGTTCTAGAAAAGTGAACTATGATGTGCCTTGCTTGAGGCTGTGGAAGAAAAGAGTCCTACTTCATGTTTATCCTTCATCTCAGGATTTTTCTGAGGGGTTGAAGTAACAAGAGAGGTAGTAAAGGCTGATTTATTGTTCGAGGTACTTGATAACAGGGGTATTTTTGTGGGAGGGGAGAGGGCCTACAAATTCTTCCCCCAGTCGTCAACATACTCTGAATCCTGAGCTAATCTCACTGTCACCACAGCTTGCCATATTTTCTTCTTGTGAAGACCAGTACCTCTCCCTTACTCCTCACCTCTCTTCTTTTCCACAACACCTAAACACCTGTATAATCCCCGAAGTTTCAAAGTTTCTTTCCAAAAATTCCAAAATATTCTCCCAATATGTGCCAAGATCATACTGGATGCATCCCGTATGTTATCTCCTAATACCCCTATATCACAGGAATTATGATATCCATTTTTTTAATGAGGGTAGGTGATATGCTTCACCTATGACCACCAGCTTTTTAATGGTACAGGAGAGATTTTTATAACGATTGATTTGTTTAAAAGCACCTGCTTTTTCCTCTACAGTTCACTAGCCCCAAAGACAAGGTTGGGTAAAATCAGAGGATTCAGGCAACAATTCTAAATAACTCAGTTGACTCTCTAAAGGGTTGTAATTAAAGTTTCTCTATTCTGAAAACTCTTTGTGAAGTAAAGAAAAAAGCTTACTTTGTTCAGCTGGAGCTGATAAAGGGTGTCCTAAGAGAGAAAAATCCAGACAAATGAAACTCCTGGGAAAGACAGGGTCTGGCAGAAGTAGGATGAAGTATGGGTGAAAAGACTATTGTTCCTAAAGGGAAAGAAAGAAAGCAATGTCATTGTGCGGTTTGGAGCATTATTCTCTCTTTGCTGGTTGAAGGAACTTTATTCTCATGTGGCAAGCGAGAATTATTTATTCTAATGGAGAAGAAGGGTCTTCTAATCTTCCATTCCCTACTTAAAGTTAGTGTGTTGACTGACTCCCAAATCCAGATGTTAGGGCAGAGGAGTAGAGAAGAAGCCATTATATAATAAATCTGTAAGACTGGCTAAAGACATTTTTTTGAAAGTAGAAATTTCCTTTTTCTAAATTATATTTTATGAACCATAGTAGTCTTCAGAGGTAATGCTAGCTCCCCTCCCTTGTTGGGGCTGTTTGTGAAGAAAGGAAGGAGCATGCTTCATTGATTTTGAGGTTTCTTTTTGTTTAAAACTGATGATTGTGCCTTATATATTCAGTTCTCTTTATTCCTCCTTTTTATTGCAGCATTCAATTTAGCTTTACTTGTTAAAGTGACTGCAATACATTTGGAACAAATTGATTAGTTTAAATGTGTATGCAGTTAATCTGCTTCCTGATTTGCCCTGGTTTGCTCTGCAGACCAGAGATACAGGAAGAGAGCCTAAGGAGGCTTCTGCAGGGGGAAATAAGGAGCTCATTTTCTGAATACATTTATGCTCAGCTCTCCCTGTAAGTTGTCCATCCTGATTTCTGACCTGAAGGGATTAGAATTGAATTTATTATTCTATCTAGTACAAAATGAATTTTATAAAAGAAGCATAGATTTTCATTGGAACCCAAATTAGATCAGCTTCTTGGTTTAGCATTTCTAAAAGGAGAGGAAGTCCATAATAGTGGTTACTCCTATACACTCTGCAGCCAGATCTCGTTTTGAATCCTCTTATAAATACAACAGTGGACAAGTCACATATCCTGTCTAAACCACAGGCTTCTCATCTGGAAAATGGTGATAATGTTAGTCCTCACAATAATCCAAAATAATCCTTACAATAGCTCTAAGGGTACATGAATGAAGCTATGAATTTTGAAGTTGATTATGGATAGCTTAGTACATAGAATTTAGTGCAAAACCTTGCATAAAGTGTTATATAAATATGATTTTCTTGTCATTATTCTTCCTCATGTACCTCTTTCTGTGCACCATTCTCTTCTTCCTCTTCCTACTTGTTTTTTCCTTTAACAAATTCCATGTTCATCACCTCAAGATACTGAATTTTTTTTTTAAATGGAGGGTAAAAGAACATGAAGAGTCTAAGTTAATTTACATTTTTCATTGTTGCCAATACTATTGAAATATGAGTCTAGGACTCAGACTTCCCTACTTCAGCCTTTGTCTACAGGTACTGAATTACTCTTCCTATCAGTAGCCATTGACAATTATACTTTTCTAAGTAAATGAAGGAAACTCAGATAAAGTTCTTTGGCTGTAAAAAAAAAAAAAAAATCCCTCAGCTCTTAAAATCCACTCTTTGAACAAAATGTGGAACAACCTGGGGACACAACTGCTTCTTTAATAGTATTAAATATTCTGAGAGATACCAGGATATCAGCAGGGATTGACAGAGTATGGTTGTAATGCCTAAAAGGAAAGGGGTATATTATACACAAAACAGGACATGTAGAATATTTATTTTGGTGAGAGGAGAGTGTTGCTTATCCTATATATTATTACTGGGATAGAGACACTAGATATCATTCCATGAGCATAGAATGTAACAGAAGGGACAAAATTCTGACTGTATAATATCATGCTTTCTTTGCTCCCTTCAGGAGAAAGTTGGTAAGTAGAATCTTAAATTCTGAAACCTGTGGGTTATGCTTAGAAGAACAGAGGTTGGCATATAAAATTTGCTTCTTTCTTGTTTCATTTTTTCTCCCCAATGCATGTTGATGTGTTCTCTAGATAATCTTTTTGCCTGCAATGTGCTATATATTAACAGTCAGTATATTTTGCCAAATGAAATGAGCCTACGATTTTCAGTGGTATACATTTATTATATTAAATGTTTCAATTAGTTATAAGCCTTGTTACTTAGCAAGGATTATTCTTTCTGATTATCTTTTGCTGTTGTGCCAGCATATTTCAGCCCATGCTTTTCATAGACAGAAAGGAGAAACGTACTTTCTATGACTCTTATTCTGTAAGGATTTCCCTTTTCATCTTATTCATGCATGAACACTTACCTAACATATCTGGGTGCACAGAAATCAAAATGCAAATGTCACCTAACATAAATGACTAAACGTTGACTATTAAAATGACTACCTTGCTCAACCACCAGCAGTGGACTTAAGTCTGGCAGGTGTTTTTATTTTTTAATTTTTATTGTTTTACATCGTTATTGGAGTATAATTGCTTTATAATGTTGTTAGTTTCTGCTGTATAACAAAGTGAATCAGCTATATGTATACATATATCCCCATATCCCCTCCCTCTTGTGTCTCCCTCCCACCCTCCCTATCCCACCCCTCTAGGTGATCACAAAGCCGAGCTGATCTCCCTGTGCTATGCAGCTGGTAGATGTTTTTAATAAAGAAAAAACACTTCTTAGCCAGGCCTAGTTCTTTAGCAAAGCCAAAGGAAGATCAATTTACCTGAACATAGCTATTTTATTTTAAAAAAAAAAGGAAAAAAAGGAAACAGAAAAAGAAATCTTGGCACTGTAAGGTGCAGTGTCATGGCTGAAAGAGGGGAGTTCCTTCTTAAGCTCTGTAAACTTCATGCCTCCATTGTCAAGACACTTGCAAATCAGAAATCACTGTGCCCATTATATCTCATGAGAGTATATTTGGCAGTAAAAACCAAAAATATTCTTATCTATTTCTGATCAAGCCAGTTTTACATGAAGAGTCTAAGCATTTAAGATAAAGATTGTTAAGCCTTCCTTTTATACTCAGTTGATCCAATCTCTTTAATAATCAGGAATGAGACAAGGATGTCCAATCTCACCACTATTATTCAACATAGTTTTGGAAGTCCTACCCATGGCAATCAGAGAGGAAGAAGAAAAAGAAATAAAAGGAATCCAAATTGGAAAAGAAGAAGTAAAACTGTCACTGTTTGTGGATGACATGATACTATACATAGAGAATCCTAAAAATACCACCAGAAAACTACTAGAGCTAATCAATGAATTTGGCAAAGTTGCAGGATACAAAATTAATGCATAGAAATCTCTTGCATTCCTATACACTAATGATGAAAAATCTGAAAGAGAAATTAAGGAAACACTCCCAGTTACCACTGCAACAAAAATAATAAAATACCTAGGAATAAACCTACCTATGCAGATAAAAGACCTGTATGCAGAAACCTATAAGATACTGATGAAAGGAATTAAAGATGATACCAACAGATGGAGAGATATACCATGTTCTTGGATTGGAAGAATCAGTATTGTGAAAATGACTATACTACCCAAAGCAATCTACAGATGCAATGCAATCCCTATCAAATGAGCAAAGGAAATTTTTATGGAACTAGAACAAAAAATCTTAAAATTTGTATAGAGACACAAAAGACCCCAAATAGCCAAAGCAGTCTTGATGGTAAAAAACAGAGCTGGAGGAATCAGACTCCCTGACTTCAGACTATACTACAAAGCTACAATAATCAAGACAATATGGTACTGGCACAAAAACAGAAACATAGATCAATGGAAGAAGACAGAAAGCCCAGAGATAAACCCGCGCACATATGGTCATCTTATCTTTGATAACGGAGGCAAGAATATACAATGGAGAAGAGACAGCCTCTTCAATAAGTGGTGCTGGGAAAACTGGACAGCTACATGTAAAAGAATGAAATTAGAACACTCCTTAACACCATACACAAATATAAACTCAAAATGTATTAGAGACATAAATGTAAGACCAGACACTATAAAACTCTTAGAGGAAAACATAGGAAGAACACTCTTTGACATAAATCACGGCAAAATCTTTTTTGATCCACCTCCTAGAGTAATGGAAATAACAAAAATAAACAAATGAGATCTAATGAAACTTCAAAGTTTTTGCACAGCAAAGGTAACCATAAACAAGATGAAAAGACAGCCCTCAGAATGGGAGAAAGTATTTGCAAATGAATCAACGGACAAAGGATTAATCTCTAAATTATATAAACAGCTCATGCAGCTCAATATTAAAGAAATAAACAACCCAGTCTAAAATTGGGCAGAAGACCTAAATAGACATTTCTCCAAAGAAGACATACAGATGGCCAAGAAACACATGAAAAGCTGCTTAACATCACTAATTATTAGAGAAATGAAAATCAAAACTACAATGAGGTATCACCTCACACCAGTTAGAATGAGCAACATCAGAAAATCTACAAACAACAAATGCTGGATAAGGTGTGGAGAAAAGGGAACCCCCTTGTACTGTTGGTGGGAATGTAAATTGATACAGCCACTATGGAGAACAGTATTGAGGTTCCTTCATAAACTAACAATAGAATTACCATATGACTCAGCAATCCCACTACTGGGCATATACCCAGAGAAAGCCATAATTCAAAAAGACGCATGCACCCCAATGTTCATTGCAGCACTATTTACAATAGCCAGGTTATGGAAGCAACCTAAATGCCCATCGACAGATGAATGGATAAAGAAGATGTGGTACATATATACAATGGAATATTACTCAGCCATAAAAAGGAATGAAATTGGGTCATTTTTTGAGACGTGGATGGATGTAGAGACTGTCATACAGAATGAAGTAAGTCAGAGAGAGAAAAACAAATATCGTATATTATTTGTTCCACGCATGTATGTGGAACCTAGAAAAATGGTACAGATGAAACGGTTTGCAGGACAGAAGTTGAGACACAGATGTAGAGAACAAATATATGGACACCAAGGAGGGAAAGCCGTGGGGGGTGGGTGACGATGGTGGCACGATGAATTGGGTGATTGGGATTGACATGTATACATTGATGTGTATAAAATTGATGACTAATAAGAACCTGGTGTATAAAAAAATAAATAAAATTTAAAAAATTAAAAAGAAACAACTAATACTAAACTTTCTTTGGGTTATTTGTATGGAAATATGCTAATATAAATGTTTCAGACATTATATGAAATTCCTAAAAATCTTATATGTTCTGGTATAATGTTATAAGTCATAATTATAGTTATTATTTTAAAATGTATATCTCAGAAATAACTAAATTTCCTTGTCAATTGCATTATTATGAACTTTCATCAAATCTTTAACCGTGGTCATTTTTAAGTCTTTTGTCATTTACAGACAGTTCTGTGTGTACTCTGATGCTTTTGCAAAAATGTTCCTATAAAAGGATTTTGTCTTCAAGCAATTCATGGAAAAGACTGACAAGTACAGGTTTCTGGTAACTGATTATACTGCTGAACTGAATGAATAAGCATTTTCAGAACTCTAATGGAAAACTGATGAATTCATAAAAGTGCTAACAAAAGATGAAGATAAAAAAATTAATTACATGGGACTGAGTGAACTGATGAGGATTATAATTTTTGTGACTTTCTGTTTGAATAAAAAAAAATGCCATAATGAATATATATGTACATTAAAAAAAATAGAATATTTGTTGTACTTTATTGTTGCTAATTTAAACCAACCGAACCCTTCATTTATCCATTTTTCTCACATGTAAAATGGAAATAACCTAAGCCCTGTAACTGATATCCATAAGCAAATGTAGAATATAATCACATACAGTTCTCATTCCATGTAATATAATATTTCTATGTAATGGATTTTTACTATTTAAATATGAATTTCAACAATTTTCTTTTAACAATCAAATTAAGTTAGATTTGCCATCTAGCTGGCAATTTCAAAATCTATACTAATAAATCAAAATTCTGTAAAGTTTCAAAGCCTGATATACCCACCCAAAAGATATGTACACACCAATCACATTTATAAATATTTTGTAAACATTTTAAATTATATAGTAGGTAATAGTCACAACAGCATACTAAAATAGAATGTCAAGGAGAAAGTCTTTACCAAAGAGTTTTTATTTTAGAAATAAAATGGTATTTCATTACTAAGATATTTATGAATGCAGTCTAGCCTATTAATAGAACTTAGGAAAAATATGATTACTCATAGATTCAGTATAGAAGCAGAAAAGTCGTTATACAAAAAGCAAAGTGAACTTAATTTATGTTAAAAACTTTCAGTAAAATAGCAGTTGTTAGATATATCATTGACACACTCATACACACACACGGGCACACACATAAACAAAAACATCCACACAAACTCAAGAGCAGAAGTTTGCTTATTCAATGGAAATACTAGAAGCTTCTCTACTAAAATCATCAGGTAGGGATAGCCATGCTCTCCAGGAACATATAACAGTTTGTAGGATCTATTAGCTAATACAATAAGACAGTAGGAAATGATTAAAACTGTATGAAGTGGAAAAGCTAAAGTTATCTCTACTTGCAGAGGATATAATTATACATGTAGAAATTCCAAAAGAATCAATTGAAAAACCGCTACAAACAAACAAATAATTTATTAAAGTAGCAGGCAGCATAATGCTGGAGCCAGCTTAGACTGGCTTTTAATGCAGATTGTTAAAAATTCAGGGATTTTGCAAGCCAGTGTATTAACCATTGAAAGTTTAAAATTGGTCAAGTAGGAGAAATTGTTCTACAGAAATTAGCAAAATCTACATATCAGCATACAATTTATAGCAGGCAATAAAATCAATATCCAAAATCAATAACATTTATAGCTATAAATAAGGGGTTAATATCCAGAATATGTAAGGAACTCCTACAACACCACACCCACAAAAAATGAACAACCCAATTAAAAAATGGGCAGACAACTTGAATAAACATTATTCCAAAGAAGATATACAAATGGCCAAATAAGCGTATGAAAAGATGCAGACATTTAGGTTGCTTCCATGTCCTGGTTATTGTAAACAGAGCTGCAATGAACATTGGGGTGCATGTATCCTTTCAAACAATGTTTTTCTCTAGATATATGCCCAGGAGTGGGATTGCTGGATCTGGTTAATATCTTGGATTATGGAACAAAGCACCATGTGGTCAAGCTAAGCTATGCCTCTGGTGCCTTTTCTATAAAGTAGAGATAATTGTAATATCTTCCCATGGGGATATGGAAAGAATATTTAGAACATTTCCTAGAACATGACAAGAACTCAAAAGTAGTTTATTAGTATTATTTTCCACACTGTAAATTTCATCAGGACAGGGTTCCTATCAGTCTTTGATTGCCATTATGTGCACAGGTTCAGTAGGAAACATGGCATAGAATCCACTTCAATTATATATGTTAAATGAATTAATGTATGAGTGATTAATATCTGTATTAAGACTAATGGTTACCATTTATGGTAATACAGGTCAGATACTATAAACGTAATTTATATGCTTGATTAGAAGAAAATTACTGGTATTTTTAGATTAGGAAATTGATATTCACAGATTAAAATTTGCTTTAAGGTCTTTCAAATATAAAGAAACATAGGTGGAACTCAAAGCAGACATATTTGACTTCCAAGTATTTTCTAGTTCCATAATATTATACTATTCTTCAAACTATCACAGAAAAGTCTCATTAAAAAAAAATAACATTTACCTAATTAAATATTATCTTTGAGACTGAAAGTGTTTTGCCACATTCATCATTGAATCTAAGGTTTCCCTAAGCTTCCTAAACGATTTTTTTAAATTTGCATAAATTATAGTTTACTGTTTATGCTGTAAAAGGTCAAAGGGCTTTGATACATGCATCATTCATGTGTTTGCAATTACAATAGCACAAATAATGGTTTTATCATCCTAAAATAATTCCCTGTGCTTCCTTTCTTCAACCCTCTCCACTCTGCCCAAACTTCTGGCAACTACTGAACATTTTATTGTCTCTATAGCTTTACCTTTTCCAGAATGTCATACAATTGGAATCATACAATATGTAGAACATTCAAACTTACTTCTTTCACTTGGTAACATGCATTTAAAGTTACTCCATGTCTTTTCATGGATTGATAACTTATTTATTTTAGTTGCAAAATGGCATATCATTGTATAGATGTACCACAGTTTGTTAATCCATTGACTTATTTGAAGGATATTTTGATTGCTTCTTGCTCTTGATGATTATAAAACTACTATAAACACTTGAGTGTGGGTTTTTGTGTGGCCGTATGATTTAAAGTCAGTTGGACAAGTAGAGAGGAGTGTTGTTGGATTACATGGCAAAATTATATTTACTTTTTAAAGAAACTGCCAAAGTATCTACCAAAATGTCTATAGCATTTTGCATGTTCATCAGCAGTGAATGAGAATTCCTGTTGCTCCACATCTTTGTCAGCACTTGGTATTGCCAATTATTTAAGAGGCCAACCACCCTCACTGTTCTAATCGTAGTACAATAATTAATTACCTGAGACATACTGGCCTATTCCAATTTAAAAAAAAAAATTCACATTAAGATTTTGTCTTCTCCTAAACCAGCTTGTAAAGAATTGTTCTTTTTCCTGGAGATTTTTGCAGTGGATTTATTGGTTCTTTTACTAGCTGTCTATTTTTCTGGGTTGTTCTCAATTTTTATGACCCACTACTTCCTTATCTGCTAATGCTGTTATTCTTTCACCATTTTAACATTTTCTGTCATCTAAATGAAAACTCTGGAAGAAGGAAAAGATGATGCTTCTGCTCTGTATACATCCAAGAACCAAATACTCATCTTCTTAAATGTTTATTTAATAGGGATATTTTTGTGTAAACATATGCATATTTTTCAGAAATTTACTAAGGTTTTCCTTGTAGCTTAACAATTCTACAACATTTTCCTATGCTTTTTTATAAGGAAGTTATACCAACTGAACAAATACAGATTTGTAAGTCTTATTAAGGATCATCTAGGTAAGGCATATAGACAATATAGGTAGTACATAGAAGAAAGTTAAGAGCAATCAATTAATTAGGGACTGCAAAACTCAACTTTATTCTTCAAAGGAGGCTGAGAAAGAGAGAGTGTTAATATAAGAAGAATACCAGGAGTATGTTGTATACTTTCATTATATAAGCTATATGTAGAGAATATTTCAAGAATTATGTGGTCAACTCTGATAAATTCTGCTATGAAGTTGACTGAATCAAGAGCAGAGAACTGGCAAGATGTTCATCTTAATTAACCTTGAGGAGAGCCAGTTCTGCTTGGCAGTGTGTTGAATACTTCTGTAAATCACCTATATGGCAGTATCTTATTTTCTATATTTGGCTACATTGGAGGCTAAAGGTGACCCAGTATTTTTGACAGCAGAGGTAGAAAGTGTGTGGTCAGGAAGATCTTGACCATCTTGTCAGCCCATATATGATTTTCTTCCTCTGATACATAAAATAAAATTATTCCAACATTATATTTTTTGGATTAAACACCATGATTCATCAAATATGAGATGCTATTAATCACAGGATACATCATTATTCTATGTATCACTAAGAATAAAGGAAAGAAAGAAAAAAAATACAAGCAAAATTCTAAATCATAGCCAATGAAATTATAGCAATGCCATCAATTGTAAGACATATACCAATTACAGAGATGTTACGATGTAGGGAAAATTTTGTCTTTGAATTGATGAGGTACTGTAAATCTCCTCTTAAATAAGTTGAGATATTACTTTTGCATTAAGCAAACTCAAATAGAAATCAATCAGTAAACAAAGAAATAGTTTCAGGCCAATGATGAATTCCTTAACATCTAGGCAATAAATAAAAGAATGTTCCCTAAAAGTGAATAGAGATCCATTAAAGAGAGTACAGAAAAGAAAAACTGTTCTGTGTGTAAGTATGTTTGAATCCTGCACTATGTCTAGCTTGCTTGTTTTAGGGTCTGCTTTGGTTGAGGCACAGGATATATTTTAAAAATGGATCAATATTGTATTATGTAGATTAATGCAAACATTGGTGAATTATTTTTATTTTTTTGGTGAATTATTTTTAAATGGTAAGGTTATTTGAAATTTTGATTTCCAGGTCACTGGAGGATAAGTAATTTGAGAAAAATAAAAAGATAAATATTAAAAAATTGGTGGTGCTAAGAATGAGCTTTACTTTTATCTTGGTAGCAAAAATTGACACAATTAACATGGAGCTTGTATATGATAAAAGTATTTTTCTCTTTTCTTTAGGCAAAGTCAGTAGGAGCTTTAAAGTGGTGGTCAACTCCCTCCCTCTCTCTCTCTCTCCCTCTTTCTCTGTCTCTCTGTCAGGTTTCCTCCTAATTGTGCATGTCACCATGATGAGAACTATCTGAAGGGCATAACAAATTCAATTTAAAAAGTATGTTAAATTGGTGAGCCTCAGATAACCATGGGTCTGTGATGTTGATGGGAATACTTCTTAGAAGTAATGGATTCAGAGATTATAGGCAGAAACAACACTTTATTACTTCTTTGAAGGATATTTTAAATGCTAACATTATCTTTATTTATTCCTTTGATAGTGTAATTGTCCCTCAGGTTTTAAGCAATTTTGTGACTGGGGCCTCTGGATTTCTAGTTATTACCTTATTAGTCTTTAATTGAATGAACTTTGCCAATGGCAAGTTATTCTAATATAAAATTTTGAGAAAATAGTATGTGAAAACTCTGCATATTAAAGCACGAAAAGTCTTTCAAATTCAGCATTGTGTCTTCCACTTACAGAACCTCTTAAAGCAAGAAAACAATATATTTAAGTGGATTTATACATAGTGGTATTAGGTGATATACCTCATACAAATACATAAAGAATTTATTGAAAGCATAACCTATTTACCTGAAAGAATTGCCTTGTTAAATTATATATTCAGAATGCTATAAAGCTTTTGCTAATAGCTATACAATGGCAGGCTTATTTCACTTTTTTCTAAAACAACTAGATAGTTCTGAAGAAATCTGAAATATATATGGAAATATTTTAATAACTTTGAAAGAATACATACTCATCATATCCTTCTATCCAGCTAGATTTTGGAGTAGAAAGAAATTAAACAAAAGATAATTAGGTAGTAATAAGGAACAGGAAATATATTTATGATTTATAGCTTATCTGAAGGACAAGTAAGTAAGCTAATAAGAATGTATTTGGAAAAAGAATCAATAACCTGGAAGAAACATTTTTAAGAAAAAATTGGCTTGGTAAGAAAAATATACATAAAATCTGTCCAGTAAAGAAAAAGAGGAGTTATTACCAAGAAAAAATCAACAGTAGGTGGTATTTCAAAAGAAGGAAATATAATAGGATTACAAATAGTACAGATGACCTCAAAGAGTCCTACTTTAAAGAATGTAGATAAAATGAACCAAATAAATTTGAAATGTTTAAAAAATGGTAAATTCTATCTAATGGTAAAAAATTATCATTAAAATTTGACAGAAGAGCAAAATGATAATGAAGGTTATACTTTTTGAATAGTGTCTATATGTGTACATGTTTTTGTGAGTGTGTATGTATAGAACATCCTAATTGTTATTATATGATTATATTATAGCAATTGTAGTAAAATAGAGATTGATTTCTATACAGATTGAAAACTATTGCCAAGAAAGAGTGTGATTAGGAGTTTTCAACGTTTAGCTCTCCTGGATGTGTGACTCTGATGAAAGGGTATTCTATAAACTTCAGAAATGACAGTAAAATAAATCATAATAAACATGGTAAAATTGGTTGGTGACATGGAAATATATACAAATTTGAATGTGAAAATTTATTTATCTATAAATTCACATAAAACAAAAATTGAGAAGCAGGTGAATATGAAAGAGATAAGATCAGAAAATATGTATATCCCAGGAGAGGGATTTAAAATTTTGTCCTGGAGAAAAATAAAATTTATGAGTGACTTTAAATATTGATATAAACAAGTTCATATTTTCAGGAGATCATTATGAGGCCCAGTAGCATGTTCCCCTCTGGTCACCAGCGCTATATGCCTTAGAGCTATTCACCATGTGGTCTGCACATGTTCTTCTATTGTGGTGGGCCAACTACTGAGGTGCATTGGTAGGCAGGGTAGCCACTGAACCATTGGCTTCAAGGCCTTGTCTCCCTATGAGGGCTGTGGGCCCACTGGAAAGTGGGACTGGGTCCTCAAACAGTTTTCTCCAGGGCTGGGGAGGCTGGGGGGTGGTGCAGTCTGCTGTTGAGCAGGGTCAGATCCCTGGCACTAACAGGCTAGAGCTAGGATTCCAAAACAGTGCTTGCCAGTGCCAATGTTATTGTGGTAGAACAAGCTCCCCAAAAAGGCTGTTGCCAGCCTCTCCATCCCCAGGAGGCTTTCCAAGACCAGCAAGTGAGTCTGACCCAGGCTCCTTTCAAACTACTGCCTTTGTGCTTAGACTTGGAGAGTATGAGACTTTGCACCTTAAGAGCAGAGTCCTTGTTTCCTTTAGCCCTCTGGCTCTCCCCAACATAAGACCCACTGTTTTTCAAACAGTGGCTTGTCTTTCTAGTGCAGGACTCCCAGGTTGGAGACTCTACTATGGGTCTCTGACTCCTTGCTCCTTGGGTAGAGCTTCTATGGTGGTGATATTCTACCTGTTTGTGGGTCACCAACCTGGAGGTGTGGGTCCTGAATTTATCACACCTCTGGCCCTCTACCTATCTTGTTGTGACTCCTTCTTTATGTCTTTAGTTGTGGAAAATCTTTTCTGCTTATCCTCAGGTCATTATCATAGGTAGCTGCTCTGTAACAGTTGTAATTTTCATGTGCTCGTGGCAGGAGGTGAGTTCAGTGCCATCCTATTCTGCTGTCTAGGTCCACCTCCTCAGGAAATATTTTATATGGTCATAAGAAATGCATTTCTTATTCAATGATTTTTGCATATGTATGCTAAATATTTTAGGGGAAAATGCTGTCTACACAGGCTTTTAAGATGAATTTATAAAAATGCTTCATGTATAATGCAACATTTTTGATACATTATTTTTGTAAAATAAATCATGGGAAAGTGAAACAATCATAATGTTTTAACCTATTCTATAATTCAAAAAAATCTGCTTTTCTCCTTATAGATGCCATAGAGAAATTATAGGCCATTTTGGATGTGTTACATTTTTGGTTTTGAAGTTCATCACCATTTTTTGAAGCTTAAGAGAGGATGTTTTCAATTGGCAAAGAGTCTAAGTGGTTTGAAAAGCTTTACAGAGAAAGTTAATATACCTAAAATGTCACTTTGTCTAGTTGACAGAATTTAATGAGAAATTTTCTATCTTAAGACTCAGACATGAGTTTTCAATCAGACCATTATCTTTTCTGCAATAATCTGTCTTCTAGACTTAAATTAGGGCAAACATGAAAGGCTGACCACCTGGTGAAACTGAAAATAAACTTCACTCCCTTTTTTCAATATTACCATATGTATTCTGAAATATGTGTGTTCAAAAACTTGCACCCGCTTTGTTACAAAATAATAAGTGATATCTATGTAGATTTTCTCTCTCTCTCTCTCTCTCTCTCTCTCTCTGTATGTGGGTGTGAGAAATGCAAGAACAATTTTAATATATCCATTTAATATAGTGTTTATAGCATAGATTTGATTAAACTCACATGCCTTATTTATATTCTAATAAAATGTTATTTATGTATTGTCTAAAAGTACATACAAGCTTTCATTTTTGGTATAGGACAAACTTGGGCTTGATTCTTAGCTCTGCTATTCAAGCTGATGAATTTGAGAACTTTCCTTAACTTCTCTGATTTTCAGTCTTACAATCTGTAAATTAATGTAATAGTACTACCATATAGTCCTGTTTTTAGTATTAATGTGATGTTATTGGTGACTTATCCTAAGGATTGGTTTCATATAAGCCATTACTTAAGCTCTCTTTTCTTCTATAGAGCCTGAAAAGTCAAGTCTCTCACCTTTCCAGATTCTTTAGCATCTAGATTGTGGACATGTTATGAATTCTGCCTAGTAAAATGTAAGCCAAAGCCTCTTGGGAAGGCTTCTGGGAATATTTCATTTATGAAAAAGGTTCAGTTGGCATATCACTTGGGATTTTTGCCCTTATTTCTGCCCAGAATGTGGAAACAATGCCTGGAGGTGAAAATCATCTTGCAAAGAGGAGGATGAAAGCCATGTGCTAGAGATAATGGAGCTCAAAGATAAAAAAATGTAAAAAAATCTCTTTCCTAATTAACATCTTTGAACCTTTGAACTAACCCTGGGTTACTGTCACTAGAATTCTTAAATGGTTGAATAAAGTATTTACTTGTTTAAGACATTGTTAGTTTTTAGCTTTTGTTTGTTTGTTTTTGTTTGTGGGAAACACTCCTTGTTTTTATAATGTGTACAGGGTCTAAGAATTCTGTTAACATAATTTTTTCTTAATATATTTTAATCTTCTCCCAACCACTTTACTGACTCCGATAGTACAGGATAAAAAAAGCAAAAAACAAACTACGGAAAATTAGAAAATCTTCACACTGTACAGTTAGGTATTAGCTTGTTGCTTTGTTATTTTTCTTTCTTTCTTTTTTTTTTTACCTTTTATTGGAGTATAGTTGCTTTACAATGTTGTGTTAGTTTCTATTGTGCAGCAAAGTGCATCTAGCTTGTTACTTTGAATAGCAGAATTTGAGAGTAGCAGAACTTCTCAGGAACACTGTTGTTGTAATATTCACTCATTTTAAAGCAGAATACCACTGTTCTACACATCAGAACAATCAATCAGATCAAGTACCTATCTCATCAATAAGTCATGGCTATTTTAATAAGGAGATGAGACACGTATTTTACAATTTATAATTTTTACTGAAATTTCATCACAGCGTTCATAAACAACTCAAAGTTTTCTCCCCTTTCAGCTCATTCATCCCTCAGTTGCTTTGGAGACATGGTCCCTCAAAATCACCTTGAATGCCTAAGCCATTCAGCTCTTACTCCCATCCTGCCAAATCTTTTGCTTCACAATTATGTCCATGGTGAGAATGGGAAGATGTACAGGGTGAACCTCAGTTAATTTTGTAAAAACTGCAATGAAATGAAAATGAAGTAAACAGGAACTATTTTACATGTTCATTATTTTATAAAATTAGGCATTTAAAATAACATAACAAGAAAAAATTACTTATAGTAACTGATTGTGAAACCTAGTAGAACTATTCCTCAAGGGACTGCATTTTGTTACCAAAAAAGTGGTTTAATGTTACTACATCAGATATACTTATTAGTGTGTAATTTAGCAACAAAAGATAGAGTGAAATAAAACTGCCTAAGCTTGTGCTTCCTTTTAATTATGAGCACTTGGGTATGGGGAAATATACAGGTTTAAAACCCAGATGTTTTAAAATTCAAAGATGATGCTACACTATGTTATGTAAATAAGCAAGGTTATTGACAGCTCTATCACCACTGCCTACTCGGAGGCCAAATTTTAAGGAGATATCTTTATCCTCTATAATTTGAAATTAAAAAAAATATTTGGATACAGTCAGTTCATTCAAACAAAATGTACATTTCTTTTTTTCACTTTCTTTGTATCTTGGACCTAAATATTTATTATTTATTTATTTATTTTTATTCTACTTTTTCAATCTTTGAGCATAAAATATATTATATGTCTGCTCATTGACAAGAGGGTCCTGAATCAAAGTGGGCTGACTCATTCAATTAGAGAAGGAGTTTGTTCTTTATTTCTCTTCCCAAAACAGAACTCCCTGTCTTGTGGCACCAACAGCAATTGATACCCATGCTTTTTTCTTTTGGAGATTGGCAGAAGAAGCAGGCTGCAAACAAAGACGGGCTTCTCTGTGCTTTAGTGGCAGTTTAACTTCTTGTTCATCTTAACGTATAAGCAAATCCTATTGAAAAACAACTCAGAGGCTATTCATTGTGGAGAGTTTCTAGCTTCTAAAATGTGCTGTATTGACCTATACATTTTAATATAAAAGTAATATACATGTACTTTTGGTTTGGTGCTCATATTTATAAAATATTTTCATCAGGAATCCTCATCTTTAGTTTTCTTCCTATGAAACATGGGGTACCAAAATAATATTTGTTTGTTCTTTATCACTCCAAAAATTGCTAAATGATAGAAATGGCCAAAAAACAGAAAAGAACTATTTTTCAGAAGAATTTGGTGAGGAAAAAGATATTTTTACATGTCAGGCACAGGCTTGGTGCACTACTTACATTATCTCATTTAACCCTAAAAATAATTCTGTAAAGTTAGATGAATTACATCATTTTAGATGATAAAATTGAAGCTGAGTGGAATTAGGTAATGTTCTCCAGGGTCAATGGCTGGCTATCAAACTACAAAGCTGGAATTCAAGCAGGTGCTTGTTTATCCTGAAATCTCTTTTATCCAGTATGTATGTTGGGGGAGGGAATGAAGTTTGATGGTTAATTTGCTACTCTGAGCCCCAGAAATTCTAGGGAGAAACAGCAAAATGGTTTCATTCCTATCTGTTTCATACCTTTGGCTCTCACGTAAAATATGATCTTAAGAAAATATCCTTCTGCTAAGATAAATGTGAAAGCTGTCACTATTAACACACAAACAACTATTTTAGAAAGACTGCATAGCTGTGGAGAAACCGTCTTTTTCTAAAATCTTTGTCACAATTTTCTCATTTTCACTAGTTTCAATTGTTTGTTAACTTATTATGCCTCTATGTGTGTTTCCCAAATGGGTGTGGATATAACACTGAAAGTTTGCAGATACAAAGAATCCTGGCCCACAAAACTGAGGAGCCAGAACAGGATGAATAAATTTCAGTATTCAGCATAAAGAGATGATGAAATTTCAGAAACAAGCAGGGTAATGTGGAAAGATACAAACTTGTGATGTTAGGTAGTTCCCAGGGATTAAATCCTCTGTAGAGTGAATTAAAGAGAATAATATGGAATAGATTGAGTTCATTTAACTCATAATTGATTGTTTATTATACTTAACATTACTTAGAATAAAGCTGAAATATATAGATTAAATTTCATTAGTGTAAAAACTGAGTTATATATTATTTGTACCCATAATTTTCAGGAAATGCTATATACATTAGAAAATTATTATCTTGCTATGTAGTCTTGAGATTCTAGTGTTGTTTTGTCATTGACACATCAATTTTCCTATATTTTCTTGCATGTAGTGAAGATTCAGGAAAGAGTGTTAAAAGAGTCAATGAAATGAATTTTGCTAATTTCTGCAAAAAACAAAATGATCACTTCTTTTAAAATAGTCTCGTTGTGTTAGGTAGAATAATGTACCACCTCCTCCAAAGAGGTCTGTTAGGTTCTAATCCCTGTGACATGTGAATCTGTTCTTTCACATGGTGAAATGGATTTTGCAGAGGTGATTAAGTTAAAGATCTTGAGATTGGAAGATTATATTGTATTATCCTGGTGGGCCTAATGTAATCACTAATATTTTTATAAGAGAAAGACAGGAAGAGCTAGAGTCAGGGAAGGTGATGTAAGGAGAAAGCAGTTTGGAATGCTATAACCACAAGCCAACTGATGCAGGCAGCCTCTAGAAGCTGGAAAAGACAAGTAATAGATTCTCTTTTATAGTTTCCAGTAGGAAAGAAGTTATGCTGACACCTTGACTTTAGCCTTGTAAGATTCATTTCAAACTTATGACTTCTAGAGCAAATGAATCTGTGTTGTTTTAAGACACTGGGTTTGTGGTAATTAGTTATATCAGAAATAGAAAGGTATACACTCATCTATAAAAATGACTTCTATAAAAGTCTATAAAAATGACTTCCAGAAGATTGATAATCAAAATTTAGAAAAATCCAAGTCCATGTCTCTGTTAAGATGTTGTTGTCGTGGGATCATTTGCTGGTGATATAGAAGCATATAAGGGAAGCCATCTAGTATAATCTGAGGAAGTATGACTAGGAGTTAACTGCTATGCAGTAGACATAAGAGTTATCCAAACTAAAGGGAAGTTGTGTGGGAATACGCAAGAAGAGGGAAGTACTTCTGTCAAAGGGAAAATGTATTTGTGAATAATTTATGTTGGTTAAGAGCTTGGAGAAATTCAGAACTGAAAGAACTCATATGGCTGAAATCTTCAAAGTAATGTGGAAAGTAGTATAAGATGAGACAGGTGAGCTGGAAAGAGTGTAGAGCTATTGGTCATTTTAAGTTGGGCAATCAAGGATTTCGCCTTTATTTTAGGAGCGCTTGGAAGCCATCAACGGATCTTACTGCACAGGACTAGGGTAGTTTGGACTTGTGCTTTAATTAAACTATCCCATTTTATGGCATTCCACCCACATTATTCATTCACATATTTAAAAGCTGTTCTTCACCCCAACATTAAAGGCATCTGCAACAAATATATGACAAGGGTCATTACAGTTTTAGGATACCATCCTAATATGCATCTGTAATAATGTAGACACCATAGATGATTGAGGTATTTTGTACAATGAAACACCATAATTAAATCCCCATATCTCTGGGTACTGGGTAGGCAGTTTAGATAATTAATGAAAGTCAGTTAGTTGTTCACATCATCTTAATCAATAAAGTTAGATGGCCTCAATATTTCTCCCAGCCCTAATGTAAATGGAGATTAAAAAGAAAGATCACTGTGATTAAAAACAAATCTTCTATAAGTGAACTTTAAAATGAATGTGCCACTTGTGATAGTCATGGTCTGAGTTTTATTCCCAATTAAGTGCAATCTAAAAATGAATTTAAAATGACATTTGTAAATGGATGGAAAAGAAATCATATATAACAGTGATTTGATTTTAAAGACCCAATGATATTAGCTCTTTAAAAAAGTCTGAGGGTAAGAATGAATTGGCCTATGAAACTTCAGGTGTCAGTATTTCCCACAGACAGATGAGGTCTCACTAATTTTTACTTATTTGAATGGAATCTAAGTTTGATTAAGCTCTTTTGTAAGAGGGGTACAGGATGATATATATATATATATATATTATTTTATATAATCTTTATCAGTCATAATAAAAATTTAATGTGGGAAGAGTCCCACTGAAAACTGATTTTAGAAAGGGTAAAGAAAACTTCATGTGATGGCTCTAATTACAATCAAGGTAAAGCGTCTACTCCCCTATCACATATTTCCAAATAGATTTAGATGTAATTTTTAAAAATTAAAATGGGTCCAAATCATTTT
Source organism: Stenella coeruleoalba (assembly GCF_951394435.1). NCBI lineage: Eukaryota > Metazoa > Chordata > Mammalia > Artiodactyla > Delphinidae > Stenella > Stenella coeruleoalba. Next base: position 19,433,988 of record NC_137147.1, on the reverse strand, counting down.
GTATATTATCTAAATCTCCTACTAGTGGATGAGTAACTCAGGTTGAAGCAGTAGGACTCAGTTAAAGTCTGTCTTAGGGTCAGGATATCTGCTCTGTGCTGGCAAAAGTTAAGTTTTTCTCTACTCAAAGTACATGTTCTCATTTTTTAACCAGAATCATTACATTCACATAAAAATACTTTAAGTACTATGAAATCATACAAACTCAAGGCACCATGTTCAGTCTTGGAGATAGAACATCAGATTCTTAGACAAAAATGTCAAGGTTCTTCCAGACTGTCCTCCACGCATTGACTTCAATTTATCCCCCTTTCTCCCATTCAAATAATTATTTTTTCCTTCTTCATGATCCATTTCTAATATAAAACCTTGTTGCTTATGACATTATGTTATTCTTAAACAATTTTAAGTGAGAGAATGAGTATAATGGCTGTGGTCCATGAAGACATTATGATTTCTGGATTCATTTTCTTACGAATTTCAGATTTAATTCATGGTCTTCTGTGTTAGGAGAAATTCATGTATGTTTTTTTTGTTTGTTTTATTTGTTTGTTTGTTTGTTTTTAACTCCAACTCCTTTATATTTAAGGTCTTGAGGTGGTTTGTGATACTTGAAACCAAAAATTTCCCTAGAGAAGCACCTATTATTCACATAAGACAAAATTAGGATATAAATTATTTGTGCTTATAATGTTAAACATCAAAACTGGTTAAAATACTTCTGAATAAAATAATGTAATTATTAAATTTCTATGAAGAAGTTTAGTACTTTAGATGATTATTTCTATTCCAACTGAAAAAGATCTATCATGATGACTTTCTTAATTATCTGCAGAAATATTCTTTTGCATCATTAGGAGGTTAAATGACATATATATGTTCCACTTCCTTTTCAACTTTTCCAGTATCTTCCATTAATAAGTGATAGTAAGGCTAACAGACTCCTTTTGGTTGTCTAAAATCTTTTCATGAAAAAATCAGGGACAGCCTGGTTTAATCTAATCCTAAACTTAATGAAAAATGACATATGTAACGAACAATTTGTTTCTCAGTAGGATATTACCTATGCACTAAAACAATTCTGGTAGTGGATATATGTATATGTATAACTGATTCACTTTGCTGCACAGCAGAAATTAACAAAATGTTGTCAATCAACTATACTCTAATAAAAATTAATTTAAAAAAATAATAAAATAAAACAATTCTGGTAAATTTTTTAGACCATATACAGAGATTTCAAAATCAAAAAAATATTTTAAAATCCAAATGAGTTCTATGTGTATTTATATTTTATATATTATATATTAATAGAATTATGTTCATATGTGATATATTACATAATATATTATGTATATATATATTATATAATATATATTACATATTACATAATATCACATATGAATATAATATTACATATTAATATATGTTATAAATACAATTTTTCAACTTTCATAAGCAGGAAAAATATAATCAGACATCGTTGGTGTTGACAATTTGAAACTAAACAAATAAAGGTTAAAATAATTTAATGATGAGGCTAGTCTGTCCCTTGGGAGGTTCTGTTTTGATCTGGATAACATAGAAATTCATTTTTGGTTTCAGAAATAAGTATATAGTCATGGAGCATAGAGATTAGTGCTGACCTCTCACATGCCATTCTTCTTTTAGGGACAAATTAGGATTGGAGAAACCAGCTTCATCACCTGTAAGTAGAATGCATGTATTCTTTTATGCATTTAATATCATGGCGCTAGCAATTTGGAAATATGAATTAGGTTATTTATTTATTTCTTGGAAGCAAAATTTGAGGAAAATAGGGCTTTATTATCTCCATCTGTAGTTGAGGGAGACTAATACTCATTTATGTTTGTGGCCAATGTCACACAACTATGTAAAGACCTGGTTTTGCCACAGATCATCAGAATTAACAGTTGACAAGGAAGGCTGGAATTAAAGCTAATAGGATGGACGAGGACACACTGGAACCCACCAAATTCTCAGTGGAGATATTTCTCAACACCTCTGAACAAAGATGACCTTTCAGGGTGTTATGGCAACTGCTTCATCTTGACTCCCAAATCTTGTACAACTTCATTTTGACCAACTCTAACCTCGAATCACACAGGAAAGGGTATTTTGTGAAATTTAATGCCTAGTGTAACCAAGTTGACAAAAACACAATTCAGCCTATTGCTCAAAACTGAAGCAAATATTTTGTCAAATCTTTTTTTTTTTCTGTTTGAAGCTATTTTTAACTGAGGTATAATTGACATGTAACATTATATTCGTTTCAGTTGTATATCATAATGATTTGATATTTATATGTATTGTGAAATGATCACCATAATAAGTCTAGTTTAAAAAAAAACATGGAGCTTCCCTGGTGGCGCAGTGGTTGAGAGTCCGCCTGCCGATGCAGGAGACGCGGGTTCGTGCCCCGGTCCGGGAAGATCCCACATGCCGCGAAGCTGCTGGGCCCGTGAGCCATGGCCGCTGAGCCTGTGCGTCCGGAGCCTGTGCTCCGCAGCGGGAGAGGCCACAACAGTTAGAGGCCCGCGTACTGCAAAAAAAAAAAAAAAAAAAAAAAAAGAAAGCATGTTCTCTGTATACAGAGAGAGAGAGATTGAGTAGCACTAAGTAGAATCTATGGTACCCTTAGTATTCTTCTATACATTCATTTAACTACTAGCAAATACTTTTCTAAAGGGCATACAGATACACTGTTTTGAGAATATTAATACAGATGTTAAGGATCAAAGAGGATAGGGATTCTACACTCAGTTGTTTGGGAAATGCAGTGTTAAGCTAGGTTTAAGCAAATAATTAATAATGCTGAGAGAATTTAATATTCTGGTATTTATTTTGAGTCAATAAGAAAGGAAAACAGGAACTAGTATGAGGAATTTTGTTAAATTATTTGTCTATATAACTCAGTTTTCTCCCCACCTTGGTAACATCTCTAAGAAGAAAGAAGGAAATGTCTCTATAGACTGAAAAATCTGATACAAATTTTCACCTACAGGTCTTATTCTCTGAATTTAAAAGGTAAATTATCTCTTTAATATGAAGGATGAGGAAGTTTGATGACTTTCCACAATATACAGTCATCTTCTGACAATTTTGGATTGACCAGAAACTAAAGAATGGATAGTTTAATGCAAACAAACCAACCATTAAGTGTCATTTTTAGTTAATCAGCAATTTTAAAAGTTTAATAAAGTATCTGCAGAGTGGAATTCTTTCTTTGTCCTTGATTCATGATACTCCTATGACTTTGCTCAGGGGAAGAGTTGGCAGAATCATGCTGCAGTCAATCATAAAGCTATCATTAAATGTCCATGTTAATGACCAGCTTCTAATCACATTGTGGATCATTTTAATCAAAGATAGAGACATGCTTTGAGAAAAAAATTACTCGTGAAATTGGTTTTGAGTGAAAAGTTACTCTTCTGTGTATAAAGTTAAATTTTAATTTAATTTCATATTTTTATTTTAACCCTAGAGAACTCACATTTCACAGTCTGAAAAGACATTTAACACTGACAAGTTTTCCTAATATATTATTTAAATAGCAAGTCAGTATGAAGACTGTAATATCTTAAAAATGCTTTAGTATATAATAACCCAAATTCAATGTGAATGAGAGCTCAAAAGTGGCACCCTGAAGAGACATATAAGAAAGGTCAACATTTTGAAGCAATATAGGTACTTTCTATCCATAGATCAAAATTAGTGTTTATAAAACTGATGCTATGAAAATATTGCAAGAATGCTAGGAATAGAAAAATTAAAACAAACATATGAATAAAAGTTGTATTGGTAAAATGTTTTCAGTGCTTTTATATTTGCAATAGGATCCATTATTCACTCCAGATCTTCAATGGCTTGGTTTAAATTCTATCAACTTCTCTAATCTGCATAGTTTTATCTCTCCCTTCTTTTGATTAAAGAGTACAATTAAAAATAAGATTATCTTGTTGAATATTAAAATAAATATATACACTATATATGTAACAACATATTCTTATAATATTCACATATAATATTATGTAATACAATATTATATAAACACTTGTATATGCTATAAATAGCATATTTGAATTAATTTTGATATGATAAAGGGATTTGAAATTAAAATGAAGTGATATTTCCTATACTTGTAGAGGCATGATATAAATTTATTTTCTGATCTATCTGAATATATTCTATATATTTTTAGTTAAGCTATATCTTGTAGCAGAGAAAATTAACTTTTTGAAAGTAAGTCAAAAATGCTGGTAGAGAAAGTTCACTGAGTTTCCCTGAAGAATTCTTCCCTGAAGAATTAATACCAATATGATTTGAAAATATATTTAAATTTGCCAAATTTAATGAGAGAAAACCCATTGGAAAGAAATGCTAATCCGAATTTCCAAAAGAAAACTAACAAAACTTGAAAATACAACATAGTTATCAAGGTACATTTGCAGAAAATAGATTGAGTAGATACGATTTCATAGCAAAGTTAGATGCTTAATTTTTAAAAGATTTTAAAAGAATTAAAAAGGAGATTGCTTGGGAAATAAAACAAGAGATTCCTTGATGAGTAAAACAAGTCTAATTTTTTATTGAGTTAATTTTGAACAAACTATTCATTAGAGTATGGATAAACCCCAAGACAAAAAATTTTACTAGTTTGGGGTATAGTTAATAAAGAAGACCAAAAAATTGAGTGGATCAATTCAATTAGATCATTTTTTCTCTGACTTAGGAATACAGAAGTAGGTGGGTAGAATGTAGGTTGATCAGCTGATGCAATTACAAAAAGGTCCAGGTTCCTTCTACCTTGAACTTGCCTTCTCTGAGGTGTTCTACTGAACAAGAGATCAATGCCATCTCGCCTACACATTGCCTGTTCTACAGTTACTTAGAAGGGCAACAGAGTTATTTCCTTCAAAGCACTTAAAGTCAGAAACCACTTCCTTTACAAAGATTTGACATGGAAGCCACACCCTTTGCTTCTGCTCACCTCTCACTGCTTGAAGCTTACTCTCCTGCTGCCCCACACATATTCAATGGATGCCCAGGTTTGTATGCTCTAAATTAGGTCACCATATATCCAGCTAAACCAAAGTGGCAGGGGTGTGGAGAGACCATGAGAGGCTCTGTGGCTGGAGCCTCTGTACAGTTTTCCTTTATTTTTTTTGTCTTTGTATTTCTCAGACTAGAAAATCTCAATTGACATATCTTCAAGTTCACTGATTCTTTCTTCTGCCAGTTACAATTTGTTTCAAATCCTTTAATCAGTTATTCACTTAATTTATTGTAGCTTTCATTTCCAGAATTTCTAGTTGTTTCTTTTTTTTTTATAATTGCTATCGGTTCATGGTTATTCTCTATTTTGTGAGACTTTATTCTCATACTGACTTTTGGTTTTTTAGACATAGTTTTCTTTAGTTCTTTTAACATATTTATAATAGCTGATTTAAAGTCTGTCTTAAGTTCAATATCTGAACTTCTGCAGGGACAGTTTCTATTAACAGTATCTTTTCCCATGTATGGGCCATACTTTTCTGCTTCTTTGTGTGTCTCATAATTTTTTAATGAAAACAGACATTTTGAATAATATACTGTGGCATCTCTAAAGATCAGATTTACCCATCTCTTCATAGATTGTTTTTATTGATATGCCATTGTTTTTTGTCTGTTTGTTTGGACTATATTTATATAGTCTGCATTATTTTTCAGATGCAGCCACTGAAATTTTTGCTGAGTTATCTTAGCGGTTAGCTTTTGTTAGACAGAAATATCCTTAAATACATTGAATCTTGCTGAGGACAGACCAGGCAGTTTGCAACTCTTCCTTAGCCTTCACGTTTTGTTCAAAAACTGCTAAAGGTGAGACATTAGGGTCTTCTTATGTATTTTCTGGGCAGGTACACAGTCCTGCATATGTGTGTGACCTTTACATTTTAAGAAATATATTAGAGTTTTTCAAAGTCCACCATGGACACATTTTTCCCCAATTTGCCCTTTTAAGATTTTTGGTGAGTCCCTTATTATCTCAAACTGATGTTGCTACTTCGGATTTCTGTGATATTAAGAACTGCCAATAATTATTTTTGAAAAATGCCTTGAATATTAGTCTTTATGCTGAGAACTTACACTGAGTCATGTCAGTACAGACAACCTCGAGAGGAGAGCTTTTCAGAGACCTTCCTGCCTTGTCAAATAATGATTCTCCCTTGCACATGGGACTTCTGAGGTGCTCCAAGCCTAGTCTGTTTCCTGTAGTGACTGCTGAGCTGCTAGGCTGCTGGGTTTTATAGATACTGTAATTGCAAGCCTGTTAATTTTCAAGGATACCAAAAATACATTGAGGGGAAGTATGGAAAGATTTGTGGCAAGTTAAAATGTCCCAAAACTTGCTCTTTTCATTGAGATTTAGCCAGTTTTCTCAAATATACTCTTCTTGGATTGTTACAAGATTTTGGTTGATTTCCAGAGTTTTTAAAAGGTTGATTTTGAACAATTTTGCCAGTGTTCTCAATATTTTTGTTGAGAAGCAGATTTTTGAATTTCCTTAATTTTTTTGTTTGACATCTGGTTTTATAATTTGACACCTCTATTGTTTAAATTGTATATAATAACTAGTTACCTCAGTAATCTTTACCATCTCTTTAAATATATCAACTTACTCTGGAAAATAGCTATGGCAGGTTGTCTTTCTCTTTACCTTACATATGTATTTTTATCTTTCCCTGCAGGTTGAATACATAACACAACTCTGTGGAACTCAAGCATAGTTATATGACTTGTTTAGGTTAATAAGATGTGAGCAGAAGAGTGCTTATCACTTCTTGGCAGAAATTTAAGGACCGATGTATACTTTTCCATACCCTCATTATTCTCTCATGATTCTAGGTATAATCTATATTGAAGCTACACCAACATCATGGGTCTCTGAGTAAAGATGTTGGAGAACAATGTGTAGCCTCCACTGATGGACTCATGCAAAAACCACTGAGATTTTGATGTTTATTACTGCAGCATAACATACCTCATTCAAATGTATATATTGACCTAACATAACACATATATATGTTAAACAAATACCTGGCATTTTTTAATGACAAAATCCCACATCCTTTATGATTCACAGGGTTTTTTTTTTGTGCATTAAAACAAAAAATAACTATTTTGCTTCTATATGGTGAGGCAGTGAACTGCACTTTATAGTGTATCCAAGATGCGAAAATATCCTGTATATTTCAAAAATGATACATGATGATCCTAGAGGCTATTTGTGCTTATTTTTAGGGAAAATGGGTTGTTGCTTACATATTTGAAACAGAGTGTATGCATGGAACACTTGATGGGAGATTGAAAATTCTTAACTTTGCATTTTGTTTTTCTCACTAAAAAATAAACAAAACCCATAATCGTAATGATTCTCCTATGTTCCATTCAGAGTTGTTATAAGAAAGCATTAGTGAAAAAAAAGTTTAATACTCTCTAGGTGTAATACAATGATGTGGTGACTATCACTATCATTTAGTACTATCTAGGCATAAAGCAATGATGTGGTGACTCAGATCTGTATAAATCTTCAAATACTCATCTTCAAATAACTACCCTGTTCTCTTAGGGAACTTTAGACTAGGCATGATCACAGAATAACAAGATATTCTGTTAAGAATCAATGTGAGATCTCACCTTTCCCATTCCCTTTATTTTACAGACAAAAACTCTGATGTTTTGGAAATTTAAATGACTTTTCAAAAGCAACCCACCTGGCAAATCCCTTGTCTAGATGGAAACAAGGCTTTCTGCATCCGTGGCAAGCTCTGATCAACATTTAAGGAAAAAATTGGTAATGTATAATACTAGGTATTATATCGTATGTATAGAAGCATAATATTATTTTATATACAATTATAAACACACAGAGTCGAGTCCAAAGCCAGATAATGGCAGGGTAAGCTTGGAAGAAAGACAAGAATAAATCTCAGGTCAGGGAAGAAATGACCATGCACGTAACGATGGTGTCTAATTCTTCAAAATAAGCCGTTATCGTAGTAAAACAGAAATTTGATTTTGAATGAGAATTCATGTTTGGAAGTTGTTTCAAGGATGATGTGTCTTCCTTTAAGATGATTAGAAAATTGCTTTTTTCTTCAGTAATCCTTTCGTCTTTGCAGTTAACAGCTGCTTGTCAAAGGAATATATGTGTCACTGTTGTCAGTTAACAGTAACTTCATTTTACTTAATTAAAAGTTTAAGAAAATAACATCTTGCAGTTACACCAAGACTTCCTCTATAAGTTTATCATCATGGGCATTAGGTAATTGCCATTCAAGACCCAGATATTCTTTGGACACGACACACTGAATTTATCTAGCCACTCCGGAATTTAGCTAGTGTAGTTACTGGGGTGTCTTCTGGAGCTCCCCAATCATGTGGTCAAATAGCCTTCATGAAGATGTGGAAAAAAATATCTGAAGAATGTTTATCATCCACCATCCACCCCCAATCCTTATTTTTCCACTATCAGTAAAACACAGTAACTGAGTCTGTCCTGCCCTGTTTTGGAGCACGTCGTGTGTGGATCAGACAATTCTGTCACTTTTTTTCCCCTACTTAATGTTGTTTTAATTTAGTATCTTCTGGAAAATTGTTAGTGTTGTGAGAGAGGGGAAAGCCTGTGTGAGTGTTTGCCTCTGGCTCAGCTTTCATCAGGGGATTTCCTGTGGCTAAGAACCCTGGTTGAGTTTTATGATACAGGTTCTACTCACAAACCTGTCATTGTCCCTGGAAGAATACTGACAAGGCAGACACTCACACTAAAGAGAAAACCCCAGGGATTCTGGTCACTTGTCTCTCCCTTAAGCACAGAACCAGGCTATGAGAGGATCCTTTGAAACAACACACATGGATTTCACTTCTCTGGTTATGTCCCTGTTTCACCAGAACATTAGGCTGAAATTTGCCTTTGACATTTCCTGAGGTTGCATCTCAACTGCTGGCAGATTCTTTGATTCTTTATGCAACATCTTTTAGAAAGCTTGTAAAGTTAGATCAGAAATACCTATGTAGCAACACATTTAAGCTGTCTTATTAGAAACAACTTTGCAGGCAGCTTTGCCATAGTTTGTTGCAGAAGCTTGAACAAGAAACCTATTTGCACACACAGCATGCTATAAAGGCCAATGTGATCTTTCCAAACTTGAAGTGCTGCCTCATAAACAATCTCAAAACACCTAAGTTTGCCGGCAGGTCCTCAACTGTGAATATCTGTTTGGAACTTGGACCACAAATTTGTAAATTTTTTGGAGATATTAATGTGTTAAATGCTTGAAAGCAGACAGTGCACTTCATTTTGGGCAGAATGGCTCTCCCTCTTCAGTGAAGCCTATGCAAATGAATTTTCTGATGAATTCTTACAAGTAAGTTGCTTTTGTTTCAGTTGTAGGAATTTAATTGGTTGATTTGTTTATAATTGCGGTTACATGCAATGCTCTACCTTCTGAAAAGATAGATGCCATGTGTATTTTTAAAACCTTCTTAAATAAATTATGTTACTTAACTAAACAGACCTTTTTAAAATGCAAAGTGCTGCTTCAAAGACCAAGCAATAGGTGCACTGGTAATTGAATGGAAAGTGGTCTCCTCGTAATTCCATTTGTATTGTATGTTGTGATGGTGTTAAAAAGGCAGTAACCTGCCTTTGGCATCGTTAAGTGTCTGAAGAGGTTATTCTCCTATGTTTTAAGTTAAATTATTACTTTGATTTGTAAATGAACAGGTAAATACCAAGAAATTAACAGCTATGCTAGTTGGAGCTCTAAAACAGGATTCAAAGATTTGTGAAATGCTGGAACTGCAGTATTTATGCAAGGAATGCAGAAATCAATTTTCAAAATGTTTTCCATGTGTTGCCAGGGGAAAAAGAAACTGACATTTCAGGTAATGCAATAAGCATTGACAGATCAAATGTCTAGGAATTCTTTCCCTGTTATAATCTAACACGGCATCCTATTATTCCCCTACATAATTCTTTCTTCAACATTCAATTAAGTAATATTTGTTGAGTTCTGCTATCTTCTAGACACTGTTTTATACACCTGGGTTATATCAGCAGTAAAAAAGCAAAGTAACTTAGAACCATGGAGCTTAAGTTTTACTTTGACAATAAAAATTAACTGTAATAAAGAAATAAATTTTATGGTATAGAAGATGATAATTGGTGTAATCAAAACAACAACAAAACAACAAAACTCTAGCAATATGAGGAAAAGGGAAGGGGTGAGGGGTGGAGGTATGGGAGGAAAGTCTTTATTATTAAGTAAAGAGATCAGGCTTACTTGAAAAGACTTAAAGGAAGTAGTGGGACTGAACAATGTTTCAATCTAAGACAGAGCTTTCCAGGTACAGGAAAATGAGTACAGGGTCCTAATGCTCCTAGGAACATGCCTAATGTGTTGGAGCAGGGGCAAGAGAGAAGTGTGGCTGAATAGCTGGCTGGGGCATCAGGGGAGACAGAGGGTGGATTGTAGGAAATGAGATTTATCAGAGTTTCATATAAGGGGGGTAGGGAGATCAAGTAGAACCATGTAGGTTATTGTAAAATCTCTGGCTTTCACTTTAAATGAAGATTGAGAGCTGTTGTAGAGTTTTGAGCAGAGAATTGCACTTTCTTGTTTAAAAGATATTTCTGGCTTGCAGGTAGAAAGAGACAAATTCGGAGGCTGTTTCAGTAGTCAATTTGAGAAAAGATGGTGACTTAGACCAAAGGTTGGCTTTGGTAGATGTGGTAAGAAGTGCTCAGCTTCTAGATAAATCTTGGACATTAATCCAACAAAATTACTGACAGATTGGATTAGGGTGTGAGCAATTCAGCATGACCAAAAGGTATCTACAAGGATGGATTTGCCGTTGAATAAGGTGTATAAAACTGGAGATCAAGCAAATTTGGCACAGTGGGAAGTTTAAGAGTTTTTCTTTGAAAATGTTAGGTTGAGATATTTGTTAGACCTTTATTTGGAGATAACCAGTGGCAGTTACAAGGACCTGCAATTCAAGAGCAAGTTGTGAGTTGGAGATATACAGTTAGAAATGTAGATGAAATTTAAAGTCATGAAATTATATGAATATGAATGTAGATAAAATAGAGAATACAAAGGAATAGAAGAAAAAGAAAGATGAGGGGATCACAGAGGAGGGAAAGGAGAGAACAAAGGATTAAGACCTCACAGTCAATATTAAGTGGTCAAGGAGAAGATTAGGAATTTAAAAAAGAAATTGAGTGCCCAATGAGACAAGAAAACAAAACAAGATGAAACAAATATCCTGGGAACTGAGTGAAAAGACTGATAAAATTTGTCAAATACAAAGACTGTTCAAGCAATATATTGACTAACATTGATCACTGGATTTAGCTACATGGCCTTTATTGGTAATTTGACAGAAGCAGTTTCAGTGGTGTGATGATGGCAAAAGTTTGGAGTGGGCTTAAGTGAGAATTGCCAGATACTTCTTATCTGTACCTACACTTAACACAACAGAAGAACATGAAAACTCAACAATGTAGGAAAAAGAGGAGACAAGTTCTGAGGAAAAAATGTCCTTTAACAGACAAGAGGAAGTGGTATCTCTGCTCCACAGAAGATATTGGCCTGCATTAGGATCACACATAGTTGACTGATGTCAAATCAAACTGTAAAGATAGGGAGGCTGTTACGTAGGAAAGTATGGTGGTGAGACTGTCAACTTTATCTTTTGATTGCTTCAGTGAAGGGAGAAGCAGGATCATTAACTGAAAGTAAGGATGGGAAGGACACTTGGGGTTTAGGAGAGAGAAGAACATAGGAAATAGTCTTCTAGAACCTCTTTCTAACGTTATGGTCTAAGAAAATGCAGAATCAGCATTACTGGGAGTTAGAAATGCAGAATTTCATGTTCCTCCTCAAGTTTACTGAATCAAAATCTGGACTTTACTAAGATTTCCAGGTGATTTGTTTGCATTTTATTCTATTTATCCTTTTTTATTGAAGTATAGTTGATTTACAATTTTGTGTTAGCTTCAGGTGAACAACAAAGTGATTCAGTTATATATATTTCAGATTCTTTTCCATTATATTTCTTACAAGGTATTGAATACAGTTCCTGTGCTATGCAGTAGGTCCTTGTTGTTATATGCACTTTATAGTTTAAGGAAAGAAAAAAACTTTTCTAGGAGAGTTAGGAGAGCAAAATAACTATAGGAATATATTTTGAGTGACTGGTAGCATTAAGGAAGCACTGGAGGTTGAAGTCTGTGGTTATGAATACAGGGGCCACAAATTGTGCTTGTGTGTTTTTCTCAACCACATTCAGTTACATGGATATATACAAGGATTGGGCAAAGAGTTAGTTTTAACTAGTTGTGTTTTTGTCAATGGAAAATAACAAAACATGAGGGGACAAAAGAGACAAGAATGTGTACAAGAAAGAGATTTTAACGTCTGGCAATGGAATTTAAGTTAGATAATGCAAAAGAGGATATTTAAGGAGGTGAGGTACAGTGAAAAAATTAGATCAATGGATTGTAAATTATGGTGAGTTAAAGGACTTCTAGACACAGGATATGAGAGGACTTGAGATGGAAAAATAAGAAATAGTTTGTTGGGACTTCTCTGGTGGTGCAGTGGTTAAGAATCTGCCTGCCATTGCAAGAGACATGGGTTCGAACTCTGGTCCGGGAAGATCCCACATGCCGCGGAGCAACTAAGCCCGTGCGCCTTGTTACTTAGCAAGGAATATTCTTTCTGATTATCTTTTGCTGTTGTGCCAGCATATTTCAGCCCATGCTTTTCATAGACAGAAAGGAGAAACATACTTTCTATGACTCTTATTCTGTAAGGATTTCCCTTTTCATCTTATTCATGCATGAACACTTACTTAACATATCTGGGTACACAGAAATCAAAATGCAAATGTCATCTAACACAAATGACTAAACATTGACTATTATAATGACTACCTTGCTCAACCACTAGCAGTGGACTTAAGTCTGGCAGGTGTTTTTATTTTTTAATTTTTATTGTTTTACATCTTTATTGGAGTATAATTGCTTTATAATGTTGTTAGTTTCTGCTGTATAACAAAGTGAATCAGCTATATGTATACATATATCCCCATATCCCCTCCCTCTTGCATCTCCCTACCACCCTCCCTATCCCACCCCTCTAGGTGATCACAAAGCCGAGCTGATCTCCCTGTGCTATGCAGCTGGTAGATGTTTTTAATAAAGAAAAAAACACTTCTTAGCCAGGCCTAGTCCTTTAGCAAAGCCAAAGGAAGATCAATTTACCTGAACATAGCTATTTTATTGAAAAAAAAAAGGAAACAGAAAAAGAAATCTTGGCACTGTAAGGTGCAGTGTCATGGCTGAAAGAGGGGAGTTCCTTCTTAAGCTCTGTAAACTTCATGCCTCCATTGTCAAGACACTTGCAAATCAGAAATCACTGTGCCCGTTATATCTCATGAGAATATATTTGGCAGTAAAAATAGGTTAAAATCTTCCAATATCATTGTGAATTTGAATAGTTTCCCTTTTGGTTTCTGCCCATTTGGTTTATATATTTTGACATTATGTTATTAGGTACATACAGATTTAAAATTTTACATATGTTGGTCAATTACCCTTATATCATGTTCAGATATATCTCTTCATCTTAGTAGTGTTACCTTAAATTCTATTTGTCTGATAATAGTATAGCCACATGAGTTTTCTTTTGGTTAACATTGTTCAGTTCCTTTGCTTTTTTATTTTTCTTCTGTGTCTTCATATTTAAAGCAAGTTGTAAGCAGAATTGTTTTTTTGTTTTATTCCCTTTCAAACTCGGTTTGACAATATTTGCTTTTAATTAATTATTTAAAACAAATTTTTGTAATTATTGACATATTTGGGCTTAAGTGCAGCATCTAACTTTCTCTCATGTTGCAAAGCTTAGCTTATTACATATTTATATATCTTTTCATTTATCATTCTAGTCATCAATTTATTTCATTTTGTAGGCATATCAAAGATTGTTGTATACTACCGTGCACTTCAACCCTAAATACTTAAATACCTGTATATCACTTTTTATTACCTTTATATCTTAATTCTTGTCTACTTATTTGTAAAACAATTTTTTCTTATGACTTGCTAGTTTCATACCTTTTATTATTATTTTTATGGTTCTTATAGAGATTACAATCTAAAATTTTGATGTATAAAACTTACATAAGTTAGGACTTCTGCAATTTTCTCATGAATCAGTGACCTTAGAGAACCTTAACTCAGCATATCTATTCCTTCTCTGTTTGCTACCTTAATCATTTAATTTTATTTGATACACATTTTAAACACAATAAAACAATTATCTCAACATATCCAAAACAGTCATCTGCTTCCCCAATAAACCATCAACATTTCCGAATTTCCCTACTTTAATTAAAGAATATCAGTTTCCCAATTCTTTAGTTCAAAACTTTGCTGTCACTCCTAGGCAGCCCCATTATCTCTTCTCTCTTGCCTTATCAAATCCAGTCCCTTGTTTATTCTATTTATTCAGTTACTCTCAACTGTACCTCTCTCAGCTTCCATTAGTTTTCTTTTCTCATCATTATAACATTCTAGGTCAGATGATCTCTTGACTAGATAAGTTCTAGTTTGACTTTCTTCTACTAGATCTCCTTCCATTGTTCACCTGCCCTCCCACCAAAGTCCCAGGTTAATCTTTCAAAAGCATACTACTGATTATGCCACTTCTCTGTTCAATGATCTTCAATACTTCCCTATTCTTTAACAACTTGTCAGCTGCACACTGAAAGTTCAGGATTCCGTGAAGTTAACCAGATTTTACAGCCTTTACTCTCAAGCTTTCATGCATCTGATATTCCTGCTACATGGACTACAACTTTTCCCTCAACATCCATATTGTTTTTCTTTTTCTTTGCTCTTTATCCACTAGCAAGTCAAACTTGAAGTTTTTAAAAAAAAAAAATTCCTACATTCTGAGCTTCTTACTGGTTAAACTCCAACTCACTGAACACTTCCTTCAAAAAATTTGTCTTAAGCACCACAATCCCCAACAAAGAAAATTCTGCTTTTGCTATTGAAACTTCATAACACTTTTTATCTCTTTTATGTTTTGTTTTAAAATTGTCTCTTCACTCTTCTATCTGTCCCTTGAGGGTCTAACCTACTTCATTGCTGAGACTGTATGTTATTAGTGTATCCATAACATAAAAAAAATATAATGTCTTATGCATAGCTTGTACACCATAAATACTTGACAAACTAATGTCAAAAGAGGAATTGAGGGCTTCCCTGGTGGCGCAGTGGTTGAGAGTCCGCCTGCCGATGCAGGGGACACGGGTTCGTGCCCCGGTCCGGGAAGATCCCACATGCTGCGGAGCGGCTGGGCCCGTGAGCCATGGCCGCTGAGCCTGTGTTCCGCAACGGGAGAGGCCACAACAGTGAGAGGCCCGCGTACCACAAAAAAAAAAAAAAAAAAAAAAGGAATTGAAAACCTCATATTGTCTTCACCTTACTAAACAGTAGGAGGCAATGTAGATTAATGAAATGGACTGAAATTACCATCTCATGCCACTTGAACTTGCCTTCCAACTTCCTCCCTGCTACATCTATTTCCAAAGGCTAAAAAGTAAATCAGACATCCAACAAATGCAAATTAAATCAATGTTAAGGAAAGTTTTGTTAATGTAAAAGGATACAGTATAACTACATTTCACTGTTAGAATTTATATATTTTATGGCCAGAATGAGGATGAGGGAATCTTAATGATATATATATATATATATATATATATATATATATATATCACTGAGAAGTCAGAACTAAGAACCTTAAAAGGTATGTTTAGCATCAATTAAATAGGGTGACATTTGCTCTTATGTAGTTATGTAAAAGAAAAAATACCTTCTAAATAATACTAAATTAAGTAGCATAATCATTTTTGCTTATAGGCCATATTTTCAGTGAAACTATTCCATTCCTTCATGATACTACATTTGCTCACCTCAGCTGAAATAGCTTGGAGAAAGTGTTTTACTTTAAATGTACAATATTAATTTTCAGAGTTTTCTTGTACTACCAATAGGCTGATGTTTTATCATTCAGCAGCACTCAAAGTTGCTCTAAGGAATTCTTTCCCAAATCATGTATGCTCTTGGGTCTTTCATTGGAATTAAGAAAGAAATCTGGAAACAAAAGTTTCCTTACTCAAATAGGTTAGGAAAAACTGTGTTCAAGTTATTTTAATACAAATTTTACAATGCTCTAGTTTGTTGGTCTATTTAATAAATATCAAAGAAAATGATATACTTATAGTAGTTCTCAGAATTCTATGATGATGAAACAATTATATTTTTCTTCTTTATATGCAGTCATGGATCTCCTAACATACTGAGGAACATGTCTTGGAAAATAAGTATCAATACTACTGACTATGTTATATGTTTCCATGTGCTGTGTTTGCCAGTGTGATTTCTTTTTACTAATTATATTGGACATTTGTTATTCCATGGCTTCTTGCATTCGTTCCTCTGGCTCCTCTGGTAGCAGACCCTCAATATACTTTCGAGGAGTTCTCTCATTTAGCACAGAATTGATGGGAATGATGACTCCATGCTATACCCAAATACTGGATGTAATGACCCAATCTGGGCTATTGGTACTTTCTCTTCTAAAATTTTGAATCTTTAGTGGAGAGACAGAAAAATAAAGAGCTAACTCATTCCAGTAAATAGCTGACAATACTGTTAAGTGTGGCAGGTAGAATAAACACCCCTCCTGCTCCCCCAAAACAAAAGATATTCATGTCCTAATCTTCAGAACCTGTGAAAAGTTAACCAGGTGGGCCCGATGTAATCACAAGTGTCTTTAAAGGTGGCAGAGGAAGGGGCTTCCCTGGTGGCACAGTGGTTGGGAGTCCACCTGCTGATGCAGGGGGGACGCCGGTCTGGGAAGATCCCACGTGCGCCCACGTGCGCGGAGCGGCTGGGTCCGTGAGCCTTGGCCGCTGAGCCTACGCGTCTGGAGCCTGTGCTCTGCAAAGGGAGTAGGCCACAACAGTGAGAGACCCGCGTACCGGAAAAAAAAAAAAAAGGTGGCAGAGGAAGGATGAAGAGGGAAGATCTGGAGAGTGAGAGTGTGGAAAGGAATCTGAGGTTGCTGGCTTTGAAGATGGAGGAAGAGGCCTAAGTTAAGGAGCATATGTAGCCTCTTAAAGTTGAAAATGTAAGGGAAAGAATTCTCCCCCAGAGCCTTGGAAGGGAATGGAGCCCTGCTGACCTACGGATTTTAGCTCAGTGAGTCCCATTTCAGACTCCCAAAATCACAGAACTGTACGATAATACATTAGTGTTTTTTTAAGCCAATGTGTTTGTAGTAATTTGTTACAGCAGCCAGCCATAGAAAACCAATACAATAAACCTACCTTGATTCCTGAAATCAACATGGGTCTTATCCGTTAAATGGTTCTTCAACTTTCTCTTACATTGTATAATTTCTCCTTAAACATTCTGATAAATTCTATTTTTGTTAAATTTATGCAGTCAATTTCTGAGGCTTTATAAACAAAGCATACAACTTAAGATGTTTATCAATATATTTTGGTCATCTTTTGTCCTTATTGGATTATAAAATCTTCATAGAAAATATCTTCATTTATTCCATATATAAATGGAATCTAATGCAGTCTTATGAATACTTTGTCACTAAATAGATGTATGCTGATCCTGATTAACTGGATTTATTGAAAAAGATTACAAAAAATAATTCACAGGAAACATGTATTATGGATATTTTATTAGAATAAAAGGAATGATGTAAAATTAGTTGTAAAGCAGAAAATTTCCTCTGAAGTCTTGTTTAAATTTGTAGGTCAACTGTGTGTGTTGTGTGTGTGTTTTCTAGATGCTTCACAGACAATTTATTTGTAATTAGTGTTCTGTGGTTTAACTATATTGTGCCTAGGTATGGATTTATTATATTTACCCTTATTGGAATTATAATTAGGAATTCTTTTTTATTGATTTGCTTAGTTGGCTAGGTCTAAGAATTAGTGTTGCTCAACAATTCTGGAAATTTCTTGGCTAATAGTTCTTTCAATATTGTTTCTTCATTGCTTTTATTTTTCAGAACTCTGATTTAATTTACATTTTTTCTATTCTTTTGAACATGCATGTGTCTTCAGCTCCTATCATGTTTTGTATCTTTCCATCCTGAAATCTGTTACATTCTTTAAATCTAAAAAACATTTCATTAATCCTTTTACTCTAATTAATACTTTTTCTGTTTCTAATCTGCTGCTTACTTATCCTTTGATAATTTCAACAATTATATATACATATATATGTAAATGCATGTGTGGATATATATTTATATTTCCACTTTAAGACTTTATAATCAAATTTCTTTTCTTTTTTTTTAAATATGCATATATATTTCTTATTTAGATATTCACACATTTCTTATTTTTATAAATATATTTAACTTATTGCTTTATAGCCATGCTTGATAATTAAAATATAAGCATTTTAATATCAAATTTTGATATCAAGTTTATTTTATTAGCTGTAAATCATTTGCTTCATTTCCTTAGCTGATTTGTGATTTTTGACTATGAGGTCATATTCTTTAGAGAATCTGTAGAAATATGGTGAGCATATGTTAAAGTAGAGTTACTCTGGAAAGGATTTTTTGCTATCATTTGACTATCTGGAGGCACTACAAATCTAGGATCATTTTAAATTAAATTATTTGGTTAAGATTTTTCAAAAGAAACAGGTTGTTTGAATTTAGATTACAGACCTGCATGAGAGCCAGATGGTAAAAAAAGAGAGAAAAGGGATTTTAAAAAAACTATCCTTTAATTTTAGACAAATTTACATATACTTCTAAATATATATGTTTTTACATTCCCTAATAATATTCAAAAGGGAGAATGTCATTTTTTGAAAATTTTGATTTTTGTCCTAGAAAAGTGAGTTCATTATAATATTACTTATTACAATATAATATCACTTAATGTATTCCAGCAATAATTTATGGTGATTGTTCAGAACTGACAGGGACCAGCTGAATAACAAAAGGAGGGCTGGAGAGATACAGTTAACAAAGAATAAATGTAATAAAATAAAAAGCACAGCTCAGTTATCACCATACTTTCCTTAACCTTCTGATATTATAGGCACAGTACTGTTAGATTTCCAAATTTTATGGAGAAGCTAGAATTCTAGATCTTGAAATATTAGGAACACATTAAAAAATAAATAACAGAATTTCATAAGCAAAAATGGTGATATAAGGACCTCTGAAAATTTGACCCTCCTTAAACTATGGTCAATTAATCTATGACAAAGGAGGCAAGATTATACAATGGAGAAAAGACAGTCTCTTCAATAAATGGTGCTGGGAAAACTGGGCAGCTACATGTAAAAAAATGAAACAAGAGGGCTTCCCTGGTGGCACAGTGGTTGAGAGTTCTCCTGCCGATGCAGGGGACACGGGTTCATGCCCTGGTCTGGGAGGATCCCACTTGCCGCAAAGCAGCTAGGCCTGTGAGCCATGGCTGTTGAGCCTGCGCATTCAGAGCCTGTGTTCTGCAACAGGAGAGGCCACAACAATGAGAGACCTGCATACTGAAAAAAAAAAAAAAAGAAACAAGAACATTCTTTAATACCATACACAAAAATAAACTCAGAATGGATTAAAGACCTAAATGTAAGATGGGATACTATAAAACTCTTAGAGGAAAACATAGGCAGAACACTCTTTAACATAAATCACAGCAATATCTTTTTCAATTCTCCCAGAGTAATGGAAATAAAAACAAAAATAAAGAAATGGGACCTAATTAAACTCAAAAGCTTTTGTACAGCAAAGGAAACCACAAACAAAACAATAAAACAACCCACAGAACCATAGAAAATATTTGCAAAAGATGTGACTGACAAGGGATTAGTCCCCAAAATTTACAAAGAACTCATGTGGCTCAATAACCAAAAAACAAACAATCCAATCAAAAAAATGGGTGGAGGATTTAAATAAACATTTTTCCAAAGAAGACATATAAATGACCAAGAGGC
This sequence comes from Stenella coeruleoalba, assembly GCF_951394435.1. Classification (NCBI taxonomy): domain Eukaryota; kingdom Metazoa; phylum Chordata; class Mammalia; order Artiodactyla; family Delphinidae; genus Stenella; species Stenella coeruleoalba. The sequence goes on along the minus strand of NC_137147.1, from coordinate 19,413,863 downwards.
ACATGAAAAGATGCTCAAACATCGCTAATTATTAGAGAAATGCAAATCAAAACTACGATGAGATATCACCTCACACAAGTCAGAATGGCCATCATCAAAAATGTACAAACAATAAATGCTGGAAAGGGTGTGGAGAAAAGAACCCTCCACACTGATACTGGGAATGTAAATTGGAACAACCACTATGGAGAACAGTATGGAAGTTCTTTTAAAAAAAACTAAGAATAGAGCTACCATATGATCGAGCAATACTACTCCTGGGCATACATCCAGAGAAAAACATGGTTCAAAAGGATACATGCACCCCAATGTTCATTGCAGCACTATTTACAATAGCCAAGACATGGAAGCAATCTAAATGTCCATTGACAGATGAATGGATAAAGAAGATGTGGTACATATATACAATGGAATACAAAGCCATTAAAAAGAATAAAATAATGCCATTTGCAGCAACATGGATGGACTTGGAGATTTTCATACTAAGTGAAGTAAGTCAGACAGAAAAAGACAAATATCATATGATATTGCTTATATGCAGAACCAAAAAAAAATGATACAAATGAACTTATTTACAAAACAGAAAGAGACTCACAGACTTAGAGAATGAATTTATGGTAACAGGAGGGAAAGGTGGTGGGGAGGGATAGATTGGGAGTTTGGGATTGATATGTACACACTGCTGCATTTAAAATAGATAACAAGGACCTGCTGTAAAAAAAAAGAAAAAGAAAAAAGAAAAAAACAATGAAAAAATCTGTCAAAAACTGTCAGAATTAACTTTTTCAAAACTATGAAAATTAACCAAATGCTTGCAGCAACACTTATTTTAAAAACTGCTGAATGTTGATATTAACAGTGAGCTTTATAGTATTTTAACTTGCTCTAGCTCTGTTCCCTTCTATCCAGCCCAGGAATAGACTTGTAAAATAACAAGTCAACTAAAAAGAAGTACCAAAAGGAAAAGCACAAAGCTCCAGCTTTTTCAAAACCTCATTCTGAAACAAAAATGAAATTATTATTTGTCCATTCCCTGGAAATACTCCACTTGAAAAGTCTGTCTTTTTAAACATGACTCAAACTCATGCAGTACGAAAGTTTCTTCTGAGTTCATTTTTTAAAAAAATAATTATAGGTAAGTATTTTAATGTTTCAGTTTCTGCAGGTAAAGGATAAAATTTGGGCCAAATAATAGACTGCTCAAAAAAGCTTAAAAGGAAAAGTTGCAGAATAAGTTGTTACCCTAATAAAATAACATAGACTAGGTATCTTAAACAAAAGAAATTTTTGTTTTTTTCCTCACAGTTCTAGAGGCTTGAAGTTTAAGATTCAGGTGCCAGCATGGTTGGTTTCCATTGAGAGTGCTCTTCCTGGCTTGCAGAAAGCCACTTTCTCACTATGTCCTCATATGGCAAAGAGAGAGAGCGAGAGAGATCTTTATTTCTCTCTCTTATTTTTCTTAGAAGCCCACATTCTTACCAAATTAGGACCCCACCCTTATGACCTGATTTAACTTTACTTTCCAAAGAGCCTATCTCTGGATATAATCATATAGGGGGGTAGGGCTTCAACATGTGAATTGTGGAGGAACACAGTTTAGTCTATATAAGATATCATAAAGCCTTTGATAAGCTCTGATGTATTGCTGGGGGTCTAGAATGCCATGCATATTTATGGACCTGTGTAGATGCCTAGGAAAGACTTGAGAAGGCTCTAATATCTCACTTACAAATGATCTTGAAACTCTGCATAAGCAGAAATTAAAGGCCAAGACAGAGTGATAAAAGCATGCCATGGCATGCACACAGACATCTCAATAAAATGGAGAGATTTATTAATTTCAGAAATTTAAGGAAATCTCTAACCACTAAGATAACCAAGGAGAAACCTCAGTGGCCACAAATGACAAGGAATACATAGTTTACAGAATCAGTCCTGAAAAGTTAGGAAAGACAGCAACTACAATAAGCAGTGATGAAAACAAACATTGGAGATAGGAGAGAATAAATAGAAACTCTCCCTGAGGTAGTCATGTTGAAATTGTTAGACAAAAACTTTAATCAACTATTTAAAATGTGGTTAAGGAGCTAAAGGAAACCATGTCTGAAGAACTAAAAGAAAGTATCAAAAATACAACTATAATGAAAAATGCAGTATGGTGATCAACAAGCAATAGACAAGAAGACAGGTCAATAGACAGCAGAGAATATCAATAAAGTCAAAAGTTGTTTCTTTGTAAAGATCAACAAAACTGGCCAACTATATCTAGACTGATCAAATAAAAAATTTTTAAATTATTAAAATAAAAAAAAATATAAGAGGGGATGTTACTACCCAATGTACAAATTAAAAAAAAAAAAAGAATTTAGGTGAACAATGAACAGTAATATGCCAACAAATTAGATAACCTTATTAAAATGGACAAATTCCTAGAAAGACACAAACTACCAAAACTGACACAAGAAGAAATAGAAAATCTGAATAGGCTCCTAACAAGTAAAGAGCTTACATTTACAAAAAATAAAAACTAAAAAAATAGAATTCCCCCAAAAATGTTCAAGTAGAAATGGCTTTGTTTGTGAATTCTATTAAATATTTAAAGAAGAATTTGCATCAATTCTTCACAAACTCTTAAAAAATAGAAGACGAGAGAATTCCTTACTCATCCTATGAGGCCAGTGTTACCATGATATCAAAACCTGGTAAAGACATTAGAAGAAAAGAAGCTACAGCACAATATCACTTATGCATATAGATGCAAAACTTTTTGACAAAATACTAGCAGATTGAATCCAGCTGCATATTAAAAGGATTATATAGCGTATCCAAATGGGATTTATTCCAGAAATATAAGGTTGGTATAATATACAAAAATTAATGTAATAAACTGTATTAATAAAATAAAAAACAAAAACAATTGAAGAAACTTAACCGTCTCAATAGATGCAGAAAACTCATTTGACAAGACTAACATCCTTTCATCATAAAAACACTCAGCAAACTAGGAATAGAGGTTCAGTTCTGCTACACAGTCAAATTCACCAATGATAAATCCACAGCTGACATTACACTTAATGATGAAAGAGTGAAAACTTTCTCCCTAAGATCAAGAACAACACAAGGATGCCTGCTCTTGTTATTTCTATTCAACATTGTATTGGTGTTTCTAGCCAAGGCAATTAGGGAAGAAAATGAAATAAAAGGCATCCAGATGGAAAAGGAAGAAATAAATTATCTCTTTTCACAGATGTCATAATCTTATAGAGAAAATGCTAAGAAACACACACACACATACAAACACACACACACACCATACAGTTAGAGACAATAAATGAAGACAGCCAGATTCCAGGCTATAAGATCAGTATACAAAGATGCACAGTATTTTATACACTCACAATGAACAACTGAAAGTGGAATCAAGAAAACAGCTTGAATAAAATTATTATCAAAGATAAAATGCTTAGGAATGAATTTATCCAAAGTTCAAGATGTATGCAATGATACATACAGAAATTTGTTGAAATAAATTAAAGAAAACCTAAATAAATAGAATGACATCTGTGTTCATGGATTGGAAGACTTAATGCAGTTAAGATGGAAATACTCTCCAAACTGATGTATAGATTCAACATAATCCCTATCAAAATACCAATGAGGGACTTCCCTGGTGGCACAGATGTTAAGAATCTGCCTGCCAAGGCAGGGGACATGGGTTCGAGCCCTGGTCCAGGAAGATTCCAAATGCTGTGGAGCAACTAAGCCCGTGTACCACAAAACTACTGAGCCTTCTATCTAGAGCCTGTGAGCCACAACTCCTGAGCCCGCATGCCACAACTACTGAAGCCCAGATGCCTAGAGCCCATGCTCCACAACAGGAGAAGCCACCGCACTACAACAAAGAGTAGCCCCCACTCACCGCAACTAGAGAAAAGCGCTTCCATAGCAACAAAGACACAATGCAACCAATAAGTAAACAAATTTATTTTAAAAAATGCCAATGACTTCTTTTTAAATAGACATGCTTATTCTAAAATTCATATGGATTAGTAAGTTTGCCAGAATAGCCAAAACAATCTTCAAAAAAAAGAATAGAGAGAACTCAGAGTACTTAAAAATTTACCACATAGCCTTGATAATTAAGACATGTGGTATTAGCATAAGTATGGGCACACAGAACAATAGAATTGAATTGGGGATGTAGAAATAAATACATATTTATTGACATTTTATTTAAGAAAAGAGTGCCAAGAACATTCAAGGCAGGGAAGGAAAGCCTTTTCAACAAATGGTGCTAGAATCATCAGAAATCCACATATAAAAGAATGAATTTGGATCCCTATTTCATGCAGAATGTACAAATTAACTTAAAGTAAAATAGTTTAAAAAAAACTATAAAACTCATAGGAGAAAATATAGGTGTAAATCTTCGTGACTTTGAAATAGCCAACGGTTTCTTAGATGTGACAGCAAAAGTACAAGCAAAAATAGAAAAAATAGACAAATTGAACTTATCAAAGTCAAAAACTTTTATATATCAAAGGGCAGTATCAGGAAAGTGAAATGACAAACTATAGAATACAAAAAAACGTATATATAAATCATATATTTGATAAGAAATTAATGTCTGGGATGTGTAAGAATCTTTAGAATTCAACCATAAAAAGATAAAATAATCTAATTTAAAAATTGACAAAGTATTTGAAAAGACATTTCATCTATATCTATATCTATATATGGATGGTCAATAGGCACATGAAACAATGCTTGAAGTCATTAACCATTAGGGAAATGCAATTCACATCTACTAAAATAGCTATAATCAATAAACAGAAGATAACAAGTGTTGGTGAAGATGTGGAGAAATTGAAACACTTATATATTGCTGGTAGGAATGTAAAAAGATGCTACCTTTGTTGAAAACCATTTGGTAGTTCCTCAAATAGTTAAAAATAGAGTTACCACACAGACGTCATTCTCTAAATCACCATAAGTAGAACATCATGGTAGATCTTACTGGGAGTAAAGCAATCAAAAGGCATGAATATTGTCCTTCAGCTAAGTGCAATACAGTTTGTAGGATAAATTTTCTAGATATCAAAGTGATATGATCTGGTTTTAATAATGCTATAATCCAAGCACAACATTCTAGAAGTGTACCTTTCCATGTTACAGTGGATTACAATTAATGGGAGTCTGTTTATTAACTCACTTGCGTTGAAATTGTTTTTGAGCAACTATTTTTTGTTTTCAAATTGGAACAACCATATGAATTGTATAAATACTCTATCTTAATAAGTACATCTATATTGTATTATATATATATTCTATTTTTCATTTGGCAGAAGATGCATTTAAGACACAGAAATGCCAAGAAACAATCCTAATTTGCCAGATCTGATAAACAGTGAAACCATAATTTTAACTCAATTTTTAGGATTCCAAAATGTCTAGAATTCCAAAATTATGGTGCCACATGTCTTAACACAATATTGAGATGTGATTCTTGAAATCTGTTGTGATTCTTGAAATCTTGAAATCTGTTGGGTGATAACCATTTTAATTTTTATGTTCTCTTAAAAAATATCGTGTCTGGATTCATGGAAACTGGGTTATATCTTCAAATTCTGGGTGCCCCGAATTTATTTTTTTAAATAGACAGTAAATAAATGCCTTTCTAGACTCATTTTGAAGATCTAATAAGTAAACTCTTTGTGAAACACAAAGTATATTGATGTGATTTTTCTTTGTCTTTATCATTAAGGATACCACTGAGACCACAGGCTGAAGTCCCCAGACTAAAGAACAAGCAGTAAATTTTAGGCCCTAAGCATCCTGTAAAAAAAAAAAAAAATCCATCTCTGTATGAATCATTATCAAGCAGTCTCTGTCACACACTTGAAGTAGTATCACATTTTTTAAAATGTTATGCCATGTAAAATAGATAGCTAGTAGGAAGCAGCCGCATAGCACAGGGAGATCAGCTCAGTGCTTTGTGACTACCTAGAGGGGTGGGATAGGGAGGGTGAGAGGGAGGGAGATGCAAGAGGGATGAGATATGATAACATATGTGTATGTATAACTGATTCACTTTGTTATAAAGCAGAAACTAACACACCATTGTAAAGCAATTATACTCCAATAAAGATGTTAAAAATAAGTAAATAAATAAATAAAATGTTATGCCAACTGATGATTGAACATGTAATTGCACAAAGCCAGCTTAGTCACTGGATATTTTTGCTCCCTGAAATGGCCTTTCTAATCTTTAGAGCAGAACTTTTGCCTCAGGCTGTGTTTAATAATATATTAAGCATTAAATGTATGATTATAGCATAAAAACATTAGTATTTTTTTTCAATACATGGCTTTTCTTGCATCTTTAAAATATTACAAATAAGTCTGAGGAATTATCTGGCATCTTGCTGTTTCTGTAGCTGGAAAACTTAGATTTTATTTATAACCCTGCTGAATTGTTCCGTTTTCAGCAATGTAGATACCATCCAAAATTTATCTGATATCTTTTCTTTTAACTGTTGGGGTTTGCTGAATCAAAGCAGTTAAATTTAATAGAAGTTCAGTGTTGTTTCCTTCAAGAATTAACTCATCCTAAAAAAAAAAAAATCAACTCATCTTTTTGGGCATGAGATACCGAACAAGCAGCTCCTGCTTCATCCAAGTCCAGTAGATGTATTCTTTGCCAAAGAAATTTTGGATTTCAGCAAGATACCCATTCTCCTGAAGAACGGCATTGATGGTGAAATTGGCATGCACAGACCTCATCTTAGAATAGACCGACACCCTTGGTCATGTTCTGTACATGACTACAGATAATACAGATGGAAACGAGTTGCTTTCTATTTCCCCACCCTTTGTAGCCTGGAGCCTCTTCTTTTTCTTTCCAAGGAGACTGAGTTCTACATTGATGTGATTGAAGTCCTTCCACAAGATGCCTCTGGAATTGTGCATCCCTTCAGAGTGATGTAGACATCATCTGGAATGTGGACAGTCTTAATCCTGAGAACAGTCTTCATCCTTGCAAAAGATGCAACAAAGAATCATATTCATATTTTAACTGCCCTGAATTCCATATTCTTATGTACCTGTACTCATTTCCTTGTCAAAGAAATATAATTTATTTAATATATATAGTTTCTTGTTATTTTGCCATGTGTGTCTTTCCACACAGAAAATATTTTTTTACCTAATTTTTAATTGTAGTATCTCAATAGCTACTTTCAAACTCTCTTAATCCTAGACTTGTAAGAGTTTCTTAAGCTGTTATAAATAGAAAAAAAATATACAGCTGGAATTTAAATCTGAAGCTATCATAGCCCTATGGGTAGAGGCATAGTTAAAAGTGATTGGCATGAAAAGTAACTTAAGTAGCATCATGAACCGTTCAAATTTAATAGGGGACAGGTTCAAGAAGGATCCTTTTTTTTCCCCTTAAATCATGCTCAATACATTAGGTTTTATTCACTAAAATCTCAATTAAATGCATAGACTGAGTACTGTGGGGTTGCCCAGATCAATTGCGTGTAGGTCGATCACTGAGCAACCATCAATAAAGCAATCAAAGTTGAAATATATTCTGCTTACAGTTTCTTGTTTCCAGTATGCTATGAAGTAACTGTAATTGCTATTCCCTTTAGCTCTGTCACTTGGAAGACTGACAGAGGAACAGCGCTTCAGGAGGAAATGTTCTCCTCACTGGATAAATTGATGAGTGGGTACTTGAAAATTAGGGCTGTAAGACTGAGGAAATCTGATCAATCCTGTACCAATGATATACACTAATATACAAAAGTTATGGTGTTGGCCTCTCCAAAGAATGTTAAAAAATTTGCAGCTGGTCACTCAGATTGAAAAGGTATCATGAAAGGGAGTTACTATCCCCCAAATTCTTCATCTTAATTCAAACCAAGGTATAGAATTATTTGGTATCAGTATTTAAAATGGTCATAATGATTGTAGCAGGCAGTGGAATGCCACAATGTTTTCCCACCTTCTGGTACCCAGGAATTTGTGAAATCTTTTCTTGACTACAAGGTGGGACCAGTGAGTTGATTCTAACCAATAGAATATGGCAAAGGCAAAAGAATGTCACACTTTTGATTAGGTTATTTTATACAGCAAAGGTGATGGGAAATCACCCCCATGATTATTTTATGAAGCAAACATACATGTTGTAAACTTCCTATTGAAAGGGTCACATGGCAAGGAATGGAGGGTAGCATAGAGGACCTGGCAGTTAGCAAAAATGTGGAGACCTCAGTTCAATAATTGCAAGAGGTTGGATTTTGCCAGCAGCCTGAGAGAACTACAAAGCAGTTCTCAATTTTAGCATCTAGATGAGCACATAGCACAGCTAACACATTGATTGCAGCTTTGTGAGACCCTGAGCAGAGGAGCCAGATAAATTGTGCCTGCACTCCATCATCGGATGAATGGATAAAGAAGATGTGGGACATACATACAATGGAATATTACTCAGCCATAAAAAGAAATAAAATTGAGCTATTTGTAATAAGGTGGATAGACCTAGAGTCTGTCATACAGAGTGAAGTAAGTCAGAAAGAAAAAGACAAATACCATATGCTAACACATATATATGGAATTTAAGAAGAAAAAAAAAATGTCATGAAGAACCTAGGGGTAAGACAGGAATAAAGACACAGACCTACTGGAGAACGGACTTGAGGATATGGGGAGGGGGAAGGGTGAGCTGTGACAGGGCGAGAGAGAGTCATGGACATATACACACTAACAAACGTAAGGTAGATAGCTAGTGGGAAGCAGCCGCATGGCACAGGGATATCGGCTCGGTGCTTTGTGACTGCAGGGAGGGTGGGAGGGAGGGAGATGCAAGAGGGAAGAGATTTGGGAACATATGTATATGTATAACTGATTCAATTTGTTATCAGGCAGAATCTAACACACCATTGTAAAGCAATTATACCCCAATAAAGATGTTAAAAAAAAAATGTGCCTGCACTTTGACCCATGGAGAACATGAAAAAATAAATGTGTGTTGTTTTAGCCTCTAAGTTTGTTATATATTATTATTATTATATTTTTATTATTTATGTCATTGAACACACAATAACAAAGGAATAATTTCCACTTATATTGTTGATGGCAAATATTTCTGATAAAATAGTGCTGTAACATCATTAACAAGTATTTATGAATGGTAAATTTGCTCTATGAAGTTTCTCCTTAAGATGAGTTATTTATTTAACTGAGAGGGCATGCATTGCATAGTGCTTAAGAGCATGAATTTTACATTCCTGGGATCAAATCTCAGTTCTTCTACTTTCTAGCTGTGTTATCTTGAGCAATTCATGCAAGCTCTCTGAGCTTCAGTTATCTCATCTGAGAAAAAAAAAGGATAATAATTGCATATATCTCGCAGGCTTGCTATGAAGACTGAATGAGTAAAAATCATGCCATTTATATTTGTTAAATTATTGAAATAAATATTTTGGTTTTATCCAGTCTAACTATACTGTAAAGTGTGTTATTTCTGTCAAAATAATTAATCTTCAAAAATGAAATAAATAACTCTACCCATTGTACCTAGAATTAATGTCAGGAATAATACAGGCTATGAAACAAGTGAACAAAAAAATTGCAGATGCCCAAAATTGAAAGAAAATGAATTCAATGACAGAGCAAAAAGAACATTGAGAAATAGTCACAGATTCATAGCAGGTAATCTCAACAGATTACAGAAGTCAGAGAAAGAGAGAGCATGTAGAACTGCTTTCAGAGAAAATTTGTTACCTCTAGGTGAAACAAAATTCTAATGATAAAAGTTTTGGTTAAAAACAGCTGTAAAAAAAGGGAAACTTTATTTAATAAGGATATGTAAACAGTAGCGAGAAGAACTAGTAAAGAAATCATTATGCTAATTGTAAATTTTAAGAGAGGCTAAAGTCATTAAAACACACTAAGGAAAGAATGACAAAGAGTGGCTCACCCAGGAACATATTTCACAAAGGTAGAACAGAGACCATACTCACTTGTTCCTTGCTGGAAAATTACTATTAACTTCTATATGATGTCACATCAGCAGTGTAAACTAAGTTTACCAATATTTTTTGTTTCTAGTTTTTATATAAATAGTGAATCTGTATATGAATCCATCCAATATATAATCTGATTCCAGCAAATATGATTTATTGGATTCTCAGTTAACTGATGCAATTTATCCTTGAAATCATGTTGTTCAATGGATTAGCCCATGGTTAATTTTCCTCAGACTTCTCTCTCAGGCATAAAGATTTTTATTCAAGGTCCTTGTAGCCGAAGTGGGCAATGTATTCGAAACAGGCCATGTGACTTTGCTTTAAATGGATATTGAGTTTAGTTACCTTTTCAATGATTACTTTTGATTTAATGACCTTTTCAATGATTACATTCAATAGGTAAAATTATTGAAAATTAGGATCCTTTGAATCAAATTCTCTTTCTTTTTCTTTTGAATACAGAGATAAATTTAATTTTCTATTATAAAGATAAAACAGTTGCAAAATAATCAACTTTTGATGAATAAAATCTTCTGGTGAAAAATAAAAGTGAACTTCAATCCATTTGATATTAATGAGGGGCAAAGTTAGATGATGATCAGGAAAGGGGGTACTTACCGTGATCCTAAAGAAGCTTCAGATTTTGAATTTTTTCAAGTCTATATTGCTGTAATAAATCACAAAAATATAACTAACAAATCTCAGTAAACATGACCTTTTTTAAAGGATTTGTAAATATCACTGTATTTTTCTCTGTCACTCTTCTCTAATTTAGAAAAGTAAATAGAATATTAAATATTGTTCTGGTGTTGAAACAAGTAGTCATTAGTATTTAAAGTCCTAATAGTTTTTCCCCTTAAATACCCAAAACTCTCCAATAATTTTAGATATCTATCAATTAAATACTTCCTGATGTAGTAACATTATTTTTTTAATTTATATAATGATATATTTATTTTGAATGTTTAATGTGTCTATATATAAAACATGATATATTCTATTGGCTTAATTATCTATGTGAGACATCAGAAACAATTTTGTGAAGTACAGAATGATAAGCAACATTGTATATATATATATATATGCATATGTAGGTTTAAATGTTTCTGTTCATACTTCTCTTTTCTGTTATTTATATTTACCCTGCCATACAAATGTATCTCAACTGATGCTATTATTCCAATCTGAAATGGGGGCAATTCATGTAATATATACCATTATGACACAATACTAAATAATAGACACAAAAAATAAATTTCCGGATAAGCATTTCTCATAACATTATAGACATAGATGCATAGATAGATGATAGATTTATAGATAGCTAGATTTATAGATAGATTTATAGCTAGCTAGCTAGATAGATAGTGGTAGACAGATGGATAGATATCCATTGGTAGTAGATGATAGATTTATAGATAGCTAGATAGGTTTATATATAGCTAACTAGCTAGATAGTTGTAGACAGATGGATAGCTATCCATTGGTAGTAAACTATACTAGTGTTCTGTAAGTAGTCACATAATTAAATAAATAATATAACTCTAAAAATAATTCCAAAGAGAAGTGATAAAATATTTTGGAAAAAATGTTATCAGTGAGATAAATGTGTAAACAGAGGAGGAAATAGTTAGATTCAACAAACTATTTCTCATTTGTTAAGCATTTATTATATGTCAATATTTCTTTTAGGGAATTATATTAGGTATTGGGGATTTTACTACTGTATATTTAGAAGCATAATTTTCTACTTGTGTTTTAAATGTAGTCTCATTAATTTATAGACATACTGAATAGTAGGTAGATTAAAAATGCTAAACCTAGTTAATTCCTTACTTTATTTATACCAGAAATCCTATCAAGTGATGTCATTGTGCTATTCAATGCATGAGAGAAATGTTTCTTATCCCATGGAGCTTGAAATCTAACAGGTAATATTCTTCTGAATTTTAAATCATGTATTCATTTATTTATTCATTTAAAAATACTTATAAATAATTGAGGGAGAGAAACTTTTAATTCTGATATATCTTAAAGGACATGAAAATATTTTCAACATAGTCACTTATGACCAATCCGCATACTTGAAATAGGAAATGTGGGCAATTGTGGTGATATACACATATAGATGGATGGATAGATCCAAGGATGTTAAGATTTTTTTTTTTTTTTTTACTATTCTTGAAGGTCTGTATTTTCTAAGATATATTTATGGCATTGTATGCACAATTAAATGATGCTTCAATAACAGGAAAAGGGGATGTTAATTGAGGAAGACAGTATTAGGTTGTTGCTCATCTATTTATATGAAGACAAGGTAGAAGGTAATGTTTAATCTACGTGTGTTGCTCTATTTACTATGAAAATTTGATTATGACTTCACTGGGAAAAATGAGATAGAAAATACATGTTAAATTGTGCGTATTAAATTTGAGAGGACAAAAGGTGATTTTCTTAAGTCCCAGGCCATGGGTTGATGGTCCCTGTACCAGATCAAGAATAATGACAACGAGCAGCAGCATGGCTAGCAGAGCCAGCACCTTGGAGCTCCTCACACTTAAGTAGTGTTGCTCTCCCCCTTGCCCAGAAGGTCATGGAGATAAAGAAGACAGGAAAAAGGACAGAAAAGGACCAGCCAGCAAAATAGCAGGAGCACAATTTTCAGCTGACAGAGTGTTGGTTCTCCAGCTGGGTGTCAGGCCTGAGCCTCTGAGTGGGAGAGCTGAGTTCAAGACATTGGACCACCAGAGACCTCCTGGCCCCAGATAATATCAATTGATGAGAACTCTCACAGAGATCTCCATTTCAACGTTAAGACACAGCTCCACTCAATGAACAGCAAGGTCCAGTGCTGAACAACCCATGACAAAAAAATTGTAAAACATGAACACAAACCCACCCATTAGCAGAGAAGCTACCTAAAATCATAATAAGTTCACAGACACCACTAAACAAACTACGAGATATGGTCCTGCACACCAGAAAGACAAGATCCAGCCTCATCCACAAGAACACAGGCACCAATACCTTCCACCAGGAAGCTTACACAACCCACTGAACCAACCTTACCAACTGGGGGCAGACAATAAAAACAATGGGAACTACGAACCAGAAGCCTGCGAAAAGGAGACCGCAAACACAGTAAGTTAAGCAAAATGAGAAGACAGAGAAATACACAAAAGATGAAGGAGCAAAGTAAAAACTCACCAGAACAAACAAATGAAGAGGAAATAGGCAGTCTACCTGAAAAAGAATTCAGAGTAATGATAGTAAAGATGATCCAAAAACTTGGAAATAAAATGGAGAAAATACAACAAACAATTAACAAGGACCTAGAAGGACTAAAGAGCAAACAAACAATGATGAACAATGCAATAAATGAAACTAAAGATTCTCTAGAAGGAATTAGTAGCAGACTAACTGAGATAGAAGAATGAATAAGTGACCTGGAAGATAAATAGTGGTAATAACTAACACAGAGCAGAATAAAGAATGAAAAGAATTGAGGGCAGTCTCAGAGACCTCTCGAACAATATTAAATGTATGAACATTCAAATTATAGGGGTCTCAGAAGAAGAAGAGAGGGAAAAAAAGGGACTGAGAATATATTTGAAGAGATTATAGTTGAAAATTTCCCTAATATGGGAAAGGAAATAGTCAATCAGGTCCAAGAAGTACAGAGAGTCCCCATACAGGATAAAACCAAGGAGAAACACACCAAGACACATCTTAATCAAACTATCAAAAATTAAATACAGGGCTTCCCTGGTGGCGCAGTGGTTGAGAGTCCGCCTGCCAACGCAGGGGATACGGGTTCGTGCCCCGGTGGGAAGATCCCACATGCTGCAGAGTGGCTAGGCCCGTGAGCCATGGCCACTGAGCCTGCATGTCCGGAGCCTGTGCCCCACAATGGGAGAGGCCACAACAGTGAGAGGCCCGTGTACTGCAAAAAAAAAAAAAAAAAAAAAAAAAAAAAAAAAAATTAAATGCAAAGAACAAAGATTAAAAGCAGTGAGGGAAAAGCAACAAATAACATACAAGGGAATCCCCATAAGGTTAGCAGCTGATCTTTCAGCAGAAACTCTGCAAGCCAGAAGGGAATGGCAGGACATATTTAAAGTGATGAAAGGGAAAAACCTACAACAAAGATTACTCTACCCAGCTAGGATCTCATTCAGTTCGATGGAGAAATTAAAACTTTACAGACAAGCAAAAGCTCAGAGAATTCAGCACCACCAAACCAGCTTCAAAACAAATATTGAAGGAACTTCTCTAGGCAGGAAACACAAGAAAAAGAAAAGACCTACAATAACAAACCCAAAACAATTAAGAAAATGGTAATAGGAACATACATATCAATAATTACCTTAAATGTAAATGACTTAAGTGCTCCAACCAAAAGACATAGACTGGCTGAATGGATACAAAAACAAGACCTGTATATATGCTGTCTACAAGTGACCCACTTCAGACTTAGCGACACATACAGACTGAAAGTGAGGAGATGGAAAAAGGTATTCCTTGCAAATGGAAATCAAAAGAAAGCTGGAGTAGCAATACTCATACCAGACAAAATAGACTTTAAATAAAGACTATTATAAGAGACAAAGAGGACACTATATAATGATCAAGGGATCATTCTAAGAAGATATAAAAATTGTAAATATTTATGCACCCAACATAGGAGCACCTCAATACCAACATAGGAGCACCTCAATACAATTAAGGCAAATGCTAAGAACCATAAAAGGGGAAGTCAACAGTAATACAATAATAGTAGGGGGGCTTCCCTGGTGGTGCAGTGATTAAGAATCCACCTGTGAATGAAGGGGGCATGGGTTCGACCCCTGGTCCCACATGCCATGGACCAAGTAAGCCCATGAGCCACAACTACTGAGCCTGCACTCTAGAGCCCTCAGCCACAACTACTGAACCTGTGTGCCACAACTAATAAAGCCCATGTGCCTAGAGCTCCCACTCCACAACAAGAGAAGTCACAGCAATGAGAAGCCTGTGCAACTCAATGACCAGTAGCCCCACTCACCATAACTAGAGAGAAAACCTGTGTGCAGAAATGAAGACCCAACACAGCCTAAAATAAATAAATTAAATAAATAAATTAAACAATAATAATAATAGTAGAGGACTTTAACACCCTACTTTCACCAATGCACAGATCATCCAAAATGAAAAAAAACAAGGAAACACAGCTTTAAATGACACATTAAACAAGATGGACTTAATTGATATTTATAGAACATTCCATCCAAAAACAACAGAATGTACTTTCTTCTCAAGTGCTCATGCTTCTCAATGTACTCTCCAGGATAGATCATATCTTGGGTCAGAAATCAAGCCTTGGTAAATTTAAGAAAATTGAAATCATACCAAGTATCTTTTCTGCATACAACCCTATGATACTAGATATCAATTACAGGGAAAAAAACCTGTAAAATATACAAACACATGGAGGCTAAACAATACACTACTAAATAACCAAGAGATCACTGAAGAAATCAAAGAGGAAATCAAAAAATATCTGGAAACAAATGACAATGAGAACACGATGACCCAAAACCTATGGGATGCAGCAAAAGCAGTTCTAAGAGGGAAGTTAATAGCAATAAAATCCTACCCCAAGGAACAAGAAAAACCTCAATTAAACAACCTAACCTTACACCTAAAGCAATTAGAGAAAGAAGAACAAAAAAAACACCAAAGTTAACAGAAGGAAATAAATCATAAAGCTCACATCAGAAATAAATGATAAAGAAATGAAGGAAACAATAGGAAAGATCATTAAAACTAAAAGGTGGTTGTTTGAGAAGATAAACAAAATTGATAAACCATTAGCAAGACTCATCAAGAAAAAAAGGGGAAAGACTCAAATCAACAGAATAAGACATAAAAAATGAGAAGTAGCAACTGACCCTGAAGAAATACAAAGAATCATGAGAGATTACTACAAGCAACTATATGCCAATATAATGGACAACCTGGAAGAAAAGGACAAATTCTTAGAAAAGCACAACCTTATGAGACTGAACCAGGAAGAAATAGAAAATACAAACAGACCAATCACAAGCACTGAAATAGAAATTGTGATTAAAACTCTTCCAACACACAAAAGCCCAGGACCAGATGGCTTCACAGGTGAATTTTATCAAACATATAGAGAAGAACTAACACCTATCCTTCTCAAACTCTTCCAAAATATAGCAGAGGGAGGAACACTCCCAAACACATTCTACAAGGCCACCATCACCCTGATACCAAAACCAGACAAAGATGTCATAAAGAAAGAAAACTACAGACCAATATCACTGATGAACATAGATGCAAAAATCCTCAACAAAATACTAGCAAACAGAATCCAACAGCACATTAAAAGGATCATACACCATGATCAAGTGGGGTTTATCCCAGGAATGCAAGGATTTTTCAATATATACAAAGAAATCAATGTGATACACCATATTAACAAATTGAAGGAGAAAAAGCATATGAAAATCTCTTTAGCTTCAGAAAAAGATTTCAATAAAATTCAACACCCATTTATGATAAAAACCCACTAGAAAGTAGGCATAAGGAAAATTACTTTAACATAATAAAGACCATACATGACAAACCCACAGCCAACATCATTCTCAATCATGAAAAAATGAAACCATTTCCACTAAGATCAGGAACAAGAGCAAGTTGCCCACTCTCACCATTATTATTCCACATAGTTTTGGAAGTTTTAGCCAAAGCAATCAGAGAAGAAAAAGAAATTAAAGGAATCCAATTTGGAAAATAAGAAGCAAAACTGTCACTGTTTGCAGATGACATGATACTATACATACAGAATCCTAAAGATGCTACCAGAAAACTACTAGAGCTAATAAATGAATTTGGTAAAGTAGCAGGATGCAAAATTAATGTACAGAATCCTCTTGCATTCCTATACACTAATGATGAAAAATCTGAAAGAGAAATTAAGGAAATATTCCCATTTACCATTGCAACAAAAATAATAAAGTGGGGCTTTCCTGGTGGTGCAGTGATTGAGAATCTGCCTGCTAATGCAGGGGACACGGGTTCGAGCCATGGTCTGGGAGGATCCCACATGCCATGGAGCAACAGGGCCTGTGAGCCACAACTACTAAGCCTGTGCGTCTGGATCCTATGCTCCGCAACAAGAGAGGCCACGATAGTGAGAGGCCCACGCACCATGGTGAAGAGTGGCCCCCACTTGCCACAACTAGAGAAAATCCTCTCACAGAAATGAAGACCCAACACAGCAAAAAATGAATAAATTAATTAATAAACTCCTACCCCCAACATATTCTTAAAAAAAACATAAATAAAGTACCTAGGAATAAACCTACCTAAGGAGACAAAAGACCTGTATGCAGAAAACTATAAGACACTGGTGAAAGAAACTAAAGATGATACAAACAGACGGAGAGATATACCATGTTCTTGTATTGGAAGAATCAACATTGTCAAAGTGACTATACAACCCAAAGCAAGCTACAGATGCAATCCCTATCAAACTACCAATGTCATTTTTCACAGAACTAGAACAAAAAATTTCACAATTTGTATGGAAGTACAAAAGACACCGAATAGCCAAAGCAATCTTGAGAAAGAAAAACGGAGCTGGAGGAATCAGGCTCCCTGACTTCAGACTATACTACGAAGCTACAGTAATCAAGACAATATGATACTGGCATAAAAACAGAAATATAGAGTCAATGGAACAGGATAGAAAGCCCAGAGATAAACCCACTCACCTATAGTCAACTAATGTATGACAAAAGAAGCAAGGATACACAATGGAGAAAAGACAGTTTCTTCAATAAGTGGTGCTGGGAAAAATGGACAACTGCATGTAAAATAATGAAATTAAAACACTCCATAACACCATACACAATAAACTCCAAATGGATTAAAGACCTAATGTAAGGCCAGGCACTATAAAACTCTTAAAGGAAAACATAGGCAGAACACTCTATGACATAAATCACAGTAAGATCCTATTTGACCCACCTCCTAGAGAAATGCATATAAAAAGAAAAATAAACAAATGGGACCTAATGAAACATAAAAGCTTTTGCACAGCATAGAAACCATAAACAAGATGAAAACACAACACTTATAATGGGATAAAATATTTGCAAATGAAGCAACTGACAAAGGATTAATCTCCAAAATATACAAGCAGCTCAAGCAGCTCAATATGAAATAAACAAACAACTCAATCCAAAAATGGGCAGAAGATAAATAAACATTTCTCCAAAGAAGATATACAGAATGCTAACAACACATGAAAGGATGTTCAACATTACTAATCATTATAGAAATGCAAATCAAAACTACAATGAGGTATCACCTCACACTGGTCAGAATGGCCATCATCAAAAAATCTACAAACATAAATGCTGGAGAGGGTGTGGAGAAAAGGGAGCCCTCTTGCCCTGTTGGTGAGAATATAAATTGATACAGTCACTATGGAGAACAATATGGAGATTCCTTAAAAAACTAAAAATAGAACTACCATACAACCCAGCAATCCCACTCCTGGGCATATACACTGAGAAAACCATAATTCAAAAGAGTCATGCACCACAATGTTCACTGCAGCACTATTTACAATAGCCAGGACATAGAAGCAAACTAAGTGTCCATCAACAGATGAATGGATAAAGAAGTTGCTGCACATATATACAATGGACTATTACTCAGCCATAAAAAGAAATGAAATTGAGTTATTTGTAGTGAGGTGGTTGGACCTAGAGTCTGTCATATGGAGTGAAGTAAGACAGAAAGTGAAAAACAAATACTATATGCTAATACATATATACAGAAGCTAAAAAAAAAAGAAAAGTGAAGAAGTTAGGGGTAGGACAGGAATAAAGATGCAATCATAGAGAATGGACTTGAGGACATGGGCAGGGGGAAGGGTAAGCTGGCATGAAATGAGAGATTGTCATTGATATATATGCACTACCAAATGTAAAATAGATAGCTAGTGGGAAGCAGCCGCATAGCACAGGGAGATCAGCTCGGTGCTTTGTGACCACCTAGATGGGTGGGACAGGGAGGATGGGAGGGAGATGCAAGAGGGAGGGGATATGAGGATATATGCATATGTATAGTTGACTCACTTTTTTATACAGCAGAAACTAACACAACAATGTAAAGCAATTATACTCCAATAAAGATGTTAAAAAAAATAGAAAAAAGAAAAATAGGAAAAGAATAATGACAAATCAATTACCTATGTGTAGATGTTAGTAAATAATGCTGAAAATAAAAAATAACATAATTAATTTAGTTTCCTGAAGTTTTAAAGAAAATTAATTTTTCTATAAGTAAACCATTTGTATCTAAGGCAAATCTTTTGTCTACTAATCTGTTCATTTATTAAACAAATTTTTTTTTTTTTTTTTTTTTTTTTTTTTTTGCTGTACACAGGCCTCTCACTGTTGTGGCCTCTCCCATTGCGGAGCACAGGCTCTGGACACGCAGGCCCAGCGGCCATGGCTCATGGGCCTAGCCGCTCCGTGGTATGTGGGATCTTCCTGGACGGGGGCATGAATCCATGTCCCCCGCATCGGCAGTTGGACTCTCAACCACTGCGCCATCAGGGAAACCCCTAAACAAATGTTTTTAAGTAAGGAGAAATTTTGAGTGTATTAATTCTGTATCAGTATGACCAGTCAATTATTTAATTTTTCAGTTTAATGGATACATTTTTAACATTTAAATGATTGATTCTTAGAAAACTGATTAAATTCATGTCTAACCATATAAAGAGTTCATTAAAAATGCTTTATAGGGCTTCCCTGGTGGCGCAGTGGTTGAGGTTCCACCTGCCGATGCAGGGGACACGGGTTCATGCCCTGGTCCAGTAGGATCCCACATGCTGCGGAGCGGCTGGGCCCATGAGCCATGGCCATTGAGCCTGCACATCCGGAGCCTGTGCTCTGCAGTGGGAGAGGCCTCAACAGTGAGAGACCCACATACCGCAAAAAAAAAAAAAAAACAAAAAAAAAACATTATATATTGAGTTGATACTATTTATTCATTGATTATTTTTTTGATAAAATAATAGTAGTAGGAATAGCATTATTGTTGTGTATATCAGTAGGTGTCACTCTTTTTCTTGCCACCTCATCTGATTGGTTTAAAAATTTTTACTTTTGTATATAAGTTCATATGTAAATGTTTATACCATCATTTATTTTTTAATTACATGTGTTTATATAGTCAGTTATTAATACCTCAGAAAAAACCTACCTAAGGAGGCAAAAGACCTGTACTCAGAAAACTATAAAACACTAATGAAAGAAATCATAGTTGACATAAACAGGTGGAGAAATATACCATGTTCTTGGATTGGAAGAATCAACATTGTGAAAATGACTATACTACCCAAAGCAATTTACAGATTCAATGCAATCACTATCAAACTATCAACGGCATTCTTCACAGATTTAGAACAAAAAATTTTACAACTTGTATGGAAACACAAAAGACCCTGAATTGCTAAAGCAATATTGAGAAAGAAAAATGGAGCTGGTGGAATCAGGCTTCCCAACTTCAAACTATACTACAAATCTGTAGTAATCAATATTGGCACAAAAACAGAAATATAGATCAAAGGTACAGGATAGAAAGCCCAGAGGTAAACCCACACACATGTGGTGACCTAATTTATGACAAAAGCAGTAAGAGCATACAATGGAGAAAAGACAGCCTCTTCAAAAACTGGTGCTGGGAAAACTGGGCAGCTACATATAAAAGAAGGAAATTAGAACACTCCATAACACTATACAGAAAAATAAACTCCAAATTGGTTAAAGACCTAAGTGTAAGGCCAGACACTATAAAACTCTTAAGGGAAAACAAAGGAAAAACAAAGGAAAAACAGTCTTTCACATAAACCACAGCAAGATCTTTTTTGACCTACCTCTTAGAGTAATGAAAATAAAACCAAAAATAAATGAATTGGACCTAATGAAACTTAAAATCTTTTGCACAGCATAGAAACCATAAACAAGATGAAAAGATAACCCTCAGAATGGGAGAAAATATTTGCAAACAAATCAAAGGACAAAGGATTAATCTCCAAAATATACAAACAGCTCATGCAGCTCAATATCAAAAAAAACAAACAACCCAATTAAAAAATGGGCAGAAGACTAAATAGACATTTTACCAAAGAAGACATACAGATAGCCAAGAGGCACATGAAAAGATGCTCAACATCACTAATTATTAGAGAAATGTAAATCAAAACTACTATAAGGTATCACCTCACACTGGTCAGAATGGCCATCATCAAAATCTACAAACATAAATGCTGGAGAGGGTGTGGAGAAAAGGGAACCCTCTTGCCCTGTTGGTGGGAATGTAAATTGATACAGCCACTATGGAGGACAGTATGGAGGTTCCTTAAAAACTAAAACTAGAGCTACCATAAGACCCAGCAATCTCACTACTGGGCATATATGCTGAGGAAAACATAATTCAAAAAGACAAATGTACCCCAATGTTCATTGCAGCTCTATTTACAATAGCCAGAACATGGAAACCTAAATTTCCAACAATAGATGAATGGATAAAGAAGATGTGGTACACATATACAATGGAATATTACTCAGCCATAAAATGAAACAAAATTAGGTCATTTGTAGAGATGTGGATCGACCTAGGGTCTGTTATACAGAGTGAAGTAAGCCAGAAAGAGAGAAACAAAAATCATGTATTAATGCATATATGTGGAATCTACAAAAATAGAACTGATGAACCTATTTGTAGAGAAGGAATAGAGATGTAGACATAGGGAACGGACATATGGACATGGGGGAAGGGGAGAGTTGTTTGCAAGAAACTGAAATTATAGCACTAGAAATTATGTTTAACATCAATACACTACCATATGTAAAATAGATAGCTAGTGGGAACCTGCAGTATAGCACAGGGAGCTCAGCTTCATTCTCTGTGATGACCTAGATGGATGGGATGGGATTTGGGAGGGAGGTCCTAGAGGAAGGGGATATAGGTATACATATAGCTGACTCATTTCATTGTACAGCAGAAACTAACACAACATTGTAAAGCAATTTACTCCAATAAAAAAAATACACATGTAAATGTATAAATTAATATATCTGTATGCATATACAATTGTTTCTTTATTCATATTCTTATACAAGTAGCATATTTGTGTATGTGTATCATTGCAGAAATGACACAAATTAGCAATTATAAGACCAATTTTATTTGAAATCATGATGGTTTTATTTGTATTGATTACAAGGTGTCTGCAGCAATTGCTAACAAGAGCAAATCCATAGAAGTTGTGAGAATATCAATATGCTTCTAAGTCACAAATAATGAAGATGTATAGCCAAAGTACTTTGAGTTTCTGAAAATTATTCCTTAGCTCTCAGAGTGGATAGTACTACAGTAAAATCATTTTTGGTTGATTAGATAGAAATGACAATATCAAGTGAAAAGAGAATATAGTAAATTGTCAGATTCATTTTAATGCACATGGTATTTTACAGTGATATAAATACACAGTATCTTGCAATTATATATGTTGCAAGTCATGGTAATTTTTCCTGCACTGTTTTTTCTTTCCTAAATTGCCATGTAGTCGAGTTGTCAATATGATATTCTCAGAGTAAGTAAAATGGAAACTTAAGAAAATACTTAGATAACTCAAGCAATGACAGTACGAAAAGTTCTTATTTCAAGAAGGAGAGGTAGGAAGGTTGATGTGTTCAGAATCACAGACTCCTCAGTTTGATATCTTTATTTCATGACTTAGGAATTAGCAACTACAGACAATGAAGTTTATGAATAGAAAAAGGTTGAGAGAGCCGACATATTATTCCTCCAATTATGGTGGTATCTCCGATTTTAAAATATCTTGTTAAAAGGTGTATAACAGGGCTTCCCTGGTGGCGCAGTGGTTGAGAGTCCGCCTGCCGATGCAGGGGACACGGGTTCGTGCCCCGGTCCGGGAAGATCCCACATGCCGCGGAGCAGCTGGGACCGTGAGCCATGGCCGCTGAGCCTGTGCGTCCGGAGCCTGTGCTCCGCAACGGGAGAGACCACAACAGTGAGAGGCCCGCGTACCACAAAAGGAAAAAAAAAAAAAAAAAGTGTATAACAGTAACCATTTTAGTAATTAACCCCCTGTTATTTCATACCTCTGATTTTATTATAATGAATATGTTTAACGTTGATATTTATGCAGTTATGAGTTAATACTTTTAAGAAGATTAAACAAACTCTTCTGAGACATACTATTAATTTGAGAACATGTTAAAATATAATATTCAGGCATATAAACCATGTATTTTCACTCTTCCACCCAGTTCTACAAAACTGACATTTATAATTCAGGACATTCTCAAGGAGTAATTAGGTAATGTTTTAATTTTACCAGAACTTGGATTCATCTTCCAGAAGCATAATTCTGAAATGTCTTGTTGTAGAAATTTATATTAAATTGCCATCAGGAAACCACTTTGGACTATTAGAAACTCCGTTCTCATTTAAATTACCCCTGCCTCTCTTATTTTTTTGTTGAAGGATCCCATTAGTATAAAATCCTTTATAGGAAACTAGACATGAATAAAGAATTTTTGTCTTTATTCTGTATTTGCTCCCTTTTACAGGTGATATAATTTCTTACAAACTGAGTTTTAAATCAGATTATCTTAAGGCAAAGTCCTGAATGTACATAGGTTGTTGTCCCTGTTTAGACATTTACTGAATCCATTACCTAAGGGGATGCAGGAAATGGGCAGTGAAGATTAGGCCTCATTTAACAGTGCAGATTCAGAAGAGGCCTATTTGAGATGCTATATATAGAGAATATATAAAGAAATTTTATATTTTCAATATTTTGGGGGAAAAATGTTCTGTGCTCAAACTTTTTGCGCTGAATTGAAAGTAAATGGGGAATGAGAAGGAGCTAACATTTGTTAGACCCTGCTATGAGCCAGGTAATGGAAAGAAAAAGAAAAAAGGAGGTAATGTATAAGCCATATTGAATACCTTTTACTTTGGTGAGCTTTCATTGAAATTTCAGGGTTTTTTGCAAATATTGATTTATTTAAAATTATTTATCCCTAATTGTGTTACTAAAGAATTGTAGTAAGTGCCTTTTCCCCCACAGAAGTTCTGTCATGCCAGGATCTAAAAATTTAGCTTGATTAGCTAAATTATCTTTCTTTTTTCAACTGGTGATAATTGTGTCTGAAATTTAGAGAGAACTTAATATATTTTATTCATAATATTCTTTGCTGTGCAAACTGTCCAATTTTTGAGACTTACAAACACTTTGTTCCTTATTTTATTTTATTTTTTTTTGCGGTAGGCGGGCCTCTTACTGCTGTGGCCTCTCCCATTGCGGAGCGCAGGCTCCGGACGCACAGGCTCAGCGGCCATGGCTCACGGGCCCAGCTGCTCCGCGGCATGTGGGATCTTCCCGGACCGGGGCACGAACCCGTGTCCCCTGCATCGGCAGGTGGACTCTCAACCACTGCACCACCAGGGAAGCCCTGTGTTCCTTATTTTTATGTACATAATATAAAACCTGTGACTAGGAGTAATCTTAAGAAATAGATGAATCCTTTGATTGCTTTTCTCAGGATCAGCAGTTCATGACATTATGACTATGTACAACTCTATCATGAAGAAAGATTACTTAGTAAATACTTTACCATGCTCAAATGCCCCCTCCTATGTCAGAACATTCAATTCTTTGGGAGTGATTATGACAGCTTAAACGTCCTGGCAGGTCCTTCAAGATGTTCTTAGATTAACAACAAGAGGACCTATATCAAGATCCAAAAGGCAATGAGGATTTCAGTTCCTTGTATGTTTCATGAATGTTTTCAAATTAAGTTTCTTGTTCCATGGCAAATGTCCAAGAATTTAGGTATCTTCCATGTGACTGAAAACCATCTAACATATTTTATAAGAAGACTATTAACTCTATATGTAAAACTGTGTTGCCCACACATGAGCTGATTTTCTTTAGGACAAAGAGTAATATCTGATTGAAGGCCCTTGATAACTGAGTAAGAACATCATCCTCCTTTTCTCTGGGATCTCAAGCATGAAACTGGCAATTCATCCAACAATAACAAATATCAGCACAGTAAACTCTTGTGCCATGAACAAGGCTGTCTTACATACATGAAGAGACAAATTTTGGGGTTTTGTTAGCTAGTTATGTTACCCTGTATGTTTCCCAATCCTGCTTTAATTTCCAGGAGACATTTAGTAAACTAAGAGCCACCCTGCTGATAATACTTATATCTTACGTACCTTGTTGATTGTCTAAGATCTGTTTTTATTTTTAATTATTCTGTTTTGCTTTATATTTGTTTGTTAGGCCACCTCAAATCCTCTTGGGTGTAGACTTTTCTGAAGTAAATTATTAATGTACTATCTCTGAAGCACTCAAGGTAATAATACACTCAAGGTTGAAAGAAAATAAGCCTACTGAGAAGAGCGCTTTTCTCCATATCTTTAAAAATGGACTTATTAATCACGTGTAAGAATGAAAATCATAAGGGAGGAAAGAGTGGTTTAGAAACTGAGATGGAAGATGACAGGAAATCATTAGAAAAATCAATATGTTTAAATGATGAAAGATCAAAGCATCATACTTCTAAGAAATGTACAAATATCAAATAGGGTAGTTTACTTTTCAAAAGGTAGTATTATTCTACTCTAGGGGAAAACAGGGGATCAGGGTATAAAGCATGATAATATGGGACCTAAAATAAAATTTAAAGTTTTTCAGAGTGTGAAAATGATGCTGAGTTCCAGGAAAGAAGGAATATTGTGATGGATTATAGCATTCCATTTGAGAGTTTTGCTGATAGCAGTGCATTATAAAATCTGTATCTGTTTAGGTATATGTGGTGTGTGTTTATACATGTGCTCATGCAGGAGAGAGAGTTGAAAAGGTTTAGTTATTAGGTTGTGGGTCTACACAACCTTGCTGTTTTTTAAAATAAATTTTAACATACATATATTCTAAACCAGCAATTCCAATTCCAGGCACTTCTCCAAGAGGAAATAACAGAGCTTTCCACAGAGAGATTTGTACAGTAATCTTCATAATAATATTACATACAATAATCTTAAACTAGAAACAACTCAACTATCCACCAATACAAAAATAGATAAGCAAATTGTGGTATTCATTAGCAATTAAAATTCATTAATTTAGTATACTTTAAATTTGTGTATTTTACAGTATGTAAGATTTACCTGAAAAAAGAACTTTAAACAAATATTAAATTCTGATTAATAATACGACTCCTGAGAATTTTGAAGTGGAATATGCAGATTTCTGAAACTTAATAAGGCATATTTATAGGTGGCTAGAGAGAAGGATATGTATACAATACAACAAATTCTACAAAATGTTAATAATTATATAGTTTTAGCTATTGGAATATGTCTATTCACTGTACAATTTTATATATGTTTAAAATATTAATGATAAAATGTTGGGGATAGATTAAAAGAAACTAATACCACAAAAGGAATGATTGTTCGCTCTTATGTTTACCTCTATATTTATATCTATATCCATATGTATCCAATACATATAGCAGCAGGAAGGAATTATAAAAACATTAAGTGAAAGAAATTGCACCAAAAAACTATATACTCTATGATACCATTATTATGAAGATCAAGAATGGGCAAAAGTAATACATGATAATATAAATGAGAAAATTGTTGCCTATGGATGTGGTGATGGCCTGAAAGAAGCAAGAGGGACCTTCGGAGGTGCTGGAAATGCTCTATATCTTGATCGAGGTGGTGGTTAAATGAATGTATACACGAGCCAAATCCACCACTGGTAAAATTAAGATTTTACCCAAAAGAAAAATATTGAAATAAAAACATTTTAAGATTTTTTAAAATGCTAAGATGACTCATGTGCAATATAATTTTAATAAAGGAAATACTAAAGAATGTTCTTTATCAGAAGAATAACTGCAGGTAGAAGCATGAAGAAACAGGAAGGAATAAGGAGCAACATAAAAGGTAAGTGTATAGGCAAATCTAGATATAAAATCATTTTAATTGTTTTATTGTGTTTAAAATGTGTATCAAATAAATTAAATGATTAAGGTAGCAAACAGAGAAGGAATAGATATGCTGAGTTAAGGTTCTCTAAGGTCACTGAGTCATGAGAAAATTGCAGAAGTCCTAACTTATGTAAGTTTTATACATCAAAATTTTAGATTGTAATCTCTATAAGAACCATAAAAGTAATAATAAAAGATATGAAACTAGCAAGTCATAAGAAAAAATTGTTTTACAAATAAGTAGACAAGAATTAAGATATAAAGGTAATAAAAAATGATATACAGGTATTTAAGTATTTAGGGTTGAAGTGCACAGTACTATACAACAATCTTTGATATGCCTACAAAATGAAATAAATTGATGACTAGAATGATAAATGAAAAGATATATAAATATGTAATAAGCTAAGCTTTGCAACATGAGGGAAAGTTAGATGTTACACTTAAGCCCAAATATGTCAATAATTACAAAAATTTGTTTTAAATAATTAATTAAAAGCAAATATTGTCAAACTGAGTTTGAAAGGGAATAAAACAAAAAAACAATTCTGCTTACAACTTGCTTTAAATATGAAGACACAGAAGAAAAATAAAAAAGCAAAGGAACTGAACAATGTTAACCAAAAGAAAACTCATGTGGCTATACTATTATCAGACAAATAGAATTTAAGGTAACACTAGTAAGATGAAGAGATATATCTGAAAATGATATAAGGGTTATTGACCAACATATGTAAAATTTTAAATCTGTATGTACCTAATAACATAATGTCAAAATATATAAACCAAATGGGCAGAAACCAAAAGAGGAACTATTCAAATTCACAATGATATTGGAAGATTTTAACCTATTTTTCTTAGTCACAGGCAGAATAAGCAAACACACAACAAATCTGTAAGGATAAAGAAAAGTTCCATTGTGAATGACAATTATGATCAGATTTTTATATCTGTAACATAGTACCAACAACTGAAGCATACTAATTCATTTTAAGGGCACATGGAATATTAACAAAAATTAAAATATGCTAGGAAATGAAGCGAGTATATTATCTTACTAACATGAATTTAAGATAGACAACAATTAAAAAAATATAATTATAAAGTACCAAATATCTGGATATCAAGTAGAATATTTCTACATTACCAAGGACTTAAACACATACAAAATGAAAATTATAGAATGTTTTGAACTCAACAAAACTTGAAAATATGGATTTATAAACTTCTGAAGCAAGAATGTTTATATTCAACTTGGAGAGAGTCAGCACTCTTCAGTTGTGATGTCTTTAATTCTGTTCTCCAGCTCCTGATATGTTGTATTGGCCAAAACCTCGTCAAGAAATGACTAATCTGGAACTCTGGTTATCTATTTTATCTCTTTTCTCTCCGATTCCACCCTCCCCTCTAAGAAGTATCTTTCCCTGTGCTTAGAACAATGTGCACCACATCATTTCATAGCTAATAATCCATAGATACTCATTCTCATAGAAACTCATTATATCCATTTTCTTACTGTGAAAGTTGGATCAATATTGGCTAAAATACACACACAAGAAGTTAGATGATCCAGAATATATATGTGAGCTCCGTCATCATCATCATCACAACAAACACTTTCATAGTTCTGTCCATAAACTCAGCCTTAAAACAGGTCTGTTAAGTGGATACTATTTTATACCTCACTTATACATGAGGACACTCAGGCAGGAAATATTAAATAAGTTTTTTCTGGTAATAGAGCTAATAAATGCTGACTTAATTTGAACGAAGGTAGCCTAGCTCAAAAGTATGCTCTTAGCTACTATGTTATGTTGCTTCTTATAAATATAGCGCATGAAAATATACCCAAATATAGGCATTTTTTTCATCAGGTGCCACCTAACTTTTTGTAATTAGGTTCTCTGAGTTAATCTAATGTATCCTAATTTTAGAGTTTACTAATCAAGAAAACTTTGACTTTATTGTACTAGATTTTTTTTTTATTAGAGAATGATAACCTACAAATTGATTAAATCTTTGCTGGCTAGCTATATGCTTTTTACCCTTTAAATATATGGTAGTATGCAACTACTTCAGGTCAGGAGGCTTGCCAGAGCATGGCCTTTCAATGCAAATGCCTACATTCAAATATCAGTTTATTATTTGAACCAATTCAGTGAATTCCTAGTTGTACAAGGTCAGGCAAGTTACACAAACTTCCATAATGCCAGTTTCCCCATGTGTAGAGTTAAGATGATAATCCCTGTTCCATGGGAAAGTATTAAATAAAATAGTGCAGGTAAAACACATAAAAATCTTTGTAAACTAGTTGAAAGAGAGACAGAGAAAGAGAAAAACACAGAGACAGAAAAAGAGAGTTGTTAAAAGTTAAACTGAAGCATATTAAAATTTTAAGAGTTTATTTGAGTAAAAATCAATTTGAATGGGGCAGCATCCAATCTAGCAGATAGAAAGGAGACCTGAGGAGTTGTACACAATGAAAGACTTTTATTTATTTTTTTTTTCTTTCTCATTCTGGAACAATCAATCATTTTACTTTCCTTACCTACTTTTCATACACAGCTTTTTTCCTTTTACTCTTATTATGCCTAAGTAGTTTTAATTACGTATATTGATTGGAATTTTACCCCATAGAATCCTTACTTTCTAGTAAAAACTAAGAAGTGAGCAATTGTGGACAGTATTCTATGGATTGGCAAATTTATAAATACATCTTGTAATTTCTAGAAGTATATTCTTCTTCACAGTAAAATTTCCAATGTGGCACAAAACATTTTTATTAATAGACCCAAATATCTTTAGTTTCTCTGTAAAAGGAAACTGAAGGTGGATAACTCTGTGTTCAGTAATTAATGTTTTAGTATTTTATCTGTTGGAAATGATCTAGGTATTCAAGGCATATCCATTAGATAATTTATCTCAGTGTAACTAAAATTTCAAGATACCAAAATTATTTTGGAAACTATTTTTAAGTAGACATACCATAAAGCCTAATTATTACTGAAAAGATTATTTATAATCTTTTATCTTACATCTATTTAATTTACTTGTTTTTTACAATGATATTTAAGTTAGTCTTGAAAATTTCATGAGACATTAAACACCTAACCATCAGCCTAAGTTATCTTTCTTACCGACAAATTCCGTCTGTAACAGAGAGAACATGAGCTTATTAGGCTTTCAGTAAATGTAGGTAGAAAAGAATAGTATATTTAAGGTTGATAACTCTAAAGACATGTTTGTTTTAAGTAAACAAACAAACTGAAACTAGCTTTTATTTACCAAAGATTATCCTAGCTCACGTGACCTTGAAAAACATTTGAGTTAGTTTCTGTACTTCTGAAAGTATACTTGATTTATATAAATCAAGCTTGACTTTAAGCCAATTAAATAGAGCTCTTTACAAATTAATTTTGAAAATGCCATCCAGAGAAGAAAAATCACACACCTATAAAATACATACATATACATAATATAAACATACAGACAGACACAAACAGAGATCTTAGAGCTTTTATTTTAAAATTTTAGCCATGAGACAGGTGCAATAATGCAAAAATCACTATTTTATAGAAGAACAGTTCGATCCAAATTGTGTTTCTGGCAGATGGAATAAGTGAAATTTATCTGCTCAGACAGTTAAACCTTTTTACTAATATTTGTGAAAAAGATTTTAAGATTTTTCATAGACCTAGTTTTCAAAATAGCCTCTTTTTTTTTCTCTCCTTCTGATAAGAATTGCCTTGGTTCCCAGAGAAGATCAGGGGAATACTTCTATCTCAAAAGGCATAGAGAAAGTAAACAAGTTCCGCCAAGATGGACTTTTTTCTCCTAAGTCCAGGTCTTTTACAATATCTGTATGTCTTCCGAGATAAATAAGGGAGGTTTGGGGATTTGTAAAAAGGTAGATGGAATTTGAATTGTTTCTAGGGCCACATTTCTGTGCTTGTTAAGACTTGAATTGTAAGACAGGTACAGTTGTTTTAATTCTTCAAATAATTGGGCTACAACCTGAATGATGGGGAGTCTGATACACCTTCCAACTACACTTTCTTTAATTTGCTTCTGTATATATCAGGGAGAAGATCTTCAGCTAAGATGGAAATCAAAATATTCCTACATTGTACATTTAGAGCTGTGTGCCTTTGGAATGTTTGAATAGATTCCTCCACAAAATCTTCAGAATATTTTTCTTTCCCTTTGGGTATATAATTTCATTTTAGTTGTGTGGAGAAGGCCTAAAACAGTTTCTATCAGACCCTGAATATCAGCTTATAATCTGGCCAACTTTTGACCATAGAGATACTTAAAATATATATTTTGAATATCTCGTCAAGTTTCAGTAAGTATTCCTGGATGACCAGTAAATATTCCTGGACAACCAGTAGTGGACAACCCTGTGACCTCAAGAGGCATCCCCAAAGAGGGTGCAAAAAATACTACCTTTCCAAGATTCAGACCACTTCCAAAGATAACCAATGTAAACTAATTATATATATATATATATATATATATATATATATATATATATATATATATATATATACACAGTAGGCAGCAAATAAAAAAAGAGTTTATTTGGGGTCTAAAGAATTGCAATTTGGGAGACACAGATTTGGGTAAAACCAGAAAAAGTATTCTGGGGAAGAGATAGTGTCAAGGACTTATTAAGACAAAGGCCACAAGTTTGTTAGAAGTTGCCTGGCAAGAATTGTGATTGGCTCTGACACAAGTCAGGAAATATTTGGCCTTAAGGAGTAACGAGTTATTTTAGGGTAAGGGTTCAATAAATATCTTGATTTTCTGGCAGATGTTCTGTACGCCTTTGTTAGGACAATAGGTAGTCAAAAGATCAGACTCCATCCAGGCTGAGATGTGCATAAGTCACATTTCCTCAGTAGATTTCCGGCTCCATTTGAGAGAGCTCTCTTAGTAATACCGACTCTGCTTAGATTTTCTTTTCACATCAAAAGAAAAAACGACTTAAAAAATTCCCCCTGAGAGCTCGCAACAGTTTGTAGGAACCCTAGCTGTAAATAGAGTGCAACCTACATTTCTGTCTGGCCATATTTTGAGGTCCCCAACTTGGTGGTTGCCAATCCAAGTTCTCAGGACAAAAATACACAAACAAGAAGGTAATAGGTGTCCTTGGGGGAGAAAGGAAATTCCCAAGTCACAATTTAAAGATTTAATTCTTACAAATTTTTTCTGACTGTTAATCTGAATTTGGAAAAGAAGGGATAATGTGAAATTTTACTTCTCCCTTGACCAAGCACTGCAGATAAAGATCTGGGAGCACTGACTTTGGTAAGGATTCACACCTTTTCCCAGTTTCTGTCAGTTCTCCCAGGAACCTGTCTACAGGTGCTGGAGAAAGTGTGGTGTCCCGATGGGTCTCATCTTGGTCACCAGAAATGGTGGAGAAGGAAAAAGAATTTTCCTTCTATCATTACAGTGAGCGCTTGGCTGATACTCCCTTTTCTCTAGGGCATCTCATAAATGGATAAGCTTATCTAGATTAAAAGTTCTCTATTGTGGCCACTGTAATACAAGAATTGTCTTTGTTAAGGTTATCCTGCTTGTTCAGCCTTAAAAGAAAATTTTATTCACCCAAAGCCTCACACTGGACCACTCCAGTTTAAGATGGATCTAGTCCAGTTTCCAAGCCAGACTCCATTAGATCTGGACCCAGCCCAGTTTTTAAATTAAGCTGACTCTGGCTGGTCTCTGGACCCTGTCTCGAAAAGAAATGCTCAAATAAAGTCTGAAAGCTCACAATGCAAAAACTTCAGAGCTAGGATCTGAGGAGGGACTTACCCACGACCTCCAGAGGCAGAGAGAAAGCATCAAGATCAAGGGCTTAATGGGTACCTATGTCTGGTTGCTCATTGGTCATGGGGACCATCAGTGGTATCCTTCAGCTCTTTCTTCTGATGCCAAAACTGTTAAAAGATAAACTGAGGGGTATTAGAAATTTTAAGAATTTATTTGAGCAAAACCCAATTTAAATAGGGCAGTATCCAATCTACCAGATAGAAAGGAACTCTGAAGAGCTATACAAAATGAAAACCTTTTTCATTTATAGGCATAAGGGAGTGGGAACAAGTTATTCTAGGCAAAAAAGCAGGTTGGTTATTGCAAACTTACTTTCCTTTAGGGGATGTCAGGGGTCTACCAGGCAGATTACCTAACTAGTGCTGATCAGGAAAATTTTGATTGGTTTAAGATTCCATTTCTAGGAGAGCCAAAAGTATGATTAAGTTAAACCTTTGTTTGGTGACTCCATTTTGGGTTTAGCATAAGGGACTCTGTTTTAGTCCTGTTGTCTGTTTTTCTTTTTCTTTTTAAACAGAATAAACAATCAAAAATAAGTAAATGAGAAGAATTTTATTATTACACTGTTGGACACTGTGCTAATTCCTGTGAAAGATACAGAAGGAAGTATGTCCTGACCTCCAATAAACTTCCATTCTAGTTGAGCCATGAGGCCTAAGTGATTCGAAATAACAAGTATACAAACCACAATTTATAATTAAGTTAATTAGACATAGGTAAAAAGTCCTTAGATTTGAATATGGCTTGTAAGGCTCTTTATAATTTGACCTCTATCTACCCCAGCATCTTCAGTCCATAGACTTTAAGGCCACAGTTCTTTCATCTAGCAATCCTTTACTTGTCCTCATTTGGTCTTCTTGGAAAATTCCTCACTGTCCTTTGTTCTAACTTAAGTGTCACCTTTTCTATTAACCTTTTTTACACTCGTGTACAATTTTGGTCTACACTACACTACATTAATAGACGTTTGTTTTATTTACTATCACACTAAATTGGCAGATGACACTTTATAGCTGAAATTCTCCTTTTTGAATAATTTCTCTAAAAATTACTAGACAAATGACCATGGTCAAGTTAGCTAAACTCTTTATGCCTTGGTTAACACATCTATAAAATGAAATCTAAAGTTCTACCAAAATCTTAATGTCAGCATGAGATTATATTGACTAGGACTAGGGTAGTAAACAATAACAGTAAACTTTGTTGAGTGTTTATTATATCTCAGACATTATTTTTTAAACTCTTACATATATTAACAAAAATCAAATATCATTTGTGTTATTATTTTCCACATATCACAATCAAGAAATCTTATGGACAGAGGATTTTTAAAGTTATGTAGCAGGATATGATTTTAAGCAAGATATGGTTGCTACAGAGTCTACGCAATACAAAAATTCTGATTTTGTAAATATGATATAAAAAACACTGGGAGATATATAAAATAAAGTACAAATGGTAGCAAATATTGAACTTTTTGTAATCCATGTTCAGAGAGTTAACTTAAAGGTAACATATTGTTGTTTCCTTCTTTTGGTTTTCATGAATGAGAAAATACTGCCTTCCATTTAAAGAAGCAACATTTATTTCTAATTCTATTCTGAGCTCATGAAATTGCATAATGTTTCACCAGTTGGAAGGTAAACACACTTTTATGCTTGAACATGATCAGGCTTGAAAAGCCAAATCTTCTGATTTCTTAATAGGCATCACTGGATGGTTTATAAATTCAATCTATTGTAATGAGTTCACTGAGGAAAATTATGTTGTTTAATATTATCTAATCTGAACTAAGAGGTTCATCAATAGAGCTGTTTTGCAAATCAATTATGCTATGTTTTACGTAATCATGTAAATTGCTGTTGTATCTATCCATTTTATTCAGTGAATGATATTTAAAGTAATTCTGCACTTGTCAAGATTTAAATTACAAGGGCATTTAGCAGTTGTTTTATGGTAGATGTCAAATAAACAAAAGTTATCAGGCACATTTAGAAACCACTTATATACCAAACTATTTAGTCTCATCTTAAGGTAAAGTTAATTTTATAAGGCATGATAAAGAATAAATACTTACCCTTGAGCACAGGAATTGATGTGGGAACACATTGATTACTTTCTCAGAAAATTTGATTAGATAATTTTACAATGCTTAGGATGTCAAACAAATAAGTACTATTGAACTCTCTGCCACTTTATGGAAACATATAAACCAGACGGGAGCTTAACACCACTCCAGTGAGGTCAAATATATATGTGTACATAATACTGGGAGGTTATATATTTATATATTGAATATTTATATTACATGGTTCTCTATGCTCCTGAGAAGCTTATGATATAGACCATCACCTGACTTTAATATCATTCTAATTTTTAAACTCCTTATCACAGAGACATATTTCTATTTGTATAATTGACTACCCAATGTTTAATTATGGAAACAATTGTACAAATGCCTAAAACACAGATTTTGGCTACCAAATCAAGCACAGTTTTCTTTCCATCCATATAATTTCCTAAATAAGCCCACCTACTATAATATAACAAAGCCATATATAATTGAGCTAACTTTTGAAGAGCTGGGGTAAAAGAATTGCACATAGAGAAAAAAAAATGTGTGAAGTCTATGAATGGGAAAGGACTTGGTACAATAAAATAAAAAGAAAATAATCTCACGCATGTAGGTTTTGGGGGGTATTAGTGAACCAGAAGGTGTGGGATAGAGATGAGGTCAGAAAATCATTGTGTAGAGTTGAGATTGATCCTGTTGGCCATGGTAAGGAATTGGACTTTATTTTAAAAAGAGAAGTTATTTGAAGGTTTTTTAAAGTGAGAGTAGTGTGCAATGATTTAGGATTCAAAAATCTAACTCTGGCTTCTGTGGGATTACATTTTTGAATTTGGATAGAGCATTGAATAGCTATTGCAGCAGAAAAAGCAAAAGATTATAGTTACTTGGATTAAGTTAGCTGCAGAGAATAGCTAGGAAAGAAGAAATATTTCAAAAATATTTTGGAATAATAAACAATAGAACTTCTTATGGATTAGATGTTATAGATGAGAAAAAAAGGAGAATTTAATAAAGATGGGTCTTAGTCTGTGTCAGCTGGATGGGTAGTTGGCCCAATTACTATAATGAGAAAGTCTTCAGAAAAAATGGATTTTGGTCAGAACTAGGGATTAAGATGTAGGTTTCAGATAAATGTGTGAGATGTTTCTTAAACACAGATATGGAAGGAACTCTCCCTCTTGACAGATTTTATGAGAAAAGACCATCTTCACTACCATGATCTTTAGATGGAGCTGTAACTAGTTTTCCCTCCCACCTTGGCATTTTTCAAACTGCTTTAGAAATTCACATTCATCAACCTTAACTTCCTGGTCTGCAACAATTTCTAATCCAAGGTACTTGCCAAGTATTCAAGAAGAGATGAACATTTTTTCATTTTTGCAAAACTTCTTGTATATTTTTAGTACAGCATTTCTAATATTAATATAACATTTTAAAATACTTTATGGGTGCCTTCAAGATGGCAGAGGAGTAAGACGTGGAGATCACCTTCCTCCCCACAAATACGTCAGAAATACATCTACATGTGGAACAACTCCTGCAGAACACCTACTGAATGCTGGCAGAAGACCTCAGACTTCCCAAAAGGCAGGATACTCGCCACGTACATGGATAGGGGGGAAAAAAAAGGAAAAACAGAGACAAAAGAATAGGGACAGGACCTGCACCTTGAGGAGGGAGCTGTGAAGGAGAAGTTAACATACACTAGGAAGCCCCTTCACTGGCGGAGACGGGGGGTGGGCGGGGGAAGAAGCTTCAGAGCCATGGAGGAGAGCGCAGCAACAGGTGTGCGGAGAGGAAAGTGGAGAAATTCCTACACAGAGGATCACTGCCAACAAGCACTCACCAGCCTGAGAGGCTTGTCTGCTCACCCGCTGGGGTGGGTGGAGGCTGGGAGCTGAGGCTCTGGCTTCGGAAGTCAGACCCCAGGGAGAGGACTGGGGTTGGCTGCGTGAACATAGCCTGAAGGGGGCTAGTGCATCACAGCTAGTCAGGAGCGAGTGTGGGAAAAACTCTGGACCTGCCTAAGAGGCAAGAGAC
The DNA here is from genome assembly GCF_951394435.1 of Stenella coeruleoalba. Taxonomy (NCBI): domain Eukaryota; kingdom Metazoa; phylum Chordata; class Mammalia; order Artiodactyla; family Delphinidae; genus Stenella; species Stenella coeruleoalba. The sequence continues at coordinate 19,376,745 of NC_137147.1, read as the reverse complement.
CATTGTTTCAGGGTGCACAAGGAGATGGGATTCAGAGCACCATCTAAACAAGCTCCAGAGACAGGCACAAGCCACAGCTATCAGTGCAGGCCCCAGAGACGGGCATGAAACACTAAGGCTGCTGCTGCAGCCACCAAGAAGCCTGTGTGCAAGCACAGGCCACTATCAAAACCTCCCCTCTCGGGAGCCTGTGCAGCCGGCCTCTGCCAGGGTCCCGTGATCCAAGGACAGCTTCCCCAGGAGAACACACGGCGCACCTCAGTCTGTTGCAACGTCACGCCAGCCGCTGCTGCCAGAGGCCAGCCCCACATTCCATACCCCTCCCTCCCCCCTGAGTGAGCCAGACCCCCTTAATCGGCCACTTTTTAACCCCGTCTTGTCTGGGTGGGGAACAGACGCCCTCTGGCTACCCAGAGGCAGAGGCAGGGCCAAATCAAGAGCTAAATCCCGAGAGCTGTGCAAACAAAGAAGAGAAAAGGAAATTTCTCCCAGCAGCCTCAGAAGCAGCAGATTAAATCTCCACAATCAACTTGATGTACCCTGCGTCTGTGGAATACCTGAAAAGACAGCAAATCATCCCAAAATTGAGGCAGTGGACATTGGGAGCAACTGTAGACTTGAGGTTTGCTTTCTGGATCTAATTTTTTTCTGGTTTTATGTTTATCTTGTTTAGTATTTAGAGCTTATTATCATTGGTAAATTTGTTTATTGATTTGGTTGCTCTCTTGCTTTTTTATTTATTTATTTTATATATATATATATATATTTTTTTTTTTTCCTTTTTCTCTTTTTGTGAATGTGTATGTGTATACTTCCTTGTGTGATTTTGTCTACATAGCTTGGCTTCTGCAATTTGTCCCAGGGTTCTGACTGTCCATTTTTTGTTTTTTTTTTAGTATACTTTTTAGCATTTGTTATCATTGATGGATTTCTTTTTTGGTTCGGTTGCTCTCTTCTTTCTTTCTCTCCTTTTTTTTTTCATTACTTTTTAATTTTTTTTTCTATTTTAATAACATTATTTTATTTTATTACTATTTTTTCTTTCTTTCTTTCTTCCTTTGTTTTTCTCCTTTTTCTTCAGAGCCATGTGGATTACAAGGTCTTGGTGCTGTGGTCCAGTGTCAGGCCTGAGTCTCTGAAGTGGGAGAGCTAAGTTTAGGACATTGGTCCACCAGAGACCTCCCGACCCCATGTAATATCAAATGACAAAAGCTCTCCCAGAGATCTCTATCTCAACACTAAGACCCACCTCCACTCAACGACCACCAAGCTACAGTGCTGGACACCCCATGCCAAACAACTAGCAAGACAGGAAAAACACCTCACCTATTAGCAGAGAGGCTGCATAAAATCATAATAAGTTCACAGGCACCCCAATCAACACCACTGGATGTGGTCCTGCACACCAGAAAGACAAGATCCAGCCACATCCAGCAGAACACAGACACCAGTCCCTCCCTACCAGGAAGCCTACACAACCCATGGAACCAAACTTACCCACTGGGAACAGACACCAAAAACAATGGGAACTACAAACATGTAGCCTGTGAAATGGAGACCCCAAACACAGTAAGTTAAGCAAAATGAGAGAGAGCTATACACAGCAGATGAAGGAGCAAGGTAAAAATGCACCAAATGAAGAAAAAATAGGCAGTCTACCTCAAAAAAAATTCAGAGTAATGATAGTAAAGATGATCCAAAATCTTGGAAATAGAATGGAGAAAATGCAAGAAACTTTGAACAAGGATCTAGAAGAACAAAAGAGCAAACAAACAATGATGAACAACACAATATATGAAATAAAAGTTCTCTAGAAGGAATCAGTAGCAGAATAACTGAGGCAGAAGAACGGATAAGTGACCTGGAAGATAAAATAGTGGAAATAACAACTTCAGAACAGAATAAAGAAAAAAGAATGAAAAGAATTAAAGACAGTCTCACAGATATCTGAGACAACATTAAACACACCAAAATTCGAATTATAGGGGTCCCAGAAGAAGAAGAGATAAAAAAAAGAGACAGAAAATATTTGAAGAGATTATAGTTGAAAACTTCCCTAATATGGGGAGGAAATAGTCAATCAAGTCCAGGAAGCACAGAGAGTCCCATACAGGATAAATCTAAGGAGAAACATGCCAAGGCACATATTAATCAAACAATCAAAAAATAATACAAAGAAAAAAGATTAAAAGCAGCAAGGGAAAGCAACAAATAAATACAAGGGAATCCCCATGATGTTAACAGCTGATATCTCAGCAGAAACTCTGCAAGCTTAAAGTGATGAAAGGGAAAAACCTACAATCAAGATTACTCTACAAGTAAGGATCTCATTCAGACTTGACAGAGAAATTAAAACCTTTAAAGAGAAGCAAAAGTTAAGAGAATTCAGCACCACAAAACCAGCTCTACAACAAATGCTAAAGGAATTTCTCTAGGCAGGAAACACAAGACAAAGAAAATACTTAGAATAACAAACCCAAAACAATTAAGAAAATGGTAATAGGAACATACATATCAATAAATATCTTAAATGTAAATGGATTAAATGCTCCAAGCAAAGGACAGAGACTGGCTGAATGGATACAAAAGCAAGACCCATACATATGCTGTCTACAAGAGACCCACTTCAGACCTAGGGACACAGACAGACTGAAAGTGAGGGGGTGGAAAAGGATAGTCCATGCAAATGGAAATCAAAAGTAAGCTGGAGTAGAAATTCTCATATCAGACAAAATAGACTTTAAAATAAAGACTATTACAAGAGACAAAGAAAGACATTACATAATGATCAAGGGATCAATCCAAAAAGAAGATATAACTATTGTGACTATTTATGAACCCAATATAGGAGCACCTCAATACATAAGGCAAATGCTAACAGCCATAAAAGGAGAAATCGACAGTAAAACAATCATGGTAGGGGACTTTAACACCCCAATTTCACCAATGGACAGATCATCCAAAATGAAAATAAATAAGGAAATGCAAGCTTTAAATGATATGTTAAACAAAATGGACTTAAGTTGTATTTATAGGATATTCCATCCAAAAACAGCAGATTACACTTTCTTCTCAGGTGCTCATGAAACATTCTCCAGGATAGATCATATCTTGGGTCACAAATCAAGCCTTTGTAAATTTAAGAAAATTAAAATTGTATCAAGTATCTTTTCTGACCACAGCACTATGAGACTAGATATCAATTGCAGGAAAAAAATCTGTAAAAAATACAAGCACATGGAGGTTAAACAATACACTACTAAGTAACCAAGATATCACTGAAGAGATCAAAGAGGAAAAAAAATACCTATAAAAAAATGACAATGACAACATAAGCACCCAAAACCTATGGAATGAAGCAAAAGCTGTTCTAAGAGGGAAGTTTATAGCATCACAATACTACCTCAAGAAACAAGAAACATCTCAAATAAACAACCTAAACTTACACCTTAAGCTATTAGAGAAAGATGAAGAAATAAACCCTAAAGTTAGCAGAAGGAAAGAAATCATAAAGATCAGAGCAGAAATAAATGAAAATGAAATGAAGGAAACAATAGCAAAGATCAACAAAACTAAAAACTGTTTCTTTGAGAAGGTAAACAAAATTGATAAACCATTAGTCAGACTCACCAAGAGAAAAGAATGAAGACTCAAATCAGTAGGATTAGAAATGAAAAAAGGAGAAGTAACAAATGACCCTGAAGAAATACAAAGGATAATGAGAGATTACTACAAGCAACTGTATGCCAATATAATGGAACCCTGGAAGAAATACTCAAATTCTTACAAAAGTGCAACTTTCTGAGACTGAATCAGGAAGAAATAGAAAATATAAAGAGACCAATCACAAGCACTGAAACTGAAACTGTGATTAAAAATCCTCCAACAAACAAAAACCCAGGACCAGATGGCTTTACAGGCAAATACTGTCAAACATTTAGAGAAGAGCTAACACCTATCTTCTCAAGCTCTTCTAAAATACAGCAGAGGGAGGAACACTCCCAAAATCATTCTATGAGGCCACCATCACCCTGATACCAAAATCAGACAAAGATGCCGCCAAAAAGACTACTACAGGACAATATCACTGATGAACATAGATGCAAAAATCCTCAACAAAATCCTAGAAAACAGAATCCAACAGCACATTACAAGAGACATACACCATGATCAAGTTGGGTTTATGCCAGGAATTCAAGGATTCTTCAATATACACAAATCAATCAATGTGATAAACCTTATTAACAAATTGAAGGAGAAAAACCATATGATAATCTCAATAGATGCAGAAAAAGCTTTCAAAAAAAGTCAACACCCATTTTTTAAATTTATTTATTTATTTTTTTGCAGTACACGGGCCTCTCACTGTTGTGGCCTCTCCCGTTGTGGAGCACAGGCCTTGGACGCGCAGGCCCAGTGGCCATGGCTCACGGGCCTAGCCACTCCGCGGCATGTGGGATCTTCCCGGACCGGGGCATGAACCCATGTCCCCTGCATCGGCAGGCAGACTCTCAAACACTGAGCCACCAGGGAAGCCCAACACCCATTTTTGATAAAAACCCTCTAGAAAGTAGGCATAGAGGGAACTTACCTTAACATAATAAAGGCCATAAATGAAAAACCCACAGCAAACTTTGTTCTCAATGGTGAAAAACTGAAACCATTTCCTTTAAGATCAGGAAGAAGACAAGGTTGTCCCCTCTCTCCACTATTATTCAACATAGTTCTGGAAGTTTTAGCCAGATCAATCAGAGAAGAAAAAGAAATAAAAGTAATTCAAATCAGAAAAGAAGAAGTAAAGCTGTCACTATTTGCAAATGACATGAAACTATACATAAAGAATCCTAAAGATGCTACCTGAAAACTACTAGAGCTAATCAATGAATTTGGTCAAGTAGCAGGATACAAAATTAATGCACAGCAATCTCTTGCATTCCTACACACTAATGATGAAAAATATGAAAAAGAAATTAAGGAAACACTCCCAGTTACCACTGCAACAAAAAGAATAAAATACTTAGGAATAAACCTACCTAAGGAGACAAAAGACCTGTATGCACAAAACTATAAGACACTGATGAAAGAAATTAAAGGTGATACAAACAGATGGAGAGAATTACCATGTTCTTGGATTGGGAGAATCAACATTGTGAAAATAACTATACTACCCAAAGAAATCTAAAGATTCAATGCAATCCCTATAAAACTACCAATGTCATTTTTCACAGAATTAGAACAAAAATTTTCAGAATTTCTTTGTAAACACAAAAGATGCCAAACAGACAAAGCAATCTTGAGAAAGAAAAACGGAGCTGGAGGATTCAGGCTCCCTGACTTCAGACTATACTACAAAGATACAGTAATCAAGACAGTATGGTACTGGCACAAAGAGATATATATATATATAAATCATGGAACAGGATAGAAAGCCCAGAGATAAACCCACGCACATATAGTCACTTTATCTTTGATAAAAGAGGCAGGAATATACAATGGAGAAAAGACAGCCTGTTCAGTAAGTGGTGCTGGGAAAACTGGACAGCTACATGTAAAAGAATGAAATTAGAACACTCCCTAACACCATACACAAAAATAAACTCAAAATGGATTCAAGACCTAAATGTAAGGCCAGACACTATAAAACTCTTAGAGGAAAACCTAGTAGAACACTCTATGACATAAATCACAGCAAGATCCTTTTTGACCTACTTCCTTGAGAAATGGAAATAAAAGCAAAAAAAAATGAATGGGACCTAATGAAACTTCAAAGCTTTTGCACAGCAAAGGAAACCATAAACAAGATGAAAAGACAACCTTCAAAATGGTAGAAAATAATTGCAAAGTAATCAACAAAGGATTAATCTCCAAAATATACAAACAGCTCATGCAGTTCAATATCAAAAAACAAACAACCCAATCCCAAAATGGATAGAAGACCTAAATAGACATTTCTCCAAAGAAGATATACAGATTGCCAACAAATACAAGAAAGGATGCTCGACATCACTAATTATTAGAGAAATGCAAATCAAAACTGCAATGAGGTATCACCTCACACTGATCAGAATGGCCATCATCAAAAAATCTGCAAACAGTAAATGCTGGAGAGGGTGTGGAGAAAAGGGAACCCTCTTGCACTGTTGGTGGGGATGTAAATTGATACAGCCACTATGGAGAACAGTATGGAGGTTCCTCAAAAAGCTAAAAATAGAACTACCATACGACCCAGCAATCCCACTACTGGGCATATACTCTGAGAAGACCATAATTCAAAAACAGTGACGTACCATAATGTTTATTGCCACTCTATTTACAATAGCCAGGACATGGAAGCAACCTAAGTGTCCGTCGACAGATAAATGGATAAAGAAGATGTGGAACATATATACAATGGAATATTACTCAGCCATAAAAAGAAATGAAATTGAGTTATTTGTAGTGAGGTGGATGGACCTAGAGACTGTCATACAGAGTGAAGTAAGTCAGAAAAAGAAGAAACAATACTGTATGTTAACACATATATATAGAATCTTAAAAAAAAAAAAAGGTTCTGAAGAACCTAGGGGCAGGACAGGAATAAAGACGCAGACATAGAGAATGGACTTGAGGACATGGGGAGGGGGAAGTGTAAGCTGGGACGAACTGGAGAGTGGCATGGACATATATACACTACCAAATGTAAAATAGATAGCTAGTGGGAAGCAGCCACATAGCACAGGGAGATCAGCTCCATGCTTTGTGACCACCTAGAGAGGTGGGATAGAAGGGTGGGAGGGAGATGCAAGAGGGAGGAGATATGGGATGTATGCATATGTATAGCTGAATCACTTTGTTATACAGCAGAAACTAACACACCATTGTAAGCAATTATATACCAATAAAGATGTTAAAAATAAATAAATAAATAAAATAGTTATTACACTGTTTTAAAACTCAATTTCTTTCCAACCTTTCCATACAACTTCTTAACCTGCCAACAAACTCTGATTTATTTTATTCTGATAACACACAATATTGATCTTACCTGTATAAACATTAGTTATTTTTAATAAATTAAAAAAAAGACTTAATTATATACTTGTCTAATTGTTGCATGTGAGCCAGTGTTGTATCCATATATATTTTCAATTCAGTAATTACAGGAATAGAGTTGTATACTCTTTATAGCCTCCATAAAATTGAGCCTCTGTTTGGTAAATAATAGGTACTCAATATTTGCTGAATTAAGTTGAACCTCCACTCTACAAAGACAGACAAATATCTAATGGAGAGAGACATCATTTGAAGTAAATATTTGGACAAACTTTTGCACAGTATGTATACATTTACCTAATGAGTTTCTTGTTTATTTTAATTCTATATTCTATTATTCTAGTCAAATTGTTTTGTTGTTAAAGTTGTCAGGAGAGTTTTATCTTTAGAATATTTTTATGAATAACTTTAGAAATTTTAGCCAAATAAATAAAATATGCTACTGTTTCTTTTCTGTTTCTTAAATGAAAATAATGGGGAAATAGGAAAAACATAGCACAGAGCCACTTTTATTAGATGCTTCTTGCATATTTGTGAATGGTTATATATTTTGGTTAATGGATCTTATTTCCTTAGAAAGCAGTTTTCTAGAAAGCAGGATTTGAGTAGTAAGTCACTGAATGCTAAGAGAACTAAAAAGTCAACACGAAAATAGATTTTTCAAACTATTAATTTAAAATGAGTCCTGCACTGGCAAGTGGGAAAATTACATACCATGAAATCTCAGTACTTTTTACTTAAAGCCTAAAATTTTATGTTAACATAGTAAAAAATAAATAAAATGACCCATAATATATGTAATTAGTTTAGTTTTTGAGATAGACATCAATTTATAGGTATTGAGTTTTCACATGTCTATTTTGTGCTGTTGATTAATAGGTGAAAGAATAGCACAGCACATGTTTTAACTTTTCCTGCAGAACAGTTATTTTTAATCTGGGAAATCCTGCCCTATTTTGTCCATACCTATAAATTGATCAAAGCATGATGATGACTTTTCAAATGACTTACAATTTAATAGACGTTATTAAAGTTTGTATTTATCATAATTGATACATAATACTAATGACAGCATAATTTGATACAATACAGTTGACTTCAAACTTGAACTTACTTGCTTTTATCTTTCTTCAGCATTTCCCCCAGTTTCTGGTAGAAAAGGTGAAATTTGTGCTTACTCTCCACTTCTCCATGGAAATTTAACATCTTTGATTTTTTTCAGAAAAATGTGCTATGACTACTAATAGAAGTAATTTCTTGAAATGTAAAGTTAACATTAATTTAATATGATACTCAGAGAAACTTCTTATTTTCCTCTAAATTTTTTTTTTCAAAAATACATAGTACCTACTTGCTTTGTAGTGCCTATTTGCTTTGTAATATGATAATTAAGTCCTTCTCTCTCTCTCTCTCTCTGTGTCTCTCTCTCTTTCTCTCTCTCTCTCTCTCTCTCACACACACACACACACACACACGTCCTCTATCCAAAAGAAAGTATTTATATTTTTCCCTGAAATTACAGTAGGTTCTCTTTCCTAAAATTGTTGTGTCTGTGGACATGATATCCTCCTTTTTTAATTTTATAACACTTTGTTTGCATGCTACATTTGGAATGAGTGAAAAAAACTTTACATCTTAAATTGTATTATAACTTAATTTTACATTCTTCTTCTTTATTTTTACTCACTTACAGAAGGATTGCTATTTACCAGATTTATCTAACTAACTTTATTTTTCTAAAGCTGTACTGAAACATATTATAATGGGTTCATATGAAAGGATCAGTGAAAAAACGTCTAAGTATGGTGTGCTGTCTGCTTTAACGTGAACAATTTGATTGAAGAGAAAGTTCAGAATTCAGTAAAATAGCTATAGTGGGATAAAATCTTACTGAACTTGGAAATAATGTACTGTATGAGAAGTGTTGGTCTATGAGTAAGAGAACAACTACTTGGCATACATGAGAATTCTTGATAGTAGAAGAAACAAACTAGAGATAGGTCAAGGCCTTTTCTTGGCTGTACCTTATATAAGGATCTAATAGACAATGCTCAAGAGGATCCTCTTTACATCTATTTCCAAGGGAAATCACATGAAGACCATAGAGAACTTGAAAGGCAAGAAGCAGAGTTCTTGTACAACATGAGAGATTTAAGAAGTCCCAGTTGTAAAGACAATTTAGTAGTTGAGTGTGACGTTTGGGAGAAGGCACAGAAATAGAATCATGGTGATCTTAAAGATCCTGTTATTAACTTTCAGTGTGACAAAATCAATTAGCATTATTGTATTTTAATTTCTTCATTCTTTAAATCAGTTCCGTCTAACCATGTTACTTATGCATTGGGTTATTCTGAGGAGCAACTGACTTTAATTTATCTAATGGTGTTTTTTAAAGAATAGTGCCATTGCATATATGCTTTTCACAGATATTTTTATTAGCTATGTATTAAAAAGTAAAGACTATGAGCTGTGATAGGGAAGGAAAGTGACAAAACAAGAGGGTCAAATAAAGAATAAAGCCAAAACAAGTATGACATGTTCACGGATGGTCATGAAGGAGACATAATAGGAAGAATGGGAGAGAAGACTTTGAAATATAGAGTTTCAGTTCAGAGTGGACTTTGAATGCTAGGCACAGTCGCTCACATTTCAAACATGTGTAATAAGAAGCTCCATATCTATTTATGGAATCATACTAGAAAGTAAATCTTTTATGAGCACCCTAGTTTAAAAAAATAAAACTTTAAAGTTATTTCTATGTTTTTAAAAACTGTAAGTTTTGTGTATTATTTTAATGGTATTATTGACTTGCCATTCAGAAGACTTTACCTAGTTGTGATGATGAACTTTGTTCAAATGCTTCAGTGTCTTGCAATTTCTTATGATTATTTTCATTCATTTGTGATGAGGGTAGCTAGAGTTTGGAGTGAAATCTGTTTCCATGGAGCAAAGCAAAGCTGATTGACCTTTAATGCAATTAAACCTGTGAGTTTGTCTCATTAGTCACATATTTAAACTAAATGAGCTGTTATATTTACCTAACATAATTACCTTGTAGTCCACATTTTAGAGTAAATAAGGTATAGCCAACTTTATAAGATTATTTCGTGCAATAAATTCCTATCTCAAAATAATTAATTGTAAAGATTATTACACATTTTGGTTTTATATGATTTTCTCATCCAAAACATTAGAAAATCTGTACTACATGGAATGCAGTTTGAAAGATCTAAATATCTTTTGGAAAAGGACCATCTTATTTTAGTAAACATAAGAATTATAATAGTAAATATCAGTAATGTAAACATCCAAGCAGCTTACATTTTCTCTTTCAAAGTCAAAATAGTCAACTGCAGATGAGCTGAGAATTTGGTAAATACTTCTATAAGTGCACTAATACTTCTGACATGTGCGTTGGGTAAATGATGGGTCATGTAATTAAATGCATAACCTCATGAGTAAGAGCTATTATGTAGTAAAATTTTGAAATAAGTAAAATATAGTAAAGGTAACATAAATGCCATGCTGAAACCAAACGTTAATATGTATTAATATTTATTAACTGACTGAAAGGGTAATAAAATAATGGCCATTTATTGATTAACAACTACGTCTCTGACAATGTACTAGGGTCTTCACCTGCAAATAACACAAATAATTTAGGAGGGGGTCAATTGCCACATTTTATAGATAAGCAGTCTCAGGAAGGTGACATAGTCTCATAGCCTCAGCTAGCCAGTGAATGACAGAGTCAAAATTCATATGCAGACATGGTGAATCCAAGTTCAAAATTCTTACCATTTTGATATGTTTTTTCAGAGTCAAAGGTGTAGCATTCACATTATTAAAATGAGTAAATGCAAAGGTGCTTGTATTTATTATATATACTTAGTAATATATAAATAAACTGTAACATGTGGCTATTGGTATATATATACATATATATATATATATATATATATATGCAATAATAATACATTTTATCAGGAAAAATGGCACTCAAATTGCAGATGATTTTGGCTTGGGGAAGCAAACCAGAAGCCACATGTACCTGGGGCCAACTCTTCTCACCTGATTACGAGCAGATTATTTCTGCTTTTTATGTTTCATATATTTTGTCACATAATATTTTAGTTGTAAAGAGAGTATGTATACTGACTCTATCACTAACTACCTATATTGTCTTAGGTGAGTTTCATTAATATTTCTTCATCTGAAAATTGGGCATATTCGAAGTATTAATCTGAAGGCTGTTGTGAGGATTAAACAATATAACCCAGCAGAGTGCTTAGAAAGTACCAGCCACAAAGTAAGTGCTCCAAAAAGCAACTAATTTTTATTACTATATTATAATTCTATATAATTTACTATTACATTATACTCTGATAAAATAACCACTATATTTATATAAATATACTTATGTAATATATTTATACTTTTATTCTAAAAATGAGTGAATATTAATCTCCATGTTTCAACTAATTTTCAATCTGATTAATTGATATACAAAATTCCTATTTTCACCCATTTCTTGAATGCTTAGTTTTGTAAAAATATTCTAAGAAAGTACCTAGTGTACAGATTATTAAGTATAGTGTAAAATGTTTCTAAAATGTGCAAACTAAAAAGTCATTATTATAATCTAGGTGAAAAAATATATATAAAATCTTGATTGTTTTTAGAGTTACTGTATAAAAGCATCATCTGACAAGAATTGTTTCTTTTATTATATGTAGTTACTTTCAACAATAGAAGAATAAGAAAAAACAGTATAGTATTTTGACTCAGCCATTATTATGGAAAAGTTTAACTTTGTTTAAGTTCAAGGGGAACAAAATTCACTCATAATTCCATGAACTACACAACAGAGGATAATCATTTCTCTTATCAAAATCCAATAAGTGTATTTTTATGTTTAAGGCACATCAAGAATACATATTATATATATATATATATATATATATATATATATATATATATATATATATATATTAATTCCTAGGAATTCAGAACCCAAACCTTCATTCATTCAGTAAGTTTCCTGAGACTACTGCTTAGGGCAGGTTGAACACTGCAGTGGGTGCTCACAGCCCAGGGCAGCTGGAGTATTCATGCTGTCAAGTAAGTCGACACAAACAGAGAATTACAAACTTTTATAACCCTAAATGTTACAAGCAACAGGTGTTAAATAGAAATAGTACAGCTATGGAAAAGTGTAATAGAAAGGACTGATCGGATCATGGTTTAGTAAGTACAGGCCAACATGAAAACATACCGGCCATTCTTTGTGAGTAAAATGAAGAATTGCTCTGATTATCAATTGGGGATGTTTGGCTAACTGGCCATCTGAGTCGATTCAGGCTGCTGTAACAAAATACCACAGACTGGGTGGCTCATAAACAACGAAACTTATTTCTCACACATTCTGGAGGCTGGGATGTTCGAAATCAAGGTGCTAGCAGATGCAGTGTGGTGGTTGATAAAGTCTCCCTTGTTCATAGATAGGACCTGCTTGCTCTGTCCTCACATAGTGGAAGACAAAGGGATCTCTGTGGGGTTTCTATAGACACCAGTCCCCACCTCCTAATACCATCATGTGTGGGGTTAGGATTTTAACACATGAACTTTTTTTTGCAAGGGGCAGGGTGGGCACAGACATTCAGACCACAGTATTGGTTTCAGATAATTTTTTAAATCAAAGTTTCTCCACCTTGGAACTACTGAACTTTGGGGTCTGATGGTCCTTGGCTGTGAGGGCTGTGTGGGATGTTTACCAGCATTGTTGGACTCTACCCACCAGATGCCAGTACTTCTTAGTTATAACAACCACAAATGTCTCCAGATATTGCCAAATGTCCTTTGGGGGCAAAATCCTCTCCCTCTCCCAACACACACTCACCAAATGAGATTTATTCCTCTGAAATACAGAATATAACTTATAATAATTGAAATCAATTTGCTCACCTACGAACAGTCTGCTGCTCCCATTGGTTCAGAAGCTTGTCTCTGCCAGGCTTGGGGGATCTAATATTCTCTTGCATTTTCTCTCATTCTTATAGGGTGACTACTTTAGCATCAAGCATTGTGTTCACGTCTGAGGGGAAAGAAAAAGAAAGTAAGGCAAGATGCAGTTGTACCTGTCTCTTTTTATCAGGAAAAGCAATGTTTTCTCTTCTCTTTCATACCAGCAGACTTGAGTTCATCTCTCATGGGTGAGAATTGGGTCCCACAGTCATTCCTAGTTGCCAGAGAAACTGAATAAGTGTCTTTCCCACATCTCTATGGTGGATGGAGGATGAGAAGAAAGGCTTTAGCAGTGCTGCCCATGGTCTCTGAACACTTAGAGATAAAAGAAACTAAAAATCTTTTATAAGCTATAAAGTATGGGACAGGGCTTCCCTGGTGGCACAGTGGTTAAGAATCTGCCTGCCAATGCAGGGGACAGGGGCTCAAGCCCTCGTCTGGGAAGATACCACATGCTACGGAGCAACTAAGCCCATGCACCACAGCTGCTGAGCCTGCACTCAAGCCCGTGAGCCACAACTACTGAGCCCGAGTGCCACAACTGCAGAAGTCCAAGTGCCTAGAGCCCATGCTCTGCCACAGGAGAGGTCACCGCAGCGAGAGGCCCGCGCACTGCAGCAAAGAGTGGCCCCCTCTCGCTGCAACTAGAGAAAGCTCGAACGCAGCAACAAAGACCCAAAGCAGCCAAAAATAAATAAATATTGAAAAAAATAAAATAAAGTATGCTAGGGACATAATGTATTATTTAGAGTGTTCTTAAGTATTATTGCTAATATTTTGCTATAAATGATTTAATTTTGAACTTGTTTCCAGATTTCTACCAATTTTTATCAACTTGATTTTTATCAATTTCTCCTACAAAAATTCATTATATCCTCAAGCAGTTGGTATCCTTTAACCACATCCACCCAGATGAAATGTCATCTTCTGAAATCTGAATCTTCACCATTATCCCTTCTCATTTTTATCACCTATTTCACACTTATCATTTTGACTTTACAGGGATATACATTTTTATTTCCCTCATTGCCAAGGTATTAAGCACTTAAATAGCAAAAATGTCTTCTCACATATTGCAGTTTATGGCCTATCATATAGTAACTGATCAATATTATCTATGGGATAAATATATAAATGGAAAAGTCTAGGAAAAAAGTATGCTTCATTGATAGTCAGTAGGAATCTTCTTTTTTAAAAGGTATATATTCTATTTTTAAGAAGAACATGGCACCGCTATGTTGATTCCTAATGGTAGTACTTTATGAAATCAAAAGCTCTTCATACAACATCAGATCATAAAACAAGACCAAGTGCAGAAAAAAGAAACAAGCAAACAAAGTTACAAGTAGACAGAGAACGTTCTGTGATCCATTAGTGCTTTCCTCATTAAAGACAAAAAAGAAGGCTTCCCTGGTGGCGCAGTGGTTGAGAGTCCTCCTGATGATGCAGGGGACACGGGTTCATGCCCCGGTCCGGGAGGATCCCATATGCCGCGGAGCGGCTGGGCCCGTGAGCCATGGCCGCTGAGCCTGCACGTCATGAGCCTGTGCTTCACAATGGGAGAGGCCACAACAGTGAGAGGCAGGCGTACCGCAAAAAAAAAAAAAAAAAAAAAAAAAAAATGGAGATCTGGAAATATGCAAACACTCTCCTCCCCAGAAGGAAACATTTTGTCAGATAAAGCAACAACTTAGAATGTATATAAAAGATTAATGCTTCCCCCAGCCTTCACCACTCAGCATTCTCTCTCACCCTTTATGGAGCAATGGAAAAAAAGTGAGCAATAAACCAGTCAAAGGAACTCTGTGAGATGTAATAAAAATATTCCTGAATTCCTGATTCCTTTTTTTTTTTTGAGAAAAGACAAAGGTTTCCTTTCAGGTGTGTAGCCCTTGTGTCCCACTATTAGGTTTGTCTTACAAACTCTGGTACTAATTTGAGGAGCAGGAACAGTCTCTGCTGGAATTAAGGTGTTGACAGGGAAATATTTTGTAGAAATGAGTCTTTGCCTGGTAGGTTTTCTACTGTTGCCTCTCTTCTCCCAAGGGGCAATGCCATGAGGCCATGAACATGGAAATAAAAGAAGAAGAGGAAAAAATTCTTTCTTCAGTAATTTTTATTTTTGGTCCTGTTGGATGTTCTTGCAATATACTAGAAACACACATCCTCCGCTTCCCTGCTGAACCTCTGGCCAGCAGATGTCTGAACAAAAAGCATCTGAGCACAAGGGAAGCTTCCCAGGGTTCTCAGAAGTTCTCTCCTCCAAGGTAGGTTCTTAGAGAAAAAAAAAAGATTACAGTCCACTTATATATTTTCGTATATTCTGGTGTAGAACATTGTCAAAATGCAGGTCTGTAACAACACATCTGACATTAATAAGTTTAACATAAAAGGAGAACTAACCCTGGGCATTGATTTTCAATCCATTTGTTCTGCTCTGAACACACAAGACTGACAAAACTTACACGAAGTGTACCGGCTGAAGCCAGGTCAATATCCAGTGAGAGAGAAATATAACTAGAAATAATCTCGATTCATCTTTATTTAAGAAAAGATACGGAATTTGGAATTTTTTATGTTTTAGTAACAAATCACTGTAATTTACCACACCGTTACATGGCACATCAGTGGGTTGTGAGACCTGGGTAAGAATTGCTAATATAGAGCATGGTATCTTGGAACAACCTTGTAAAATATGCTGTAGAAAATGTTTCTTGAAACCACAGTTGACCTGGGAAATTCCTAATGCCAGCTCCTGCATCATGCATTCATTGTAAAGAAGGTCAAAGACAGGAGTTTTGTTTTTGACCATCAGGCTATACCCCTTTTTCTGGACCTATAGAAAAGTATACTTTGCCAACCCTGAATTCTGTAATGGGTGTGTTCTCTACTCTCTTCCTTCTATGACCCTGCCCAGTAGCCCCTTTCTACATACCGATAGGTACTTTCTATATTTTTGTATTTTCTAATTTTCTCAAAGATGCAATATGTGTGTGTGTGTGTGTGTGTGTGTGTGTGTGTGTGTGTGTGTATGTTTCTTTTCTTTTTCTCCTTGGTGCGGAGTGCTTTTCTAGAAGAGAGAAGAAAATAACTACTTTGTATTGGAATTTTCCACCTGGAAAAGTCCTACTCTAGAACTTATTTTGTTTGTTATGAAAGGGGGACACCAATATATTAAATAATTCATTAATTCCACAGGTATTTGCAATAGTACCTTTGTCATATCAAGGTGCACGTCTGTATGAATCTATTTCCAACTCTAATATGGACCCCATTACTCCGTTGGTCTCAATTGCCAGAACTGCACTGCCTTAATTACAATGTTCATTAGTTTGAGTCTTGATACATATGAACCCCAAAACTGTTGCTTATTCTTTCTCAACATTATCTTGACTACTTTTGGCACTTTGCATTTTTATATGAATTTGAGGAATGTCTTGCTGAGTCCCAAGAAAAATAATGTGTTCTTTTTATTGCAATTCTTTTGAATTTATAGATTAATTCTGGTAGAAAAGGCACTTTTACAGCTCATTATCATGTTATATCTCTTCATTTATTCACATCTCTTTTTTATCCTTTAATAATATTTTATAATTTTTTGCCAAGAATTTACAGTATGGTTATTTGTATTTCTAGTAACATTATGCTCTTGTGCTATTGGGAGTAGGATTTTTAAAAATTTTACATTTTCTAGTTGGTAATTACTGATATATGGGAATCCAATATTTTTATGTGAATCATGAGCTAAGACTGCTTATAAAAATTTTATTTAAATTAATATGATTTTACATGAGACTAGGATTTTATATAGATGGTCATAATTAACAAAGCTGTTATTAGATAACTAATACAGTTATCTATATAAAGTTGTTATCCTCTTCTATCCACATGTTGTTTTTTCTTCCTTTTAATACCTTTCTTCAATTTTAAGTCTTCAATAAAAGAAAGGCATTAGGCATTAATTAATCATATTAAGTTGGATGTACAGAAGTCACAGAAAAATGCAAAAGATTTTCCACACCATGAGTATGCTGCAAGCAAAATTTAACTTCAGTTAGTATTTATTTTTAAAATCATCATCTCTTTCTCTGTCCCCAAGTCAACTCTGTTAATTCTATTTCAGGCAATCAAGTTGCTAGTGGAATACTTTATTATTGCTAATCTTTTTTCTCTCTGAACATTTAGCCTTTGTTCAAATCTGACCTACTCTTTGTCACCCAACTTAAATATACCTACTCTCAGAAATTTCTCTAATGTTCTCAGACCAAGGTTCTTGCTCTCTTTTGAATTTCCACAGCAATCATTTTCTGGACAATTTTTTAATATTAATTATGCACACCATTAGAACAATTATTTCATTGTTATATTGATGTTACATTTAACTTATAATTAAAAATTTTTCACTTTGCTATCTCTTCTCTCAAACCATATTTTAAACGCCTTGAAGTGAGGAACTGTTCTTAGTATGTTCCCCACTAGGCAAAGACTATGATTTGCTGAAATAAATACCTATCATGAGTGTGGGTGTTTCTTCTATACCTCCATCTAGATTTCAAATGTGGAGCTGCCCAGAACCATGGGGTGATGAACTCAGGTGGGGTGACTGCAGAGAGTGTCCACTAGGATAATACTCAGTGGAACCATTGGGGTGAGTGTGCCCCCAAGACCTCATATCAGCAGAGCCACTGGTATGAGATTCCAACCCAAGAGAGTCACAGGCATTGAACTCCAACACATGAAAGCCATGGAGTGTGCTGTGCCCAACAAAGCCATGGGGGCTATGAGCCAACCCAGTATATTTTGAAAGGGGGATCCCTACCTCTGTGTGTCCAGAATGCAGGATTGCCTGACCTGTGGGCCTTAGGATTTTGGACTTTCTTGGGACCTATTATTTATTTTTCATTTATATTTCTCCCTTTTGGAGAAATATAATGAAAAATATGCCTGTCCCAGCATTGTATTTCAGAAGCACACGACATATTAGATTTCACAGGTTCACAGCTGGAGTCTCATCTGTATCTGATTTAGATGATATTTAGATGAAACTTTGGACATAAACTTTTGAGTTGGTGATATGTGAGAAGGATATGAATTTTGTATGACTGGGGTGGAATGTTATGGTCTGAATGTTTGTGTTTCTCCCAAAATTCATATACTGAAATCCTAATGCTCAATGCAATGGTATTAGGAGGTAAGGGCTTTGGCAGGTGCTTAAGTTATGAGAGTAAAGCCCTCATGAATGGGATTAGTGTCTTTATAAAAGAATCCTACAGACCCACCCACCCCCCTGGCCTCTTCTACCATATGAAGACACAGTGAGAAGTCAACAGTCTGTACCTGGAAGAAGACCTTTACCACAACTTAACCATGCTGGCACCTTGATCTTGGACCTCCAACCTCCAGAATTGTGAGCAATAAATTCTTGCTGTTTATAAGTCACACATTCTGTAGTATTTTTGTTGTAGCAGCTTGAATGCACTAATACAATTTCCCACTAGGCAAAGACTATGATTTGCTGAAATAGACACCCATCACATATGTAGTAGATCTTCCTTCTGTATCCCTCACAAAGCTTTTCCAGAAGTTTTTTTTTTTTTTTTTTTTGGCAAATGTTGGAATGTTGAATAAATACTTCTCTAGATAAAGAGATAGAATTTTTCATTATTTTCATAGGCTAAAGCCAGTGATAGTTTTTAAATATATGAAACTGACTTTTTTAAAAAATATATTTTGAGCATGAGATTTATTTATCTAACCCAGAAGGAGGAGATAATTTTGTAAATTAAAGTGGGAGCCTTTTCAAAGAAAAAGATTTACTTCATGTACTCATACTTTCTCAAATCCTCTCCTCTGTCAAAGGAATTTTGTTGATATATATATATATATATATATATATATATCCACAAAATATGATTATAGATATATGATTGCCCAACAAATATCTCTTGGGCAAATATCCTATGTATTTTAAATTCTATGACCCAGTAAAATAAGAAGAAAAACATGTTAAAATAAAAGAGAAAGATAAGAGAATAAAAATATCCCTTTATAAATAGAATTTTTTTAGAGTGTGTTTGCCACTACATTTTGATACTTTTCGCTGGAATGTGTAGCCTAGGCAAAGTAAACAAGAAACCAATCTTCAGAACAAAAATGTTAGGAATGTAGGGGAAAAAGATAATGGTACCTGGCAAGCGAAGAAAAAAGGAAGATGAGTGTAGAAATTGTGAAGGAAAGTAAGTTATGAATACAGAAATGGAGAAACTTGTGGCCAAGGGGTCAAAACTACCACAGTGAAACATTTCAAAACTGACTTCTTGTTATTAAATGTGAGATAGTTTGGGTGTGTTTTTTTGTCTGTATTGAATTCTGTTCCCTCTGTGGCAGAGCATTGGAATTCCTTCCATTTTAAGTGAATTGTAGTGTGTTTCACTGTGATCATAAACTATATTCACTATTTTGAGTTTCTGGCAAGGTTTCGTGACTACCCTAAGTTCTAAAAATTTCAAATCCCCCTTAAACCCTATAGCTTGTTGGTCTTGAATTTTATATACATATACATGCATATATATATATATATATATATATATATATAATATACACACATAATATGTGGAGGTAAATGCCTTTCTGATATGATAAAGGCAAAGTGATTTGGAAGATATCTTTAAAAGTATGTCAATTTCATTAAATTTTGATTTTGGAACTTTTAACGGGAGATTGTGCTTAACCTCATTAAGTGGATTCTGGAGAAATATATTTTTTTTCATCATGATTGAAACAGGATTTTTTAGTTATATTTTAAAGAATATAGTTTAAAAATGTCCAGAGGGTTAAACATGACCCCTCAGATAAAGAGAAATCATAACTAAGTGATGAATCTAATGAAAGGTAGACCAGAACTTTTCTCATTCATTCAAACTCTAGCTGTTAAACTGAACCCTTTGTTTTTTGATTTGTGCTCCAGCTTCACTTCTTTCCTTAAGTGAAACCTTCTGACACAAATGCATCTGCAAACCAAAGTCCCAAGGAGAGAGTAAAGTGTTCTGTCACATTCCCGACAGCACTGATTTAAGGGTTTACATGCTGGTGCTACTTTTTTTCTTCTTTTATTTTAATTTCCTGGCTAGAAACTGGCGTTTTCCATTTACTTCACTCTCCAGTTCTGATACTGACACATTTAATACGTAAAACAGTAGCCACAGTTTTCAGACATGAATCTTCTTTTAATACTAAATCTTTAAGATTAGAGATAATAAGTTCCAAATTTGCTGATAAAGAAATGACACATGTGACACAAATTATATTTTAATTCCAAAAGCGAGAAAAGCTTTAGAGTAATTTCACAAATTTCATAAATATATCCTTTACTTTGAAAAATATGAAAAATCTCAAGGTCAAATTCAATTTCCCTTTTTCCTTCTTCCATTTCTTCCTTAGTAGAGTTCTAACAGCACTATGAAAGAAACTCCCTCTCACATCTTAGCCTTTTAAGTTTAAAATGCAAAATGTGAGGACTAATGCAAATAATGTAGTTTAGAAACATGTATTTTCCTAATTTCTTAAGGAAATGTAATTTAAATTTATATTTATTTGAGTGCTAGTGTTCAAGAGTGTGGATGCCTTTATATAGGAGACAGTATTACTTGTCCCATATTCTAAAAGTTAAAGTGTCAATTGACAAATTGATTCTTACTGTTTTCATATCATGAAAAATCAGCCTGAGTTCTTTATAAATTCTATATGTTTTCGTTGGATAGATATTGTGAACTTTTTAAAATATATGTGAGTAGTAATATTTCCAAATTGCCTCTTTGTTTTTTTTTTTTTACCAAACTACACTTTTATTTATGTACTTTTCAATAAGTTTAAATCCTTGAAGGGTACAGCATCACGCAGATTCTGTGTCCAATGGACTTAGCAGGAAGGTTGCTTCAGAAGTTTGCACAAACCATGCCACTGTTTCCATGAGCGTGAGTTACCTTTCCCCAGATTATTCTGGTTTTGTTAGGTTTTCCACCAGGAGTTACTGTGCTATTCTTTGTACACATAAGCGTATCTCTTGCCTAGATAGAAGTCAGTTTCATCTCTAGTATAAATACCTTCAGTTTTAAGAAGAGCTGTGTGCTTCCTCTGGTTCCAGAGACCCTGCTTATAGCCGGCAAAAATGGCCTTGGACCACAGCCTTTCAGACATATTTGTCATTTTAGAAGTCTTGTTCCCAGCAGAACCCCACAGGCTCCAAATAGCTCCATATTGTCTTTTAAAATTTCTCAAAAATTTAGCTTTGCTACAGTTTCCAACTTCTCCCCTAAGTGTCCAGAGGTCTGCTCTGCCAGTTGGGTTATCCTGAGGTCTCTCCACTTCACTGATCACAAGACCATTCATGGAAGGAATCATAGATAATACCCATGCATTACAAAAAATATCTAATTTTGAGATATAAATAGACTGGTTGATGTTCCCTAACCCCTGGGTGACAGTTTCACCCATCTTAATTCCTGCAGTATACTTTTTACAAAGGACAATATCTGTCACTTTTTTAAAGATTTTTTAGAGTAGTTTTAGGTTCATAGCAAAATTAAGACAAAGGTACAGAGATTTCCCATATTGTCCCTGTCTATCAACACCCACTACCAGAGAGGTATTTTTGTTACAATAGATGAACCTACACTGACACACCTTAATCGCCCAAAGTCCATAGTTTACATAAGAGTTCACTCTCAGTTTCATACATTCTATGGGTTTGGACAAATGTGTAATGACATCCGTCCATAATTCTAGTTTTATACAGAGAGTATTTTTATTGTCTTAACACTCTTCTATGCTCTGCCGTATTCACCCTTCCCCCTACTCCAACCCTGGCAACCACTGATTGTGTTTTTACTGCCTCCTTAATTTTGTTTTTTCCAGAAGTTCTTATAGTCAGACTCACACAGTATGTGCCTTTTCAGATTGGCTTTTTTCACTTAGTAATACTTATTCATTTAAAGTCCGTCCACATCTTTACATGAATAGATAGCACACTTCTATTTAGTGCTGAGTATTCCATTGTCGGATGTACCACGGTTTATTTATCCATTCACCTACTGAAGGACATCTTGATTGCTTGCAAATGTTGGCAATTATGAATAAAGCTGCCATAAATATCACTGTGTAGGTTTTTGTATAGACATAAGTTTTTGACTCCTTTGGGTAAATACCAAGGTGCGCAAATGCTGGATCATGTGGTAAGAGTATGTTTAGTTTTTTAAGAAGCCACCAAACTGTTATCAAAATATGTCTATCATTTTTAAATAAGAATTTTGTTTTTTTGTTTGTATTTATGTTTTTATTAGCCTGCAACATTGGCGACACATACGTTTCCTTATGTTGAATGACCATTTGAATTTTCCTTTTCTGTGTGAGAAAGCTTTTATTTTTGAATAGATTCTTCAAGTTAATAATATACATACCTTTTCATACTGTGGCAAATATCTTCTGTTCATTTAAGGCTTACTCTGATGGCTGATCTTATATGTCAACTGGGCCATGGTTAAGCAACTGTTTGGTCAAACACCAGTCTCGATGTTGCTATAAAAGTAATTTTGAGATGTGCTTCAAAGAAGACCTAATTAAAATACATACTCTATGTAATTCACAGTATTTTTTGTTTGTTTTTTCAGCCATGCACTGTCTTAAGGTTTACAATGCACATTTGTACATTCATTAATTCTACTGAACTTCAAGTGTATTCCATAAAGTAGACTTGGTGGTTAGCTTCTCTCTTTTTACAGCTATGGAAACACATCTCAGAAAGGAGAAATGGAGGTAGGATCATGCAGCTAATAGATACTAGAGCTGGCATTTTCCATAATTTACTTAGTGTGAAAAATGTTATTAAACATTGCTTAACTCAAGTAATCCTTATTTCCTATAGATTACTTATATTTTATAATGTAATCACATCATAGTTCATTTTCCTCCCCCACCAAAAATAGAAATAACATTATTGGGGGAAGAGCGGAGTAGGAGAAAAAAGTGTCAGTTTGGAATAGTTTTTGAAATAGCAGAATAAAGCCTAACTTGAATTGAAGATAACATTCATGCTTCTGCTAAAATTTATTCAACACCTTGAGAGTGAATAATGAGAGCAGCATTAACAAGTGACATATAAATAATTTTCTGTAATAATTTAGCTTGAAAATATTAATTTTCATGAGTTTTTATTGCATTGAATGGTTTCTTACATATGTAATAAATCTTAGAATTCAAGTCTCATTATTTATTTTCCCTTTCCCATGGTTAAACAACATCGCTACTTAACTGACATAATTCCTAGTGACTCCTATTAAATTTCTTCATTGTAGTCTTGAATAAAACAAGTGATACTATGCATCTTTCTGCACACATGCAGCACCTAAACACTGCTATTTTTCAAGGCTTAGTTTTGAGATGCAATGTATAAAATTTCACATTTTTGACCATAAATTACTTACTTAATGTTTCCTGATGCTTATTTAGAAATGTCTTTATTTTGTTATCAAGAAAAAAGAAAGTTCAATATGGTCCAGTTTATTTGCAGAGATACTGAATCATGTTTTCTTTGAACACATTTATCTATGCTCCAATTAAACAGGCAATGGTTGGTACATTTAGCACTTGATCAATTTTAAAGTATCAACTGGGGATGTGGATATTCTATTCCTATGTCTTCCTTTTGTTTCTTTTATAAATTCACAAAATAATTGCTTTGAATTCTAAACATCATAAGGATCCATAAGTTTAGTGAAATAACTTCACAGCTTATGGCTGAACTTAATTCTATCAGTGAAAAACTTAATATTTGAGAGATATAATTTCCCAGTCACTTAGTAAATGATCTCTTTCAGTGAAATAACCATCCACATATTCATCAAATATTTATGTGTTGACCATTAAGTGTTTGTCACTATGCATAAGTCACAATGAATATTATAGATAAAGAACCCAAGGAACAATTAGATCTGGCATAATTGTGAGATTTGCAGAAGTGAAGGTAGAAAGAACCGATGGATCAGAGAAGGAGACACTAAGAAGTCAGTCAGAGAAGCCAGCCTCTCTCAGGTACCAAAGTGGAAAAGGGAAACCCATGGGAAGGTCTATAGGAAGCCACTGACCTTCTGTAGCTACCACTTCTACAGTTTACAGTCCAGCTCCTGGAGGTGGTCCTAGGTTTGCTGTGGTCAACTGGGCTGGTAGTTAGAAATAAGAGCTAGAAGAGGAGCAGAGGAGATTGCTATCAGGCAGCAACTTACCAGACATCTTTAAATTTGTTCATCATCACATTTGACTATTATGATGTTGAGAGTAATGGTGGCTGCTTCACTCTGTCTGCCTTAGGTTCCACTAAAATCTGCCTTAGTTTCCACTGTTGACAAATTCTGATCCAGAAACCTTTTGTGAACCACCTCCACTAAAAGTTGTTTTACATAGTTTTTTTTGTTGTTGTTACTCATGGCCTTATTTTAGATTAGTTTCCTCAGAAGCAATTTCTAAAAGCAAGATTTGGGAGTGATTTGTTAAGAAGAGTTCACAGGAAAACCTGGGAAGAAAGTAGGAAAATAAAACCAAGAAGGTCAGCAAAGTATGTGATATCCCACAAAGACACATGGTGGGTAACTTTGGCTCAACCCTGGAGGGGAACTCTGGAGAAAAGTGTAGATCATATGTCCAGGTGATCCTGATTAAGGGCAATAGAGCTGGGTATTTATATCCCCACCTTAATCAGATACTTGTTAAAGAATGCTTGTGGAAGGGATGTAATATAAAAGCTTTTCCATATTTACATACATTCAGGAAATATGTACTCTGAAAGTTTGAGGACAGTCTTCTAACAAAGAGATACACAGTTGTTACCATTGGTACTAAAAGTAGATAGGGACCCAGTGTGCATGAAAATGGTAACAGAATCCATGGGGAAATGGACAGACATCTTCTACACAAATAACTGTAATTCTAAATAATACATCCACTGATATCTTAAGTAATATAAAGTATACCTACATAGAGACAAAGATGATATAGAAACAAAAAGGAGGGAAAATATTTTTTATTATTATTTTTTCTAATTTCCATAATATTCTTAAATATGTCTATAGAAAATAAAAAGAAAAGAATGGTGATATGGATGAGATAGTAAAAAGTTTTCTGCAGATGTATTGAACAGACTTCAGGAGTCCAAGTGAGGAAATATATACCCTACTTTACCAGTTATACAATGCCCCAGTCAGTCTCCATAGACTCTTAGAGCTTCAGTTATGATTACAGAGCAGTGACTATTTATGGGTCTCTGAGCACCTGAATATACACACATCTTCACATAGTTCATTCTGGTACACCAATTATTTGATCAGTTTTATAGGGAAAAGGAAAAAGAAGTTTTATTGGGATCCTTGACAGTCCCATTTGCCATTCATTAACAGCATAGCAATTTTGTCGCCTGACCATGATTATTACAAAAGAGAACATTCTGCTAATATAGGACATTGCATTCAAAATCAGACAAAAAAATCTAAACGTACTAATTAGATTAAATGTGAAGGTGGAATTGGATATTCTTATGAAGCATATTTTAGCTTTTTAAGGACTGATTTTATAATTGCTCTTTTCATATAAATAACTTGCTATGAAAAATCTCTAAAAAAATTGTAAAATTTCTTTATTCAATCTAAAGTGATCTTTATAGTGTGATGGACCAAAGTTTTAATAACAATATACATAATCTACTTTATAGAGAGAAATCGCAACATTCTAAGTACATTTTGTCTTAAGCAGGGCTGCCCTAGAAGAGGAAATATATAAATAGATATTAATTTTGATATCTACCTTTCTATAAGTATATCTATACTTATATATGTATATATAAACTATAAGAAGAATTACCTCATATTTTAAAATATTTTATTGATAAATATTTTTTAAAGATATTTATGAGAAAGTATTTATAAAAGATGTTTTTACTCATCAGCAAATGATATCTATGATCAATATCTAAGTACAGTTCTTACTGATATAAGTTTTGTTTACAGAAAATGTAGTTGTATGACCTGTGTAGAAGCAGACATATATGTGCATGTGAAGGTAAATAGTTAAAATTCATTTATGTATCTTGGAGAAATATATATCTCAGTCTATTTGGGTTGATATAACAGAATACCAAAGACTGATTAGCTTATTAACAACAGAAACTTATTTTTCACAGTTCTAGAGGATAAGAAGTCCAAAATCAAGGTACTGGCACATTCAGTGTCTGCTGAGGGCTGGCTCACTGATTCATAGACTGCCATCTTCTTTCTGTGTGCTCCTATGGTGAAGCGGGAGTCTTTGAGATCTCTTTTGCAAGGGTGCTAATCCCATTTTTGAGGGCTCCACCCTCATGACCTAATCACCTTCCAAAGGTTCCACCTTCAAATGTCATCACATTGGGTATTAAGTTCCAACATGAATTTTGAGGGGACACAAACATTTAGTCTATAACAATATATAAATATGTTGTAATTATTAAATGTTATATTGTTTTTCCTTTAATGACACATATTTTAAGAAACTTCAAGTATGTTACATTAATGTAATCCACCTTGAAACAGTTCATTTCCTTATTGGGATTTTAAAAATGAGATTTACATTTGTAGATCAAATCATATTTCCAAATTTTTAAGATTTACAACATGTTAGGAAATCTGATGGCAAAACTATGAATATATATCAGAAGTATTTGTATGAATATACCATATTTTTTATCCATTCATCAGTTGATGGACATTTGGGATGTTTCTAATTTTTTTCTATTATAAATATGCTGCTGTGAACATTCATGTTCAAGTTTTTGTGTGGATACATGTTTTTATTTCTCTTGGGTATATACCTAGGAGTGGAATTGCTGAGTCAAATAGTTACTCTATGTTTAAACTTTTGAGGAAGTACTAGACTGTTTTCCAAAGCAGCTGCATCATTTTACATCCTCATACAATAAAATATTATTTGGCAATAAAAAGAAATGAAATATTGACACTTGCTACAACATGGATAAACTTTAAAAAACATTATGCTAAGTGGAAAAAGCTAGTCACAAAAGACCATATGTGGTATGGTTGCATTTGTTTGAAATGTCCAAGTAGGCAGATCTATAGTGATAGAGAGTAGATTAGTGGCTTGCAAAAGGTGGGTAGAGAGGAGACAGGGAGTGACTGTTAATGAGTATTTTTTTTGTGGGGAGGGCGGGTAATGAGAATGTTCTAAAACTGATTGTGGTGATGGTTGAACAACTCTGAATACACTAAAAACCATGGAGTTGTACACTTTAAATAGGAAAATTTTGAGGTTATGTGAATTTTATCTGAATAAAACAGTTCTTTAATAAAAAGTGTTTGTGTTACAGATGGCAAACATTTGGACATTGTGAAACATTCAGAAAACTAACACAAATTTAGTTATTTTATTGTTATTTAAGGGGAGAGGAATTTTACTTTTTTTCAGAATGTCTAACTAGAATATGGCTTGCCATCCATTCTTTACATATACTATTTCATTTAATGTTCATTGGAACATTGCACTTTACTCATTATAGATAAAAAAAAAAATATGACACAACATTTCAAGTTACAGTTTCTTCATATTGGAGGCTGAGTTTGAAATTATTTTAATCCGATTCCAAATTTGGGATGTTTTCCAGTAATAAAAAAGTTCATTGGTAATTCATTAATCCATTCTTCCCTCCCTCCCTCTCTCCCTCCCTTCTTCCCTCCCTTTGTTCCTTCCTTCAACAAATGTCCATTGAGTGTCTATGATGTGTCAGGCATTGTTCTAGACAATGGTAAAAAAAATAATAACAATAACAGCAAAACAAAAATAGTGTACCTACTTTCACAAAGAAGTTCAGCTTAATAGAGGAAACAGATGAAGGTTTAAAAATCAAAAAACTATTTTTACAAAGTGCAGTGTGTACCTGGCTATATCAAATTAGCACTTAACAAAGAGACAGGCCCTATCCTTTGGAGACAGAAAAGCATCTCTATGGAAACATGATGAACTAGGGAAATGGCGTGTGTGTGGGCATGGTGACAATCCAGACAGATGAACTAGAAAGTGCAGAGCCTTTGAGTCAGCCATAATAAGGTACACTTGAAAAACTGTCAGTGTGGATAACACAAAAGAATGGGTGATGGGTGATGAGGCGGGGGAAGATCATCAAGAATCAGCTGACAGAGACATTATATGACATACTATGAATTTCTGCCTTTATCCTGTGAAAAATGGAGTATTTTAAGTAGATCAAGCTAAAGGAGAGAGTATGATTTTGAAATTGCTGCATTTTACATGCCTTTGAGATATCGAAATACAGGTATATTTTTGTCAGTTATATACATTGTTTTGGAGACTAGAAAAAATGTATGGAATGAAAAACAGAGAGTTAATATAGGTATATGTGACCAGAAACATATTTAATATACAAATATCAAACTATTTTGGTAAATATACTTGCTGTATGCTAAGAGACAAAATTAGGAGAGTTTCAGAGAAAAAAAAAAAAAACACTTTCCTCAAAGTGATATACGATATCCTATCATATCACAGATGAATCAACAGTTTTACATAGTTCTTAATGTTTGATGTTTTTGAGTCAAGATCACAGAATTTAATGAGTTTTTATATATGATAATATATTTCTACTGTCAGTTTTATACCTTATAAAATGTGTTGTTTGTTGTTGAAAAGTAATGTTTGAAATCTGGTTCACAGCACAGTAGTCTATACAGGAATAGTTTAAAATCCATATCTTATTTTACTATAATAACATTGTTAGTTAATATATAAATGTATATCAGAGATCTATCTATTGATCTAGTATCTATATCTAGAATCTTATACATGGACATATCTATTCTACCAAATATCTGTTTTGAAAAATATGGTTTTTAAAAGAAAACCTAGTTCCATATATGGAAAGCTAGGTCGGAGTATTCAAAATTGCCTAAAAGTGTGATTTCACTTGATAAGTACTACAACAATGTTAAAGTAATTATAACTGACTTAGCCTAAGCATATTAAGTAACATTGTCAATTTAATAAAATATATTTCAGAGACTTCCATTTCTAGAATGTAATAGATCATAGTAGGCTAATGCCTCTGCTACATCCACTAGAAAAAATCTGGATAAATTTAATATATATTTATATCTAAAGATGTTAGAGATCTCTGGATAAGCTACCTTTTAGAAAGGGTAGAACCATTACAAAGTGAGCTAAAGATTGTTGACAATTTTCCATTTATGAAGCATTTGGAATTTTAGGTCCAATTAGGGAACTTCTTACTGCAATTGCTACTTCCCTGATACCTTCATGCTTTTGATTTGCCCTTTGAGTTACCTAGTTAACAGCTTTATATCTAGTCTGCAAATTATTTATATTAATTTCTTCTGTTAAAATAACTAGTGTGATTTATATCTCATAACTGGACTCTCACTAGGACAAGTGGGAATTTAATACATTGTATTTAAAATTAGGAATAGCATTTAGTGAGGAGAGACTGAAGACAGACTCCTGGTAGATTTCTGCATATTTGCATATCCCCTACTGAGAACATTAAGCTTCTGTAAAATTAACCATACCAAATAACTACTGTATATTTGCTCAGGAATTTTCTTCTGTAAATATTAAGCCGAATGTTAAGGTTAGGGTTATTACTCATTTCAAAGGCTGTCTTATAAATGATACATTTTCAGGTGTGTCTGAAAGAACTGTGCAGTGATCGTGTAAGTAGTGGACCCATTTTGTTGTATCTTGGGTCTGAGGGAAAGAGACAAGGAAGGAAAACTATGAAAAAGAAAAGTAGGAAAAAGCAATTCTAAAATTTAGATGAATGTATTAAATTAATAGAAGCACCTTTTGAAACAAATTCAAAGGAATATTAGTCATTTTAATGATTATAAAGTTCAACAATACTTATTTGTCAATAACATGATTCACAATGAATACATTAAAATAATATTCTGATATAGCAATTGTCAGGAATGTGAGTTTAAGAATTTTATTAAGATTGTAGACTATGGATACAGAAAAGAGGAAAATGTGAAGAATCTTCATTGTATTCTATTTGCCTTTCCTTAGAAGTACTTTATATAGATTTTCCAAAAACATATTTTTAATAATATATTATTGACAATTTTTTTCTGCATGCCTAATCTTTTCAACTAAGAACAATTGCTAAATTTCTCCTCTATGCTTAAAGTAGTCAAAGTTATCTGTCAGCTCTCCATTTTCTCCAAAAAATAATAAAAATTGTATTAAAGCAGCAGAAATCTCTGAACTAGAAATAAAATATGTTTAGCTGTGAAGACAAAGCAGAGTAGCCAATTTCAGCATTCAAGTCACTGAGCTTTTCAACATATGTTCCAACATCTCATGACTTGTTAGTTACAGAACAATTCACTTCACTCTCCCCATCATAAAAATGAAAATATATAAATCATTCACCTTTCCAGATTTTCAGACATAAACCTGGAAACATCTGTGGCTTTTTGGTTCACTTTGCAATATTCAGACTAGTCATTCAGTGTTTGACTTTTTTTTTTTTCGATCCTGGAATCTGTTTTCATAAGAACTACTACCTGTTACAAACCTGAATATTTTGACAGAGTTTTTGGTTACTTTTTTAGTTTTCCCCTGATATGTTTTACTTTTTCCCCAGGATTTCTTTGCTAATGACAGCTATGACCTAACTGCAGTGAAAAGCACCAGCATGATATTTGAGGTTGATACATCTGGCAGAGAAAAGGCCAAAGGAAAATATGAGCTATTTCATCACTAAAGAAAATGCAAGATTGGGTATTATAAACTATGCTAATGGTATAAGGTGATCTTAGTTTCAGTTTAGTTTTGTTTTTAATTTGTTAGTGATGACACTATTTACTGTCCCCAAATCAATGAGTAAATATAGTCACAGAAATTTTTGGCAACATAGGAATAAAGTAGAGAAACTTATGATGGAATTATTGGATGCAGGCAGAAAACACTATTAATAAAGGGTAAACATCCTATTGGCAGCATTTTCCTTTTAAAAAGATAGCCTTAAAGTTGGGATCTTAATGTGATGAAGATAATATGTTACCGTATCGTCTCCATTGTTTTTTGTTGTTATTGTTTTGTGGTACACGGGCCTTGCACTGCTGTGGCCTCTCCTGTTGCGGAGCACAGGCTCCTGATGCACAGGCTCAGTGGCCATGGCTCACGGGCCCAGCTGCTCCGCGGCATGTGGGATCTTCCCGGACCTGGGCACGAACCCGCGTCCCCTGCATTCGCAGGCGGACTCTCAACCACTGCGCCACCAGGGAAGCCCTCCATCGGTTTTAAGGGTCCTTTTTTTTAATCAGCTCTTTATTTTGAAATAGCAAGTCTGTATTAAAAAGAAAATGCTTTCAGATTATCTTCATTATTTCTTCTCTCAAAATCTTGGTGATAAATTGGTTGTCTGTCTTAATGAGGCACCCTGCAGCTTCAAAATTTAGTAAAGATTATCTAGCAAAAAAAAGAGGTAATCACAGGTAAGTATTTTTGTTTTTGTCTTTTGTTGCCTGAGTCTCAAGTGGAAACAACTTTTCCTCCAAAAATGCAAAGCAGGAAGAACACGCTTCCGGAAAGGCATGATGCATATTTTATTCATTCATGTATACATTCAATCCTTCCACAAACAAAACAGTTTCCAAAAGCCCATGGTAAAAGCTGAATTTAAGTTCCCTAAAGGAACTTACATCCCTGAAAAGGGAAGTGATATGCATATAGCCAATAAATTATTATATGCATTAAAAGAGGTAATTACAAGGTAAAACTGGAGAATAAAAAACATACTGATGAAGACCCCTCCCATAAAATGTATGGTAACAAGCATTCATTTCAGAGGTAATTCTTTAAATGGGTCTTTGATGATTTTCTAAAAGATGTTTGGTTCACCAGCCAAACAAACGGAAAAAAAAGAATATTTTATTTATTATAATTATTTATTTTAGAGGATTAGGTCTGTGAATAAAACCAGAAGTATGAAGTAGAATAACATGTTAAAGGAATTGAATATTCTTTTACACTTTTGTTAGAGCAGGGGTCAGATGACTACACTGCGCTGGCCAAATCCAGCCCGCCACCAGTTTTTATTGGAATGTGCCTCACCCATTCTTTTAGTAGTGTCTACGGCTGCTTTCTTATTATAAAAGCAGAGGTAAGTAGTTGAGATGGACTACTCACATGGTCATCAAAGCATCAAATATTTACAATGTGGCCCTTCACAGAAAATAAAAATTGCTGAGTCCAAGTTAGAGTTATATGCTAAAAGAAGGCAAAGAAACATTGACATGGCCTTGATGTTCCACAGAAGGCATTAAAGACATTGAGTAATATGGATAGAAATGCATTTCCAAGAGATCAGTGGCAGCCTCTGGAGACTTGTTGGGAAAGGAGAGAGACCAGTGGCTTGAAAGGCATTGAAGCAACTATTGCCACCCTCTCAGGTAAAGATACTTTAGGTTGATGAGTTAGGGTATAAGTTAAGGTTCAGTCAGAAAAATAGGAATTGTACTATGTATTTCAACAGAGAGAATCTAAGATAAGACATTCATTAAAACATCTTGGTGACATGAAAAAAACAAAACAAAACACACAAAAAAAGGAAAATTGGGATAATGCAG
This sequence comes from Stenella coeruleoalba, assembly GCF_951394435.1. Lineage (NCBI taxonomy): Eukaryota > Metazoa > Chordata > Mammalia > Artiodactyla > Delphinidae > Stenella > Stenella coeruleoalba. The sequence goes on along the minus strand of NC_137147.1, from coordinate 19,343,995 downwards.
ATAGTACTTGCAGGAAGCAACACATCTCTCCACTCCTGCCTCCCTCACTAGAGTAGTGATGGGATGAAAGAGAATAAGGTGAAGATATGAAAATCTAGAAGCATCAAGGAGGGATTTCTCAGAACTGAGACAAACCTCTAAAGAGGGGAGCTGCCTAACTGGTACCTCGGGAGCTCAGAGAAGGGACCCTGCAGAGTTAGGACTCTGGAGACAGGCACTTCACAGATGGTGAAGTATCTCTGAGGGGACACAATGAGTTTAGTTCTAAGACTGTTTAAGCAAGACATGGTTTCTCTCTTTCTAGTGCTTAATATATGTAGTTTGCACCTATTACATGTCAGGCACTATTAGTTGCTAGCTCACTGACAGTGTGCTATTTCATTCATTAATTTCCTTTCTTCCTTTCATTCTTTCTCTTTCTCTCATTCTCTGTCTCTCTCCCTTCTCCCTCCTTCCCTTTCTTTCCTTTCTTTTCTTTCTTTTTCCCTTTTCAGTCTTTACCTTATTTTACCACATCTTCGGTTGCAAAAAATCTATGTTAAACAATTGAAAGAGAGAAACATATTCAGGAACTAATAATTAATTTTACAAGAAGAATTCCAGAAACTTTTCTATACTTTACAACATTTGATCCTCACGATAATCTGTGATCCAAGTATTGTTGCCTATGTTTCATTAGCTGATAAGTTGAAATATGGGGAGTTTAAGTATTTTTTTTTCTAAGTTCAGATAACGGATAAATAGTTAAATATAGATCTTTATAGTCTCTGGGCATTGGTATTTTTATATTAATAAAGCTTTCTTTCATATCAAGTAGTATTTTAGAGCAAGCCATTTCTCTTGAATACTAAGCTAGCATCACTGTTCCTGTTATAACATTGACCCTTAATTTAGGCTAAATATAGGAGTTGCCTTTGCTGTTTTATCAAAAAGCAAAGCCTGAAAAAGTGATTCCGTGGAGTTACAAAAAAGAGGGAGAAGGAAAGACAACTGAAAGTTGTGTTTTCTGAGTTGACCACTGGCAATGTTGAACTTTGAATCCAGTACTCCTGGTAAATAGCAATGGTCGAGAAGTCTCCTCCAAATTTTTGTGTTTTTGGAAAGGGCTTACTACGAAGAACAATTCTTCCCCATATGACCTACATGAGACTTATCTATGAAAAGGCCAGGTATAGACCATTCAAATTCACATTCTTTGTGTCAAAAATAATCAGCTGGACTGTTTGTCCCTACTCACAAATTTGGATAAAGTGCCCACTAACTTGATTAAACTATAACTGGGTTTCTCTTCTCCCCTCAGGCCCCTGAACTTTGATTCACTCTTGAGCATTGGAAACAACCTCTTCTTTATTTTTATTTTATTTTTATTTTTTTTTTGTGGTACACGGGCCTCTCACTGTTGTGGCCTCTCCCATTGCGGAGCACAGGCTCCGGATGCGCAGGCTCAGTGGCCATGGCTCATGGGCCTAGCGCTCTGCGGCATGTGGGATACCCCCGGACCAGGGCACGAACCCATGTGCCCTGCATCAGCAGGCGGACTCTCAACCACTGTGCCACCAGGGAAGCCCAAAACAACCTCTTCTTAATGGTTCCTCCTGAGAACCAACTGACATCAAGCAAAAACACTCTCTGATAAACTCTGATCATACCATTGGCTCAGCCTACTCCCCTATATCCGGTTCTTTCCAGCCAGTTCTCAGGAGGGATTTTATTTGACACCACATGCATGAGATACTAATGTACCATCCAGTGAGATAAAGAAAGGGGAGCATTTACTGAGCAGCTTCATCTCCCCTTGGTTAAGTGTGGCCTCACTGGTGTTAATTCTCCCAAATTTCCCAGTTGCACATTGAAGAAATGTTGTAAATTCACCTCACCACACACAGTTTTGGGCTTTGAATGGGAGTCTGATAGGGGTCTATACCTCTATATCTTATAAAACTTAGATGGTGGTGTTAATCTTATAAGTCCTCTGGGAGATAGTTTGGTTTCTGGTTTATTATCTTGCCAAGGGGCTGGAGGAACCTGTTTCAGGGTCCTCCACGTGATGCTTTCTGCCAAAAATGTTTTACTCCACAGTTCGGGGACTCAATGAAATACTTCTTCAAACTACTAGGCATAACTATACCAATTGTATACTTAGGTACTAGAAAATAGCCACAGAGTTAGTCCATGAATATATTAGACCCACTGTATAATGGACTTGAGTCAGACTCCATTTACCACTTATACTCCTTAAACCCTCATTCCATCTAGAAAATCATGATGGTACTTTCAGTCCCTTGGTATCAATGTCAACTCAGATACCATGTCCAACAGTGTTCAAAGAGTTTGGATATCTCACTTTCATTCAACACACTGCAAAGGCTTTCCTCCAGCAGCTCGGCTTCCCCATAGGTCAATGGGCTATGAGGCAGAGGAAATTACTTTTAAACACTGGTCTAGGGGTTGCTCTTTTTCACCATGATCATTGGTGTCCACTTTCTGCTCACTAGCTCTCATTTCTTTTTCCTTAGTTATTCAAGTTAAGTAATACCCATTTAGCTTTCTATCTTTCTCATTCTTCAAAACACTGGGATCTATTAATCATCCTTACAAATCGCTGCAGGTTATAGCAAGCTAATTACCATTTGGCCTCTGTGATCCATTATGGTCATTAATCCACCTTGTCCCTGCCCAAGGAGTCCTGCCACCTGACCTCTGCCATTCCAGAGTCTATCATCTCCCATTGAAAATAGGGAGTCCAGTCAATAGGTATATCTCCTGCATTTAACCTTGGCATGAAGAAGATTGCCTCCACCAAGAATCTTAAAGGTGCCAGTACTCCCTTTACCCATACATTTCTAACTGCTTTAACAAAGAGACTATTCTCTGTTTCCTCCCAAGGGAGTCATTTTTATTTCCTTGAGCTTTCTGGCTCCTCCCTCCGTACTCTTTTAAGCTATCTCGGCTTTAGTTACTGTAGATTAGTGTTTCTTAAACTGAAATATGATACAACTTATTTGGGGTCTTGATAAATACAGATTCTGATTCAGTACATCTAACGGGACTTAAAAGTTTTATTTCTAATGTCCTCCTGGGTGAAACATATTACCAGTCTGTAGATGACCCTTTGAGCAACATTACTACAGACAGTTGTTACATGCAAAGTGCAGAAAGCCATCCCATCAAAGACAGTTTCCAAGTGCTTCTAGGTCAATAAATCGCTCTTATACTTGGGCCCATTGGGCCAATACATACAAGACCCATCCACATTTTTCCTTGTTTCTTTTTGGTACCTATTTTTTGTCCTATAATTTCTTCAGTATGTGAACAATTTCCTGCCAGAGCAGAGACCACATTTTCCTGCTGGACTGTGCTATGCCCTAGTCCCTTGAAACAGGAGTGAAGGACAAAAAGAGTCAAACAGAGAGGCTTCCCTGGTGGCACAGTTGTTGAGAGTCTGCCTGCCGATGCAGGGGACACGGGTTCGTGCCCCGGTCCGGGAGGATCCCATATGCTGCGGAGCGGCTGGGCCCGTGAGCCATGGCCGCTGAGCCTGCGCGTCCAGAGCCTGTGCTCTGCAACGGGAGAGGCCACAACAGTGAGAGGCCCACGTACCACAAAAAAACAAACAAAAAAAAACAGTCAAACAGAGAAAGAAGAAAAGCCAACCAGTTCTCCATCCATTGTGATCTTTGGAATAGCTTTATGAAATGCTTCTCAGATCTTTGCCCTCAAAGAAATAGACAATTTCTTCTGAAATGTGTGAATGATAGACCCATTAGTTTGAACTTCCCTGAACTTTTGAGGTACACATGTATAAAGGCTGAGGGAGTTTCAGTGGGAGTCCCATGATATGGCTGCAGAGAAGCCCCAGGGTAGGAAATAAGGAGCTGTCACACTGCACAAATCTTGCACAAAACTGGTAACTGCAGTATTGGATAATGCAAGAGGTGGAACCAAAATATTTGAAATGGCACAAAAGAGTTGTCCATTATATCTTCCATCTATCATTTTGAACCCACCTCCCTGTTTATGTTCTTCCCTCCCCTCTTTTTCTTCTATTTGTTGCCCAGTGCCATCCGCCAGCAATAGTTATGTGGTTACCAGATATAGCTTTTTAAGGCTTTTTTTTTTTCTAACAACAAGCCAGTCTCTTCCAGTCTTTGCACTCTGAAAACAAGTTCTTAAGCTGATACTGAGCAGGGCCCTGTGGGGCTCCGGGGCACAAAGACTTTCTGTGTACCCCATTTCTTTGATTACAGGAAACAGCCTTCATTCAGCCTCCATGACCTTCCCTGAGTTCCAATGGGCAGATTCAAGCAGTTGTTAATTAGGAAAGGGAGGGGATGCAAGACCAGGGAGAAACAGTCAAGAGCAGCCTTGGGGAAAGGTCCTGTTTCCCCATCAATGGATACACAGAGGAATATCTTTGAGCTATTGCTATCCTGAGATACTGAAAACCCCTCCAGGTGGGAGAAGTTAATGATTAATGATGGCATGCTGCCCACAAGCATGTAAACCCCAGACCAGCTGGACCTGAAAGTTGATGATGATGACTCCTACTTACATCACCACCAACCCATCCGAGGAAGGTCCACAAGCTGATCAAGCTCTCTCTGAACAATTACTATAAAACTTCCCACTATCTTCTCCAAGCTGGGACACACGGTTTTGAGGGCATTAGCCTGCTGTGTCCCCCTTTTGCCTGGCAAAGTAATAAAGCTATCCTTTTCTACTTCACCCAAAACTCTGTCTCTGAGATATAATTGGGCACCAGTGTACAGAGAAGCTGAGCTTTCAGCATCAATTTTGGCGCCCAAAGTGACTGGTGCCAAATCATATCTCAGAGACAGAGTTTTGGGTGAAGTAGCAAAGGATAGTTTCATTACTTTGCCAGGCAAAGGGGGACACAGCAGGCCCCTGCCTCCAAAAACTATGTGTTCCCAACCAGGAGGATTTGATGAGGAGTTTTATGGCAATACTTCCCAAGGGTATGGTTGCTGGCAAGATGAGGGTGTGTGCAGGGTCTCAGATGGTCTGAGTCTCCTAATCTTGATGAGCTTCTCTGGTCCCTTTAATCTTGCCTCAGATGGTTTCTTGGCTACTCCTCCCTTGATTAGCAACTGTTTGAATCTGCCCTTTGGAACTCAGGGAAAGTCATGGAGGCTGGAGTCTTGCCTATAAGAAATGGGAGACAAAAAGGCCTCCATGCCTCGGAGCTCCATAGGGCTCCCCTCAGTTTCAAAGTTAGTCCTGCTGATATTGGAAATGCAAACTTGCATTTAAGTCTAGTACTACCTTTCACTCTCTAGGCTTGAATATTTTATTTTGTTTCCTCATCTGGAAATTAAAGGTAATGCTAGTAATTTTTAATGTGCAAACATTCATCTGTGATAATATATGCAAAAATATTCTGGAAATGAGAGCTCTAAACAAAATATTATCTGTTGTTTTATGTAATAATTAATTTTTAATACATGAGAACAAAGACCTATGAAGTGCTTAAAAAGTGTTTTCCTTCCAGAATTACACACGTTTAAAAGGAGGAAGGTGTAGCTGAAATGAGTAAATGCTTAAAGTTAGAATTTCTAACATTTCAATGGGATAGGTATTTTCATGATGCTGGGAGGTATTTCTCAAAATCTTTTCTAGGTTACTTGTCTCATCTCTTGACACTTGTTCTATTTTTTAACAACTTCTGAGTATCGGAACATACAAATAACTGCCCTTTTCTGAGCACTCGGTTGGTGCCAGTAGCCCTGCTAACTTCTTTAAACACCTTACTATATTTACTCCTCACAATAAACCTGAGAGATAGCTATTATTATGGTTCCATTTTACATATGACACTAGTATTTAAAGTCTTAAAATATGTCCTAGTTAAAACAGAGTTAGTATGTGGCACAGCCAGCTCTTGAATCCAGGTTTGTATGAAAAGGCTTCTAAGCTCTGTATTCCACAGTTGTTATATTCTTGATCAGTAGCATGACCACACCTCTTGAACTGCCTTGGACAATCCCAGTTTATGTCTGTTATCCTGATCTAATTAGTAGTTTATTTCAAATTATCCCAGTTTTAATGATAAATTATTTGGTTACTTTATTGTTCAGACTTTTTTGTCTTGTTTTTAAATAGCGTTTACTGCATATTTTTGAATTGTGTCTGGGTATTTTAAAATAATAATACAGTTTCATTCTCTATATCTTACACTATACTTGATGTGAGCAGCTACTTGGCTGGCACATGTATCATGCCACAAAAATTCTTGGCACAAAGAATTGGTATAGGACTTCCCTGGTGGTACAGTGATTAAGAATCCGCCTGCCAATGCAGGGGACACGGGTTCAAGCCCTGGGAAGATCCCACATGCCGCAGAGCAACTAAGCCTGTGTGCCACAACTACTGAGTCTGTGCTCTAGAACCCAGGAGCCACAACTACTGAGCCTGTGTACCACAACTAGTGAAGCCTGCATACCTAGAGCCCGTGCTCCACAGCAAGAGAAGCCAACACAGTGAGAAGCCTGCACGCCACCATGAAGAGTAACCCCTGCTCACCGCAACTAGAAAAAGCCTGTGTGCAGCAACGAAGACCCAATGCAGCCAAACAAATAAATAAATACATTAAAGAAAAAAAAGAAAGAAAGAATTGGTATAACCAATATCCTAAAATAGCCAACCTTGGTTTAGTGATAAAAAAACAAAATAACCAAACAAAAACAAAACACAGTAATAAGTATCTCTTATATTTCTAGCGCTAATACATATTTCTTATATTTCTCCAACATTTCATCATAAACTTGTTTGTGCAAGCATTCAGAGATTATAGTTCAAAGGTTTTTTTCAAGGCTAAAAATTTCTGATATAGTCCTGTTAAGAAAAGTCTTTTAGCTCTCTATCAAAGAGTTCAGTAAGATACTATGGATAATCCCATATTTGAACTCATATTTTGCTATTATCTTGAAAAGAATTCAAGGTTTTGTACAATGTGTTCAAAAACAGACTATTTACTAATGGCTAATTTGTGTAGTCAAGATGGTTACGGCAGGATCATTTTGAGATTTCTGAATCATTTTGATGATTTTCCTGTTAGGAGAAAAAATATAAAGAGACCATTCTTTCCCCCCCTGTCATTTATAACTGGATTATATGTCTAGTAAATACTAGCTTACTGCTATTGATTCCAAAGACATGTCATATCACAAGTTACAGCTGGATAACTCAGGACCTCAATCAAGAGCTCTCGGTTTCTGTATTAATTGGTCATTGTGACCTGAATTAAAGTGAAGAAGAGATCTTACTAGGAAATTACTATAATATATTTAATGGATATTTCAATTCCTATAGTACAAAAGTTGCAAACATTTTTCCTTTGATGATGAAGTTAAGAGTATAGATTTCTTACATGTTCAGTGATAAGTATATTTCCAACATTTAGTTATAAAAGCCCTATGAAGTAGGCTGATTATATACATATTCAACTCTACTGCTTACTTAATATATACGTGCCATTTTAACTTGGTATAATATATATTGTATATTTTTATTGGAAGACTTGTCTTCTATATTTACTCACTGATAGTGTGACTGTTTATAACCATACAGAGAGTGTAAAATGGAAGCTAGCAGAGAGTAATTTTAGTTTATGAAAATATATAGAAATATATAGAATTATCTCCATTCAAAGTATTGTTATTAATTTTAGCTTTCCTTTTTTTTTTACACAATTTCTTATTTTAAAAAATGTTCTTATTGATGTGATGGTATTTTTTGTCATGTGTCTTTAATGATAAATAAATTTAATTGAAATAAATAATCAAAACCACATTTTTTCAATAGATGTTATGATGAAGAGGAGTGGCCATGGATTAGAGTTCAGAAAAGCTGATTATTGGCTTTTCTCTCCCATTGCTACTTATTGAATGTGTGACTATAAGCAATCTGACTCTTTTACATCACTTTTGTAAACATAGATTATGTTATTCTATATTCTTGGTACTGATCTTTCTAGTGCTAAAATTTAAACTCTTTCCTCCATAGCTTTACCTTAGAAAATGGGGCAAATCTGACTGTAGCTGATGCTCCAGTCCTGACAAATTTCTTTTAGGAATGTACTAAAAGATCCAAGACTTCTGAAATGAATATTCCCACTCTCTTCAAGATTTAAGGATGATTTAACATCTAATCTATACTCTAAAAGCCACATTTACTTAGAATCAATCTTAATTTTATAACCTTTGCTCATAATTGGTGTTGAAAGGATAAATTATATGTAGTAGACTTATAAACCTCAAGTTACTTCTTGTGAATAGTGAATATCATGATTCAGTTAATTAAAATGCAAACCCAAATTGAATTGTCATGGGTGTAGACAGAATAATGGTCTTCCAAAGATGTCCACAACTAATCCCAGTATCTGTTAGTGTGTTAGGTTCCATGGCAAAGGAGAAATAAGGTTGCAGATGGAATTAAATTTGCTAATCAGATGACATCAAGGTAGGGAGATTATCATGGAGTATCTGGGTGGTCACAATGTGATCACAAGGATTTTAATATGGAAGAGGGAGGCAGAAGAGTCAGTGTAAGAATGACAGAATGTCAGAAAGATTTGAAAGCAATTGCTGGCTTTGAAGATGGAAGGGAACCATGAGCCAAAGAAGAGGGGCAGCCTCACGAACCTGGAAAAGTCAAGTAGAGGGATGATCTCCTTGAGCCTCCAGATTGGAACATAGTCTGGACAAAAAGTTGATTTTAGCCTAGTGAGATCCATACAGATTGCTGACCTACAAAACTATAAGATTAAAATTTGCACTGTTTTAAGCCAATAAATGTGTCTTAAATTGTTATGGCAGCCATAAGAAACTAATACATTTATTAGCAGAAAACTAGTACAGTCATTAATGAACAGCTACTTTGGTACAAAACTGATTGTACATTTAATTATTAAATTGATTTCTAAGCAATTTTCCAATCTTTCAAAAAACTCATGTCTCATTATACAATACTGTGTGTGCAGTAGAATGAAAATCATGAAGACTTTAGAAACCTGGAAAATATAAATATAAGCAGAAAAAGCATGAAAATAGCATGTGTTATTATTGCAACTCTATAAAATACAAATGTATGTAGGGAAGATCTGGAAAATAACAAGAAACACAGAAGTTATAGCGAGGTTGAAATATCAGTTTTTAAATTTTATGTATTTTTATTATTCAGTCACACTGTTATTAATTGTGAAACTGGTGTAAGAATAAACAGGTGGTTTCAGCAGGGAACTGAGCCCCCACAGCCACCCAACATCAACGAGCAGGATTAGGAGGTGCCATCTGGGCTAGTTGACACTCTCTGCTGTCCCTTTGCCTAGTGTTAGCTTGGTCCAGTAGAGAGCTGATCTGTCACCCAACCCAGTATCAACGAGGTGGAAAGGTGGAATGAGGTGGTCCCAGGTGAACATAGTGGTGACTCCACATCTCCCTTTCATTCTATTCTGTCTTACTCCACCTCTGGTGTCAATGGGACCCAGTAAAATGTTGAACTTCCACTTCAATCCAGCAACAACGAAACAATGAGAATTTGCTCTTCACTTACTCTGTCCGTGGTGTTAGAGGCCCAGTGTAAATCTGAGCTTACACCTCAACCTGAATGTAAGGAGGAGTTGCAAATTGTTGCCCCACTTTCTCTGGGAGGTGTTAGCAGAGCTGAGGGGGAAGGGAATTTTCACATAATCTGCATCTGTATGCAATGAGGCAGTGTGAGTCTTTTGTTGGGATTGGTGGGATTGGTGAGGGGGGCACAGTGGGAAGCTAAACATGCACTCCTGGCCTTTACACTAGCTGTCCACAGGGAAACATCCTGCTTCACTAAAAAAAAAAAAAAAAATAGTTGGTGGGTGCAGAGAGATAAATTAGGAGGTTGAGATTAACATATACACACTACTATATATAAAATAGATAACCACCAAGGACCTACTGTATAGCACAGGGAACTGTACTCAATATTTTCAATATTTTGTAATAACCTATAAGGGAAAGAATGTGAAGAAAATATATATGTATAACTGAATCACTGTGCTGTACACCTGAAATTAACATTGTAAATCAATTATACTTCAATAAAAAAATGCATAGACTCTGGAGTCTCATACTATCATATTTAAAATGTTCAGACTATAATTGAGAAAACATTTATTATATCCAGAACTAGGAAAATCATAACATGAACAAGAGAAGATATTAACAGGTAGCAATAGCAAGACAAATTAGATGTTAGAATTATCTGACAAGTATTTTAAAACAGCCATCATAAAATGTTTCAACAAGCAACTTAAATTCTCTTAAACAAAAAATAGAAAATCTCAGCAAATAAGTAAAAACTTATAAAACATATATAACTGAAAAACAAATCACAAAAACAAATAAATAAATAAAATTCACTGATGGGCTTCAGTGATGATAAGAGGATGAAATTAATTAACTTGAGGACAAATCAACAGAATTTGTGCAATCTGAACATTTGACAGAAGTAGCCTGAAAAAAGTCAACAGATGCTCATGATCAAGTAGAACAATAACAAAAGAGATCACATTTGTATTTTTGGCCAAAAGGAGAAGGTGGAGAGAGTAGAACTGAAAAAGTATTCAATGAAATAATGGCTAAAACCTTCCCAAATTTGCCAAAACACAAACCTGCAGATTCAAGAAGCTCAATGAATGCTAAATAGGGTAAAGCCAGAGTAACCCAAGCCAAGATGCATTGTAATTAAACTTCTGGAACTAAAGACAAAGGAAAAGTCTTGAAAGCAGCCAGAGATAACCAGCACAATAGGCAAAGAAACACCAGCTCAAAGGACAGCAGATTTAATATCTGAAACCTTGAGGCCAGAAGGAAATGCCTCCACGTTTTTGAAGTACAGAAGGAAAAGAGTTATCAGCTGTAATTTCTATATCCAGAAATAATGTCCTTTAAGAACGACAGGGAAATAAAAGACATCTTCAGATAAAATATCATGTTGGTATTATTGCCTACCACACACACAAAAAAAAGAATATACAACCCTTTACCACTTAGTTTTAACTTTTTAAGGAGAAATTAAGGCAAAATGAAGACAATGGTCTTGAATTATTGCTGTTAGTGTTTGTTAAAACATTTTTGATAAACATACTTATTACATATAAAATATAACCTTTTATTTTGGGGGCCATTAAACCAGCTCCTCCCAACTTCTCCACACCTCAGTAAATGGTAATTCCATTCTTCGGTTTGCTCATGCCCCAAATCCTTGGGATTATCATTATTTCTCACTTTTTCTCATTTCCAACATACAACAAAATCCAATAACTTGACCTTTAAAATGACCTCTTCTCACCACTTCTCCTGCCACTTGAGTCTGAGCCATCATCGTTTCATACCAGCTTTCCCAACATTGTTACCTTATATGTTTCTAGGGTTCCAAGATAACAACTTCTCTGAAGTGCAATGAGGTCTGAAGGAATTAGAGAAACTGGGAACAGTTTCTGGCATTGAACAGCCTCTTGTTTTCCTAGTGTACCACACAGACATTCTTAATTTCTATGTGGGCTTCCTGGAGCGGAAAAGATTGGGGAGAATTGGTTCTAGACAATTGCAGTAACCTGTACTAGTTTTCCTGTTGTATCCTCTGCCTTCCTTGGTGTATTTTACACAGAGAAAATAAGTGATTTTTTTAAAAATGTAAGTCTGATAATGTTTACACCTACTCAAACAGTCCAAAGCCTTACCATCTGTTATGGCTACTCAGTATTTGGTTCAGATGTAAATGCTCATGGTGCCACACACACCAAGAGGGTCTGAAAAAGTTTACTACTCACTTAAGGTGGTTTTCTGGGAAGAGCAGTACTACTCCCAGGGGAGTCTGAAATGTCTTGAAAGAGCAGAAAAAAGACTGGCTTGGGGATTTTATTATGGTTAGGCAGTAGAGCCTGGGTGAGAATGTCTGTGTGCAGATACGGGCTTCTGTAGTTTGAGTCTCCTGCTGGAACCAAAGGAAGGAGCAAGGGTTTTCTTTTTATCAGCTTTCCCAGATGCCAGGCAGAAGAGGAAGAGCAGGGTAAGCCTTAAAAGCTCTCAGCAGTCAAACAACAAAAACATGGAGTTAGACTCTTCATTATAGCAAAGAACTGAAAGCATGTCCCAATCTCTTTACCATACAGAACTCCCTACAGAGTATGGCTCCCTGCTACATCCCATAACTACCTTCACCACTCACTGCTATCACCCATTCTGCTTCACTCAGAGTGGCCTCCTATTTCTCCAGAATCCAAGCAAACCCCTAGAACTTAGAATAGTCCTTGGTAAATATTTGTCAAGTAAAGGGACACATTTTTTCCAACAAAGTTTAAAGTTATTCCGTCTACCTGTCCTTCCCTACAACAGAATAAGATTCATATGTAGCTTATTTATGAAAATTTTTTGTATCATTTTTCTTTTTAATGGCCTCTAGAAACTTTATTTCAACCTTTTTATTAAGTAAAAATTAGTTGATTCTAGTTTCTAGCTTACATTGATATTTAATTAAAAGAAGATAACATATTTTACCAGTTTCTAAACACCCATTTATTTTTTGCTCTTCATTTCTTTTTCTTAAGATTCAGTCGGTCCTTGCTTAAGTAGTCTTTTATTAGATTTTCAGCAATGTTTTGTCCAAATAGAAAAAAAAAATCTCTTAATATGTATGTACAATTTAAAAATTACCTACACTTTTGTAGTATACACTCTGTGACAGTAATTTTTTTATAAACACTTTGAAAAGATGCTCTTTAACTTCTGCCAGTATTGTTTCTGGTGAGAAGAGGGCTTGTTCAATTTTTTTTTTTTTGGCCACACTGCATAGCGTGTGGGATCTTAATTCCCCGACCAGGGACCGAACCTGTGGCCCCTGCAGTGGAAGCATGCAGTCCTAACCACTGGGCTGCCAGAGAATTCTGGGCTTGTTTAATTATTGCTCATTTGTAAGCAATACATCTCTTCCCTTTGTCTAATGTTTCATTAAGAGGAGAATGTTGTAAATTTATTTGTTTATTTGTTTTTAATCCATATCTGCTTTGAGTTAGTTGTTGGTTGTTTGCTTGGTGTAAAGGTTAATTTTGTTTACCTCAGTATATTACCATACTACTCTATCTCAGATTTTCAGTTATTCCCAGCTGAAGTTCTGAATTCAGATCCAGGTCTTATATTGGTAGGTTATGGCTCCTGTACATTGGTGTTATTTAAAATATGTCATATTCAATCTATGAGATAGTAAATAATGCAGGACCTGGTTGTCTTTCTCTTCTTGCCTCTCTGGGTATGAAATTTTAAGTGGGTTGTGGATCCAGAAGCAAGCAATCACTTTTTTAACGTTTCCTATTCCTAAGTTTTATGCAATGAGCATGGCTCTAGGCAGTGTCTTTATTTTTACAGAGTACTTTTCATTTCTTACTCCATCACTGTCTAATTCATGTCCTATTCTCTGGGATTCCACATTTAGACTCTAACAGGCCTGCAGACTCAACACTGCCCACTGTTTTTTGTTACTTTTCCAAGTAGTTATCTTTCAGAACACAGTGCAATAATACCTTTTTAAGTAAACTTTTTTTTTAAAGCATGACAGACATATTAGGGTACATTTAACCAATTTACACATTGATAAATCATCTCAAAGAGGATACACCCATATGACTACTAACCTAATGAAGAAAGAGTATTACTAGCATTCTCGAAGCTCCCTTAATTTTCCTGCCTCATTACTAAACATAGTTTCTTCCCCAAAACTATCCTGACTTCTACCGATTTAGGTGGTAAAGAGGACTATGACTTTTCAATTCCATCTTTTTACATCTTATCTATCAATGCTATGAGTTTGCAGTAGAGTCAGGAGGGGACTTAAAGTGAGAACAATGATGATACCTCTCCAGGAAGGAAATCCAGAACTTTTCTGGAACAATGCTTGCTTTTAGGGTCCTCTACTGTAGGTTCCTGCCCAAGTCCCAACACTTATTATGCCTGCGTGCTTTCACTTATCTAAAAGGCATGGTACCCTGTCTTTGATAGCAGCCAGCAAACATGACATTAACTGCTTTTGTGCTTATATGGACTGAAAATATCGGTTTTTAGAGCATTTACATCAGTGAATAATAATGACATAACTTCTGGGTGCTCACACATACTATTAACTTCTACTGTTAAACTTCTTTTGGCCTTATTTTCAGAGATAACCTAGGGTTAGGGAGATTGATTTGAATCTTCTGTGTGTTTCTCAGGTTTGTACTGTCAGTCTAAACTGATGTCATTTCTGTCTTCCAGATTACTATTAAAATAAGTGACTTGGGACATTGCACATGTGCCTGTGTTTTTTAAATGAAATCTAAAACTGATAAAAATTATTTGATTTGACTTTTTTTCCCTCTATGTAAATGCTAAATGGGGCTCCCGAGAAGTGTCAGGTGAACTTGGTCCAAGTTTTCAGGAGAACTCACTCCTTCCCAAAGGATATAAAGAAAAGATTTATGACTTTAGGTGAAAATCATAAGAAAGCTGGTGACTGTAGATGACTTTAGCTTTGGGTTTCTGGTTCATTGGGAGTCTAAAATGAAACTTGGCGATTGCAGGGGGCATACCTCTATAAATGAGAAGGAAGACTTTGCACAATCTGTGCAAAATGGGCCTCAGTCTATGGCAGTCTATTCACATACATTATGTCTCCAAAGACCATAGAGTTAACTTGAAGAAAGTAGACTATATTTTCACCTTGAGCTTTAGCGTTGTCAGTGATGTTTTATGAGTAGTTTGGAATTCCCAGTTTCCTCAGGTAAAGCAAATCTTGATAACATTTTGCTTTACTCACAAGTGCAACTGAAACACTACCCTGAAATGAACTTGGTCCACATTGCAATATGCTCTCCAGTATTTGGAACAGGAAATCAATTTATGTCCGTCTGTATATCTCACACCATGTACATAATTCATTAAGGAATTAGAGCTCTGAGTTTTTGGAGTGTTTTTTTCCCCTGCTATGGAATTTTTAATATGAAAGCCTGAATCAGAGTGTCTGTTTGTGATTTAAAAGCCCCCGAATTGAAGACTTTTGCAGGTGCATGTTGGCTTATGGGTGGGATCTAGACGATGGATGAACTCACATTTCAGCACCAAAGTAGAAAATGGGCATGGAATGAATCCTCTCTTGCCTCATTAGCAACTGGCTTCATAAGGAACATCTGGAGTTTGCATAGGTATTTTATGACTAAAATAGCAGAAGTCACACCACCATTGGCTGTAGTACTACTAGGCTAAGAACCACAACATAGTCATTGAAAGAACAGTCTTCTCATTGATTAAAAAGGCTCAAGTATGTTTCTCTTCTAATTTATGAGGAATTATGCAAAATTACCTTTTATAGACTTTGGTTCCACCTTCTACTTGGCTCTTATAGCCAAAGTCTCCACCTTCTACTTCTAATTTAGTGCATCGTAGAACTTGATTGCCTCTTATTAACACAAGGAAAGAGAAATGAGCAATATTTACAGAGAACATCTTCTTTTAGTTGCTCCCTGATTCTGCTGGTCCTGCTGTAGAGATATCATAGCACATGGGCAAATCAGCAAAATTGAATTATGGACAAGATATGGGTTTCCTGCTCTGTCACAGTGAAGGCAGTGAATGTATTATGAAATTAAGTTTAAGATAGTATTTAGCCCTGTGTAGTTTCCTACATCAGTTTTCTTGAAAGAACAAGAGTCCCTTTTTCTCTATTATTCAGATCCATTGAGTTGGGTGAGATAAAGCACCTGAGGAATATGGAGAAATACCTGACATCTTTAGAACAAAATTAAACAGAAAGAGGCTCCTGCATGCTTGGATAATTCAATCTTGCTGAAGGGAGAGGTTCTTTTATTTTAAGGGAGAAATTAGAAAGTGTTTTCTCAGCCTCCTGATATCAAGCATAAATATTACTCAGGAAACCATCATTACCACGATGTTAGGGTTAATATACATGGAATGCTTCAAGGAGCAGATTCCTTCTTCCACAGAGATCCAGTGACTCTGAACATGGGAAAAGAGCTCTGGGGATTCTGACTCTAGGGCAATCACGTTCCAATTAATAAATAAGGGTAATTGTTTTCTTACTTAGAAAGGCAAAACCTTCATTTCTTTGAAGATTCTTAATATTTCAGTTAAAATGTTAAGTTCCAGATACATAAAAATGAGCGTGATCTTTGGTGTCATTAGCCTCTTTTTCAGATTCTTTTCCATTACACTTTATTACCACTATTATCTGTTCAATGAGTTAAAATCCATGGTGCGCTGAGAGGGTAAAAAACAGAGGTGAGAATGGTCAGGAGAGGCTTCTCTGAAGAGGTAATAAGTAAAATGATATTTGATTGGTGATATTTGGTGATAATGGAAGAATGAGATGTCAGTTTCTCAGAAAGCAGAGATAAGAAATCTCAAGCCAGGTTAGTGTGTGTTAAGGTCCTGGGGCAGGAAAGGATGGAGTTAGTTCAAGGCACTGAAAACTATTGGAGTTAGAGCCTAGTGAGGAAAAGAGAAAGGAGCAGGAGGTGAGACTGTACAGGTAGGCGGGAGTTAGGTGTTCTTTTCTTTCTCTCTAGTAGTTGGAATTTGTAACATAAAGGATACAAGACATAAAGGGTCCAATGAATTTAGCATGCAACAAGGGACTCTAAAGACTTTGAAGTCTGAATAATCTTCACCTGCATAGACAGTGAGAGGGTAACTGTTTCCTTATGATGTACATAGGGAAGAAGATTATTCTAGTATTACTATATAATACATTATGATTGTATAGAGGTTTTGAATTAGCTAATGTTTTTCACAAAGTTCTTTCTCCTTTACTACAAAATATTTCTAAGTGGATAGAATTCACATTTATGGTCAGTTTATCAAAGGAGAGATTATTAATTCTTGAATATACAGAAAGATAATGACAATTAATAGAGATTGCATATCAGACAACTTTTATTTTAAAAGTTCCCATGATAGGTATATACTTGATTTTGAAACACTACAAAATTTAGATGAGGGTTAAAGAATTGTTTTCCCTTGGTATTGTCTAAATCAATGTATAAAATGGAATTCAATTTTTTATGAAGTTCAGGAACTGGCAAAACTGATAGAGGATGCCTCTGGCAGAGAGGGAAGGGGGAATAAAGGAAAGTTCTGCAGTAATAGAAATTTTCTGTATCCAGAAAAAATAAATAAAAATATTGTGGTTGAGTCCCCAGACGATTTTAATGTGCAATGAGATTTGAAAATTACCATTATGAATAGAATACCTTGGTCAAGCAGGTGACTTGGAATTATAGAAACAAAGAAAACAAAACAAACAACACAATCACTAACTGTGGGGCTATTTAACCAAGTTCACTTATTTAGGCAGAAAGTGCCAAAACCTGAAATACACCCATTTTAGAGTTTATAACATTATCTGGGAAAATGTTTAAAAGGAATATTCCTAGTCTTCATTCCCTGTGATCTTAACTTAGCATGAGAATTGCTAAAGATGCCACCTTACTCCCAGCCTGCCAGTGATTGTAATGTTGAAAAGATATTGATTTAAACCTTTACTAAAGTTGAAATTATGCCCAAATGAAACTGTAAGCCTTAAAAAATATTTAATGCTCTGTTGATATTGAATACATGAAAACTACCAGGAATTTAGAAATTAAGATTCATATTTTACTGATTAAAATGTGTTTGATGTGTCTGTGTATTGATTTATTTACATTTATCACCTATTATTTTGAGAGTTGTGAGAAGTACAAGATGTTCTGGAGAAAGAGAGCTCACAGAGTATTTGAAGAATTTAGCTGTGTCTTAACATGACACTTGGAATAGTTGCCAGAAATAAAGAATAATACATCTCAATTATCCACTAGAAAACTGTTAATATTGGGAATACTTTTTAAGTTATTTAAAACTTTCATAATAGAATGGGAAATTGCTACTTATCTTTATATACTTGATCAATACATTTACAATTTATCCCTAAATCTTTTTTAAAACTGTCTCATTAAAAAAATCATTTCTACTACTTAGCAGTGATATGTCCCATAGATATTCCACTATTTAACAATGATAGAGTGTTTACTCTTTAGACTAAAACCATAAATCAGGAGAAAACAGTAATCTCAAGTCCATTTTTGGATCAGAAATTTTTCAGACTGTATTTCTTTGTGCACGTGTGCCTCTAGGTTCATTTGCCTGTGTTCTACCTCACTGACTTTCATTCAGAAAGTTTCCAAACACTGATTCTTCATTAATTACTCATTTCAGAGCTGCAAGAAGTACGGATGTTCAATCCTGAACAACTCATAGAAACAGGAAAGAAAGGAGTCATACAAGACATGTTTAAAATGCTTTTAAATGTAGGTCACAAAACAAATTTTTTCCTTCAGTGTAAACCTGGTAGTGCTTCATCTGTAGGCTTTTGTGGTCTCTGCTCTTCTGAAATAGCAGGAAATGTTTTAACAATTAGAGTGAGCAAATTGTAAAGGGAAATATGGTAGTGAGTTACCAGCCTAGTCCTTAAAACATTCCTTTCCTAATGTAGTCCTGATGCTGCTCCTTCTTCTATTAGTTGGGGCCACTGCATTGCCATAGGCAAGAATCAAATGCACAGTAGTTTGATAATGGTAATACATGCAACAATAGAACAAAAACACAGTTATGATAGAAGCAAAGAAGACATCAACTGCATTTACCTTAAACCATGTTTTAGGTTCCCCTTGAACATTAAAACCCAGACTAATTTCAGTGATGTGTGTTTGTCTCATCTTCATTCTTTAAAAGTTCTAACTTTTCCAAAATCAGATACTATTTTTATTTATTGTACCCAGCCTGGAAAAAGAAATGTTGATGCATGAGTTATATCCACTTATTTTTCATTGTAAAGGAAGACAAGGATATATATTTGAAAATAAAAATGCTTGAGTAGAAAGAAAGGAGGTTCATGGGAATATATCTATTAAAATTTCTAGTAAGATAATAGACATCTTAAAATTAGTTTTCTTATATTGATTTCAAGATATATGAACTTTTCAATGTTTCACCCCATCCCAGACCTTAAGAATTTGTTTTCAAGAGTTATATCCCTAAATCTACCATATATATATATGGTAGATTTAGGGATTCTATATTCTATATATATATATATATAGAATATATCCCTAAATCTACCATATATATATATGGTAGTTATATCCCTAAATCTACCATATATATATATGGTAGATTTAGGGATTCTATATTCTATATATATATATATAGAATATATTTATATTCTATATATATATATATATATATAACATATAAATAATTTTTTAAATCTCTAGTTATATATGGTGTTGGATGAACAAGCAAATGAACTTAGTCTAAAAGTTCAGTTGAGGTAACTTCACCAAAGTATTAGAAACATTTACTGAAAGAAAATACATGATCTTCTTTAGAAAATTATTCTAAATATGTGATTCTCTTGGATATTAGAGTACTATTAATCCAGGCTAAATTCAATGTGTGATTTTGGCTAATAATTAAGATCACAAGCAACACAGAATTAGGTTCCTGTGGAATCAAGGGCAGTAACCAATAAGAGGAGACAAAAAGCAACTCCTTAAAAATATATATGTTTAAATTTAAGATGTAATATTTAATACGTGTGTGTGTGTGTGTGTGTGTGTGTGTGTGTGTGTGTGTGTATACAGGAAGATTCAAAGTTAGTAGTAAACTTGAATTAAAATATGCCTTACACTTATATCTGATTATGGAGTATTTGTTAAAACCTGGGTCCTGGGGTCAAATTTCATTGGTTCAAAGATGTTCTCCATTGCTTTATTAGCTCGACTTTCTGCAAGTGTTTATATTACTAAGGTTAAATTTTATAACTGAAGAAACTGGGAGAATAATATGACCTCTATTACTGGTTTGTATGAAGTTGATATGAGATAATTCATCTAAGGCATTCCACAAAGTACGTTCATGTCACAGTCAATTAATGTTCAATTACTTAAGAGCAAATAGATGTACTTTTGTGTTATCTAGTTTACCTCACTCTACCCCTGCCTTCATTTTTAATTATTGTTCTAATTTGGGCATGAAGAATTTTGAAAGAAAAGAAAGGAAATACATTTACAACCAAGTAGTTTCCCTATTTAGTACGAGATTTAGTAAGGCATTAAGTAACGTGTAGTCAGTTAAACCTCTTTGAATAATGGAAAGTTTGGTGATTTCTTATTCCTTTAAGATTCTCTTACTATATCCATATTGTCCATTGTTTCATATATTCTGGCAAAGGGTATAAATCTATGGATTGTTCTTCAACATTTCTTTCAGCCTTATTTGCTAAACCTGCAGACCCAAAGGTATTCTTCCTCGATATAGCACCTTGAACCCATTTTTAATTATTTAAATTCAATTTTGATAAAATTTACACTTCAATTCTTCCTTTCTCAAGGATGTTTTCCTTACTAGGCTGCTTTTCTCCATCACACTGTTACCTTTATTAATCAGTGGCATAAATTGTCTTAGATTTACCCTTTATTGTTGACTATAAATACGTCTTCTATATTTTAATTTCCACCTTTTACCACCTTGAATCCATGCTAGTTAGCACCATTCTAGGCATATATTTGGCACTAAATAAATGTTTGTTACTAATAATGGATATGTGATTATAGTAATATTTGTGTGATGATAACTAAATTTTTAGACTGAACATTAAGTTTATACAATGTCTCAATTACAACACTCAAGGCACTAATAATTTTTAAAGATTTTAGTTATGGGAACTTGCTAGACATATATTATGTGGATGATTTGATTTGGAGGAGGACATATGTACCTGTTTGTTGTATCTCAAAAGACAGATACATTGTCTTTGGACCATTTACTTGAAACAAATAGCTGTATTCATTAGCAAATAGTCAATTTATCCAGAATTAAGGGTACGCTTAAAATAACATTAGAAAAGGGAAACAGATAAAGAGTGCATTAGAAGTTTAACAAATCTGACTTAGAGATCTGAACTCACTCTACATGTGGAATCCATCAAGCCAACTCTAGTGGCACTTGCAAACTTCCCTTTTCTGTAACTGTTCCTCATTAAACTCAGAGGGATCGAGGATAACTTTTTTCAGTAATTTATGACATTTGTGTCTATTTGCAACAGTTGTAAAAATACAGTATAACCAGGAAACATCATAAAACACTCATAAACTCTTCTAAAGGCAGCCAAAGAGCTAGACTTTCCACAGCAGTTAATGATACAAATGTGAGTGAATTATCCCTCGGCAGAGGCTGTGTGAAATCTCTGAACTATGTGATGGATTTTAGCAAATATTTAAGGCATAAAAATAAAAACAAAATCAGTTTTATAGAAAACTTATATAAGAGAAAATTCTTCAATAATTCTGTCAGCCTCAAGTATGAATTATTGTGGGAGAAAAATGCATGTCACTGAAAAATATCTAATCTTATCATAATATTTTAAAATATAATGTTCTCTGAGAGGTTATAATTTACTTACTGCTTAAAAGCAATGAGCTCAGTTTATTATAGGTGGAAAGTGAATTGTTATCCATATGGAAAATGCAGATAAATATTCTACAAGTGGACAATTTCATAAGAAATTACAAATGCCAGGATACATACATTTATATATTACTGATACATGTGTTTATGAATACATTACCTTAGTTTAATTTTATTGGAAATGGTATGCATTTTACAACTTTTAAAATAATACCTGAAGGATATTGGTGCTTTGAGAGTTCACATTTTATGGTTCCTTGCACTACTCCATGTGAAAATAATTCCAAATTAATGTTGGCAAAGAATTTTTGCTACCCAATTGATAGTACTTGTTGAGTTCAATTTATTTCCTATTTTCTAAGTTCCTGATATGTCTTTGTATTTATTGGCATATGTGAGAACTTTCCTCCCCAAACCATACAAGGAATGCCTTAGAGTTGGATTGCCATAAACAGACTGATCTTTTCCCCAGAAACTAAGCTATTGAGAAGATTAAGAAGAGTTGAAGTTCTCATAGTTATGCTACTAGTTTAATTCACTCCTAGACTGAAAATAATAAAAATTAGGTCACATTCTAGGTTAACTTGGCTTTAACAACACAATTCCCACTGCGATTATTAACTGGATCTCTTGGGGATGCCATTTTCTGGAATTCAAAGATTGCTGAAACGCAGAGATGAAACTCTTTTGGCACAAAGAGGCTGTCTTGTTCCAATTTGAAATAAAAAAAAAATTTGGTAATAACTTGGAAGAGTCACTAGCCAGACTACACGTATTCTGGAAGATTTCTTTCCCAAGAGAATCTGAAAAGTGAAATATTAGAGGGAAACATAAGCACATTGTCATCACTATCTGGTCTGGCAGTCTGCTAAACAGCTAAACATAGTAAAAGTAGTATGATCAATCTCTTAGTAATGGGACACAGCAAGATAAAGTAGGCACACTAAGGACAATGGCCCTTATGTACAGTTATGGACAATAGATATATTTAGTTCACCCATATCCTCTCCACAACTTCCCATATTCAACAAACCCTTATTCTCTGTGCACACACCTCACCTATCATTGAAGATTTTAAGATCCAAGTTGTAGAGTCAAAAGGAACAAATAAATTTTTTAATTAATGAAAAAAAGAGAAAACAGAGTAGTGGAGATTGAAATTTCTAAGAAATGATTAAGTTAAAAAAAAAGAAAAAGAAATGAGACAAAGAAGATAATGTCAGTTAGCCTCATTCCCTCATTACCCTAAATTGGAAATACTGAATGTAGAGGTCACATCCTTTTTCATGATTACTTCGTCACAAATATCCATATTAACAGATAAATTAAAAATATAAAACACATACCTATATACACGTATGTGCGCTTAAAGTAAAACTACTTAAGTGGATTGAATTTTAAAATATGATTTTATTGAAAAAAATGAAAAATAGCAAAAACTAATTGAAAACTACTATGGACACAGTCCAAATGTACTCTGTAAATTTTGTTTCTTTGTCCAGGCACCAGCTATATAGAATATTGACATTACAGAATGTAAACACATGCACAACACTTACATCATTACATCACATGCTGTTAATTACCTAGCATACTGTGAAATCTCCTAACCTGCTATAAAATACACACTTTAAAAAAAATTGGAAATGTTTCAACTTATTGCCTTTCTTTCTAAAAATGACCTGAAATTGATGTTTTCAAGACATAGCTAAACATGCATGACACTAGTCACAGAGGAACACCATAATAGTGTATATGCTCACTAACATTCATTTAATAACCTTTGCTTGGGTATATGGTGTACCTATAAATTGGTTGTAAACTGAGACCTCTACTGTAAAGGATTGAGAGAGTTCTCTACCCTGATTAATCAAAAATGTGTTAAACAACATTTCAAAGACAAATAAACCATGAAAAGTTCATCACTAGTGAGATTTGTGTCCTAGATTTTGCTAGTAATAGCTTGCATGTCACTCTCCACCCCTTCACTGAGATTGTAAATACCAGGTGAAAATGTGAGAGTAATGGCCAAGATATTTTATTAACTATTTTTCAAGTCAGTCCTCTAGCTGTAGTTTTGATTCTCTATTCTTTGAGATATGAGTGTTCAAGGAAATAGTTTTGATGTATTTTGTGTTTGCAATAGCCCAATATTCAAAGCAGGCTTGATGGGACCACGATACTATATTCATTCATGTTATCTTTCTAGCTCTCCAGAGCTACCACAGAAATTGTACAGGGGTGATTTCTTATGGGATCCTGCTCAATGAACAAGTTCTCACCCAAGTCCTCAATCTCATCCTCATCTCCACTCCCTCTGTCTCTTCACTTCATGAAAAACCTCTATGCTTACTTTTATGCCAGTTCAAACAACATATCTTCTTTGAAGTCTTCCTTTTCTTAGGCAGAGTAATCTCTCTCTTTGATTTTCCCATAGCACTTTGTACATAATTATTACAGCACTTATCACATTGTATTGTGATGTTGGGTATTTTTCTATAACTAATGTATGGGTACCCAGTGAAATGGATAGTCTTATTCATCTTTTTTTTCTTTTAAATCTGTGGGATCTTGCATAAGGAAGCAATAAATAAATGCTTGTTAGTCTTCTATTTCGGACATCACAGTCATTTCTTTTCATAACCACTATTTGCTTAAGTAGTCTGTAATAAAAATGTGACAATATAAGACAATTGATTTTAAGTACCATTTTGTGTGTAGTAGAGAAGTGCAAATGAAACATTCAAAGTTTGGGGCACAACCTTCATATTTTTCAAAAGGCTAGTACATGTGATTTCAGGTAATGTTGTAAATGATAGGTGAGTCAGTGTCCTCTTTATTATTTTTCTGAATTTTTCTTCTATAATTACAGCTAGCTGGGGAGGGGGAGTGATAATGTAAAGGACTAGGAGATCACATAACTATATTTTGGCAGAAAAAGAAGAATTTCCCTTTTGGAAGTACAGATTTGTGTTGTTTTTTTTGCTGGAAGCCTAACTTCCATACACTGACCCAGGCTGAATGAGGTACTCCCTTACTTGGATATAAGGCATTCATCCTATGACAATGTGTAGGTAAAACAAACAAACAAGCAAAAAAAAAAAAACACAAAAAAACAATTTCAACTTATATTTGAAACTTCAACTCAGTTGAAAGGGAAACTTTGTGATATGTAATTGAAAGATAATTTACGTAGCACGTAGAGGCCTCCAAACTATTTTAAGTAAATTAAAGATATGTTTATTTGTCAAAAATTACTAGTCTCAATAAACTGGTCCTTATAAAAGAAAATGGGTAAATTTATCAAGCAGAATGAGCAGTTTTAAAAAATTTAATATAAAAAGTAATATCATATGACTTCTATAAAATAACCTATATTTTGCTTAAATCATATCTCTCAGGCATGACTGCAAAACAGTGAGACAAATATTCTTATGTCCCTCTTGTAACTTGGACATGAGATGTAAGTAGTATAAATTTGCAGAAATATAAGATATTAAGGATTATTGTAACTGTTAGCTCTTTTAATAATTTTAATGTTATTTTAAGCAAAATCTAGGGTCAATAGTGAATTGATTATAAAAATGTTCTTTATTTTTAAAGTCTAACCTACTCTGAGTATATAAATTGGAATGCTTTTTTTAGGACCTGATATTAGTCTTTTCAATACATTAAGTGGGATTCATGTTTTTTCCAGAATTTAATTAAATATATCAATGAAGAAGCCAAGCAACAATAATGGTGATGAGTAGAAAATTAAATCAGTGAGAAAATCAGTATTTAGAGAATTTCATTTTATAGAATAAAAAGATGATTGAAGAAGTAATAAGGATATTAAAATGGGGTATATTTTATACTGTTGCTTCATTAACAAATGAGAGAAAGAACAACAAATTTTTAACTAAAATAAATCATATTTAGACAGGATTAATATAACAAAGGTCCCTGGGCTACAAATACATACTGAATGCCCTTTTGCTCTCTGTGAGAATAAAAATCTTTCTAAGGTCACTCTCTACTGCATGGATAGATGGAACAATTTGCTGGAATCCGTGCTGCCTGAGGTAGATAAATTTAAAATCATGAGGTAGTGGATGGCAGGCAGGGCCGAGTCAGAAAAATATGGTTGCCATATGACACTTGCTACTCACTACCTGAATAAATTCTTAAAAGAAAAATATGAATGTGTGTCACTAGTTTTAAATGTAAAATGGGAACAGTCATTCTTAAAAGGGGCTTCATTAAAGATAATAAATTAAATGAACTTAAATGAGATATGCAGAATGACCCATTTTAGATATCATAAACCATTAATCCTCTTCCTATCCTCCTCAGGTGTCTCCTGAGACATAAAAATATAACAGGTTAAATTAATTTAGGAACTTTTGTTTCTATCTATGATAAAATTGTAAGATGGAAACTCCCATTAGGAAAAACTAGAGAAGCTAGGTAATATGTCAGAAAAACCTTTTGAAAGCATCTGAGGACTACTGAAGCAGCCAGGGCTTTGGAGGCCAAAACAACAGAGACAAGAAAACCATGAAGAAATGAATCCATCTTCTTTTAACATTTTTCTCATTGGGGTATTTTTGATTCTTGGTGTTGGTCCAACATTTGAGAATCTAGGAAGAGTGTAAGAATCAAGCAGAATTTTCCTCTATGTTGTTGGCTTGGCTTACACAACATGGAAATATTGAAATGCCCGGGTGAACATTACATGAATGGCCATGATTCTGGAGAGAAGAGAACTACAATGAATTATGTAAAGTATTGAACTCTTTTCCTTCTTGGCACTTAGTAAATTCTTAAGCTTCACAAGGCAAGAAGCTAAGAAGTCAAACAAAAAGCCACTGAAAGCCCAGTCAAGTTTTCTAATGTCTCATGGTGTAGACTAGACCAATTTAGAATTCAGGACCTCCCAAGAAGTAAGGGGTCTTAGTATACTTCCCAATCCCTCAACTGAGAAATCTTGTGGGCTACACCTCAGCAGTGACACATATGACACATAAGTAAAGCAAGCATTACAAAGAATGTACCCAGACTCAAATAAATTCAGCACTTGTTTGAATTAAGGCAATTTTTTCTCTTCCTATTTTGGAAAAACAAACTTCCAAAGGAAGATAGAGTTAGCATCATTCAAAGATTCTTGACTCTTCTGTACATAGAATATGGCATTCCATCAAGAATAACCAGGCATATTAAAAAAGAGAGAAAGAGAGAGCAAGAGGAGAACAAATAAACAAAATGCAATCCATTTATTACACAGATTTACCATTATAAAGCACATATTTTTAAAAATTAAAATGATTAATGCAATCAACATACAGATGGCAAGATGAAGAATTCCACGCAAATCAGTCTGAAAAGAGCTTTCATGTAATCCATTTATCTTTGTTCCTAAATTTGACTATGCAGGCTGAACTAAATTCCAACAAATGCATTTATTTAAAATATACAGAGGTTAGGAAATTATAAAGAAACTAGAAAATAAAAATTTGAGAATGGTGAAATTTTATTTATTAATAAAATTAAGAACTAAGTATATAGATTTAACAACATATTCATGTATTAAGTAAATGAACTAACACAGCAGAAGAGTGGAGTAGTGCATTGTAGTGTAGGAAAGTAGACTATATCTTGGCTGAATCAAAAAGACTAATTTTTTTTAAAAAAAACTACTCATACACAACCACACACACATACAAACATACACGCATAAGACACATACGAAACAGTGAAAATGTGTGAGATGTGTATATTTAGAGTTCTAGAAAAGCTGAAGAGAAAAAATTAAATGAAAGTAATATTTGAATGATGATAGCCCTTTATTTATTTAAAACTGAGAAAATACCTTAATCTAAAGATTTAAGGTATATTACATACCCTAAGCAAGACAAATACAAAGTAAACCACCTCTTGGTATACCATATTCAAGCTACTGTAAAACCAAAAACAGATCATCATTTAAAGTGATCATAGATAAAAAGGTATATCATTTTTACAGATGCAACAAGAAAATTCATAGTTCAGCTCTTAACAGAAACAATAACAGCTAGAAGTTACTGGAAAATAAAGGTTTAAAATGTATTATTTAAATGGTGGGTGCTAGTTTTAGCTATTTATTAGTACACTCAAATTCTATCTTGAGATCAAACTTACAATAAATTAAAATGTTAAAAAAAACCTTCAAAATTGTTTTATATACTAGCAGATGATAAACCTCTGTATCTATAACTTTGAAAACAAACATATCCCTTATTGTTCTTAGGAAAACAAAATTACAGTTAGACAGCTATCTTTAAATGGCGTAATGCTTTTCTCTTGGTTAGCTGTCATAGCTTATTCCCATAACTGCTTGGTCTTTCAAAACTTCTGAGTTCAAAACAATATGCAGAATTATTCTTAATATTAACATTGTTTTTTTCTTCTTTATATATTTTATGTTTAACTTTGTGTCTTTCAATCTTAGAAAAGAAAGGTAAGCTATCAATTACTGTGTAGAAGTAAGTTTAAAACTGACAGAATGATTTTGAAAGTAGTGGAGGATGGTATATATTAAGACTTGAATGTAATTAGAAATTGGGTGTTTTAAAATATGGAATGAAGCCAATATTTCCCTATTCATTTGTAGTTCTTTTCTTAGAATTAGTTTAATTTGACACTTAGCATTAATGTTTCAGGTTGTAAAATATAAATATATGAGCGTAAACAAAAACATAGTACAAGAGTTAGTATAAAATAACATATTGCAAAAATACATCACTGTAAAAAATGACAATGCTGAAGGGAGACATAATGCATGAGATATACATTTCATTTTGTGGAATTTCTCCCAGATGGATCTTGGTAAGATATTTACTTCATCTTTGCTTCCCAAATACTTCCTTTGCCCCAAGAAATGTAAAACCTTCAATGTATTTGGTCCTTGTAAAGGCTACTCCCTCTTGTATTCTCTCTCTTGCCTCCTTTCAGTAGTCATTAATTTAGCTTACAAATTAGTAGGCAACATAAATGTGAATTTAGAGACTAATTCTGAGAATGCAGCCACATTAATGCTAAAGCACAGCAAAGCAGTTAGGCTATGTGATTTCTTTTCCCCCATGTTAGTTTTGTTTATGGACTGATACATCAATGAAACTTCAACCACTTCTTTAGATTCTGCTGACTCTGATCTAATGCTTGAAAGACTAAACATTCCACAGTCTTTTCTAGACTTAGGGCAGCATTATTTAAGAGAACTTTGTCTTAGAATTAACTGAATATTTGCTGAAATCCCACTCATTCCATAGGAAACCTTACTTGTATGAAAAGATAGAATGTATTAAGGGCTTAAGGGTTTAATACTACTGCATTTGAAAACTGAACTTTTATTGAACCTTTAATATGAAAGAACTAAGAACATTTAATTTGGTAAATAGAAAACTAATCAATATCTTACGTCTGGAAAACAAACCTCGTGAGATGTTGATTAAAAAATGAAAATGAAGTTCACAAAAGATGATATACTAGTCAGTGTTTTCCAGAGAAACAGAACCAGAAGGACAGAAATATAGATATAGATATAGATATGCTAAGAGAGATTTATTAAGAAGGATTGGCTCATGTGAATATGGAGGCTGAAAAGATCTATGATCTGCTGTTTGTATCTGGAGGCCCTGGAAAGCCAGTGGTGTAGTTCTGGTATAAACTTGAAGGCCTGAGAAGCAGGGGAGCCAGTGGTGTAGATCCTAGTCTGAATCTGAAAGCCTGAGAACAAGGAGCACTGATGCCTGAGGGCAGGGGTAGATGGATGACCCAGATCAAGCAAAGAGCAAATCCTTCCTTCCCCTGTCTTTTTGTTCTATTCAGACTCCCAATGAATTGGATGGTGCCCAGCAGCATTGGTGAAGGTGATCTTTACTTAGTCTACTAATTCAAGTGCTAATCTCTTACAGAAACACCTTCACAGACACTCTCAGAAATAATATTTTATCATCTATCTGGGAATCCCTTAGCCCACTCGAGTTGAGACATAAAATTAATCACCACTGTCGAGAAGTTTGAAATTTGCTTCACAATAAATTTTGTAGATACAAACAAAACGAAACAATATTTAATATGCAAGATACAGACATCCTGCATGATAATGATAGCTTTTGAGACAGGAAAACATAACATCTGTGGAACAGTGAATAAAAATACTGATGAAGTTTTAGTTGGGAGAAGTAGTTTTGGAAAACAACACATCCAATTGGAAAAATAATTACTTAATACTTGACCTTGTTCGTATAATGGAGACATTTGAATAGAAGGTAAGGGCATGTGACTGTATTTTACTGCAGCAGGAAAGCAGAGTCTTCTTACCTTTTCTAAACTGAGTACAAGCAAATATCTCTAACCTCTTTTTCAGTTATTGACAGTATGTTCTTCAAGTTTTTCTGGTTGGATACAGGGATGAGTTCTTGGCACTGTGTGAGGTAAAAATAAATTAAGAAATAAGAAATGATAAATAGGGCTTCCCTGGTGGCACAGTGGTTAAGAATCTGCCTGCCAATGCACGGGACACAGGTTCAAGCCCTGGTCGGGGAAGATCCTACATGCTGAAGAGCAGCTAAGCCTGTGAGCCACAACTACTGAGCCCATGTGTCGCAACTACTGAACCTGTGCTCTAGAGCCCATGAACCACAACTACTGAGCCCGTGTGCCACAACTACTGAAGCCCGTGTGCCTAGAGCCCTTGCTCCGCAACAAGAGAAGCCACTGCAGTGAGAGGCCTGTGCACCGCAAGAAAGAGTAGCACCCACTCGCTGCAACTAGAGAAAGCCCATTCACAACGATGAAGACCTAATGTGGCTAAAAATAAATAATAAAATAAAATAAATAAATTTATTTAAAAAAAAGATAAACAGTTAAGGAGTCATATTAAACAAAATGTACCGAGTGTAAGAGGATAAATTCTTGTTTGAAGGAAAAAACAAAACAAAACCACCTGCTGATCCTCACTTTTTTAATTTGTCCTCAAAGATTTTATCTTTAAAAAAAGTGTGCCTTTAGACAGTCTTCTTAAGATTGACCTGTTATAATGTCATACATAGATACTGAAATAATAGGCATTGCAAAAGATATGTCCACTGTTATTATGACCAAGAGTTATTTATTTTGTCCAGTTTAATAATGATATTTTGTAAAGTTTACAAAAGTATTAGTACTTACAGTTATATAGAATATAACTGATCAAGTCCTACTAAATTAAATCTAAGAGAGTTATCATTGTATATTCCAAGAAATAATTGTTTAATGAAATTTAGAATGTTCCTGTTAGCTTTTATTGTTTTACTCTTTTAAATATTGGTAAATATATTATATCCAAATGACCATAATTTTTTTGAGCCTTTACCTACCTCTTAGGGGAGAGTCCTTGTTAAATATACACTTGGCTTTATAAACTTACATGTTAGATATTTTACCAATACTTCTATGGTGAATAAATGTTCTACTGATCAAATGTAAAAATTCACAGCTGCTCCTCTACAGACCCCAACTTTCTCATATTTTTCCTGTCATTGCTAAGTCTAACTGTTTGCACATTAGCTTTTAGTATAAAACTAGCCAGGTACAGCAAAGTAAGACTTAAGAGTAATGATTAGATTTATAAGCCCTTCAAGAACAAGGGAGCTCTATGGCACTCACATTCCCCAAATTATCTAGATGTGAATCCTGGGAATTATTGAAGGACTTATGGCAAGTTGACGGCAAGACTGGACAACAATGGCATTTTATATATCTACAGCATTTTACAATTCTCAAAGCATTTTCTCCAAATTATCTCATTATATTCTTATGATAACTCTAGGAAATAAGTAGTACATGCATTATCTCTTTACCTTCTCTCTTTTTTTACGGAAGAGTAATTTTGGGGATAGAGAATCTGTGAGACTTAACCAAAGTCACAAGGTTGGCAAGAGGACTAACCAGTAGAAAACTGTAATTTCCTTGGGAATAGCCAGTATTTCCTTCAAATATTTTCTGAGTACCACTATGGGCCAAACATTATTTTAAGGACACTGCAGCGACCCAAACAGACTGTCCGCTCTTTCACAGCTTTATATTTTATTGAGGAAGGTATATAGCAAACACATTCAGAATAGAATATATATTAAATTTTCATATAATAATAAATGTTATAAAAATAAAATACAGTAATGGGGTGGATGGTGACAATAGCAAAGATGATAGTATGATTCGGAACAAACTCTCTGATAAGGTAATAAGGACATAAAAATTTAAATGATGAGAATGAACAAGTGATGGGAAAATCTGTGGGAAGAGCTTTCTAGGCAGAGTGAACAGGATTCATATAGGGGGAAAGATATTTGACATATTTTGGACAATGTGGCCTCAGACTACTGAGATAGTGAGCGACTAAAAAAGATGAGGGCAGATAGTCAACTGACAGATGATTCAGGTGATGTGCTTGGATTTTACTATCATATGTGTTTGGAAATCACTGAAGAATTTTAGCAGGTAGGGGTACATTTTAAAGAGATTGTATTGACTACTGTGCCACTTTTTTCTATAAAACATAATCTTTATATCATTTTATTTTAGCTAGTGGGAAGCAGCCACATAGCACAGGGAGATCAGCTTGGTGCTTTGTGACCACCTAGAGGGGTGGAATAGGGAGCGTGGGAGGGAGACGCAAGAGGCAGGAGATATGGGGATATATGTATACATATAGCTGATTCACTTTGTTATAAAGCAGAAACTAACATACCATTGTAAAGCAATTATACTCCAATAAAGATGTTAAAAAATTATTTTTAAAATTTATTTATTTAATTTTGGGCTGTATTGGGTCTTCGTTGCTGCTCACGGGCTTTCTCTAGTTGTGGTAAGTGGGGGCTACTCTTCGTTGCAGTGCACAGACTTCTCATTACAGTGACTTCTCTTGTTGTGGAGCATGGGCTCTAGGCACGTGGGCTTCAGTAGTTGTGGCACACAGATTTAGTTGCTCCGTGGCATGTGGAATCTTCCTGGACCAGGGCTCGAACCTGTGTCCCCTGTATTGGCAGGCGGACTCTCAACCACTGCACCACTAGGGAAGTCCCCTATATCTTATTAAAAATAAAACCTAATTTAAAATATATTTTATTAAGGAACAGCATGGTCTTTAGAATAAGCTCTATTCAATACATTCAAATCTTGGCTGAAATTTGTATGCTGTGCAATGTTCTGGATTCCACTTTCTTTATCAGGAACATGGACAAATAATGACACATGAATTTATAACACATGTAACAGTTATCAGTATTTTTTTTTAGTGAAGTACCATTATCAGTTTAGAGAAGTCTGTTAAAATTAGGTTTTATTGGTTAAATATAGGCTTTACCAAATATATATTAATATATATAATTTTTAACTATCCTGAATGTTTATTTTTAAGTAATTATTTTCAAATGTAGATGGACAAAGTATAAGCTACATAAGTTTATCCTTTATATTTTGTTTTTTTAAATTTTAAATGAAATGGGAAGTCTTGTGCTGCAGAAAATACAAAATTGTACCAGATCACAATAGCATACAGGTACATCTCAGAAAAGTAGAAAGATATAGCAGATATTAATAATGCAAATTCTCCAAGAGACAATACTGTATGGGTTAATTTAGATTGTCAGTAGATTTGGTTATGAGCTTATATACATCTGGATGTTTTTAAAAAGATTTTTAATAAAGAGGTAGTGAGAAATGACATCAGTGGGAGCTGACATTTGTAAAAGGTTTTAGAAGATAATGGTAAAAGTTCTAAACATAAAATTAAGTTTTTCACCATTTTTAAATGTCAATGAGTATTCCGACGTGTACTCACAATGCTCCATAAAGATTTTGTTTCATTTTCTAAAGTTTTCCTCTCTTATGAAAAATAACCTTCTTAAAAAAGAAAAGATTATTCTACAAAACCAATAGCAGCAAAGACAAATACCTTAAAAGACACATACGATTCTCATTGTGCAAAATGTTTTACAGACAAATGCAGATTTATACTGGCAGGTAAAGAGAAACAATTTTTATGAGTGTAAGTATTTATGAGCCCAGATGAGCTAAAGTCCATAGTGAGAATCATTATTCAGAGAAAAAGAAAATTCTGTGCTGTATACAAAATAAGATAACTTTGTTGTATATAGCATATTTCAAGTAAACTGCATTGTAAAAATGTTTCACACAATTAAATTATATAAGACCTTGGATAATGCATGTGTATTATGTGATTTAAATTATAATAGTGTGTAAATATATTGCTTTGTGACTGAATTAAACATTTAATCACAAAGAGGTGAGGAAGAAGGAAAAAAATATAGGCAAAAGGAGATAATATAAGGTGGGTATTTTATATCATATCTATAGTTAGTTAAAAAATGCCCTGGTGTAAAGATAGAATAAAAGTAATGTCCAAAGATAGCAAACTAGAGAACTGAAAAAGAATCATAATTAAAAAGCAAATAATAATAAGAGGCTTTGATAGTCAACTGTACTTGGCAATTCTTGGAAGTCGGCTCAAACTTCTGCACGGCCATTCAGCTTCAAACTCATTGCAATGACAAAGACAGGAAAAGAAAATATCAGCAATTAGATCCACAGCTTTGTGGATTAGAAATTCAAACTAGGATGCTGGAATAAGGCTGAGGGTCTATTAGACAATGAAGAAGGTGGCTGGGAGTTCAGTGTTTGTGGGGTAAAGAAAGTGTAGGTAGTAGAGAATTAATGAATCTACAAAAAGATGATAAAGTGACTTGAGACACAAAACTTGAAAGTCAGGGATTTGGGTGGGCATCCCAAGCATGTGATCTGAGGTTGAAAAAAAAAAAAGGCTGCTCTTTGGGTTTTAGTTTTCAGTCAACTGGGAACATAGAAAAAGAGGGAACAAATACACAGCCTGACAAAAACTTGATCCAAATATTCCACTAGTTATATAACTGGACTTGTGATACTCTCAATATCAATTTTTGAATAGGAAACATTGGTCATATGAGTCATTTACACTTAATAAAGGGGAAAGAGTAGTAGATTAACTACTAGCAGTGAAAAAATTTAAGGTAGAAAATTCAGAATACATCCTCTGGTCAACAATATCTCATGACAAAAAAGAGAAAACAAAAACAAACAGAAAGGAAAACAACCAAACACTAACAAATGGGACAAGCAGAATTATTAAATTGTTTACATTCTTTTAACCTAAGGATTAAAGAAAGTCAAAAGTGTAATGAGAATGTGAAGACAAATTTTAAGTTTTAATCAAAACTTCACAGGTCAATTTTAGTTAATACTATATCTTATTCTGATTCTATGACCCAACTTTTTATTAATAAAACTATAATAAGAAAAAAAAGCCAGTAAGTCAAATAAGCAATAATATGCATTTAATCTGGCCGGTTCTACCCTCAGGGAAACTCTAAGGGGAATAAAAAAGGGATTTGTGTTTCAGAGCAAGAAGAAAAAAAAATATATGTCACAAAATGCTAATTTTAACTTATGTATTAGACATACAGAATTATTTCATATTGTTGCTCTATTTGTTCTCCTACTAACAGATTGGAATCAGTGGTAGATGTTAAGTCATGTGATCTCTAGTCTACTCTAGTGTCACTGCTTGGAAGAAAACCACAGCAATCCAATGACATGGATTGCTCTCCTGCATTTACCATTTCCCCCAGAGGGTTGGAATTATTTAGAGTGAAGAGGATTTGAACAGGGATCCAAGGTTGCTGTAGAGCAGCGGTGACCAAGCTTTTTGGTACCAGGGACCAGTTTTGTGGAAGACAATTTTTCCACGGATGGGGGAGGAGGATGTTTTAATAGGTAACGCCTGAGCGATGGGGGGTCATGGTTCAGGTGGTAATGTGAGTGATAGGGAGTGATGGGAAGCAGCAAATGAAGCTTTGCTCACTTGTCCACTGCTCACCTCCTGCCGTGTGGCCCAGTTCCTAACATGTCGTGGATAGGTCCACAGCCCGGGGGTTGGGGACCATTGCTGTAAAGGATAAACTTCAAATGCCACTATATGACCAATTTCTGGACTGGGAGAACAGTTATCCAGTCTGAGACAACTGCAAAATTTAGACAAAGAAGTGAAAGAAAAACAAATAAACAAAACACAAACAAGCCAAAAATATCCCACTCAAACCACGTTTGAAACTAAAATTCCAAAGTTTATAAGCATACATAATAACAAAAGCAGTGTACAGAACCAATGATTAGAACATACATTTACTCTAAATAAAAAACAAACTACATAGAACTTAAAAATAAAATCACTGCAATAAATTCATAATACAGAGACACATAGCTGGCGGAATAAACTCTAGCTTGAACACTGGCAAGAGAAGTGGTGAATTTCAAGATGGTACTTGATATACCCTTTCCCCCCAAAAAAAATCCAAAGTGATAAAGATATTTTTAAACAATGAAGAATAAACTTTGATATTCCAATTACAATTAAAAAGAAAGTCACAAGCAATATTTGTACAGAAAATATAATTTGTATAGCAAATAAAATGGAGCAATATTTATATAGAAAGAATATATGGAGAATTTAAGAAAGGCAGCAATTCATACATGAAACAGTCTGAGAAACAAGAGGGGTAAAGATAAATTTACAACCACATATTTCATAGTAAATTTGCATATCATCACTACTAAGGAGACATTATTAAAATGATCAGAAGAAGAGATAGTATGCAAAAGAATTAAGTAAGGTTAACCACAGATTTCCCACTAGACAGATGGTAAAAGATGAATATTCTGGAGAAGGTAAGAGAACATAACTTAACAATTCTATACCATCCAAATTACACTCAACACTGACAGCAAATATTAAGAGACATAAAGATAAGAGTGTTATTTAAGGTTTTATGAAGAGCTAATATGATCAGATTTGTTTTCACAGATTAGAGGGGGTTTGGAATGGCTATGTGACAGCCTGTTAGGAAGGTGTTGCAATAGTTCCTATTATAATGTCTTGGACTTGGATGAAGGTGGTGAAGATAGAAAGCTGTCAATATATTCAGATACATAGAGTGAAGTAGAGGGAGATATCAAGAATAAGAGTTGAGGTACCTTGTGGTCATATAAGATAATGCATGGATCTGGACCTGAGAAAAGAGGTCTGTGCTGGGGTAATGTATCTGTGAGTCATCTGGGTGTAAGCACTAACTGAGGGACATGGCATAGAAGATGTAAAGGGAATTATTGGGTTATTAACAAGACTGGGTTATTTTTTAGGTAGGGGAATGAAGAGACAAAGACTAGAGTGTTACTAAAATTAGAGATTGTGATATCTTAGCCGATTATGGGATACTAAGCTCATATTTTATAGTCATTTATTGAAATTTAACAAACATTCTGAAAATTTCTAGTGGCTTGTAGAAGAGTTAGGGTTACAACAAGAGAGACTATGCATAGAATGTTAGTGTAATTGAATCTAATGCCCTTTCTGAATCCAAAAAATAGTGACTTAGTCTCTCTCTGTCCCTCTTTTGCATGTGCACATTCTTCAACAACTTTTAAAAATATTATTAAATGAACAAGAGTCAAATATTTCTAAAGTCTCTAGGACTGTATGTTGTGTGTACTTCACTCATGTTTCCATCTCATAATTCTTATTTTCGCTTTTTCCTATATTCTGGGTTAATTTTATAAACTTTAAAATTTATTATTTTTCTGTTGTTATTTTGTGTCCGTATTTGTTAGTGAATTGTAAAGATAAGTTTTTAAAACATAATTGAATATAAATAAATTAAAATATAAAATCTGTTAAAAAAAATATGATGAGTGTCAACAACACTCTCTGACCCAAACCAAAAGAATCAATGAATATACTGAAAACAGAAGGAGAGAAGAAAAACAAAAAACATGGTAGAGCACAGATCGTGTACAATAGCTAACTTCATTAAGATTGACTGCAAATAATAATAATAATTTTATATTTAAAATTATATAAAATAAAGTACATAAAAAGATCAATGAGAAAGAAGACTAAGTAGGTGGTAAGTACTCAAGA
This sequence comes from Stenella coeruleoalba, assembly GCF_951394435.1. NCBI lineage: Eukaryota > Metazoa > Chordata > Mammalia > Artiodactyla > Delphinidae > Stenella > Stenella coeruleoalba. The sequence continues at coordinate 19,306,420 of NC_137147.1, read as the reverse complement.
AAAGTTCATGAGGTTCCCTTAGTTTTGTTAAGTAATATTTACAGTTAACTATGTTTGTGAAAATGTAAGTCACACCACTAAATTTATAGAAACACACTCTGCGTCCTTCAGACCAGAAGAGGAAAGAGAAAGGATATCAAGAAATTTATCAATCCAATCCAAATTAAAACAAAACAATAACAAGAGGGAGGTGGACAGAAAATACAAATAAAATGGAAAGCATATACAAAATAAGATGGGGTACAACATATATAACATTTTATATTTATAACACATGTTTTTGTGACTGTATATGTACAGTCACAACAAATATAAAAAGTACATTTTCTTATTGAAAATGTTATCAGATTGGATTAAAAACAACTTCAGCAATACAAAATCAGCTATATTCTACATATAAGGAACACATAAACAAACATAATATATAAAGGTGATAATAGAGGTCTGAAAGCAGATATGCCATGCAAAAATTGGCAACTAAAAAAACAAATAAAGCAATGTTAATATCAGATAAAATGTACTTTATGGTAAAATTATTAATATTACACTTGGCACTACATAATATTAAAAGAAAAAACTCACAAATCTCTTCAAGGAGATATACAAATCATGAATTTATAATCATGTAACATAACAGCCTTCAAATATACAAAGCATGAGTAAAAAATTTTCAAGAAGCAATTAAATCAGCAATCATGGGAAGTTCATTTTAGCACATCTCCATTAGAGATTGATAAGTCAGCCAAGAAAAGTAGTCAGTAGGTACACAGAAAATGTTAACAAAAAACTATAGTATGTTTGAAACTAATAACTATTTACATAAGATCTAACCCTCCAAAATAGAGAATATTTTACTAAAAAACTTTGTATTAGTTTATTTTCACTTACAAAATGTGTCAAAATAATTCATACAATTATATCTCAATGCAGTGACATTAAAAATAAGTAACAACAGCAAAAATTTGCTTAAGAACATAACTGCATACTAAATATTATACAGTATTATATAGATGATAAAGGAAACTATATTGACAATTTCAAAATACATATAAAGTAGAACCAAAATAAACTTAATACACCAAAATTTGCAAAAAAAAAAGAGCTAATATAGTAATTAGTGGTAAATTTATAAATTTAAATGCATTTAATTTTTAAAAAATTCTAAAAAAGAGCTAAGGGAACCTACGAAACAAAAGACTATAGTAAAAATCTGGGAATAATAATAGCAAGAGTAGAGATTAATGAAATAGAAACACATTAGGAGAGAAAAGATCAATATATTTGTTACTTTAGCAATACTGATTAGGGGGGAAACCCCACAAAAAGATTTAGAACAAAAGAGGGATACAAATTTAGATACAGTAGAATTTCTAAAAATAATAAGATATTATTTTGAATAACTTTCTGTCAATTTCCTTAACAATGTGAATAAAATTAATTAATAGAATCTTGAGAAAATATAGAAATTATAAAAATGTACTGAAAATAACAGAAAACTGAATATCTGAAAAAGAATGTGAACAAAAATTGAATCTTCGATCTTAAGACTTTTTACTTAAAAAAGACACAGTCAACCCAGATGACTTAACCTTCAAGGAACAGATGTTCCTGATTTTATGTAATTTCAGACAATAAACCTAGAAAAAGGAAAGCTATTCAGTTTAAGTATATTAGGCTAGTATAAGCTCAATAACAAAACCAGACAAGAACAACAAAAAGAAAAAAGAAAATTGATACCAGTTTCCATGAAGAATTCATATGAAACAACAATCCGAAATAAAATATTAACAAATCAAGTTTAATATATTTTTAATAAATTTATTTATTTTATTTTTGGCTGTGTTGGGTCTTCATTGCTGTGTGGGGGCTGCGGCGAGTGGGAGCTATTCTTCATTGAGGTGTGCGGGCTTCTCACTGTGGTGGCTTCTTTTGTTTCAGAGCACGGGCTCTAGGTGTGCAGGCTCCAGTAGTTGTGGCACACAGGCTTAGTTGCTCTGCGGCATGTGGGATCTTCCCAGACCAGGGCTTGAACCCGTGTGTCCCCTGAATTGGCAGGTGGATTCTTAACCACTGCACCACCAGGGAAGTCCCTCAAGTTTAATATTATAAACATATATGTGCACAGGTACAGGCATACACATATGCACCTATGCAAACTATATTCTAACAAACTAATGCTTATTCCCAGGAATGCAAATAAATGTCAATTTCAGATAAAACTATCATTAAGTCATGTTGCATAGAGTTTAAAGGAGAAAAAAACTATGAGCTTAAAAGAAGCAGATGAAGAATTTATTACATTTCAGTACTTAGCTCAAGATATTGATAGAAACTCAAGTGATTTCTACTGCAGAGGAAGTTCCTTAACTGTCTGAAGGGTATCTGTCAAAAACCTACACTGAACAACATAGATTTTATTCATTCTTGTAATGCGAAGTCCTAGACATTGCATTCTTAAAAGATAGAAATGGTGCAAAAAATAGAAATTATCTCTATTCATACTGTTATATCTTAGTTAATACACAGGAGAATCAACAAATTCAGCTATCAAAATTATTTTTAAAAATTATCAACTTTTCTAGAATCAAGATCCACAAAAACATTAATGGTATTCCTAGTACTAACAAATAGAAAGTATAATAGAAATGAAAAGACTGTATTTATAAAAACAAAACTGTAAAGGTACCCAGGGATAAAGCTTAAAGACAAAATATATAAAACAATGAAAATTACCAATAATTATTGAAAAACATAAAAGAAGTTTTGCACAAAGAAATAGCTGGCTATACTATATCCATGGATGGAAAAAGCCAACATTCAGATATCAAATTTCCCAATAATCTATAAATCTAGAAATGCTTTAAATAGTAATTTAATAAATTTAGTATGTTGATACTAATGTGCAAATGGAAAAAGTAGCTGAAGTAAATAATAAATTTTGAGGGAGATATCAGAAGATTTTTTTTTTATCATTCTAAAGACAATATGAAAATTCATAGTTTTATCATAGTATTGGCAGAATTAGGGACAAGTAAACCAATAATATTGATTAGGACTCCATATAAGAGGTAGCATTACCAGCTAGTGAGGAAAAGTTGCTGTGTTCAAATAAAAATGCTGGCACATTCACTATGGAAAATCTAAATCTCTACTTCATACCATAAACAAAAATAATTACAGATATCACATTGAGATACAAATTTTTTAAAAAGTAAAAACTTTAAATAAAAATGTCAAAAAGTATTTTATAACTTTGAGGTTGGAAAAAAATTTCAAACAATACTCAAGAAGTATAGACCATAAGGTAAATACATTCAGTTATATTACATTAGAAACAACTGTACCCTTCTAGATAGCTTAAACACTGTTTAAACATACAGTAAAACATTAGAATACATTTGCCATCTTTTAACCAATAAAGGATTTGTAGTATTCAGATTTTATATTTAACTTTTTAAAAGCAAAGAGATGGACACATTTGAAAATGAACAAAATTATACAATTTTGCTATTAATTACATAGAAAATTCATAACAATTAGACAAAAGCACATTAAATAATATTTTATATACATTGGACTAAAACCTAGGTACCTCCAAATGTTTTTGAAGATGTGAACAAAAGGTAGATTTCTACTCTGTTCACAACCTGGAGCACATTCTGGAAATATCTAACACATTTAAAAATGAAAATATTTTTCACAACAAAATTATACTCTCAGAAATGTCATATAAAAATGCAGAAGGAGAAAAAAATATGTTCCTACAACTTTTTGTAATGGTTAAAAGTTGGAAAATCTTCAAAATACCCACGAACTAGAGAATAAATATAAGAATAAGTATAGTATATTCATACAAATAATCAATATAAAGCAATTAAATTAATGAAATAGTTATATGTGACATTATAAATAACTCAAATTAAACATATTTTACTTAAAAAGCAAGCCATATTATGGTTTGTACAATATAATAACATTCATACAAAGATTCAAAATATTCATATACTATAGTCACATTCATAAAAAACATGTTTTTGATACATATATATATATATATGATGTGATGGGCTGATATATGGACGTGCATAGGTTTGATAAACTTCAAACTTATACAGTTGTAACCTAGAGGTAGTAGAAAGTAGTATTCACCTAGCACCTATAATATTCTATGTCATTAAAAATATGAACAAATTTTAGCAAAATATGAAAATCTACTAGAGTTGTATATAGGTATATGGATGGTCTCTCTGTATATATTGTTTTGGCTGCATTGGGTCTTTATTGCTGCGTGTGAACTTTCTCTAGTTGCAGCACGCGGGCTCGCTAGTTGCTGTGCACAGGCTCTAGGGCATGTGGGCTTCGGTAGTTGTGATGCGCGGGCTCTAGAGCGCAGGTTCAGTAGTTGTGGTGCACGAGCTTAGTTGCTCAGTGGCATGTGGGATCTTCCCAGACCGAGGATCAAACCTGTGTCCTCTGAACTGGCAGGTTGATTCGTTTTTTTTTTTTGAATTTTTTTTTTTTTTTTTTTTTTTTTGCGGTACGCGGGCCCCTCATTGATGCGGCCCCTCCCATTGCGGAGCACAGGCTCCGGATGCGCAGGCCCAGCGGCCATGGCTCACGGACCATCCACTCTGCGGCACGTGGGATCCTCCGGGACCGGGGCACGAACCCGTGTCCCCTGCATCAGCAGGCGGACTCTTAACCACTGCGCCACCAGGGAAGCCCCTGGCAGGTTGATTCTTAAACACTCTGCCACCAGGAAAGTCCGTGATCTCTATATTTTTAGATTGTTTATTTTAGAATAGATTTAAGATTTACAGAAAAATTACAAAGATAATACATAGAATTCATAAATATCTCATATTACTAACTTACAATAAATAGTATGGTAAATTTGTCAGAATTAATTAGCTAATATTGATACATTATAATTAACTAAAATCAATTTTATTCAAATTTCCTAAGTATTTGTGTAATGTACTTTTCCAGAATTCCATCTAGTATACAACATTACATTTAATTGTCATGTCTCCTGAGGCTCTTCTTGGTTGTAACAATTTCTCAGACTTTCCTTGTATGTGTAGACCTTCACAGTTTTGAGGGGGTACTGATAAGGGAATTATAGTACAGTGAACCTTTATGGGAATTTCCCTGATGTTTTCTCATGATTAGAATAGGTTATAGGTTTGGGGGAGAAAGATGATGGAGATAAAGCACCATTCTCATCATATCATAGCAAGGCTACACGTTGTTAAAGTGACTTATTCCTATTGATGTTAACTTCATTACTTAGCTGAGCTAGTGTTTGTCAGGTTTTAACACTATACATTTATTCTTCTTCATCCTTTCACATACTGTACTCTTTGGAAGTTATTATGTGCAGCCCACACTTAAGAAGTATGGAGATACGCTACATCCCCTTAAGGGTATCTACATGAAGTATTTGGAATTCTTCTGTATAACAGATTTGTTTATTTATTCAATCCTTTATATTAGTATGTACTCATGAACATTTACTTTGTACTTTGGGTTAGAGTCTGACATTATTTTACTTATATTTATCAAATGGGTCCAGCTGTGGTCATTGGGTGCATTTTCACTTTACTTTTATGTCCTTTTGATATATCCCCATCATCATCCTGTGGGTGTGACATTACACTTCCTTACTAGAGTACTACATAGTAGTCCAGATTCATCATGTCTTCTTCAAATTAAGACAGATTTATTGTGCTCTCTCACTACTCTCATTCAACATCATTGAATTAATGGAAATCCTTGTTAGTGCAATAAAACAAGAAAAATAAATAAAAATATATTCAGATTGGAAGAAAGAAAGAAAAACATCCATTTTATTTGCAGATGACTTACCTATGTAAAGCAAACAAACAAACAAAAAGTCCCCCCTCCCCCAAAAATCTACAGAATGATTCCTGGAAGTAATGAGCAATTACATCAATATATATGATTAATATACAAAATTCCTATAAATAAACAATAGACATTTTTATTCAAAATACAATTTTTTATTGAGGCAACATTGATTTATAACATTATATAAATTTCATGTGTACAACATTATATCTCAACTTCTGTATACACTACAGCATTTTCACCACCAAAATTTAGTTTCCATCTGTTATTATACTGTTGACCCCCTTATCCATTTAGCCCTCCCACTCTTCCAAATACCACTCTCAATAGCAACAAAGAAACAAAGAAAGAACCATGTAGATATATCTAACAAAATATATCCTAGACCTGTCTGCAGAAAACTATAAAACCCTGAAAAAAGAAATAAAAAAAAATATTTAAATAAAGGGAAAGATATTCTATGTTTATGGATTGGAAAACTTAGTATAGACTCACATGCAAAAGAGTGACATATTTGTGGAACTGGAAGAAAACCTATCCTTCAAAATTACCCACTGAGCTCACTTAGCATTCAGTTTCCAATTAGCTAGACTACTTAAGATGCCTCTAAATAAATATGGTCTTCAGCTCTCATACCTGGCTAGCTGGAAAAACCTTTTTCAATTATTATTTTGAGTTACCTTTTTGGTAAATTATTAGGATTCTTCAAGTGGGCAGTACTTGTACAAGATATTCTAAGGTATAAGTTCTAGAAAGCAAAGATTTAAGACTAATGATAATGGATATACTTCCAAAAGAATTTACTTAGGCATGTATAAAATATTCCTGGAAAAAATATTCACACTTTATCCATCTGCCAAACAACTTGTGTTTCAAAGTATGTTTAAAAATTCATGTACTTCAATAATAAAATGAAAAACAAAATTAAAAAGGAGCAGAGCAATTGAATAGTCACTTCAGAAAACATGTGATTGGACAATAAACTCATCAAAATATCTCAGCATCATTATTTGTCAAGGAAAAACATGCTAATATGTTCCTACTGCACACTGACTAGAAAGAGTAAAATTAAAAGATTGGGTATGCCAAATGTTGGTGAGGATGTAAAGCAATTCCGATTCTCATATTTTCATGGTAGGATTGTAAAATTGCAGGATCACTTTGAAAAAATGTTTGGCAGTATCTTACACAGTTAAACATCAACTACTCTATAATCCATAGCACTTAAACTGCTTTTTATTGTATGTAAATTATTCCTCAGTAAACAAAAATATGTAGTGGGAAAAAAAGGAAAATATCTTCCAAAATATCTAGTCAAATATTTCCTAATTTCATCCCCTAAATTGCATTCTTTTAGAACATAAATAGAATAATGTGTATTTAAAAATGCCTGTTTAGTAATGACTAAGCAGGTAATAAATGTTAATCTTGATTATTTTGAAAATTTAGATCAAAAATAAAAATTTTTCATGAACCTTTTAACTTCATGAAACATAAACCTGGTGTAATAGGAATGTTAATAAACATATAAAGTGTCAATAACTTTGAGTATCCATTTACTTAAAATTCATTTAAAAATTACAATAATGAATTCCTTCTACATGTGATTTCTAAGCAAATTGTATACACAAGTTCTCTAAGACGTGAAAAAAAAATTAGAAGCCATAATTATTTAAACAATCCATAGTCTTCAGAGTTAATACCATAAGCGCTACTATCAAGTTTGACAAGTGGTAGAAACTTTTACTTTATCATTGTGATAAAATTATTTCCATCCATTCATATGTGATTAAACCAGATACTAGTTCTAGCTTTTTCTGCACAATGTTAATATGGAAACAAAAAAGGAGAAAATAATTCTAAATTTGTAAATGATTTCCATATACAAATGTCTCTTTGTCTTTAAATAGCTTATGAACTTGTAAACCATAAGAAAATGATCTCCTACATATTGTTATATATTTTTCCAGTAGCCTGTATTATAAAATTGAAGATTAACATCCTATAGGGGAAAAATGTCCTGAGTTGTGGCTCATGGCTCAGGTATTCATTCAATAGACAATAATTGACCACCTAGTGCTATTAAAACAAAACAAAACAAAACAAAAAACCCCAAACAAAACAAAACCTAAACTGTGTACAGACAATATAAAGCAGGCCTCTAAAATGTGGAACGTTTAAAAGATAAGTTACATTAATTTAAAAAATCATGCAAAAAGAATAGAGTACAGTGATATATAATCAATAACAAGTATGGACAGGATAGCAAGTTTGGATTGGTAAATTTTGAGGGAAGAGAGTTGGTGAAAACCTTCTGTATAGAAAGGAAGAACAGAGAATTTATGTCAGACAAGGAAATGTCATTCATTAACCCCTCTACTTGCTGGGAGATATAAACAGTACCTGAAATCAATGTACTTGCAAGCTTATAGGATAGATGATTGCTACAGGGGTTCTTTTCTTCATCTGTGTCTCAACAAGTAGCACAGAGCTGGAAACATGGCAACACTTTGGTGCTGTTTGTTGAATGAATAGAGCTAATCCTTTGTTTTGGGTTTTTGGGTATTTTCATAGGGTAATGAGGTTTAAACTGATATATCAGCAAAGCTGTCTCTAACAACAAAACTGAATGAAAAGTTTCTCTGCATTATTGTAGTGGAGATTAGTGCCTGAATTTACTCCTGGATCTCCACCCATTTTAAGATGAGTCCAAACTGATTTGAGAGCAGTGATCTCTTGATAGAGCTGGGACTGGCACCACTATGAGGGACAGTTTATGTGCTAGGACTATAGCCATGATGAATTTCAGAGACTCAGGTGGTTTGTAATAGAAAGATTTAATGATGAAAGCATTCCCTACTTCATAAATGTTACAGCAAAATTCAAATACTGCATTATTCATGTAGTTTTTCTTTCATTTTTCCAGATTTTCCAAAATAATACCTACAGGCAGATTTTGGTCTATCAAAGATTTTTGACTACTACTTTTCTACCCCTTTATGCCTTCCCTCTCTGGCAGCAGCTTAGAAATTCAAGGAGAGTGTGGCAATAAACTTCTGAAATGAAAATACAGTGGTTGTTCTACTTACACAAGTGTAATATCACATAGCTCTTTTGATTTTAGAATATTTCAATTCTTTTCACATTTAGAAATTAAGTTTTTAATCAATGTTCCATCATGACAAGTGGCAGTTTTCTAGAGAAATCTCAAGGTGTCTGGCTCTAGGTCTGAAAGTTACTTGTAGCCCACTGACTTGATATTGAAATCTAGATCTCAGAGGAATCAGTTAAATTTTACATGTTTATGTCATACGTGAAGCATGGCATATTATCCAGTGTTTAAGGATGAATGTTATGTGTTTATAAATAAGCATTTTTTTCCAAAGAGTGTTTTTGAGTTTTCTCTTAACTAGGAGATAAATACTGTATTCAATTTCAAATCTCACTTTACACACGTAGAATAAGCTTTCCTGTTTGGCCAGTCAACACAGTGGTAGTATTTAATATAAACTTCTACCCAGGTTTGTGAAATCAGGGTCATTTCACATGGGATTTGTACAGCTGCAAATCTGTGTCAACTGAACAAATGCAGATGAAGATAATGGTGAAATTTAGAGAAAAAAGGAGAAAATCATTCTGTCCCTGGAATAATTCAAAGTTGACATCAACAGTTTTCCTCTTTCTTGGTCCCACAACTTGTGGCATGAGCTTATTTCTGGAATATAAGAATACTCAAAGGTCCTAGATAGATGATAAACTGAAATTTTAATACGCACCATAAATGCTTTAATCCAAGGATCCTAAAAAATCAATTTTTAAGATATTAGGAGTGTCTTCTTTTTGAGTTTTAATTAATGATTGTGCTCTCTCAGAGGATTTATTTCTGCCATGTTAACTATTTTCTAACCATCCCAAGGACTTTAAAACATTTTTATTCATAAATTTTTTCAGAGCAGTAGATCTAGAGGAGAGTATGTTTTTAAACCAACTTTTCAATTGCTGAAAAAAATTTCTTTGTGTCATCCATTCCAGATTTGTCATTCCTAAATTGCCTTTGTAATATATGTATATATTATATATATAAATATATAATATATATTAATTTAAAGTGCTTTCTCAGAATTTTGGAATGATTTGGTAAATTTATCTAGCTTTGATTCCTTTCTGAATGTATATATATGGGTCCAAAGAGGGCATATAATTTCAATGTTAGAATCAATTTTTAAAAAAAATTGTGGTTAGATTCCCTTGACTTTTTATACGAAAAAAACGACATATTTTTTTTTCCTGCAGAAAAAACAATTATAATAAGGACTCAAATAATTTGGTTTTTTTTCAATGAAATACCATGTGCCACATATCTAAATGAAATTGACCATTCATTAAGTGTCTACTACATGCAGTGTTCTGTGTTAATCAGTCTCCTTTAATCCCACAAGAACTTTTTGAGTTGGGTATTATTATACTTATTTTATACTTGTGGAAATTGAAACTCAGACAATTCCAGGGATTTGCTACACATCACAGGATAAATGGCAGCACAGAAATTCAAATCTGAAACCATTTATTCCAATACTGATTCCTCTATTCCAAATCTTCTTTCTTATAATGACTCAAAAAACTATGTTGGCAGATATGGCAAAGAAAACTAACATTTCATAAAACTCTCCTTTGGGTCTCATTTACTACCATGTTTACATGAACCCTCCCCAGAATTACTTCTTTAAGTATTCAGCTACCAAATGGTCTAAACTTATTTATATTAATTCTTCAACCTACTTCAAATTACCTTCAATATCTATCACTCTATTGAAACTACTTTTGAATGTCTTTTTTGTGTTCAGATAGGATGTATAATTCTCAGTTCTCATTTACGTCTTCTTACATCTTGAAATATTTGCTGGTGTCCATTACATGACATTGCATTTTACCTTACTTACCTTTCTTAGCAGCTCCTTTTTATTCTCATAAAAATTAATGATTCTGCTTTCTCCATCAAATTTTTAGATATTGGATGACACAGGCCTTGGACTTTTTACCTTATCTCTCTGGGTGAACATATCCAGTGCCAGAGTTTTAAATACTCTTTATAACGTGATCACTAAAAATTTACATGTCTAGCCACAAGTCATTGTTGGGATTCAGACTAGAGTACCCAATTGATTGCTTGATATTACTACTTAAATATAATAGTATTTTATATATTTATAATATATAAAATATTATCTTAAAATATACAGGCCCCCAAAGCAATGCAAAATCCATCATTGCTCAGTGGTTTCTATAAAAATAAAATACATTGCCTTTTATCCAGTTGTTCCAACCCCAAACTTGAGAGGCTTACTTGATTCCTCTCTTTTCCTCATTCCACTTATTCAATTCATCAACAAATCCTTTTAATTATTATTTCCAGAATATATCCCAACCATTTTCACATCATCTTCAGTGTTACTGCTGTGTTTCTTGTTCAAACTAAATATTTGGCCATGATTACTATAATTGACAGTAATTGGTATTCCTGCTTGTTTTTTGCTTTGTTTTCTATTGCTGCTGTGACAAATAACCATAAACTTGATCTAAAACAACACCCATTTGTTAGCTCACAGTTCTATAGGTCAGATGTACAGGTAGGGCTAACTGTTTTTTCTACTTAGAGTCACAAAATTTGAAACTTAGGTATTGATCAAACTCGGTTCTTACCTGAAGGTTTTAGGGAAGAATACACTTCCAAGCTCAGTTAGGTGGTTAGAAAATTCAGTTCCTTGTGGTTGTAGGAATGAAGTCCAGGTTTTCTTGCTGGATGTTAGCCATAAGCTGCTCTCAACATCTGGAAACCCAACTGTGTTACTTTTCACATGACCCCCCTTTATCTTTAATCCAACAAAGAGAAGTCAAATCCTCATAGTTTGCATACTTATGACTTGCCCTTTTGTGGTAAACCAGAGAAAACTCTCTGTTTTTAAAGGGCTCATGTGAACAGATTAGTCTCGCCCAGATAATGTCCCTATTTGAAGAAACATTTACTAGTAACTCCAATTACAAATGGAAAATCTCTTTTGCCATGCACGAAGATAATCATAGTAATAATGGCCAGGGGCAATGTTTACAGGGCCATCTAGAATTCTGCTTACTTACTGTTTCTCCTACTTTTGCCTCTCTCCTACACAATTTACTATTTACATAGCAGCCAAAATTATAATTTTAAAGGGTACAGATGAACTTATTTACAAAACAGAAATAGAGTCACAGATGTAGAAAACACACTTATGGTTACCAGTGGGTAACGGGGAGGAGGGATAAACTGGGAGACTGGGAGTGACATATACACACTACTATATATAAAGTAGATAACTAATAAGGACCTACTATATAGCACAGGGAACTCTACTCAATACGGTACTGTGTAATGGCCTATATGGGAAAAGAATCTAAAGAGGAGTGTATATATGTATATGAATAACAGATTCACTTTGTTGTACACTTGAAACTAACACAACAGTGTAAATCAACTATACTCCAAGAAAATTTTTTTTTTAAGTATAAAACATATGCACCATTTTCTTACTTTAATCCCTTTGTGTCCTTTTTCACTTTATTGTTTCTGAGCCACAAAATCATCCTTTTTTTAAAAAAAAATTTTCTCTAATTACTAAAATCCTAATCAGATAAACTTGTTTACTGGTATACTTTGTGTACTTTGGCAGATGACAATCTCTCTGAGTTTAGGTTTGATCATCTATAAAATTTTTTGCCATATGGTTATTTGGGGACATTAACAGATGACTTACTATACTTATTATAGTCATTAAATAAATCACCCCAATCATCCTATTCCATTTCCATCTTTGCTTATATACCTGGGACCAGTCTGACAATGATGACTATTTGCTCTCTATCTTTTGTCTGAATGGCTATCTAGAACGAGTTGTCTAAATGGTATATATGATATTGGGAAAAGGCAGGTATTCATTTCTGTAAACACAGAGTGATTACTGTCTGAAGCACTGTTCCAAGCCCTGTGAAAAGCACAAAGATAACACAAATGTTAAACTGTGTCCTTCAAGAGTTTAGACTCTGGTGGTAGTGAATGGAATTAGAAACATCATGAAATAGAATTGGCATCTCTGTTATAAACAGAACCATGGTCTAGTTACAGGCAATGGGTATGTCTGTCTCCAAAAGGCATCTTCTCAGATCTGGCCATTTATTTAATTTTGATTTGTGGTGGGATAGATTATCTGAAGTGAGATTTATTAGAGATGTAATAGAATAAGCTAGGTAGTATGACTATGCCTTACTGTTTTCCCAAAAGAAAAACGTTACATGAGCTTAAACCACCATTGTAGATAGTCATTGGAAAAACGATGATTCTAATTCACTAAATATGTTTCTCATAATTGTTATTTAGTTAACGACTGCAGTTAAGTAAGACCATCATAAGGCACGCTATATTAGATACTCGTTATTTAAAACATATGTTTTAAGACTAAGCAATTATAAAACAAGCTATTCACCTCCTAAACTTAAATAAATAGATCCATAATAACTCACTTGTACATAATTAACAAACAATAATTACTTTAGTAAGCCTATAAGGTCAAGCTAATAAAAATAAAGAACAAAAATTGCTGTGTTAAACTTCCAAGCTCTTATTTATATTTTCAGATTTTTTGCATTGAATTCAACATAAAATAGGACAAACTCACTTGTGATTGCCACATTTGAATTGAATACAAGAACTAAACTTATTCACACAGTAGCTCTTAAAAAAGATGCTAAATAGAAACATGTGGTACAGAGATTTAGTCTTTGGATATTTACTTCTCTTAGTTCTTTCTCTTCATCCTTAAACTTTTGTAAAAATGTTAGCAAAGTTTGTTCTTAAGCATAATTATTTGGAAGGCAAAATTTGATCACGATTTCACTTTGGTTTGTATGGTTTGTATTCATTCAATAAGTGACAAGCAGACTTGTTACTCTCCAGTCCCTCTTTTGACCTTGATCTTTACCATGAAATTATGTGCTACTTTTTAAAGGACATGGTTTTACTACAGTGGTTAAATTCTTTGGAGCTTCCAGAAGACGATTACAATGCATAGAAAATTCCTTTTGTAATAATGTGCACATAATTGAAAGAGAATCATCATTCTCTATCTACTCAAGATATTATGAATCCCTCTTTGTGCTTCCCTAGTATCTTGGTGTAGCCCTGTATCAGAAATGATCATTATATTATGAACGTGTCATTACTTGTTTATAATATCTACTAAAGTGTAAGTATGAGAACCGTGTCTATTTACATATATAATTTTAGTGCCTTAAAATGCATTGTTAGAGTTTTAGCAGGTACAAAGAATGTTTATTGAATGAATCTTTGAATGAAGCATGTGGTCTTCTCATTTGGAAAAAAAGTTGCAAATAATTTAAGCTATTGTAGTTTGCCTCATTTTAGCATCTATTGAATGAGGTAGTTAAATCAGTAAATTTTAGCTTAATGTATCTAGAGTAATATTGCTTAGTCAAGTCACATAATTTTGTGAATTTTCCAGCTTTAAATTTGACATTAATTTACTCACATTTCTAAAGCCCTTGCATTCTGGGTTTTCTTATATTATTTCACATATTCAAAAGATGGCTTTTGGATATTCATGATTGGAAGAGCTTGACCTTGGGTAGGATCTATGGATTAGAAAAATTAAAATTATCCAGGGTATTTTCATGAGGAAAGTATTACACAGATTAAGAATTTCTATTGTTTTAATAGAAAGTTTTATAAGAATTTTTAGGTTTTTTTCTATGTTGTTCATCAGGGTAGAAAGTTTAAAAAAGATACAATAAATTAGGAAATAAATCTTCTTAGAAATAAAGATCACATATAGCTGAAGTAATCGTTGTCTTGCTTTCTTAGGAACCTGAATATAATATGGGGAGGAAATTAATCTCATATTTAAATTACTATTATTATAATTGTTGATAGGAAGATACAGAATAGCCACATAATACCTTATACTATATCACTATACTCAGACCTAAATAACTTCCTCACTTGTCTGCCTCCAAAATACTCTCCAATCAAACTGGTACTCAGTACTCCAATTTTAGAAGTTACTTTCTTGAGAAATCTCAATTGCTGCCACTACCTAAATGATTCAAAAGTCCTCCAATTTTTGACAACTTTTGTACCTAATGCTTTTCAATAAAACCAAGTTAATTTCCCACTACATGCTATTACACACCACTTACTTACGTTTGAGTGAGTCTTATTACAGCTACCTTGCTTGATTCTGCACTCAAGACTTCGCTTATAATATTTATTTCCTTATTCTAAATATTCTCTATTCTCCCTTCTACATACTGAACTCTCACCTTGCCAATGATAGCCTTTTCGACTTCCACTCTTCATTTAAATAATTTCTCCATTAATATCAGTTGAATTCTTTCTTCTGAGCACATATATTCAGATCCAGATGATTGACACAGAATACTTCTCAATGTGTTAGAAAACTTCCTGAAGACATGGACCTTGCCTTACTATTTCTGTGTCTCTCCCATTTCTTCTAGATATTTATGAAATACCTTCTAATAATTGACAATTAGCAGAATTCATAATAACCCCATTAAAATCAATTGCTATTAGTATTGGTAATTGGCTGGAAATGGAAAAAAGATTCTTCTGTAGGACTAGTGTTTATTAAAAACATTAAAATTAAAAACATTTATTAAAAACATTATATATAAAGATATATATATATATATATTTATTTATTTATGAGGAAAGGAAGAAATATGTTTAGTTGTCCCATCACTACTTCAGTCATATTAATAATGAATGCTTAAAGGAGATTTTTGTTGAAAAATAAATTTTTATCATTCCAAATTCTCCAGAGCCTTGTGATTTTTATCAAATAATTTTAAAATGTTTTTCTTCATGTAGGCTTGCTTTTAATAGACTCAACTAATGATGTCTTTATGAACACACACATAGGCACACAAACACACACATGCACATTAAAAGAAAAGAAACCTAAAAGATATTTTAGGCTTTTTGTTTTTCCTTTGACGTAAATGGAAAAATAACAAAATTTAAGGGATGATATTATTGTATCATCAGTATCTTCATTACCATATCATAATATTATCAGAGCAAATAACATTTATTGTGAGCTCACTATATGCCAGAGTCCTCATTACCATACACATATACCATCTTATTTAATTTTCCTCTCTGTCTATGAGGGAGACAATATTACTATATTTATTTCATAGAAAAAAAATAAAAGAGTGAGAGAAGTTCGGCTTTGTGTTCAGGATCACACAGCCAGTAACTGATATATATGTATCCAAACTAAAAAGTAGCTATAAATGATAGCTATTTTGATTTTTGTTGTTATCAGAATAATTTCTAAAGTTCCCAGAGGCAACACTTTGAGACGAGACTTATGCTTTTTACATGTTTCATGAACACATCTGCCACATGTGTTGATATGATGCAAAGAATGAGACCAAATACCTTGAAAATTTATACTATTAAGAATTATTGTCTGGGGACTTCCCTGGTGTCCAGTAGTAAAAAATCCGCCTTCCAATGCAGGGGACACAGTCTCCATCCATGGTCGGGGAACCAAGATCCCATATGCCGTGGGGCAAGTATGCCTGTGTGCCTCAATGAGAAAGCCTGTGTGCAACAAACTACAGAGTCCACATGCCCTGGAGGCCGTGCACCACAACTAGAGAGAGAAAACCTGCATGCCACAACTAGACAGAAGCTCAAGCACCACAACTAAGAGACTGCATGCTGCAAGGAAAGATCCCACGTGCCTCAAAGAAGATCCTGTGTGCTGCAACTGAGACTCAATGCAGTCAAAAAATAAAGAAAATAATTAAAAAAATTGTCATCTGGGCTGTGAAGTATATTGTTATAGTAAAATTGGTCTCTTTAGGAGTAAACTATCTGTAATTATTGATTTGATTGATTTTACAATTCTTTTTTTTTTCAGTTGCCCTTAAGTTTAACTCATACTTCAAATGTGTTTTTCAATGGACTGCTAATCTTTTAACATCTCATGAATACCTATCACTCTTTGCTCTCTAGCTATCATCAGTAACCAATAATATTTCCTTCAGAGAGTAACCGCCCCTTTACTGTCAATCATAACTTCCCCATAGGAGTTGTGTTGTCTTTGCTTGACTCCCCTTCCTCTGATTTAAATTTTATGGGCCCCTGATGATAGATAAGCCAATCAATCACTTCCCTGGAACATTGAAACTAAACAGGTAAATCCAGACAGGTGTCAAAGCAATGTTTTCTTCCCTTCAAAAGAGGTTGGTTTGCAGAAAGAGAAAATAAATGAATAAATAAAACATCTAGCATAGGGAAACAAAGAAGAGAAAGAAAATTCTGAAGTCATTCAAACCCCTCAGCACTCTATTCTTTTAGGTTGAAGTGACCTATTGGCCTTCATGGGTCTTCATTATTGAACTCTACCTCATATTCTGTGATACCTCTCAGTATCCTAATTCTATAAAGTTCTTTTTTTCCTCATCTTTAGCTTTATTTTTGTCTTAGTCTAACTAAAATGATTTTTTGCCTGAAATAGTCCTGATTTTTTTAAATGTTCAAATGAAGGACTATATTTTATGCTAGTCAAGCCTAGGTATCAAATGCTTAATAAAAGTATATTAAATTGAATTTTATCAAATTGTTTGAATTTAAGGTTATGAGACTAACTAGGGTTGAAGAGGCTGAGGGAGAAGAAGACCTAATAGTTTTCCTTGATTTATAACTTTATTCTATTTCCAAAATAACCCTTACAGAAAAGGAAATTACAAGTTTGTACAGAAAACACTTGACTATTTTTACTGGGTTGCATTGCTATAGCTCAGCGTTAAAAAGGAGACTTTCAATCTATTAGGAAAAAAAAAATAGGAAAAGGACTGTTTTAACCTGAGCAGTTACAGAAAACAGAAATTGGCTTGGCCAATCCACTCGAATCTTGTTGCTTTTATTGGAAATGGTTTCTTTTTCAGTAAGTGCTTTTTACAGTTGCTGAGCTTGGACATGCAACTACAGACCCTTGGTTGAGAAAATGGTCATGAAGAGACACTGACAGGGAATTTTTCATAGGAGTGAATCTGGGGAGGAAAGCATGGGTAACAAGCAGTGGGATTGTTTATATAAAAATCTACATGCACTGCTTTATGGTGTTACTGTCTGAAAGCTTTTCTTCATAAGAAAGTCCATCCATTCTGAGCCCACTATCTTTCTTTTTCACAATCTTACTGTTAGAAAAAAGAAAGAAACAAACAAACCCAGAATCTTGGCTCATTTTCAAACATGTTCTGGTGAGCTACTCAGTGAACTAGTTTGAATGGTAACCCACCCCTGGACCACAAATGGCAATTCAGGAACTGACTGCTTTGAATTATTCATGAAACAGTCAACTTTGACATTCTGAGCATTGTGTTTGAGAACAGGAGAACTGAACAAGAGCTCCGCAATGGTCATTATTAAGGAGCAATAGCTGCTATTCAGATGATTACTAGCACCCAGAAGGAGTAATCAGGTCTAAAATAGAGCTGCTTTACATTTGAAAGTGTTCCATACAAATGTCTTTGCGAAATATAACTATTTCAGGTAATATTTATTTTCCATCTTTTTCCATTTATTGGGTATTTTACAGTAGATTTTCTTATCATATTACATTCCAGGCAGACCTTTGGGGTGTAGTCACACATGTATTTTAGGAGCTATATATTGAATGAGGGACATGTAAATCAATTAATTCCTAATTGTTCTACATGGAGATTTGTGAATTGTCTTTTTCCATATACTTTATTTATAAGGTTTTATATAAAAGAGAGAAATGAGAGAGGAGGTGTTATATGAAGGAGAACAGTATTGTTAGCAAGAAATCTATAAACTGCTGAGTTAGAGACATATCAGCAAATTACTAAAGACATCTGGTCTCAGTAGCATACATGTCTCTGTAACATTGGATTCTGTGATATATAATCTCAATGATTGTGGCTTGAATTAAGCACACACACAGTTTCTTACTCACAAATCTCCAAGTCCCCCAGTAATTTACTCAAATAACTCAGTGTAAGGTGACTTTTGTTTAGATGCCAGGTTGTATCAAGTAAGATACTCCAAGGGACAAAGGGTTAAGTTTGCTACGGAAAAAGATTCAGAGATTACGGTCAAATTTAGGTACTCAACAATATCTCCTACATTTCCACTGGTTTCTGAAATGCTAAAAGCTTAATTCCTTGAGACAGTTCTGGCGTCTGTTTAATGCAGCCTTAGAATGTGTTAAAAAAAAAGACATAAAAATCTATACTTTGGGATTTAATGGTTTTATACTAGAATGCAAAGGAGGCTTTATCCAAAATGGTATACATGAACATTGTCAGAGATACACTGTTACCTTAATGCTCATATTTGTCATGACCCATGATAACAAAGATTAACTTAATGCTCATATCAGCCTTGACTTCTATTAGTGCCCACATCCAGCTCAGGTCTCCAACTCCAAACGGGGACTTAGAAAAAGTTCAAGAGGCTGCCATCACTTAGGAGACATGTATGAGTTTCTACCTATAAGACTAATTTATCTTTAGTTTATATTTGGGGGTTTTATTAAGATACATATACTAAGATTGGAAGTACCCTAAGCTGCTGTTGATCACTTAGTTACACTTTAAAGTGAATCCCAGATCTTTCGCTAAAAATAAATGTGGAAAACCATGGAGAGGTCTTAATGAGAGAAGAACAGGAAAATTTAATGAGAGACAAAAAGGTCAAGGAAAAGATATAAGAGGACTAGGAAAATGTACTAACTCATAATTTTCTCTTCTTGGAAACAACACAAAAGTGCTTATAAATCTATCAGGTTTGCTTTTTTTTTTTCTATTTAATTTGAAACAGTAGGTATATAATGGTAAAAACAAATAAGAAAGAATACCTTATTTAAAAAGAGAAGCATAATAATATGTTACTCTCCTAGATATGGGAGCTGAAAACATAATCTTTTATTATTGGACTTACCTGATGTGAAAGACCCCTAGAAGTCTCCTTTCTTCACAGAGTTTATCTCCCACCACTTTTCCTCATCTATTTTCCAGTTATGCTTTCTCTTTCTGTTCTTCAAATGCTCTATAATGATTCTCATTTATGAGCCTTGGATGTCTGCTTAAAAAAGTATAACTTATTAATCCCATCATTTTCAGTATTTATATATCAAGTCTAATGTCATCTCTTGGGACACCTCTTTTTTTGACTACTCTAGTTAAAAACCAACCCTGATTTCCTATCTCCAGTTGATTTGTTTTATATTTTTAGAAATTGTGTCATTGCTTTGAAGTTAATTACTTATTTGTTTATATAAGAATGTAAGCATAATGAGAGCATTGTTAAAAGATAAACTGAGGCATATTAAATTTGTAAGTGTTTATTTGCACCAATTTCCATTTGAATAGGGCAGTGCCAAGCTCAAACTGGAATTGGTTAGTAGTACTCTACCCACAGGAACTAGGGGAAGATGTTTGTAAAGAGGAGGTGGAAGTAAAGCAATGACATTATTTGACTAGCTATAGCTTAAGTGGTTGTCTTATTTTGGAAAACCTAGTTGGCTGTTTGTGATTGGTTGTCCTTACGTTTTGATGTCTTATCCTGGAAACTTTTCAGATATGGTTTTGGTTTGCTTATAAAGTCTAAGGGTCTCCCTGTCTAATTAATTTAAAACATGAACTTTACCTTGCCCATTAGTGCATTTCTAGTATCTGGAAGCAGGCCAGACTCATATCAGGGACTCAATAAATGTTTGATAATGGATAAATGATTATATTCAGATCCATGACTCTATGATTGGATATTGGTAACACTTTCTGTTTATGGTTAGCATTAATTGTCTTGTCTATTTATTGAATAATCATTCATTCTAAAACTGTTTACCTGGAACTAACTTAGTGCCATAAGCACGACTACATTCTCTATGCCATGGAGAACGACAGAAAGATTTAAATTAAAAAATGAAAGTTATGAATTTGTATATATGTATACATATGTGTATGTGTTTGTATGTATACACATAGGTGTGTGTTTCTTAGTACATAATAAGAGGATGGATTTGAAAGAGTAAAGTTCAACTGTTCTGGTAGTTTCAGTGTTAGATGATGACCAGTTGAATGCAAAGAAGTGACATGTCCCAGATATACTTTAGTGGTAAAGCTAACAGGATGTGTTAATTGAATGTGGGAGTGAAGGAGGCTTTATAGATAGCCCTCAGTTTTTGAATGACTGTATGGTTGGTGGTGCTTAAATTGATTAAATGGATTCAAGTGGTTGATAGGGAAAAGGTATGTAAGAGTTTAGTGTTTGAGAAGTTGAGTTGAGGTCCTATGGAGCACCCATGTAGAGATGTTTAATACAGTGGTTTGAAGTTCAAGAAGATTGTCTTATCAGAGGATGTATATTTGAAAGTAATTAGTTGAAATCATGAGAGTATAAGGAACAAAGATGAATTCTCAAAGGAAACAGAGAAGGAAAGCCAAGAGATATAATAGGAAAACTATGTGTGTATAGTTTCAAGAAAGATAACTTGATCAACAGTATCAAATATAGTAAAAGTCAAGTGTGATGAAGAATGAAAAATTATGAGAAGATGTAATGCTATTTTTGGCTGCTACAGAATCAATAATTTATTATGGAATGTACTAATGTGAGACATTTTACAAGCATACAGTTTTCCCAGGTTCCTGGAAAAATGTTTCTATGCTTTTTTATTTC
The DNA here is from genome assembly GCF_951394435.1 of Stenella coeruleoalba. NCBI lineage: Eukaryota > Metazoa > Chordata > Mammalia > Artiodactyla > Delphinidae > Stenella > Stenella coeruleoalba. The sequence goes on along the minus strand of NC_137147.1, from coordinate 19,284,762 downwards.
CCATAACAGGAAAGCTAACATAAGATACTAATTTATTCTGAGGCAGAATCTATCTCAGATATGAAAATTTTTGTCTGCAAAATTATGAAGACTACATTAGGTCTGTGAATATCAAAATCTTCCAAATAGGTCAACCCAGTAACTACCCCACATGATGCTGATTCCTTCTACTGAGATGTGCACTATTGCATTACACACATAGATTTAATTTGGCCATCTCTATAAGAGAAAGGTCTTCAGTATTCCCAAAGGTGAAATGATTCTATATACCACCATTTACTACTAGCTTCCAACTTCAATAGGTCTACTGTCTTTCCCATTGCACTGTCTACTCCAAGCATACAATATACAAATCTTATCTCCTATAAATCTTATCTCAGCATTAAAAAGTTGATTCACGCTCTTAGATAGCCTCATCCACCAGAGGGCAGAGAGCAGAAGCAAGAAGAACTACAATCCTGCAGCCTGTGGAACAAAAACCACATTCACAGAAAGATAGAAAAGATGAAAAGGCAGAGGGCTATGTACCAGATGAAGGAACAATATAAAACCCCAGAAAAACAACTAAATGAAGTGGAGATAGGCAACCTTCCAGAAAAAGAATTCAGAATAATGATAGTGAAGATGATCCAAGACCTTGGAAAAAGAATAGAGGCAAAGATGGAGAAGATGCAAGAAATGTTTAGCAAAGACCTAGAAGAATTAAAGAACAAACAAACAGAGATGAACAATACAATAACTGAAAAGAAAACTACACTAGAAAAATCAATAGCAGAATAACTGAGGCAGAAGAACGGAGAAGTGACCTGGAAGAGAGAACGGTGGAATTCACGGCTGTGGAAGAAAATAAAGAAAAAAGAATGAAAAGAAATGAAGACAGCCTAAGAGACCTCTGGGACAACATTAAACACAACAACATTTGCATTATACGGGTCCCAGAAGGAGAAGAGAGAGAGAGGAAAATGCTCCAACCAAAAGACACTGGCTTGCTGAATGGATACAAAAACAAGACCCATATATATGCTGTCTACAAGAGACCCACTTCAGACCTAGGGACACATACAGACTGAAAGTGAGGGGATGGAAAAAGATATTCCATGCAAATGGAAATCAAAAGAAAGCTGGAGTAGCTATACAAATACCAGATAAAATAGACGTTAAAATAAAGAATGTTACAAGAGACAAGGAAGGACACTACATAATGATCAATGGATCAATCCAAGAAGAAGATATAACAATTATAAATATATATACACCCAACATAGGAGCACCTCAATACATAAGGCAACTGCTAAGAGCTCTAAAAGAGGAAATCGACAGTAACACAATAATAGTGGGCGACTTTAACACCTCACTTGCACCAATGGACAGATCATCCAAAATGAAAATAAATAAGGAAACAGAAGCTTTAAATGACACAATAAACCAGAAAGATTTAATCGATATTTATAGGACATTCCATCCAAAAACAGAAGATTACACTTTCTTCTCAAGTGCCCATGGAAAATTCTCCAGGATAGATCACATCTTGGGTCACAAATCAAGCCTCAGTAAATTTAAGAATATTGAAATCATATCAAGCATCTTCTCTGACCACAATGCTATGAGATTAGAAATGAAGTACAGGTAAAAAAAGGTAAAAAACAGAAACACACGGAGGTTAAACAATATGTTGCTAAATAACCAAGAGATCACTGAAGGAATCAAAGAGGAAATCAAAAAATACCTAGAGACAAATGATAATGAAAACACAATGATCCAAAACCTATGGGATGCAGCAAAAGCAGTTCTAAGAGAGAAGTTTATAGCTATACAAGCCTACCTCAAGAAACAAGAAAAATATCAAGTAAACAATCTAACCTTACACCTAAAGGAACTAGAGAAAGAAAAACAAACAAAACCCAAAGTTAGCAGAAGGAAAGAAATCATAAAGATCAGAGAAGAAATAAATGAAATAGAAACAAAGAAAACAAGAGCAAAGATGAATAAAACTAAAACCTGGTTCTTTGAGAAGATAAACAAAATTGATAAACCATTAGCCAGACTCATCAAGAAAAACTCATCAAGAAATCAATAAAATTAGAAATGAAAAAGGAGAAGTTACAACAGACACTGCAGAAATACAAAGCATCCTAAGAGTCTACTACAAGCAACTCTATGCCAATAAAATGGACAACCTGGAAGAAACAGACAAATTCTTAGAAAGGTATAACCTTCCAAGACAGAACCAGGAAGAAACAGAAAATATGAACAGACAAATCACAAGTAATGAAATTGAAACTGTGATTAAAAATCTTCCAACAAACAAAAGTCCAGGACCAGATGGCTTCACTGGTGAATTCTATCAAATATTTAGAGAAGAGCTAACACCCATCCTTCTCAAACTCTTCCAAAAAATTGCAGAGGAAGGATCACTCCCAAACTCATTCTATGATACATCACCCTGATACCAAAACCATACAAAGATACTACAAAAAAAGAAAATTACAGACCAATATCACTGATGAATATAGATGAAAAAATACTCAACAAAATACTAGCAAACAGAATCCAACAATACATTAAAAGGATCATACATCATGATCAAGTGGGATGTATCCCAGGGATGGAAGGATTCTTCAATATACACAAATCAGCCAATGTGAAACACCATATGAACAAACTGAAGAAGAAAAAACATATGATCATCTCAATAGATGCAGAAAAAGCTTTTGACAAAATTCAACACCCACTTATGATAAAAAACTCTTTAGAAAATGGGCATAGAGGGAAACTACCTCAACATAATAAAGGCCATATACGAAAAACCCACAGCAAACATCATTCTCAATGGTGAAAAACTGAAAGCATTTCCTCTAAGATCAGGGGCAAGACAAGGATGTCCACTCTCACCACTATTATTCAACCTAGTTTTAAAAGTCCCATCCATGGCAAACAGAGAAGAAAAAATAAATAAATAAAAGAAATAAAAATTGGAAAAGAAGAAGTAAAACTGTCACTGTTTGCAGATGACATGATACTATACATAGAGAATCCTAAAAATGCCACCAGAAAACTACTAAAGTTAATCAATGAATTTGGTAAAGTTGCAGGATACAAAATTAATGCACAGAAATCTCTTTCATTCCTCTACACTAATGATGAAAAATCGGAAAGAGAAATTATGGAAACACTCCCATTTACCATTGTAACAAAATTAATAAAATACCTAGGAATAAACCTACCTAGGGAGAAAAAAGACCTGTATGCAGAAAACTATAAGACATTGTTGAAAGAAATTAAAGATGATAGCCACAGATGGAGAGATATACCATGTTCTTGGATTGGAAGAATCAATATTGTGAAATTGACTATACTACCCAAAGCAATCTACAGATTCAATGCAATCCCTATCAAATTACCAATGGCATATTTTATGGAACTACAACAAATCATCTTAAAATTTGTATGGAGACAAAAAGGACCCCAAATAGCCAAAAAATGAGCTGGAGGAATCAGACTCCCTGACTTAAGATTATACTACAAAGCTACAGTAATCAAGACAATATGGTACTGGCACAAAAACAGAAACATAGATCAATGGAACAAAGTAGAAAGCCCAGAGATAAACCCAAGCACCTGTGGTAAACTAATCTATGACAAAGGAGACAAGTATATACAATGCAGAAAAGACAGTCTCTTCAATAAGTGTTGCTGGGAAAACTGGACAGCTACATGTAAAAGAATGAAAGTGGAACACTCCCTAACACCATACACAAAAATAAACTCAAAATGGATTCGAGACCTAAATGGAAGACCAGACACAATAAAACTCTTAGAGAAAAATACAGGAAGAACACTCTTTGACATAAATCACAGCAAGATCTTTTTTGATCCACCTCCTAGAATAATAGAAATAAAAACAAAAATAAACTAATGGGACCAAGTGAAAGTTAAAAGCTTTTGCACAGCAAAGGAAACCATAAACAAGACGAAAAGACAACCCTTAGAATGGGAGAAAATATTTGCAAATGAATCAACAGACAAAGGATTAATCTCCAAAATATATAAACAGCTCATGCAGCTCAGTATTAAAGAAACAAAAAACCCAATCCAAAAATAGTCAGAATACCTAAATAAGCATTTCTCCAAAGAAAACATAGAGATGGCCGAGAAGCACATGAAAAGCTGCTCAACATCACTAATTATTAGAGAAATGCAAATCAAAACTACCCTGAGGTATCACCTCACACCAGTTAGAATGGACATCATCAAAAAATCTACCAACAACAAATGCTGGAGAGGCTGTGGAGAAAAGGGAACCCTCTTGCACTGTTGGTGGGAATGTAAATTGATACAGCCACTATGGAGAACAGTATGGCGGTTCCTTCAAAAACTAAAAATAGAATTACCATATGATCCAGCAATTCCACTACTGGGCATATACCCAGAGAAAACCATAATTCAAAAAGGCACATGCACCACAATGTTCATTGCAGCACTATTTACAATAGCCAGGTCACGGAAGCAACCTGAATGCCCATCAACAGACGAATGGATAAAGAAGTTGTGGTACGTTTATAAAATGGAATATTACTCAGCCATAAAACGGAACGAAACTGAGTCATTTGTTGAGACATGGATAGATCTAGAGACTGTCATACAGAGTGAAGTAAGTCAGAAAGAGTAAAACAAATATTGTATATTAACACATGTATGTGGAACCTAGAAAAATGGTACAGATGAACCGGTTTGCAGGGCAGAACTTGAGACACAGATGTAGAGAAGAAACGTATGGACACCGAGGGGGGAAAACCACAGTGGGGTGGGGATGGTGGTGTGCTGAATTGGGCCTTTGGGATTGACATGTATACACTGATGTGCATAAAACTGATGACTAACAAGAACCTGCAGGATAAACAAACAAACAAAAAACTAATTTTAAACTTTCTTTGGGTTATTTGTATGGAAATATGTTACTATAAATGTTTCAGACATTACATGAAATTTCTAAAAATCTTATATGTTCTGGTATAATGTTATAAGTCATAATTCTAGTTATTACTTTAAAATGTATATCTCAGAAATAACTAAATTTCCTTGTCAATTGCATTATTATGAACTTTCATCAAATCTTTAACCATTGTCATTTTTAAGTCTTTTGTCATTTACAGATACTTCTGGGTGTACTCTGATGCTTTTGCAAAAATGTTCCTATAAAATGGTTTCATCTTCAAGGAATTCATGGAAAAGACTCTGACAAGTACAGGTTTCTGGTAACTGACTATACTGCTGAACGGAATGAATAAACATTTTCAGAATTCTAATGGAAAACTGATGAATTCATAAAAGTCCTAACAAACGATCAAGTTGAAAAAAATAATTAATTACATGGGACTGAGTGAACTGATGAGGGTGATTATAATTTTTGTGACTTTCTGTTTGAATTAAAAAAAAAGTCCTCCCTTACACCAATGTTTATCTCAGATAATCTGTAATTGTGGTTGTGAAATTTTGATCTTATTTAAACTAATGTGGACAACAACAACAAAAAATAGAGTCAGAATTGCATTGAAATAGGACAAAGTAAGTCCAACACAAAAAGACAGGAATAAAATAATAAGATTAGAGATCAGTGGAATAGAAAATAAAAATTGAGAAATGTAACAAACTCAATATCTAAAGCTGTATATAAAAAGATCTCTGAAACTTAATGTACTTTTCCTTTGAACCTCCTGTTTCACCTTTGTTTTGTATATCCATGACTGCTATTGCTATTCCCACATTCCCTGTTTCACCAAAGCCAAAAAAAGTCCATCATTTTGTTCACCATCAACATGTAACCAGTCACCAAATCCTATTGCTACTACTTCCTTAATAATTCTGACACCAGTGACTTTTCTCAGTTTCCTTAGACTGCATTTTAACAGAATGTGGTCCCTTCTGTACATAGATTATTACAGTGACTTCCTGCTATCTATTCCCCTTGCTTCAAGTGGTTTTAAAATGAATCCATAATTCACACTGCTTTCAGAATAATCTCTTTAAAATGAAAAATCTGATCCTACTTCTTCCCTACTTAGAAATCTGCAATGACTCCCCAGGGCATTCAATGTAAAATTCAAACTTCTTACCTGCACAGTGGTACCCTTCTAGTCTGGAACGTGCATGTTTTCTGACCTCATATCCTTCTAGTGTTTACATAAAGCTTCCCTCTGGAAAACTTGGGTGATTGGTTTTAAATCTCTCTTCTTTTCTAATATAAGCATTTAAAGTTATACATTCCCTTCTAAGCCATAACTTTGCTTCATCTTACAAAACTAGATATGCTGAATTTTATTATCTAGTTAAAATAGTTTCTAATTCCTTTGTGATTTATACAGATTATCTAAAACTATTTTGCATAATTTCTAAATACTTGCGTTTTCCTGTTTTATCATTTTTGATTTCTAATTTAAATCTATTGATATTAGAGAACATAATAAATATTATTTGAATTCTTTGAAATTTATTGAAATATTTTTATGTTTATCTTGCTGATGTGTTATGTGCACTTGCAAAGAATGTGTAAACTACTATTGTTGTACATATTCTATAGATATCAAATTGTTTACAGTAATGGGATAATGTTCAGATCACCTATGTCTTTACTAATGTTTTTTTGTCTACTTCTACTAATTTCTGAATGAAATATGTTAAAATTTTTACAGTTTGTGAAATTGTCTCTTCTTTTACTTCTGTCTATATTTGCTTCATGATTTTAAAACTCTGTTATCAACTGAATATATGTTTCTGATTTCTTTATGTTCCTGACACTTTTAACAGTGTTAAATGCCCATCTTATATCTGAACATTCTTTTGCCTTGTCTATTTTATCTGATACTGATATAAACATTTTAGCTTTCTAATATATACTGTTTGCAGAATATCTATATTTTTATCCATTTATCTTTAACCTGTATATATATATATATAATGCATCTCATATATAGTAGATTTTAATAAATCCTGACAGTTTTTAATCTTTTTTTTTAACATCTTTATTGGAGTATAATTGCTTTACAGTGTTGTGTGGGTTTCTCCTATATAACAAAGTGAATCAGCTATATGCATATGTATATCCCCATATCCCCTCCCTCTTTCGCCTCCTTCCCACCCTACTTATCCCAACTCTCTAGGTGGTTGCAAAGCACCTAGCTGATCTCCCTGTGCCATGCAGCTGCCTCCCACTAGCTATCTATTTTACATTTGGTAGTGTATATATGTCAATGCTACTCTCTCCCTTCATCCCAGCTTACCCTTCCCACTCCCCATGTCCTCAAGTCCATTCCCTACATCTGTGGCTTTATTCCTGTCCTGCCCCTAGGTTAATCAGAACCTTTTTTTTTTTTTTAGATTCCATATATATGTGTTAGCATACAGTATTTGTCTTTCTCTTTCTGACTTACTTCCCTCTCTATGACAGACTCTAGGTCCATCCACCTCACTACAAATAACACAATTTCATATCTTTTAATGGCTGAGTAATATTCCATTGTACATATGTGCCACATCTTCTTCATCCATTCATCTGTCGATGGATAGTTAGGTTGCTTCCATGTCCTGGCTATTGTAAATAGTGCTGCAATGAACATTGTAGTACATGACTCTTTTTGAATTATGGTTTTCTCAGGTATATATCCAGGAGTGGGATTGTTGGGTCATATGGTAATCCTATTTTTAGTTTTTTAAGGAAACTCCATACTGTTTTCCATAGTGGTTGTATCAATTTATATTCTGTCCAAAAGTGCGAGAGTGTTCCCTTTTCTTCATACCCTCTCCAGCATTTATTGTTTGTAGGTTTTTTGATGATGGCCATTCTGACTAGTGTGAGGTGATACTTAATTGTGGTTTTGATTTGCATTTCTCTAATGATTAGTGACTTTGGGCATCTTTTTATGTGTTTGTTGGCAATCTGGGTATCTTCTTGGGAGAAATGTCTATTTAGGCTTTCTGCCCATTTTGGGATTGGGTTGCTTGTTTTTTTGATATTGAGCTGTATGGGCTGCTTGTATATTTTTGATATTAATTCTTTGTCAGTTGCTTCATTTACAAATATTTTCTCCATTCTGAGGTTTGTCTTTTCACCTTGTTTGTAGTTTCCTTTGCTCTGCAAAAGCTTTTAAGTTTCATTAGGTCCCATTTTTTAATTTTTGTTTTTATTTCCATTTCTCTAGGAGGTGGGTCAAAAAGGATCTTGCTGTGATTTATGTCATAGAGTGTTCTCCCTATGTTTTCCTCTAAGCGTTTGATCATGTCTGGCCTTATATTTAGGCCTTTAATCCATTTTGAGCTTATTTTTGTGTATAGTGTTAGGGAGTGTTCTAATTTCATTCTTTTACATGTACCTGTCCAGTTTTCCCAGCACCACTTATTGAAGAGGCTGTCTTTTCTCCATTGTATATTCTTGCCTCCTTTATCAAAGATAAGGTGACCATATGCATGTGGGTTTATCTCTGACTTTCTATCCTGTTCTATTGATCTATATTTCTGTTTTTGTGCTAGTACCTTACTGTCTTGATTACTCTAGCTTTGTTGTATCATCTGATCTCAGGGCGCCTGATTTCTCCAGCTCCATTTTTCTTTCTCAAGATTGTTCTGGCTATTCGGGATCTTTTGTGTTTCCATACAAATTGTGAAATTTTTTGTTCTAGTTCTATGAAAAATGCCATTGGTAGTTTAATAGGGATTGCATTGAATCTGTAGATTTCTTTGGGTAATAGAGTCATTTTCACAATGTTGATTCTTCCAATCCAAGAACATGGTATATCTCTCCATCTGTTTTTATCATTTTTAATCTCTTTCATCAGTGTCTTATAGTTTTCTGCCTACAGGATTTTGTCTCCATAGGTAGGTTTATTCCTAGGTATTTTATCCTTTTTATTGCATTGGTAAGTAGGAGTGTTTCCTTAATTTCTCTTTCATATTTTTCATCATTAGTGTATAAGAATGCAAGAGATTAGTGTGAGTTAATTTTGTATCCTGCTACTCTACCAAATTCCCTGACTAGCTCTAGTAGTTTTCTGGTAACATGTTTAGGATTCTCTATGTATAGTATCATGTCATCTGCTAACAGTGACAGGTTTACTTCTTCTTTTCTGAGTTGGATTCTTTTTATTTCTTTTTCTTCTCTGGTTGCTGTGGCTAAAACTTCCAAATCTATGTTGAATAATAGTGGTGAGAGTGAACAACCTTGTTTTTTCCTGATCTTAGAGGAGATGGTTTCAGTTTTTCAGCATTGAGAACGACGTTGGCTGTAGGTTTGTCATATATGGCTTTTATTATGTTGAGGTAAGTTCCTTCTATTCATAGATTTTTTTGTTCTTCTTTCTCTAATTGTTTTAAGTGTACTGTTAGGTTGTTTATTTGAGATGTTTCTTCTTTCTTCAGGTAGGATTATATTGCTTTAAACTTCCCTTTTAGAACTGCTTTTGCTGCATCCCATAGGTTTTGGGTCATCAAGTTTTCATTGTCATATGTTTCTAGGTATTTTTTTGATTTCCTCAGTGATCTCTTGGTTATTTACTAGTGTATTTTCTAGGCTCCATGTGCTTGTATTTTTTTTTTTTTTTTTTTTTTTTTTTTGCGGTGCGTGGGCCTCTCACTGTTGTGGCCTCTCCCGATGCGGAGCACAGGCTCCAGACGTGCAGGCTCAGTGGTCGTGGTTCACGGTCCCAGCCGCTCCGCGGCATGTGGAATCTTCCCAGACCGGGGCACGAACCCGTGTCCCCTGCATCGGCAGGCGGACTCTCAACCACTGCACCACCAGGGAAGCCCCATGTGCTTGTATTTTTAATTTTTTTTCCTGTAATTGATATCTAGTCTCATAGCGTTGTGCTTGGAAAAGATACCTGATACGATTTCAATTTTCTTAAATTTACAAAGGCTTGATTTGTGACCCAAGATATGATCTATCCTGGAGAATTTTCCATGTGCACTTGAGAAGAAAGTGTATTCTGTTGTTTTTGGATGGAATATCCCATAAATATCAGTTAAGTCCATCTTGTTTAATGTCATTTAAAGCTTGTGTTTCCTTATTTATTTCATTTTGGATGATGTGTCCATTGATGAAAGTGGGTTGTTAAAGTCCCCTACTATGATTGTGTTACTGTCGATTTCCCCTTTTATGGCTGTTAACATTTGCCTTATGCATTGAAGTGCTCCTACGTTGGGTACATACATATTTACAATTGTTATATCTTCTTCTTGGATTGATCCCTTGATCATTATGTATTGTCCTTCTTTGTCTCTTGTAATAGTCTATTTTAAAGTCCATTTTGTCTGATACAAGAATTGCTATTCCAGCTTTCTTTTATTTTCCATTTGCATGGAATATCTCTTTCCATCACCTCACTTTCAGTCTGTATGTTTCCCTATGTCTGAAGTGGGTCTCTTGTAGACAGCTTATGTATGGGTCTTGTTTTTGTATCCATTCAGCCAGTGTATGTCTTTTGGTTGGAGCATTTAATCCATTTACATTTAAGGTAATTATCGATATATATGTTCATATTTCCATTTTGTATTTGTTTTGGGTTTGCTTTTGTAGGTCATTTCCTTCTCTTGTGTTTCCTGCCTAGAGAAGTTCCTTTAGCATTTGTTGAAATTTGGTTTGGTGGTGCTGAATTCTCTTAACTTTTGCTTATCTAAAGTTTTTAATTTCTCCATCAAATCTGAATGAGATCCTAGCTGGGTAGAGTAATCTTGATTGTAGGTTTTTCCCTTTCATCACTTTAAATATGTCCTGTCACTCTCTTCTGGCTTTCAGAGTTTCTGCTGAAAGATCAGCTGTTAACTTTATGGGGTTTCCCTTGTATGTTATTTGTTGCTTTTCCCTTGCTGCTTTTAATAGTTTTTCTTTGTTTTTAAGTTTTGAAAGTTTGATTAATGTGTGTCTCGGTGTGTTTCTCTTTGCGTTTATCCTGTATGGGACTCTCTGTGCTTCCTAGACTTAATTGACTATTTCCTTTCCCATGTTGGAGAAGTTTTCAACTATAACCTCTTCAAATATTTTCTCAGTCCCTTTCTTTTTCTCTTCTTCTTCTGGGACCCCTGTAATTTGAATGTTGGTGCATTTAATGTTGTCCCAGTGGTATCTGATACTGTCCTCAATTCTTTTCATTCTTTTTTCTTTATTCTGCTCCCTGGCAGTTATTTCCAACATTTTATCTTCCAGCTCACTTATCCATTCTTGTGCCTCAGTTTTTCTGTTACTGATTCCTTCTAGAGTATTTTTAATTTCAGTAATTATGCTGTTCATCACTGTTTATTTGCTCTTTAGTTCTTCTAGATCCTTGTTAAATGTTTCTTGTATTTTCTCCATTCTGTTTCTGAGATTTTGGAACATCTTTACTATCATTACTCTGAATTCTTTTCCAGGTAGGTTGCCTATTTCATCTTCATTTATTTGGTCTTGTAGGTTTTTATCTTGCTCCTTCGTCTGCAACATATGTTTTGGTCATTTCATTTTCTTTTCTTTTTTTTTTTTTTTTGATGGGTGGTGCTGTATTCCTGTCTTACTGGTTGTTTGGCCTAAAATGTTCAGTACTGGAGTTTGTAGGCAGCTGGATAGAATTGGGTCTTGGTGCTGAAATGAGGACTTCTGGGAGGCCTCATTCCAGTTGATATTCCCTGGGATCTGAAGTTCTCTGTTAGCCCAGATTTTTGGACTTGGAGCTACCACCATAGGAGCTTGGGCCTAACCTCTGGCCTGGGAACCAACATCCCTGAAGCTTCGTGGCATAGTAGAAAAAAAAAAAAAGAGAAAAAGGAGCAGTACATTATCAAAGAATAGAAAGGTAGAAAATATATTAGGAAAAATAATACTCTGAAACAATTGCAAGAAGGTAAAATAAAACCACACAGAAAACAGGTTGGGGAACAAGCCAAATAGGAATGAAATAAAATTAGAAAAATAAAAGATTTATTAGGAAAAGTAAAAATATAAAAGAATCAACAACAATGAATCAACAAGGTATACAGAACCCCAATCTAAAAGAGGAGAAAAGGACTTCCCTTGTGGTGCAGTGATTAAGAATCCACCTGCCAATGCAGGGGACATGGATTCAAGCCCTGGTCTGGGAAGATCCCAATGCCATGGAGCAACTAAGCCCGTGAGTCACAACTACTGAGCTTGTGTGCTGCATCTACTGAAGCCCACGTGTCTAGAGCCTGTGCTCCACAATAAGAGAAGCCACCGCAATGAGAAGCCCACACACTGCAATGAAGAGCAGCCCCTGCTTGCTGCAACTAGAGAAAGCCCACATGCAGCAACGAAGAACTAACACAGCCAAAAATAAATACATTTATAAAAAAATAAATAAATAAAGAGTAAAAAGAAAAGAAAAAAAAAAGCCTTGGCTATGGGGGTGGAGTTTAAATGGGGTTGGGACTTATGTATGGGCAGAGTTTAGGGTGGGGAGGGACCTAGGTCGGTGGGTGTTTGATGTTAGAGCATGGGGTGGGGCCTAGGCAGGACTACATTCAAGCATGGAGCAGGGCCTCTGCTTAGGACCTGTGTGGAAGGGGAGAGGCAGCAGGTAGAAAGGAGAGCCTCTGGAGTGTGGAGTTCTGGAGTTTGTAGGTAGGGCCCTGAGTGAGGGTGCATAGGTGGGGTTTAGGCCCACTTCATTGGAGGGGGTGTCTGAGTGTAGAGGTAGGGCTCTGGGTAGGGGTGTAGGGGTGGGGCTTGGGCTCTGCATGGCAGAAGGAAGGCTCCAAAAGCAGAGGATTAGTCCCGGGAGCCCAACAGGGAAAACACTGGCCCTGTTCCCTCTTATCCCTCCCCAACGTCTCTCCCATGGTCTCCCCCATCTGTGCTGGACCCCTAACTGTGGGTGGGTCCTGCTGGGTGTAGGAACACCTTCCCACTCCAGCCACTCCTGTCCCTGTGGCCTGGCCTTTACTTTAGCTCCCACTTCCCTCCCTCCCACTCCCTCAGGACTGTACAGCTGTAGGGGTCCTAGGTGGGCAGTGGATCAGGACTGGGATCTCAACATGTTCCCTGGGTTCCAAGTGGGCACAGGAAAGCTGGCCACGCTCCCTTTTGATCCTCTGCCCTCCCAATGGTTTCCCCAATTTCTCTCTTTGGTGTGGGATCCTTCCCCCTCCCCCAGCTGCCCCTCAGGGGTGCTAGTCCCGTCCCACCTCCACTTTTCTTCCCCCTTCGCTTCCCCTATGCCCCACAACCTACCAGGTCACTGGGCATTCCTCCCATCCCCTTATGTATCCATGGTCCCCCACTGGTGCCTGGTAGGTGCCCTAGTTGTGAGGAGATGAAAATTCTGTGTCCTCCTAGTATGCCATCTTCTTTTTTTAGTCTTTTAATTGGAATGTTTAGTTTATTCAGTTAAATTGAATTATTAATATATTTGGATTTATGGTTAATATTTTTGTTTTCTGTTTGTCCCTTTTTTTGTTGTTTTTTTGAAGAAGATGTTGGTGGTAGGAGTTTTTATTAATTATTTTTTTAATTTTTGCTGTGTTGGGTCTTCATTTCTGTGCGAGGGCTTTCTCTAGTTGTGGCAAGTGGGGGCCACTCTTCACCGTGGTGTGTGGGCCTCTCACTATCACGGCTTCTCTTGTTGCAGAGCACAGGCTCCAGACGCGCAGGCTCAGTAGTTGTGGCTCATGAGCCTGGTTGCTCCATGGGATGTGGGATCCTCCCAGACCAGGGCTTGAACCCGTGTCCCCTGCATTAGCAGGCAGATTCTCAACCACTGCACCACCAGGGAAACCCTGTTCTGTTTTGTTATTTCCTGCTTTCTTTTGTGTTATTTAGATTTTTTTTATTATTTCATTTTAATTCATGTATTTGATTGTTAATCTTTGCATTGTCTTGGAGATTACTCTAGAGATAACACATCCTAAACGTTTTAGTATACTTAGAATTAATATTTTATCAGTTAATAAAATGCATTTTTATGCAGAAAATTTCTAATTGTTTATATCCCTTTATATTTATGGTATTGTATCATATGTATTATATATACATACATTATAGCAACCAGAATTTGTTGTATTTTTTTGTAAAATAGTCACATATATTTTAAAAGTGAGAAAAAATATTGTATTTTGCATTTATTTCAATGTATACCATTTGTGGTGTTCTTCATCCATTCATTTTTGAGGATACTGTTCTATATCATGCCATATCCCTTCAGCCTGAAAAATATCTTTCAACATTCCTTATAGTGGGGGGTCTGCAGATGATTTACTTATTTTTCTTTTCTCTGAAAATGTCACATTATTATTCTTGAAAGATATTTGTATAGATATGAAATTCCAGGTGGTCAATTCTTTCCTTTCAACACTTCAAATATGTCATTTTGCTGTCTTCTGATTTCTATAATTTCTGATTAGAAGTTTCAGGGTATTCTAATTATTTTCCCCCTGAATATAAGTTGTCATTCTTCTCTGACTGCATTCAGAATTCTATTTTTAGCTGTAGTTTTCAGCAACTGACTATGAATTATTTAGTCATGGTTTCCTCATACTTACCCTGTTTGATTTTGACTGATTCTATTGAATCTGTAAATGTATGTCTTTCACCACAATTGGGAAATTTTGGGGCCAATATTTGTTTAAGTATTTTTCCTGGTCAAATATCTATAAACTCTGTGGGATTCTAATCATACATACGTTAGAGATTTCTTTTTTGTTATCCCACTTGTACCTGAAGTTCTGTTCACTTTTTTTCATTATTTTCCTCTTTTTTCTTCAGATTAGATATCTTCTTTTAATCTATTTTTCTGTTTAGTGATTCTTTTTTTAAAAATTATCTCCATTCTATTATAACCACCCTGGACATTTTTGATGTCAGATGTATTTTTCACTTCTAAAATTTCCTCTTGAATATTTTCATTGTTTCTATTTCTCTTTTGACATCTATCTTTTTATTTATTATAAGATTATGCTTCTCTTTTCTCATTAAGCATAGTTATAATATCTGCTTTAAAGTCCTAGACTAAGTGTTCTAACATCTGGGTCATCTCAGTGTTGATTTCTGTTGACTGTTTTTTTCTCTGAGAACAAGATCATATTTTCCAAGTTCTTCATATACTTCATAATTTTGGATTGCATTCCAGAATTGTAAATATTATATTGTAGAGACTCTGGATTCTGCATTATTCCTCCAGAGTTTTGGCATCTTTCTTATAGCAGGCAATTAATACTGTTTGAATCAATTTACAAACCATTTCTCTTGAGCAATAGCTATGTTCCATTTTGTTCTTTTCTCTTTAGAGAGGCTGTTGGCAGTCTGCCCCATGCTTATGTGTTTCTGGCTTCAAGTCAGAGATTTGAGAATAGGGTAAACATAGAATTTGGGGTTTTCCTTCTCTGACCCTGTACCCTCCAGGATTAACTCCTCATTTTCCAAAGACTGTGGTTGCTCTGAACTCTGATGTCTGTTATTACAGGCCAGAGGACTTTATGTTTTCTTTCTGAATTTCAGCCACCCCCTGGAGAACTGTGTTCTGTCTTCCAGCTGAAGACCCTAAGAATGAGTAACTCATTCTAAGCTCTTCTTTCTTTCCAGGGTTCAACTCTACATCAGAAAACTTCCTTGCTTTTGGGTTTACCTCAAAGTCCTAGGTAGTTTTTTTTTTTTTTTTTTTTTTTTTGTGATATGTGGGCCTCTCACTGTTGTGGCCTCTCCTGTTGCAGAGCACAGGCTCCGGACGCACAAGCTCAGCGGCCATGGCTCACGTGCCTAGCCGCTCCGCGGCATGTGGGATCTTCCCGGACCAGGGCACAAACCTGTGTCCCCTGCATCAGCAGGTGGACTCTCAATCACTGTGCCACCACGGAAGCCCCCTAGGTAGTTTTTTTATTTGTTTTGAGTTGTGTTTGATTGATGTTTTTTTCTTGGTTTAGAGTTAATAAGAATACATTTGAATATATCTGAAGCAGAACACAGATATTCAGTTTGTATTTTGTCATATAGTTCAGCAACAAGGAAAACAAGTCTCAGGCTGGAGATACAGGCATAAAACCCATTAGGATATCAACCCAGTTGATATCAAATGAGGTGTGAGAATTTTCAGATGCTACCTGGCATCAAATAAGTCTTTACTTTCAATTTTGAGCTTAACTTTTTATTTCTGAATTTCTGATCAGATACAACTATTAGAATACATAGAAATCTATGTGTTCTTTTCTCTGAGAAAATTACAATTACATAATTGTCTTTCACATATTTGATATACTTATGTAAAAAATAACTCTGAAACCTCATAGGGTATCCCATCAAGGCATTTGCTTTTGTTTACCTTCTATAAAGATCAGTCCTTTATTTTATGTGTCATTTTTATTCATGAAATAAGATCTTTTTGGTGAGAAAATAGTGCCATGTTATATGGCCTCAATATGAAAACCTGGTGACTGTTGAGAGGATGGCAGAGGAATAATTGATTGAAAATGTGAACCCCTGATATCACCATTATTAGACTCTAAGTTTATTTTGTGGAAAAACTGCATCTTCACTATTTTTATATCTCTAGCATCTAGTTCCATGACTTATATACATTATGCATTTGGTAGATTTTAAGAAAATGACATCAAATAAAAACCAATTTTTTTCATTCAATAATCATCTCTTGATGGATGCTGTTTGAGGAAGAATATGACATTTGTAGTCTGAGACTTTATTGGATACTAGGTTTTGGAATTTAATAACTACAATCAGGTAAGTCAATCTTTTTGATTCTAAGCGACTTACTCTATGAAATGGCAATCATATTGGCTAACTTACCAAGTAGTGCAAGTCATATAAGATAATGTAGATGAAATTGTTTTTGAAATAGTAAATTGCTATAAAATGCTAGTCATGATATCTCTGTATAACACAGTATGCTAGGTAGTGTAGTAAACATTAAAGTCAGGACAAAGTTCTTTGCAAGGAAGAAGTTGCAGTCTAGACAAATGAATCTGAGTCTATAAATATCTTTAAAAGTTTTACCATGTATAAGATTCATGTGTCCACAATAAATGGTCTTTGATTGAGGATACAGACAATTCAGCTGTGAAATGATATCTACAAATTTTGGAATATAACTTAGTAATGTCTTTTTTGCCTTCCAGAGCCCTATGCTTTCCTTTCCTGCTTATTTCAAGGAAGTTGAATAAACAAAATATCATAATGTATATTTATATATTATGTTTATTTATCATTGATGAATTAATTCATTTATTTGTATATTAATAAATATTATTTTTAATATGATGGGTGACATGTAATTTATACAAAAGAGATAAAAGTGTGGAGACAAACCTTCTGTTCTCTTTATCAGGCAATCACTCTCTCCTTTTGCATTCCCCTTTAGCATTCTTTCTCCCTTTGTATTTCCATTAATCAGAGCTAAACTCATTGTGGGATCCTTGAGAAAAGAGACCCTGGATTCCTGTTATAAAAGAATAAATGCTATTGTTCTGATCCTAAGTTAAAATAAACAATTTAGAGATTGGAGGTTAGACTTTATTTCTGGAAGTACGTTCTCTGTGACTCACATTTCTTTCCTTTCCCATTTAAAGCCTTAGCTGAAGACCTTTGTTTCTACAAATCAAGCACTATGGAGTGCTAACTACATTATTAAATACAGCAGTGGACTTGGTGATATGTTGAATTATACCCAATATTTTGCAATAACTGTAAATGGAAATAACCCTTAAAAATTATATAAAAAATTAAAGAAAAATAAAGTGGATTCTGTTCTGGTGACTTTTGTGTAGCTGATGTGTTATCACCAGAACATTGGCCTGCTTCCTTTTTCTAACTTACTAGGGCTTGAGGGAGAAAATTTATATTTTTGTTGGCTCCCCAGTAGTACCAAGACATGAAACCCAGTCATAGACCGCTGTCTAAGGTGCTCTGGCTTCCTAGGCCTTTCTGTCTGTCCTTTGGAAATGGTTTGGACCTCTGTGCTAAAGATTATTTCCATTTTTCATGTTTAAGAAAAGGTCCTGCAATTGCATCGTGACATTTATATCATCTAAGAGACCTCTCATTGCTAAAGTAAATTTATACATAATGTATCTCACCTTTAGCATTATTGGATTTTAATTAGAGGATGAAACAAATCAGAATTTTAAGCCACAGTAGTTAATAGAGCTGCCCATTTGCTTTCTATTAGACTAACAGTGCCAATCACAATATTCACACATAAGTATGCCAAATTCTAGTTTGTGCTTAGAAAATACTTTGCAAAGGTGTTCTTTATTTTGTATTGATAAACGGAGGGATTTTTAACTTTAGGTGTTCTGCAGCAAAATGTGCATTGCAGTGACAGTGTGCCACTAAAAATTCTGACTCCCTTGCTTATCTTGTTTCCCCCTTGATTCCTTTCTTATTTAATATGTGGTATGATGAGCAAAGCAAAATACATGACTTGTGGTATGTATGTTTTTATCTACTGTACTTTTAAGGATTTAAAAAACTTGTTTGGATTTTGCAATACATTTAACTACTCACAAATGTATGAAAACCTGCTTACATGTAGTAGTTTTTAAATTTAATAGTGTATTTTTGGAAAATTAAGGAAAATTTGGAACACCAGCTTCTATAACAGCCTGTTAATGTTTTGTTTTGTTTTTTTGTGATACATGGACCTCTCACTGTTGTGGCCTCTCCCATTGCGGAGCACAGGCTCCGGACATGCAGGCCCAGCAGCCATGGCTTATGGGCCCAGCTGCTCCGCGGCATGTGGGATCTTCCTGGACCGGGGCACGAACCCGTGTCCCCTGCATCAGCAGGCGGACTGTCAACCACTGCACCACCAGGGAAGCCCTGTTAATGTTTTTAGTTATATTCTTATGCAGCTACAGAGCCACCAAATGCAGTAGCATACTAAGAACCACAATATATTTAGAATTAGCGACAAAACAAATAGAACACCCACCCAGGTAGCAAAAGTTTAATGTGAATCATTTATCTAATGGATATTTTTGGTATATTGTGGTAAAAGAAACCATGCCCTATGGCAATGTTAAACTCCAAAGCACAATTAGTGTTAATATGCCCGTGACTTTCTGCCAGACAAGTAAAAATACCAAATATATCTTCTTTCAAGTAGTTCATTCTATTTTGTTTGGCATAAAATTTCCTGAAAGGCGTAAGTCTCACTCTATTGTTAATGTAAGTTAATTTTGAGGAGAGAAAAATGAAGGGAATTTTCATGTATGACTTTGTACATTTTTGAATTTTTAAATCCAGTGAGAACTTACCCACATATAAACATTGTATAAAGAAAGAATACATATATTGATTTTAACATCTCAGAAAAGGGAATTGTAATTAACTGTCTAAATCAGCATCTTTTTTCTAGATTTCCTCCTACATACTATGTGATTGGCACCAAAGATATAGTTTTTATTTTTATTTTTATAATAGATCTTTACTGGAGTTTAATTGCTTCACAATAATCTGTTAGTTTCTGTTGCACAACAAAGCAAATCAGCCATATGTATACACATGTCCCCATATCCCCTCCCTCTTGAGCCTCCCTCCCATCCTCCCTATCCCATCCCTCTAGGTCATCACAAAGCACTGAGCTGATCTCCCTGTGCTATGCTGCTGCTTCCCACCTGCCAACTATTTTACATTCAGTAGTGTATGTATGTCAATGCTACTCTCACTTCGCCCCAGCTTCGCTCTCCCATCCCATGTCCTCAAGTCCATTTTTTTATGTCTAAAACTTTATTCCTGCCCTGCAACTAGGTTCATCAGTACCTTTTTTCTTTTTTTTTAGATTCCATATATATGCATTAGCATACGGTATTTGTTTTCTCTCTTTCTGACTTACTTCACTCTGTATGACAGACTCTAGGTACATCCACCTCACTACAAATAACTCAATTCTTTTTATGGCTGAGTAATATTCCATTGTATATACGTGCCACATCTTCTTTATCCATTCATCTGTGGATGGACATTTAGGTTGGTTCTGTGTCCCGACTATTGTAAATAGTGCTGCAATGAACATTGTGTTACATTTCTTTTTTTGAATTATGGTTTTCTCAGGGTATATGCCCAGTGGTGGGACTGCTGGGTATATGGTAGTTTTATTTTTAGTTTTATAAGGAACCTCCATACTGTTTTCATTGGTGGTTGTATCAATTTACATTCTGTCTAACAGTGCAGAGGGTTCCCTTTTCACCACATCCTTTCCAACATTTATCGTTTCTAGAGTTTTTGATAATGGCCATTCTGACCTGTGTGAGGTGATACCTCACTGTAGTTTTGATTTACATTTCTCTAATAATTAGTGATGTTGAGCATCTTTTCATGTGCCTCTTGGCTATCTGTATGTGTTCTTTGGAGAAATGTCTATTTAAGTCTTGTGCCCATTTTTTAACTGGATGGGTTTTGTTTTTGATATTAAGCTCCATTAGCTGTTTGTATATTTTGGAGATTAATCCTTTGTTTGTTGTTTCATTTGCAAATATTTTCTCCCATTCTGAGAGTTGTCTTTTTGTCTTGTTTATGGTTTCCTTTGCTCTGCAAAGGCTTCGAAGTTTAATTAAGTCCCATTTGTTTATTTTTGTTTTTATTTCCGTTACTCTAGGAGGTGGGTCAAAAAAGACCTTGCTGTGATTTATGTCAAAGTGTGTTTTTCCTGTTTTCCTCTAAGAGTTTTATAGTGTATGGTCTTACTTTTAAGTCTTTAATCCATTTGGAGTTTATTTTTGTGTATGGTGTTAGGTAGTGTTCTAAAATCATTCTTTTACATGTAGCTGTCCAATTTTCCCAGCACTACTTATTGAAGAGACTGTCTTTTCTCTATTGTATGTTCTTGCCTCCTTTGTCATAAATTAGGTGCCTGTAAGTGCATGGGTTTATCTCTGGACATTTTATCTTGCACCATTGATCTATATTTGTTTTTGTGCCACTACCATACAGTCTTTTTTTTTTTTTTAATAAATTTATTTGTTTGTTTGTTTATTTAGTTATTTATTTATTGGTTGTGTTGGGTGTTCATTGCTGTGTGCGGGCTTTCTCTAGTTGCAGTGAGTGGGGGCTACTCTTTGTTGTGGTGTGTGGGCTTCTCATTCCAGTGGCTTCTCTTTGTTGCAGAGCACAGGCTCTAGGCATGTGGGCTGCAGTAGTTGTGGCATGTGGGCTCAGTAGTTGTGGCTTGCAGGCTTAATTGCTCTACAGCATGTGGGATCTTCCAGGACCAGGGCTTGAACCTGTGTCCCCTGTATTTGCAGGTGGATTCTTAACCACTGCACCACCAGGGAACTCCCTCATACTGTCTTGATTACTGTAGCTTTGTTGTAGAATTTGAAGTTGGGGAGCCTGATTCCTCTAACTCCATTTTTCTTTCTCAAGATTGCTTTGGTTATTCGGGATCTTTTGTGTTTCCATAAAAATTGTAAAATTTTTTGTTCTAATTCTGTGAAGAATGCCATTGGTAGTTTGATAGGGATTGCATTGAATCTGTAGAATGCTTTATGTAGTATAGTCATTTTCACAATACTGATTCTTCCAATCCAAGAACATGTTATATTTCTCCATCTATTTATGTCAGCTTTGATTTCTTTCATCAGTGTTTTATAGTTTTCTGAGTATAAGTCTTTTGCCTCCTTAGGCAGGTTTAAAATATATTGTTTTTTTTTAAAAAATGCACATGGTAATCTTAACTATTCATCTAATAGTAGAGTGTCAGAACAGTGTTACTGGAGGTATTCTGAAGTGCTTAGGGAGCAGAGGAGAAAGATACACAACAGGTTGGGGGATGTCAGGAAGAGGCAGTGACATCAGTTAGGATGCTCAGCATTGTGGAATAAACACAAATTGCTCAGTTTAATACAAAAAGACAGGACAATATAACAGAGAGAAGAGCATGGGTGAAGCATGGACTGGAACACAACATGACTACATTTTCAATTTGCCCATCCCAGAGCAAACTAAGAAAGTGTATTTTCTGAGAAGTGACATGGAATGAGGCTGCACACATAGACCAGTCATTGTACATTAATTGAGGGTCTTGTTTTTAAATCTGGTCCAGGATATGAGGGATTGGAGAAAACAGAAAGTTTAAGCAGAAGAATAAATACTCAGATTGACATTCCATGGTGCCTGAGGATCACAGCCAAATGATCTCTCAACAGCTGCCTGCACTTCATTGAATGTATTTAATGCATGTAAAATTAGTGATAATTTCAATAATTGTGATGCCACTACCTGGAAGAGGTTACCAGTGTTCTCTTTCTCACATGTAAAGGATGATCTATGGACTCCTTAAATATGTGAGGAACTTAATCCCATAATCTCATTTTGAGTGTGTATTTTCTAGGGCTACTCATGGGTCCAACAAGAAAGAGATGGTACAATTGAAGGCAACAATTTAAAAAACAAGAGCAGTTTTAATGGAAATGGGGTGAAGTATCCTATGTCTAACAACAGTGGACAGAAAAGTTACTACTCATAGGTCTAAAGGGGAAAGAGGAGGTGTGATTATGATAAGCTAGGGAGAGTACCTGTAAGCAAATGTCACCTGATAGCAGTTTTGGTCTTTTGTAGAGGGACACAGCCAACTTGTAGTAATATTGAGGGGAGACACTCAGGGTACCAAGTACTGGACCTCTCACCCATTCTCTGAATTCCTGTTGGTGCCAACCTTCGGCTAACTTGAAATCAGAGGCAGAATTAAGAGCTGGTCAGCTATTTGTCTAAGAACAGTGGAGCCAATCTGATGGGAAGAATGGAGAATATCAAACTTTTTTTTTTTTTTTTTTTTTTTTTTTACCAGTGGGATGGCTGTGTTTGGAGCACCATATCTCAGAATTCCTAGAATGATGGTTTTATAGTATGTTAATCATTTAACTTGAAGAATTTTCAAGTATTCAAGTATGATTACATCAAATGCACTGAAAATATGTCCATACAGCTAAGTCACTCAAGTCTTTAATACACTAATGGCAGTGCAATCCTCCAAGGGGGTGTATAACATGCAGTGTTCTTAAATGCATTTGAATATTAAACTCTTTTTTAGAGTTTAAGTTGGAGGGCTACTTGGGAGCTGTGAGGCTATTACTTTGGTATATTAAAGATTGGCCAATTCAAGGAAAAATTATACTCAAATAAATCTTTATGCTATTTTTTTTCTGACTGAGTTAATGTGTTGACTAACTTGAGAGATTCATCTGTCACAGCTATCACATTCAAGAAACTCAACTTTTTTTCTGTCTTTTCATCATGGAGGATATCACCTTCCTGAGCAGAGTTCATTGATTCATTGGAATTATAGTTTTATCAAAAACTATGTATGTATACATCATTTTCCAATTTGATTTGAAATAATCTTTGTAAAAACTTCAAAGTTATGAAGTTATCTTTTTCAAAAACTAAATCCTTTCAGTTCTGGGCTAGGGTTAGATATTTTCCCTCTTTATTTCTCTACTGTTAACACTCTTTTAGTAGCTAAATCTCCTTTACATTTTAACTGCTAAAGAGCTTCCTAAGAACAAATATTATGGCTTAACTTCCTGGATATGGCTATGGAATCCCTTAGATATTTCCTAGTGATTAGTTCTTCAAAATCTCATATGTATATTGCCTTGCTTATCTTCTTTTCCAATATTTACTTTGAGGTCATTCTTGCATTCTTAATGTTCTTAAATGTGGAACACATATTCCCACTGTACTTTTCATTGTAGTTGGAACCTTTCAATATCAGAGGAAAAACTGGCAAGAAAATTACAGGAAAGAAAATAAGAATCTTGGAAGCTGCAAAATTAAGTGAAATAATTTCATATAATTGACAAGTCAATATACAATATCATTTCAAAATATTTTGGAAATGTGTTTAAAATATCTACCTTGATGGTATGATTTATGGAAAACTAGTTTGTCATTGGGTCTATGATATGTAGGCTTACATTTTGCAGCTGCAGTTTCATTGGGGATCTTCAGATCACTTTCAGGTGTGCAAAAGAATTTGAGCATTCTGTC
Organism: Stenella coeruleoalba; assembly: GCF_951394435.1. Taxonomy (NCBI): domain Eukaryota; kingdom Metazoa; phylum Chordata; class Mammalia; order Artiodactyla; family Delphinidae; genus Stenella; species Stenella coeruleoalba. The sequence goes on along the minus strand of NC_137147.1, from coordinate 19,260,794 downwards.
CTCAATCCTCTTACTCTTTTATACTTTGTCTCATTTCACTGGACAGTATGATTAACATAACTGGAAGTAATACACATTCATCGATTTAAAATTTGTGTAAATTTTTATTCTACAAACAAATGTATGTTTTGAATTTTCTAAGTTTTCTGTTTTTCTTTTAGATGTTATAACTGATTTAAGTAGAAAAGTTAGAGATTGTTTATTTTGAAATTTTCAACATATAGTGCTTGGAAAATATAGAAGTATTTGTTGAATTAAAAATAACATATTCCATATTATAACTTTGTCTTTCTGCCACATATTAAAAAACAAAAATTGCTGATAAATAGGGAAGTATAGTCCAATATCACTCATTGTTATGAGGCTTTCAATATTCAATATTTACTCAAGAATGTATAGAATTTAGCAACAGTTAGAAGAAAAATCTTTGAATTATTCAAGAGGTAAGATGTTATTGAAAAAGATGGTACATCTGTGACTGAAACATATTAATTATTTTACAAAACAGTGTTATCATTTATGATGTACAGATTCTCCAAAGCTAAACTATTGAGTCATAAATCCTTATTTGAGTATTTTTGAATTCAAGTCACTGATGGGAAGAATCGTGGAGATGTGCCACTATAAATAAAATGGTATTGGTATGTTACAGGCTGAGTGATTTTAGCATGAGTAAAAGTAGACTGCAGTGTTCCAGATGATGATGGAATGATTTCTTTGAAACATCATTTCTGACTTAAATCCACTAAAAGAATATTTTTGTAACCCGTTAATTAATAGAAAAAAATAAAACATTTTATAATTACATTCCCTATTAGTTTTTACTTTCTAAGAATAAATTTCATTGAAAATATGTGTTAGAAGGTAATTATGTTAAAACTTTGAAAGTTTATAAGGGAGTGTATGCATGTGTGTAAAAATGTAAATTGCTTTTACCCAGTACAAATCAATCATTTCTTTATAATAAATATTGCTAGTATGCTTTTGGTATGAAAATGAATATATCATACCTGATTTGGTGTTATAATGTATTAATCTCCTGTGGGTAATAGTCTACCCACTGTATAAAAGAGTGCTTCATAGTACGTCAAAAATTTCAATCAAAGCTCTTTCTCCTGCCGTTTCTATTCTAGAAAGAAAACTACAAAATTAAGGTGGTCTGTGGACACCTGCTCTTCATGTGGGAACAGGGTCAAGGCCATCAATCTGGTTCATATTTAAGCTCATATCTTGCAATGGTAAACATTTGAGGAGTAAGAGTATTTGTTTCATAGTTTACTCAGTTTAGCCTGATATACCAGTGTATAGACATATACATGACTTTCATATCTAGAGAATTAAATATTAAGAAATAGTTGATCAAAATGTTTAATTTCAGTATCTGTCTTTAAGAGTACATAAACATGGTTTTAAGTGATGGTGATCTTTAAAGTTAGATAAATGTATGCTTTAATATAGATTCCCATAATACTGGTGCATTAGTTTAAGCATGTATGAATACTTACCATGTATCTAGTAATAAATTAAAAATTTTTATGGACATTATCACACATAATCCTCATAGTAATACGATGAGACATTTCACAGATTATAAGAATGAGACAGAAAAGTTATGTAGTAGATAGTTGAGTAAAAATTAAAACAGAATTTAAAACCAGGTATGTCCGACTATAAAGTTTATACTCGCAACACCTGTGTGCTACCTCCTTCCAAGTAACATAAAATTTCTGAGTTTGTTTCCTCTTCTCAAAATGGGAACACCCATTTTCCCATGCAAGGCTCATGAGAGGATTAGAAAGCGTACATGTAAAATCCTTTGCATAGTATCTGGTGCATAATGGTCTGTTAAAAATGTAACGGCTATTACTTCAACGTATTTTGAAAAGATATTTCTTCTAAATAATTAACAAATGTTATGATGATGATGATACTGTTATAATAGTTATTTGCCAATTTATCCTCATTCAAATTGGATGTTCCATTCTTCACAGGGATAGTAATGGCCTGCCTTGTTCTCTCTCTCTGCAAGCAAAGGCAAGCAGTTGAGATGTTTTCCTGAATGTTTGCTGCAGGGAAATGACATTATATGTAGCTTAGATATTGAATCATGAGAAAAGGATAAATAGAAAAAGAGAATAACTATTGAATTTGAAATAGGATATGAATTATAAAAAAAATATGGTATGTCAATTGTAAATTTTTTTCATCAAAAACTTACCTTCTCTTGATTTTGGAATGGGAATATCTAGAAAGAAAGTGATCTGTAGAGTAGCAGAAAATAATGGGTCAATAATAATAGCTAACATTCACCAAGTGCATATTCAGTGCCAGGTGCTGTTCGAGCACTTTTTATATGTAAATCCTTTTAATAGTCACAGAAATTCTATGAGATAGGTTCAATGATTATCACATTTTAACAGATGAGGAAACTGAGGTGCATATAAGTTAAATATAATTGGCTCAAGATTACACAAAGGATTGAACTCAGGCTGTGTGGCCATAGAGCCCATAATTTAAAGCAAGAAATAATTGAGTGTATTTAATTGCATCCCTTCCTTATGTCCATTCATTCTTTCCTTTGGTATTTAAATAGGGAAAGTGACTTAAAATCAAAATATAGTATAAAGGATAAAAGCACTAGCTTTGGAATAAAAAAATGGGTAATGTGTTAATCATGTGACTTTAGGCTATACAAGGCTTCTCTGAACCTCAGTCTCTTTATCTATAAGCTTTTGACACTAGTATTTCTATGGTTTATAATAGTGCATTAAACAGGTACTTAAAGGTTGGCATAACTTGACATATAGAATATCTTCAACAACTGTTCACTGAACATGAAATTAGAAGCATCTTGAATTTTAAATTCTAGAATATTACTGTTTAAGCATTTTTATTGTGATTGAATCTACCTTGTTTGTTAATTGAAAATCAGCAATTAATTTCAAGATTTTAAGGCTTTAGTAAAATGAAAGTGAAATAATTTTATAATATAAAGTAACAGAACTTCCCTGAATAAAATATTACAGAAGATTTCAGTGAAGTGAAGAAATAACTTTTCTTTAATCAGCTTTTTTCCTTCTCATTAAATATCCCAATAGATTTATTTTAAATTACTTTTATATTATTATATGCTAAACAAATGTTTAAAATCTAATTTTGTTTAAAGAATGGTCACAAAATCATAAAAAAAATCTAAGTCTGCCACATACAAATTATTTTTAATACACCATCATAATTTGTTCTTTGTGAGAGGTAATCTGTGAGAAGTAATATTACTCCTTTTCATAGGAAAGGACCTGAATTTCAAAAAAGTAAAGCTACATTCTCCTCATTAGAAAATGCTACTAAGCCCGATTATAAATCCAAGTCTGTACACTGAAACAAACTACTGCTCATTACCAGTACAGTTGTAATAGGCCCTGATGATTCATACCAATCATTTGCAGTGTAGCATCTGATTCATTAACATAATATAGATCTGGTCTTACATTTCAGGTAGCAAAGTAATTTATAACCTATCATTAGCTAAATGTCTGAGAGAGGTATTAAAAATTCATGTAGAGTCATTAGCATGACTTCACAACCGGCAACCGGGCAATTGCATTAGTGTTCAGGAACCAGAAACCGAAAGGCTGCTTTCTGCTTAGTGCATCTGTTTTCAATTACGATGTTATCTGGATTCCCAGTTCAAGTCAATTTTCTGACCTTTCTAGAAATTTTTAAACAATACTGTAGTTACATCCTTCTTCTTGAGCTACTTCTTCCTGAAGTAATTTTGCTCTTATTGTTGCATAAATTTGCAAATCTTGAAAAGTCTTAAACCATGTCTATGTAGTCAGACTGGATTAATGAGAAACAAGTGACCTTTTACTATTCCCAGATAGAATAACTAGTGATTGCAGCAATTAGAAAAAGAAGAGCATTCTTGTACTAATTGCTATATCTGACCAAAATAAACAGACATTTTATTAAGGATATGTTGATTTTCTGGTATGACTAGAAGTTCAACTACAATATTATGATAATGCCCATTGATCAGTTCAGTACGGTATGGAGCACACTGTAAAAATGCAAGTTATTTAACCTGTTTGAGATTTCAGTGAGCTACATAGAAGGCTCATGTTTCATTTGGTGATAGAAATTTATTGTGAGAATAGGCAAGGTAATGTAGAAGCCCAGGAAACTCAACTTTCCTGGTCAAACATTCTGGTCTTGAAGAGTTGGAACTATATTTAGGATATCAAAATGTCCAATGGAAGCTTATCATAAGCCAGCCACTACGCAAGGTATTTTATGTACATCACACATTAATCCCCTTGATGACTCAGAGCAGACATTATCACACCCATTTTATGTATGACAGCATTTATATATGACAGCACTCAGGTTTAAGAGATAGAATAATTCTCTCTCCATCACATAGCTTGTAGGTGTCAGGGTTAGAATCTGAACTTGAGCTTTCATAGAAATCAATTGTGGGGTAGGGTTTGATAAAGTCAAACCAAATAATACTCTTATGCTGATGCTTTTTCTGTGTACCCTGTTCTCCATCCAACCCTATGCTCTTTTCTTGACTTTTACTTTCTCACAAGGAAAGATTTGTGATATTTATATATAAATTAAAGGTTCCAAGAATATCAGAAATATATTAAAAGGAGGAATTTCCTGCTGTCTCAACAAAGCCAAAAGAAGTATTGGCATGGGTATGTAGTTTTGATTCTGAATTCTGCCCCTGCCCAAATACTTAATATTAACCCAAAGGGAGTAAGCCCTCCCTTTACTCATTGTTTAATGTCCATATTCCCCTCACACTCAATGTAGTGTGACCTCATATATCATGGGGCTATTCTATTGAATCTCATATATTTAAGTTTTAGCATTATTGACACTCTATAAATATCCACTAAATAAACATATAAAGAGGGGATTGAATGTAAGATAGTAGATTATGGTAAATAATTAAAACTCTAAGATTCTAGCATTCATTGAGGTGATACTGGCACTATGATTATTTATAGTATTTTGTTATGGATCTCTGTGATCCTCACCACAGAACAAAATGACCAAATACTGATGCAAATGTTATTACAATTGATATTTATGTATTAAAAAAAATACTTAATAGCTACTAATTGTATTGTAGAAAGATATACTCTGGGTAATTCACAAAGTCAATTACCAATTGGCAGGATTTTACCCTCTCAAGACTATTACCTCTCTATCTTTTAGAGACATGCATTTCATGGTTAACAACTTTCAAAATTATATCCTTTACCAGAGTAATTCAGAAGTGGTTAAATCCTGTTATCCTTGCTATAAAATGCTACTTACAATTTTTAAAATATAATTTAAGCTATGGAAAAAGTATTTTAACTTCTATTTACAATTTAAGCACTTTAGAGAAGTTTGTTTAGATAAAAATATGTCCAACTTAGGGAGTATTTATATCAAACACTGGAGAAGAATACTTTTGTTTGCTGTTATTTTACTTTAAATAAAATTTCTTTGTAGAACTAAAACAATCATATCTCCAAATTAAAAAAAAGAAAAAAAAAACCTTTTCTTTTGGATGATACATTATCAGGGATGCATTTTACCAGCCAGGATTGAAAATTTCTTGTTAGTCTGTATGCTATGAGGATTTGAGGTCAAAGGCTATTGTCTTGATCATCAGAAGTTTATGTAGAATAATTGTATAAGGCTATTCATATCCTTTAATATAAATAATTCTTCATTTATTGTTAAAGTTTACATCTTCTCTATTTTTATAATAAAATATTGGGGCCAAATGAATTATTTCAGTGTTACCATGGAAAATTTAACCTCTTTCTTAAGAAAAGTATACCCATACAGATACACCTACATACCCATATATTTTCAAGTTTATAAGTATTCTGAAACTTATCCATAAACCTCAGGTTAATTATTTTCAAAAACATAATGAAAGGAAGTTGCTAATTAATGAGTATTTGTCATTGTACCATGTGTGAAATGGGTCCAGGATAAATATGAAACTTGATTCCTACCTTGGGGGGACTCATTACTAGAATTCCATATAAAGAGCTCATCAAAATAAAAGTAGCCAATTAGAGAGAAATATTAAAGATCAATAGCACATGTGCAGTACATATTGGTTGAGTGAATAATGAAAATATCAGTCAGCAAGAAAGAGCAAAGTAGAAAAATGATTTAAAAAACTTTTTATAGAATAAAAGAACACATGCCCAGTATTAAAAAAAAAATTCAACCTCTGTCATTGTTAAATAAATAAAAATATTTCAAAAAGAATTGTTATTTCCTATCATTTAACAAGGGTTAAAAAATATTTAAATAACACATTCATAGGAAAATAGAAGAGCAATTTTGTGTTGTATTAAAATTGAAAGAGTTCATTCACCCTACCTCTTCCACTTCTCTTGTTCCTTCCCCCAACCCCAACACTTTATGAACTATTTAGTTCTGAAGTTTTGAGGTGAGACAACAAGTCAGATGTCAAAACAGGGGATGGGAGGTTGCTTTGGCCGAGGGAGAAGTGACAACCCAAGTAGGGTGATGAGGGCATCTCTACTGAAGAGTCAACAATAGCATACCTTTACTAAGCAGAGATAAGGAAGACATCTTCTTGGAGGAAGAGGCAGTAAATATATTAGGAATGATGGAGCCAGCTAAATAAGTTACAAATAATAATATGGAGAAAAATAGAAGAAAATTTGTTGATTAGTTTGGAATTGCTTGTACTGGCATGAATTCATAGTTTTCAATATATACAGATGTAGAAATAAATATAGGTGGATAAATATAGAAATAAGCAGTGTAAAAGAGTTGGATAGAAATAGATAAAAACGTAAAAACATTGATAACCTAGTCTGCCCTTTGAGAGGGCTGGGAAGCAGTAATACCTCAACAGTAATGATGTCACCAAACCCCAAATTGTGGCTTCTATGTACAAATCTCCACTAAAAGGAATTCTAATTCTTGGAGAAATGGCTAATTCCAGGGTAGCAAAGGGAACTAAGAGAAAAGCTTAGAACCTGTTGGGTCAGGAAGCAGGGAAGGGCTGGAAAAATGATGGGGCCAGTCACAAAGGCAGAGAAGGAAGCTTGAAGGGCTCCCATTTGCCAAATATGGGACAATTTGAACAATAAAATTAATTGTTACAGATTATAATCTACTGAATAAAATAAGAAACCTTGAATCCAAGCTAAAATAGTAAACAAACAAGTATGATGAGAAATGAGATATTTAAATAATTTCAAAGAACCTCCTTACAGAATGCAAATTACAAAGGGGGAAAAGGGGCAGCTATAGGAGAAAAGCTTGGAAGAACACTTATGAAATAATCAAAGTTAACATCATCAATAATTGGATAAATTAAAAATATTCACCAATGGTTAGGATGTAGTGAGAAAAATCAGCATGACCTCTGTAACATTCCTACCAAAGGCACATAACCTAAATCTAATCATGAGAAAACCTTAGGCAAATCAAACTGAAGGTCCTTCGACATCACACCAATGGACTATTTTCAAAAGTATTGAGGTCATAAACATCAAGGGAAGACAAGGAAACTATTTTAGGCTGGAGGAGACTAAAGAGAAATAAGAAACAAATGTGAAACATAATTCTGATCTGGGTGCTTTGTTGTATAAAGGACATTAAAAGGACATTAGGAAAAATTTATAGAGGGTCTGAGAATTAGATATTAGTAATGTATCAATGCTACTATTTCTGTTTTTAGGGTTGTACTATGTTTGTGTTAGAGAATTTCCTTATTTCTAGAAAATATATACTAAAATATTTGGAAGTTACGGACATCAGGTAAGTAATCTACTCTCAGGTGGTTTAGGAAAACAAAATTCTTTGTCATGTTCTTGTGGCTTTTCTATAACTTTGAGATTGTTTCAAGATTTTTAAAAAAATGTTTATTCACTTCAACTTCATAATTTCACAGCAAGTAGTTTATACCAAAGAAATACTTTCACTAGTGTTTAAAAATTATACACACATACACACCACAGGCATTCCCCTATAACCCCAGATGCCTATTGCCACTGAGGAAAGGGGAAAAGACAAAAACTGTCTATGTCAAACAGTCTTGGGTGCAGACCATTACATTAGAGAATTTAAGGGTTGATGGACTGATTTTGATTGTGATGGTTGTTACAAGACCCTATGCATTTGTCAAAATTCATAGAACTATACACTAAAAGCAGTGAATCACATTACCTTAGGTGAGGGGGACAGTGACAAGGACAGGTGGAGAAATACTGCTTTTGGGGTCTCATTAATACTCTATTTCTTGTTGTGGGTGGTGTTTATGTAGTTGGGCCATACATTTAAATACTTTCCTCTATTATTTTATACCTAAATAAAAATTACATTAGGTGTTTAATATTAATAATTGAAATGTCAATAATGCCATGATAATAGTAATTTTACTATGTTTAATAGTCACCCAAATGATGTTAACCAATAACAAATATTTAAATTTCCAGGAAGATTTGAAATAATTCATTGAAGAGACTGTATTATGAAAATGCTTTATCAGTACCACAACTGGGAGAGGCTGCAAATTATATTCCTATCTCTGTCATCACTTGCATGCAATCAACATCATTGTAATGAAAGGAAAATAGTGGTTCAAGAGGATTAGAATCCATTAGGTTAAGGTTACTGGAAATACCTAAATGTGATGGAGAGTATATTGAATTCTATATTCAATACTTTAACCCCAACTGTAGCTAGTCCTTGTTAACCATTAACTAGATTCTATTCTAGTAGAACCATATCCATTGGGGTGGGGGGCGGGGTGGTTGTGGAATGAGAACATGGTAACAGGAAAAAAAGAGACAAGAGAAAAGGCTCTATCAGTAGAGTATCAATAGCATATGTTGAATAAAATACACATGCTACAAGTATTTTATTATTTTAAAACTATTAATAACTATTGTTACAAGAAATGAAAGGAGACTAGTGAAGCTAGTGAGTGCATCAGACATATATTACTAGTACAGAACAGTATTCGTGTCTACTCTTTGAAGAACTCAGTATAATTTCTGTAGTGCCTATGAAATTCTGACATCCAGCCTCATTCCCCACTAATAGCTTTTTCTCTATATCATATATGAATCGCCAAAATGAAATATGAAACCTCTTAATATTTATGCCATCAAAACAACTCCTTTTCAAATCCACAGTGTAACATTTCACCATTTCCCCTCCCATATAAGAATAAAAAATTCTTTCAATGCTCAATGTTCAAAGCAAAAAAGAGGGTATTTCCTACATGTTGTTTGTTTCAATTTACACTTCTCCCATCACCTCAGCATATCCATGGATCTGTTACTTTCCAGCCATCTGGGAGAGAGTGTGAGTTCCTCTTGTAAAGTTGTTGCTCTCAAAAAACTCTTCCTGTAAAGAATATAACTTTAGAGATGGCAATAAAAGAGAATGTTAGACAACTAAATTTCCTCAAGTTGTAGCAGAAAAATTCCTTATATGAACCTGTTGACTTGGGCACATACTAAGGGCTATATTGAAATGGATTTGTCCAGTCACTTTATTTTTTTTAATTAATTTATTTTTTTTAATTTTTGGCTGTACTGGGTATCTGTTGCTGCACCCGGGCTTTTCTCTACTTGAGACAGGCGGGGGCTACTCTTCGCTGCGGTGCACTGGCTTCTCATTGCGGTGGCCTCCCTTGTTGCGGAGCACCGGCTCTAGAGCGCAGGATCAGTAGTTGTGGCGCACGGACTTAGTTGCTCCGCGGCATGTGGGATCTTCTCCGACCAGGGCTCGCAACCGCATCCCCCGCATTGGCAGGCTGACTCCCAACCACTGCGCCACCAGGAAAGCCCTGTCCATTCACTTTTAAATGGTTCTCTACCTTCTTAAGACATCATATTGCTCTGTAGTATGGAGGTTAGCTAACTATTAAAAGATCTCTTTCACAGTAACACGTTTTAGGCTAACTTGTCCCTCTGTTCTGCACATTAAGTCACTATTCTACTTTCAATGTATTTAATAAAGAAATTAAGTTAATAAATTAACATTAGTAGATAATCAGGGAGATGAAATTTCCTTTGTTTTCATAAAACTTTCTATTTAAAACCAACACTGTATTACATTATATTTAGTTCTACATTTGTCTACTTGCTCTGAGAACTATTAATAATATTCCTGGGAGAAGAATTCCTTATTGCATCTTTTCTGTAAGTTTGAGATTGTTTCAAACAATGTTATCATCTGTTAATAGCATTACATATTAACTTATGTTGATTTTTATATTAGTCTTGTCACATGTACTTTTGTTTTTATTGTACTTTATCATTCAAAAAATTGTTACTTCAGCCTCTGATACTTCCTTGTAAATGCTGACAACTTGGTGATAATCTCTTATCAGTAATAAATAAAGCCACACAATCCCTTACTCTTTCCACTCTCAATATAAGATGATATATATGTATTTGTAATGGCTAATGCTATGTAAAATTGTTCATATTTCCAGTTCTGTGCAGATAGTTTTTATCAGGGTGATATCTCGAGATAGTCCAGGGTCCATAATACTGAGTACATATGCTTCTGTCTCAACAACGAAAAAATACACAAGAAACTAACAAAGCCCAGATTTTTGAAGACATCCAAGAACGACCAACATAGCCTGAATTTGAGGAGCTAAGATCTTTGAAAGAATGGTGGGTGAGACAATGAGGTGAGCCTGAGCTTTTTTATAGCTTTTTCCTGAAGACATTTGATGATTCACAGAAACTGACATTCACACTCAGTGGAAAGTAGCAACTAGAACATTTGTTAGTTTCATTGGCCTGGAGAGACCAAAATTGGAATTCAGATGCCAAGACCCAGGAGAAAAGAAAACAACAGGAATATGGACATAAAATTCCAGAAGATTTTGCTCTTTAAATGTTTGCTAAATCCTAAGATTCCCAGTGGTAAGAAGCTGAGAAATCAAGCAGAAAGAAGTTACTAATTGCTAAAGTGCTAAGCAGAAATGTTTAGCAGTCTCTTGGTGCTAGGCATTAAAAAAATAAAATTTGGGGACCCTGGTTCCGAACCAGGCTTCCAGCAGAGACTCCTGAAAGATTATACTATTTTAGTAAGTGTCAACTGGTAATATGCTGAGGCTCAGAGTGATTTGTCCCAACACTAACTTAGAAGAAATTCTGTAGAAAACAGTATCATTCATTCAGAACCACAACAATTTTTCTTGCACTATGTCTATCAAATTCATGCATAATGTGCTAAGAAATAAATCTAATCAACAAAGCCAAGAGAAGAAATAGCCAATAACAATAGACATACAGCTAATCCAGATACTTTATTTTTCAGACACAGACTTTAAAATAGGTATGATTAATGTGAATAATGTAGTTTATTTGTCTGATGGGAAATTGTATTTGGAATGAGCAGGGATGTGCAAATTCACATATACTGATTGCCTACAAGGTATGAAACTCTTCGGTGATTTTTCTTGTGCTATAAAATTGTACCTTCACATTAACCTTCTAAGTCATTATTATCATTTTTTTCTCATTTCTTTTTAAAGGGAAATCAGGGTCAGGATACATACACACACACACACACACACACACACACACAAGGACAATAATTATTTTAAGGAGATTTTTGAAGTAAGAAATTGAGAGGGTAACCAAGACATCTATAATATGAAAGAGTAGATGAAGCTAAGAAATGACAAGGAAATGAATCAAGCATAGCAGAATCAATGGAATAAAATATAGTTTTTGAGCATTTACATATGGGATAATGGACCAATCAAAATTGATTAGTATAATTCTACCTGTGGGAGAATTGAAGTCTATATAAAAGAGATTCCATTCATTTTTTTATCATGTTTATCCCTGCCCTCTTTCCTGCCATCAGGCTAAAGGGAATGAGGAGTTACTGAGATCTGTCTTTATTAGCTCAGTACACACAGTTTAGGGAGTAACCCCCACAGCTGACTACCATGCATGAGGACATTGACTACATCCCCCCTCTGATCCCTGGGTCTGACCACATATTGGTTTTTCTGCCCAGTTTCTCTTATATTTGGAGGAATATTAATATTTCACATATTGTAAAGCTGCTTTAAAAGCCACCTAGTTAATACACTGGGAACCCACTTCCTTGGTTGATTTCTTCAGAAATGGAGACCTGGTCTTAGATAGACCATCTATGATTTTATAAATAGAAGAAGAAGAGAAATCCATTTATTTGTCAACAAAACATAGGTTATGTTAACTTTGGAGATGTTGGCAACCATTTTCTGTTATATGACTTAAGGGGGAGAAAATGAAGGCTTCTAGGTTCTTTTCTTGACCAGACTCTAGCCAGGCTAGACAAAGGTTCTTTGTAAATGACAAAGATTCTTTCCTTGACCAAACTCTAGCCAGGCTCCTCTGAGCTCTCTTCCTGACTAGACATTGGCCTATAAAGACATAAACTCTAATGTAGTTTCTAACAGCTCAAGGCCACATCCCTAGGATGATCCTAACTCCTCTAAAATGGCTGCTTGAGAAAACTCAAGACTGCCAGAAGAATGTAGTGTTTGTTCCAGCCAACACCTGAAGATAGGATGCCTGTCTCCCAGCCCCAGGGGAGCAAGCAGGTAGGAGCCTAACTTTGATAAGCGTTAGGCAACAAACTCAGATGAATTTCACATGGAGCAACTTCCTTCCCTTTTTTCTTTTAGCAAATTTTCACTTTACTATGCAACTGCTCCTGTTCACTACCTTCCCCACTTCACTTTCCCTTTAAAGAGCTCAGTCACTTCTGTACAAATTGAAGTTAAATTCAGTTCACACTGGGCTCTTTCCCTATTTCAATAGTATATTAACAATTAAAATTTTTATTTACCATTTTAGTCTCTGCTTTTGATTATTTTTAACAGTAATCAAAAAACAGACTTTTCTCTCAGCACTTCTGGCAATCATACTATTCCAAATGGATAGAGAAAAAAAAATTGTCTTTTAGGTAATAAAAATTTCTCTCTTGAAATCAAAAGGAACATAACTGGAAACAGGATAAAAATAAAGAGACAGCACTCTTGGGGTCTCCCACATGTTTTTGATCCTGCCTCCAAAATTAATTCATGAACTTGTTTCCCCTGGTAGTCCAGGATTCCGCCAAAAAATTTCCTTTTTTCTCTTTTTTTCTAAACAAACCAGAGCCTGATGAAATTATTTGAATCAATAAGCTTTAAATATTATATTAAAAATCATTGTAAAATGTTAAAAGTCAGAATTTTAACCAAAAATTAGAACTATTTCTATATATATTTAAAATTATAACATGTTAAAAATTAGAAATTCCTATAATAGTACTTTACAAATGCAATGAAATATTTAGTCTACAGTAATATATATATATATATATATATATATATATACGTGGTATTAAAATTACATGTAGAATAGAAATCATAAAAATATTTTTCATATGGTATTTCTTAAAATTAATATTTTGAAATATTTAAACCACTCTTTTTATTATTCCCTTCTTTTAACATCCTTTTATGAATACTATGCTCCAAAAGGAACTCTTCACCTAGATTTGCTTTACTTCCATACAATATTTGAAAGACAGGCATCTGAGCCCATTAGAGTGCTGTGAAAGTGAACTATGATTGTGGTGTTAAAAAAAAAAAAAATTGAGAACTATTGCTATATGCTACTTAAGAAGTGCAAGAACCAGTGGTCTCATTAGCAGTAATTAGATTCACTGACAGTATCAATACATGTGAATAATTCTTAAATACATTTATTTACTGTTCATAAGGGGAAAGATGTAATTGGAACGTTTAGTCCAGCTAATATGATGAATTCCCAGCATAAGTTGATTTAAGCTAGTGTCTGTAAAAGCTGAAAACTAAAGTCATCTTTCTCTATTCTTTTACCATCTGCTACGAAATTGCATCAGTCTTTTTCAGGAAAAAAGCCAGCACATATAAATTTAAGTTCACTGGGAAAAGAGTTTGTGTTTATGACAGTGCCCAGTGAGCTTCTATTGCTTAATAAATGTCAAATCTGATGGATAATATTCATTTAGATGTTACATGGCTGCTTTTATATTTCCCATTGCAAAGCTTTGACTTACAAATAGAGCTGTTAAATGTCCTTATTCTAATCTAATTTCACAATACCTAATTATGGTAGCTCACCCTTTTCAGCTAAAGTGTCTTAGGACTAAGAAACAATTGCTCATTTTTTTCATATGTATTCATGTGTACTTGCATTCAACAAGCATTTATTGGGACCCCTTAGGAGTCAGATATGAAGATGCATGGGATACAACTCCTCTCCTCAATAATATTCAAATCTAATAGAAGAAACAGACACAAAAGTAATTAACTATGAACCAGTGTATTAAATATAACTTTGAGGTACACACTTTGTAAGTTCCATCTGCCTTTAATAATGATTTTCTCCGTATTATCTTAGGAATTTTTTCATGCTGTATTTTTATCTTATAATTTGCAGCTCTCTGTGAGTAGTATCAAAATCTTTTTTGGAACAAGTTTGAGTATGTTAAATAAAAATTGGATGAATAAATGAATGAATAAATAAATATAATCATTTATCATATGCAATAATAGCTAGTAATGTGCTGTGAGTGAAAAAAGGAGGAATTCATCCTGCACATTATAACTGAGGAAGGCTGCCTAAAAAAATGATTTTTAAATTATATTCAGGGATGAGTACAATTCTAAGTTAAGGAAAATGGATAACCAAAATAGATATTAACTAATTCCTTACTTATGAACCTTAATTTTTTTCAACAACCTTGATATCTTTTCTCATTTTAGCATTTAGCATGATATCTTGGAAATAAATTAACTATTTTAAAAAATGTTGGTTTTTTGGTCTATTTTTTAATGTTCATATTTTTGGCACAAATACTATTAAAAGTAGAATGCTTTCAAAGAAGGAGAAAGAGGAGAATAATGTTTATAAACTTGACTATGGAAGTTTTACTAAGTGTTCAGTTTTCCTTCATCATGAATAATATGGAGAAATAGTTGTACTTAATTCCCAAGAAAATAAGTTTTAAACTTTTCATACAAAATTTTTTTGTCGTCTATATCAACAATGCCAAAGTGAGTTTTATGGTATTTGCTTTCTCTCATTCAATTCGTTCTCCACCTGAAGCACAAGTGAAGAATTGTGTTTAGAAAACACTATATTATCAGCTCGCACTTACTTAGAAGCCTCCATAGACATTTTTTTTGCAGGCAGGGAAAAAAAAGAGAGAGAGAGAAAATGAAAAGGGCATTAATATTGGCTATGAGGTCCTATATGGTCTTGTTTCTGCAATGTGTCCATTGCAGTCTGTATTCTCCATGTTTTTGGTTCCTTGAAAAGTTCATGCTCTTTGGACTTCCCTGGTGGCACAGTGGTTAAGAATCCTCCTGCCAATACAGGGGACACGGGTGTAAGCGCTAGTCCGGAAAGATCCCACATGCCTCAGAGCAACTAAGCCTGTGAGCCACAACCACAGAGCCTGTGCTCTAGAGCCCGCAAGCCACTACTGAGCCCACACGCCTAGAGCCCATGCTCCACAACAAGAGAAGCCCGCGCACCACAACGAAGAGTAGCCTTTTCCGTTTAAATAGGACTAGAATATGCATATAACTATGGTGATAGGAATACAGTGTGAACATTTTAAGAGAAGAGATTTGCTTGTGTAATAGCAAATGTAAAGTGGCAAAAAAAAAAAAAAAAGAATTCAATTTAAGATGTCCTAAGGTGTGAAATTAGCATTACGGCATATATGAAGAGTTTGGAAATATCCTGGGGCCTTTAAACTTTCATATATTTTTAAAATGGTAGAATACAAGAGGGTAGATTTAAACTATAGTCTGGTTTAGCAAATAGCTTAATGGTAAGAATGTACCAAATGATGGAACGGGTGTCTTTTGTCTCAAGTATAGACCATTAATAGCAACTGGCAAATGGTTTTTGTGCTCACTTGATACACATTAAATGTTCTAGCACCTCGTGAACCAATAAGAAAACTCAATACCCGTGAAGTTTCAGACTTCTGGCTATCTGATTGAATGTATGACATCAGCATATGCTTACTTCACGATCATTGAGCAGTTTTCTTTGGAATGGTGGTATCACTTTAATCTTTTTTTTCCCCCAAGAAAATATTGGCTATATTGACTTTACCTCTTTTTCAAGCTATTTTGGAATGAATTCAAAACAGAGTCTAAGTAGTTTTTATTTATTTGTCATAATTATGTGCTTTAAAACAAACAGATGCTAATAGGCAAACATGAAATGTTTGAGTGAAAATTGTAAAGTTAGAAGAAAAACAGGCAAACAGATGATCAAATATAGTTCCTAATCTTGATGATCAAGGAAAAACAAAAGTACAGATATAATATATGCAGGTTGTTTTTATTCTTACGATTATATGTTTAGAAAACGTTGAAGCCAGATGGTATTTTTCAAAATGATTAGAGAGCTAGGGTAATTTTCGAATAAGATGAATACTTTTCTTAAATTAAAAAATAAAATAAAAAACCTGATCTCAAGCCTTTTCAAACTAAAACAGGAAAATATGGCATGTGAATCCATAGTAGAAAAGCTACATTTACATTTAGCCCATATTGTGCCTAGATATTAAAATGAGTAGGAAGGAGAGGTAGAGTAAAATAAGAAATATAAAGTTACTAATATATATAGAAGATAATCTTAATGTTACATAATTGTGTATGTGTTATCTTATTCAGTGCAAAGAATGACTAGGTTAAATATATTTACAGTAGGTAAATTCCACAAATACTCCTTAATCCTTCTCGAGCATCTGTTGATAAACTTATTTGATATATCCTTGTGCTCTTAAGCTGTCACCAATCTTTCCTATGTTGTGATATTTGAATTCTTTCCCTAGATTCATTTTCTTAGCATCCTGTGTCTCTATATAATAACATTAAGCTAATCAGATCAAATAATACCCAGGAAAGAATTTGAAGAGTATTATATTACCCTTCTAATAGAACAAAATATCTTTTTTTTAAATGGACTGCAACTTTACGAAAGCTTCCAAGGCATGGATAATGCAAAACTTATATAAATTAAAAAAAAAAATATCTGTTGAAGTCTTGGAAAATCAAAGATGAAGAAATATGCTTTTAGAATTCATGGAGAATAAATTTTCTTCAGACCTTTAATGATGGATAAAATATCCACAGGAAGATCATTAAGCCAAGAAATATGGTAAATGGAAATCTGAGACAAGAATATATGGGATGTCTAGGAGAAACATAATCAATTTGATACTAACAGAATATAGTTCACCTGGGGGGGGTTGTGTTAAATGATGAAGAAAAAGATTCTTTACAGGATGGTTAAAGTTAGAACTGATATCAATTTAATGATTATTTACTGAACTCTGGGGAATTAAAAGATGAAGAGAATCTGTTATAGTGTTCATGGAGGAAATGCTAGATGGCAGTGACTGCTGGATAATCATCAAACCTACTTTCTTTTTGGACACAGATGTAGACTGCATTAGGCAAATGCAGTGCAAGCCATTGGTTGGGTTCCAATCAATGGCACGTAGCTAGAAGATAATTTCAGTGTTACCAAGATATAGCCATAAAGCAACTCTCCGTACAGGATCCTTACTGGTCTTTCCCTTTCTTTCCCTTTCTGTGGTGACTTGGAAGCCATGGAATAAAGCTGGGAGAGCAAAGAGATGAAAATAACCTGGGTCCTGGATCACTTCTTGAAATAAATTTTATTTATGAGTGAAAAAAGTTAATATTGTTTTAAGCCACCGAGATTTTGAGGGTTTGTCTGTTGCATCTGTTAGCATTGCCTTAAAGAACATAATGCAGCAATGCAAGAAATCCATTGCCATTTGAAAGACTAGGTGTATCATCCAAGGTGAGAATGCAAACAGACAGTATAGCCTTAGACTAATGTTAGTTTTAAGACAGGTAGAGAGTACAAAAGAAGAGTCAAAGGGGAAGAAAAACATCTGATCAAATAAATTTTCCTAGAATCCTAGTATCAAGGAAAACTGAAATATAAACTTCTAGCTGTGTCTTACTATATTTTGTATTAAATAGATCTGTAATCAACAACCATTTGCCATTTGGCCTTTACAGAGTGATCAAGGATGGGTTGGGACATATATTGAACACATCAATTGCTCTCGAGCTGAAAATGTTATGTAATTTACAGATTTAATTTAGAAATAAAGCCTATATTTCATTATCTTATGAGATACTGTGGTCAATAAACTTTGGCAGAGGCAGAGTATTTAAAGTGAAGAGTTTTAGGAATGATAATACTCATGCTTTTCATCTGTAAAGACTTCAGAGCTCTAAAAGCCTTTTCATATAATATTTCATTTGAATATTCCTAAAATACAGTGAGAATTTCAATTATCTATTAGGTAACTACCCTCCCCCAAAGTTAGTGGCTTAAGGCAAAAACAATCATTTATTGAATTCACAAATCTAGAATTGGGGTCAGGCTTAATGGGAATGGTTCAACTCAGCTTTCTAGCTGGAGTGCCTAGAAAAGATCAATGGCTGCAATCATGGGAAGGATCACTCTTTCAATATATGACAGTTGATGCTGGATGACAGATGACATCTTACCTGAATGAGGCTGTTATCTGAAACATCTACATAAGTTTTTTCCATGTGGATGTTTGACCTCCTTGCAGAATTGGGCCAAGGATCCAAGAGCAAGACTCCCAACAGAGACATCCAGGTGGAAGCTCTATTGACTTTGATGACCTGGCCTCGGAAGTCACATGTCATCTCCCCCACTTTTACTGTCCAGATAGTTTCAAAAGCCTGCCCAGGCTCAAGAAGAGAGGATAGAGAGTCCACCTCTTAAGAGAATGACAAGGCTCTGGAAGAGCATGTGGGATGAAAAATGTTATTATGGTCATTTTTGGAAAATAACATGTGCCAATTCAAGATAGGTATTATCATTCTCACTTTTAAATAAGAAAATTGAGGCTGAGATTATGTGACTGACCCAATGCCAAACAGAAATAGGAAAGCTGAAGCTTAAATAAATTCTCTACTCCAAGGAAACCCTGTTTTCTTTCTATTATTGATTCCTTACTGCAATGGTGATCACATCTGTATAAACATCTAGAATCAAATACATTCCTTGTGTATCAATAGTATACAGCATTAGCTCAAATGTGGTACTAAATGAAAACACAAAAAAAGTAAATATAACTTAGTAAGAAATTAAGCAATAATTAGTAGTAATAATCAGCGTAGTTATTCCACAGTCGTATTTCAGGCATTGTCTTATGGAAATCATATGGTATAATCAACTATACAACTGAGTTTGCATTAAAGTAAAATATTATATTATCATTGCAATTCCTATGAATATTTAAATTTTAGATGGCCAAATTTGAAATTTTTCCAGATCAATGGAGCGTGGATACTCACATTTAAGACAATTCCCAATTAAACATTTTCACTTGACTCCCAACATTGTTACTCCTCTGGAATTTTCTTCATAAGTGAATGATTCTACCATCCATTTAGTGCTCCAGTGCAGACTGTTCAAATTCATTTATCTTCTGACCAGTCCTATCCCTCCACATACATTTATTTAATTAAGCTGAAATGTGGCTAACTTAAGGTCCTAAATATTGCTTATATTTTCTAATACTTGTCTATTCTTCCTGCAATTATCAAAAATAAATATACCTTCATTGTGTACCTGGAATATTCCAACTGTTTCCTTGTTCTGTCCTATCGTAGTTTCTCTTTATCCCATTCTCCAAACTACTGCCAATGTAATAATGATCTTTTTGAAACACAAATACTCACACTTCCATTTGTGCAAGTATCACAAAGAACATGAAGGTCAAAGTACATGGAATTATAAAGTAATAACAGTCATACCACCAGCACCACAACAATGATAATCCCATGAGTCTTCACCTTGTCCCAAGCATTGAAAGGATGAACTACCTATCACATAATCCTCACTCCAATTTAGGCTATTATTATTCCAGCTTTACACAAACTGATATTTATTGAGGATCACTAACTTACCAAAGGTAATACAGCCTCAAGGCAAACCTGAATGTCCAAATTCACATTTTGTCATTTCCACTAAAGCACTATATATTTAAGCCACAATAAATCTTTTTATATCCTTAAGAATCATGCCTTTTACATGTTATTTCTCTATCTGGAATGTCAAATAGAGCATTCAGTGGAAAATTCTTATTCTTTTTCAATACATAGGTAGAATATCACCCTTTTATGAGAGGTGTGCCCAAGATAAAAAAATAATTCTTAAAACTATTTCTAATAAGAGTTATACTTTTTGATGATTTATTGTATGTCAAGAGCTCATAAATTTTAAAGGTATTTATTTATTTACCCTGACGTAAAGGTGATTAGTATCTTTATGTGTATACACGTGAACACTGAGAGGCAGAGATTGACCTTCCCTAAGTCACAGAGCTAGATCACTTAGCATTGTCTATTATTCCAACATGTTTTTGTAACTTGAATGATTTTTGTGAGAGTTTGTGAGCAATTCTGTGTGAAAGAATATATCAGTGACAAATTACAGACATTCCATATTCATTTTTTCTATTATGCTATATTGTATGGATAGATGACAGGTGATATAGATAAATGATGATAAGTGACAGATAGATAGATATATTCCCACTAATTTATCAGTCTTATACCATCTACAGATATTTTCTATTTTTATCTCTATATCAATATCTATATATAACATTAAGTACAGAATGGGAACATAGAATTTTTCCTTCCAAAAATGTTTGTTGAAATCATGTTTCTTTTCCCCATAAAGCAGTTTCAGTTTTCTCCAAAAATTTGAAAAGGAATACAATATTTTCTTAATTATTATATATTTTATTCGAAGCTACGAGTATATGTTGGAGGTTTTATCAAGGTATTTTCATGAATCAGGCCCTGACTATTAAACATATTTTAATAAGCAACATCAAAATAAGTGAATATAGTAAATTTATAATAGCTATCAAGATGCTATGTATAGTATTTCTACAAAAAACTAATTTCATTGAGTAAAGAATATTATCAGTGAAACAAAAAAACCTGTCATGATAGATCCTGAGTGCCAAATAAGTCAGTGGTTGTGTGATTGCAATTCTCAGGGTCAGCAAGCAAATATTTTTCAGATTTAGGACAAGGGCATTGGAAGGGATTGTGTACTCTTACAGCATATAATGGATAGGAGCAGCTATCAAGACATCCTTATGAGAGAGATTTATATTACAAAATCCTCGGATAATGTTGAGAGCTGCTCTGAGACTGCTCTTCTTTTCTTCCCACTCTCATTACCAAGGGAGAAAAAAAAGGACTGTTCTACCTCTGGCTTCCAAAATAACTAACTTTAGAAGTACTTTTCTATTTTAAATTATTCAAGACATCTTTTACCTTTTTTTTCCATTTTGCACACTGAGGAGCACAGTAACCATTTTTCACAATGTTCCTTTTACACAATTTCAAAGCTTTAGGTCTTGCAGAAAGGAGAGCTGAATCTGCCAGCATAAATTCAAGCGCCCACCTCCACCTCCACCTATTCCAGTGCAATTCTTATTGCTGGCAATACATACAACCTTTAAGATGTGGAGACTTAATTTGTGCACCAGGTGTTCCTGCATCCAAATTATACCCAGACAACGGTATTCTTTGACTGTCGTGATGAGTCTGCTTACCAAAGAAAGATCAGGGCAGAGAGTCTTCCCATAGGATCCCATAGAGCCCTCTTTTTGACTTATAATTATGCATATCACATTTTGGAAACACATTTTAAAAATGTGTTTTTACTTTTGTTTTTCTTCTCCGACTATAACATCCATGAGGAAAGGGACATTTTGAGTCAATTTTTGGTAGACTGCTCAGCATTCTGCTTTGAAAATACTTGGTAATTAAAATTTTCTTGAAAGAATATTTTAATGAGTGGATGGATGAATTGTTGATGTAGTGTTTTTTTCTAGTTATATCCATGTGGATATCATTTGCTTCCAAGTAAGTAATATTTTCAGAAAGTGTTTATTTCTAAAAGTAGCATATTGTAGTGTGTGAGATCATGGATTCTGGATCCACATTACTGAGATTCATAGCCCATGCCTACCTTGGACAGCTTATTTATTTGTGCCTCAGTCTTCTCATCTATATTATAGGAGTTTTGTAAGTATAAAATGAGTAAAAAATACCTGTTAATACGTAGAACAGTGTCTTGTAAGCAGAATTCAATGGACAAATGTTTTCTGTTGTTATAGGAGTGTTTCATGGCATCTTTAAAGGAGATAAGTTAACTAGTCTCCTTGATTCTCTCAGGAAGAAAGAAAAATATCAACTTTATTCCAGAGGCAATGATAGTGTGGAAAATGGCAAAATTCACTAGATTGTGTAGCAAATGGATACTTGTTGTATACAGAAGAAATCGGTACATTTCATATCATAATTTGAATTTTACATCTAAAGACAAAAGAAAGACAAAAGTGTAATTTTTTCTTTTAAAAAGTTAATATGGCTGGGTTAAGTCACCTCTCCTAAGGTTAAGAAAAATGATTTAGAAGAAACAAATTTGAAACACTGACACAAATGTTAATAACAGGAAGGATGAAAATTTTACATTCTTGAATTTGTGAAATAACTGTACATTGAGTCATAGTTTGTTAAAAGTTAACAAGTACTGACATGTGATAAACTCTCAATGGTTTTCAATCAAAAGAACAAATTACACTTGTCCTTGAAGTTCAAGAGTGCAAAACACTTTTTAAAATTTTTATTTTATATTGGAGTATGGATTAACAATGTTGTGTTAGTTTCAGGTGTACAGCAAAGTGATTCAGCTATACATATACATGTATCTATTCTTTTCCAAATTCTTTTCCCATTTACGTTATTACAGAATATTGAGCAGAGTTACCTGTGCTATACAGTAAGTCCTTGTCGGTTATCTATTTTAGCACTGGTACTTCATTCGGGGAAGAAATTTAGGAAGTATGGTGGGAGGCCTGAAATTAAGATGCAACGTTAAGTGCTCCTCTGACATCTTTGAACATCCTAGGGCCCAAAAGGCCAAATCACAAGTTTCTCAGCTCTCACCAGGTATGGTCCTAATCACAGGGAAAGACTCTCCACTCGGCCAGTTCCCCTATCAACTGGACCAGCTACTGCAGCCTGCTCTGAATCCAGCTTCCTTGACAGCCTGCAGAATTATTCAAACAAGCTAATCACATCCTCTCTGGGGAACCCAGAGTCACCCTTCTTGTTACTGCTGTGGCCTCTCCCGTTGCAGAGCACAGGCTCCGGACGTGCAGGCTCAGCGGCCATGGCTCACGGGGCCTAGCTGCTCCGCGGCAAGTGGGATCTTCCCGCACCGGGGCACGAACCCGTGTCCCCTGCATCGGCAGGTGGACTCTCAACCACTGCACCACCAGGGAAGCCCCCCCCCCCCCGCTTATTCCATAATTTTCTCCATTCATTAATCAGTGAGTTTTTTTTTAATTTTATTTTTGCTATTACCAAATAATGAAGAAACAAACATGCTTATACACTGTGTTAGTTTTCTATTGCTGCCTATCAGAATGTCACACACTTAGTGGCTTCAAACAGCTTGTGTTAATGAGTACCCAGTCCTTCAGGTCAGAATCCTTTGCATGATTGGGTTCTCTGCTCAGGGTCTCACCAGGTTAAAATCAACATGTTGGCTAGGCTGTGTTCTCACTGAAGTCTGGGTCCTCTTTCAAGGTTGCTTGTTGTTGACAGAGTTCATTCTCTTGAGGTTACAGTACCAAGGTCCTCATTTATGTGCTAGCTGTTGCTGCGGAGCCCTTTATCCCGGAGACCTCCCACAGTTCCTTGCCATGGGATCCTCATAGGCAATTCATAACTTGAGTATTTGCTATCTTCCAGGCCAGCCAGAGCAGCATCTCTCAGACTTCACTTGTTGCCATCATACAGAAAAAATCTTTCTGCTTTTAAAAGGATCATGTGATTAAGTCAGGCCCACCCAGAATAATCTCCCTACCTTAAGGTCAACTGTATTAGTTGGGGTTCTCCATATATATGATTTATTGTACTATATTAGCTCACATAATGATGCAACTTCTTCGCAGTCTTCATTTTCTTCATGAGCAAAATGAGGAAATTGATACTGTTCTATTTTCAGAGTTGTTCTGAAGTTCAAGTGTGCTAAAGTTTTACAGAATACTTTGTATTGTGGTAAGCACTCTGTAAAGATGACACTACTTATGATAAATATTGCTTATTTAATTGTAACTCTAAGTTATATTCTGTTGTAAGCACTTCAAAGGAATTATTGCATTTTACTTCACCCTACCCCTATTATAGCCATTTTATATATGAGAAAAATGGAGCACAAATAGATCTAAAATTTAAAGCCTGCCATGCTGACTCCAGAGACCACATGACTAACAACTTTTTATTTTGCTATAAGTAAAGTATTTTTTTTTTGCACGGGCCTCTCACAGTCGTGTCCTCTCCCGTTGTGGAGCACAGGCTCTGGACGCGCAGGCTCAGCGGCCATGGCTCACAGGTCTAGCCATTCCGGGGCATGTGGGATCTTCCCGGACCGGGGCACGAACCCGTGTCCCCTGCATCGGCAGGCAAACTCTCAACCACTGCACCACCAGGGAAGCCCCTATGGGTAAAGTTTTTATTTGATTTCATTTTTGTCTCATTTTTCTAATGTCTTCCTCACTTCTCATTCACAATCCAGTCTCTAATAAATGCCACACTGAAATTCTGATTTTTGACTCTCATCCCTTAAAAATTTACCATTTATTTCTTCCTATTTGGAATCTTGCTTTAGTTTGCATCAAACTCTGTTTTCGCCTTGATGATATTTTGTTTTTACATGATGTTTTTTCTTTCTGCTCTCCTATGTTTATCTGCAGAAAAAAATATATAATGAAAACTATACTTTTCTGTTTATGCATGTGTTTGTTTGTTTGTTTTTTGGTAACATTCCTTTGTGTGGAAATTGCCACAAATGCCATGCTATTATAAGGAAAAACACATTTAATGTTTTAAACTACTGGCTCCCAATTTCTAATAGAGCAAAGCATTTGATAGACTTTGTGAGACACATTCTTAGATGTTGAGCAAAAACAATACTCTGAAAAACGCTCTTTGTCCTCAGTGAATAAAAACTGTATTTAACGTTGGATTTTAGTTGTGTTTGGACTCCATTTAATTTGCTTTCTATAGATTTATTGGAAGAAAGGGGAATATTTGAGTGTTTTAGTGACCCAATTATAGCATTCTCTTGGAATTGTTTACTTTATCCTTAATGGGAATCTTAATATAATCAACAGCCCTCTGGCCTGGACCAAGTATTGTTATAATTGGTGCTGAAAGTCTTATTTAAAATTGCCCACTGGTTTCCATTCTCAGGTACACACCTTATTTAAAAAGGATCTGCAACATTTGCTTGAACCAGTTGTGTAAATCATAGTATTAAAGTCAAAATGGCTGAAGACAGTATCTAGTTATCCAAGTAGTTTCAGTAAAGCAGTGCAAGATTAAACAAGGAAATGGAATTCCAATTAGGTCTTAACTATTTTGGTCATATTATGGGGGAATTTAGGATATAGAAGAACATTAAATAGATGTGCTTTTTAAAAAATTCTCTTCAAATGGTAGCAAAATTGACCAAATAGAATGCAGTATTTATATATGATCAAATGTGAAATAGTTCCATACAATCTAACATTCACAGCAAGAGACACTCAAGATATATATACATATATATATATATATATATATATATTTTAAACTATTATGGGTGTGAGAAATGAAATTATAATTTGTTTTACAGTGATTATGAGACTGGGACAGAAACATATACTCAGAATTATTTATTATGCTTTGATACTTCTATTAAGTAATTTTGATCATTGGGAAGATGTTGGTCAAAAGGTACAAACTTTCAGCTATGTGTTCTGGAGATCTAATATACAACATGGTGACTATAGTATTTACTATGTTTTATACTCAAAATATTTAATTTTAAATGAAGACTGTATACCTATGTGATCCAGGAATAAGTATATTTAAAAGATATTTTCAAACAATGATATTTTATGAGACAATTTATTTGTTCATTAATTCATTGATTCATAATCTCAACAAACAGTAGCACCAGCTGTGAACCAGTTGTCATGTGATATGAGATAAAAGAATCTCATTTCTCCTCAAGAAGTTCATAGTTTATTGGGTTTGATGGGTAAGTTGTTACTTATATTACTGTTTTGATATATGTGACTTATACAGCCTGAACCTTCCTTTACCATTTACAAATTGATATCATTTCCATGATTTAAAAAAAAGTGAATTTTAAGTAAAATGCTTAAGTTACTTCTAGGTAGGTAATAGAAAAATTTACCTACTTTCTCTCTCTTAGCAACATGGTGCAAGCTACATTTTTCAATTTTAATATAATTGGTTAATTTTTTTGTATATAATATTTTACATATTCAAACTCATTATTTTGTGGAGGGATCCATACTCTTCTCCATATTTTGAAAAAGGTCCATGGTACAAGCAATGCTAAGAATTCCTGAGTGTGGACCAGGAGAAAAGCAAAAAACCTTCAGAAGGTCATAATACAGTAGTCCCCACTTATTTGGGGTTTTGCTTTACCCAATTTCAATTACATATGGCAACGACTGTTCAAAAATATTAAATGGAAAATTCCAGAAGTAAACAGTTCATAAGTTTTAAACTGTCCATTGTTCTTTCTAAAACTATTAAGATCATAATATATTTTTCTTTCTCTTTTATTCTTTTAATCCAGTGAGTTAACTTAAAATTTTTATGTTAAACTTTCCTTTTATTTCTGAGGGAAATTCTTTCTAATTAAGATTTGTTTTTAATATGTGCCAAAGAGATAGTGTTACAACACTGGTAGAAAGTGACAGTACTGCACTTTGAGAATTTTATAAGAACAAAGCGTTCAGAAACTGTTTTAAAAAAGCTGAAATTAAAGGTACCACAGATGTTGAATAAAAGCAATTAAACGTGTACGTCTAATCTTTTCTGTCCCTGCTACTTTCTTCATTGCAGTTAAACTTGAGGACATGGAGGAGACCCTGAGTTAGCTAGTAAGCTAGATTTCCTTCATTGTCTTTCTACCATGTGAGCTCTATGATGAGAGTTTACAAGAATGGACCTTTGGTCAGTGTTTCTCGCCTTAGGTTAATCCTACTTTTCACTGATAGAGTGATGTACCAGCTTCAGCTTCTTATGAAGTTAATTTCAAGCATTTTGGGGAAGTTGGTATGGTGAAATTAAAAATGAATATGCTTAAAATGCTAATGTGTGTGTGCACTTCTTATATATGGCAGTTCTCAGTATGTTATAATAATTTTTTTTGCAGTAGAGGTGAATGTGACTTTTCTAAAAGAGGAACTAGGGATTTCCTTCCTCCTCGGCACTATGGTTTTTAATTATCCTTGAACATATTTTATTTTATTCATTCACATGACATTTCTCTGATTACCATGCCCAAGCTTAGCATAATACAGTGTTTTTTAATTTTTCCTAGGTGACTTTCTAAAAAGTTCCTTTCTATCAAATTTTTCAAGGAAGAACATGTTTTTTTAGTTCCCTTACCAGATGAGCATCTACTGATTCTCTTGAATTTTTGTGGAGATCTCAATTCCATATTGTTTATATCACAAGGGACCCACGGTCATGTTTTTTTGTTGTTGTTTGTTTCTTTGTTTTTATCATAATGCTGGTATTTAAATCTAGTCCCCATCCTCAGGGTATTTAACCAGGAAGCAAATTTCTACAAATACCATTAGCTTGTATTTACTATCCTGACTTTAATATTTCTTTGTTTCTAGCACTGGGATAATTATTTTCAATTTTAATACTCTTTTTATTTGTTGCTGTTTTATCCAATATTTCTGTGTGTTTGTAACAGCTTAATTCACCATCTTACTGGAAGTTTTGCAAATTTATTACTCATTCTCCACATCCAACCCATCAATAAACCATTGTTGATTCAAATTCCATATGCATCTTAAATCCATTCCCATTTCTCCACATGAATACAAACCATTAAAATTTAAGTGATCTGTATTTCTTTCCTGGCCAAACATAATAGTAATCTATCTAAAATATAAGAACTGGATTTTGTTTCTTCATACCCAGAGTTAGCCAATCTGCAAAGTTTAGAGCCAACTATCAAGTTTAGAGAGCACATAGTTCAGAACACTACTTTCACTTCCAATATCAACTGCCAGTTTTAGGAATCCCCCCAAATTATCCTCAGATTCTATAATCTTCTGGAAGAATTCACAAAAGTCAGTGAAAGTTATTATACTCATAGTTATTACATCATGGTTATGGTTTATTACAAGGAATAGTTAAAAATTAAAGTCATCCAAATGAAGAAATTTATAAGACAAACACTCAGAGAGTTTCAAATGTAAAGCTTCTGTTTTCCTTAGAACATATGACCCACCTGAAGTCACTGTGTGACATACGCATTGCTGACAAGGCGAAGTTTGCCAGAGATTTGGTGTCCAGGTTTTCTAGTGGAATTCCATTATGTATGCATGATTAACTGGTTGATCTTAGACTCCAGGTTTACTGATATCTTTTGACCCAAAGGCCCAACCTAAAGTCACATGGTTGGTCTTTCTAGCATGGCCAATCCCATCCTTAGACTATTGGATGTAACTGGCCCCACCCTAATATCCAATGTGGCCAGCCCCTGACCTAAACAAAGATAATCCTACCATGTATGACATAGATTACTTCCAAGCAGCCAGGGACAATGACTCGACATCTCTTTGGAAAGGCCAAATTTCTCCATTTATATATTTGGGATATTTTTTGTTAGTTCTGAGAGTTTTTAAATATATTTTGGATAGAATTCATCTGTAAGATACATGATCTGGAAATATTTTCTCATCTGTAGCTTGTCTTTTAATTCCTTTATAAGTGCTTTTTGAGGAGAAATTTATAGTTTTGATGCATTTAATTAGGTGGTGGTCATGACTTTAATCTTTTTGAATTTAATGAGATTTGTTTTATGACTAGAATATGGTTTCATGTGTACTTAAAAAATACATATTCTATTGCCCTTGATTATAATATTTTATAATGTGAATTAAGTCAAGTTGATGGTGTTTTTTAGGTCTTTGACATTCTTACTGAATTTTTTCACATATCAGTTATTGAGAGGGGACATTTAACTTTTTGACTATAACTGGATTTTTCTAAGTTTCTTTTTGGTTTTATTAGCTTTTTTTTTACAGCTATCTTATTAGGTGTATAAATGTTTAGGCTTGTTAGTGCTCTTGATTAATTGACCCTTTATTATTATCATATTCTCCTCTGAAATCTATCTTGTTTTATGTTAATATCAGCATTCTGGCTTTCTTTTCACTAGTGGTATATCATTTTCATATTTTTGCTTTTAACCTGTTTATGTCTTTATATTTAAATGCATTTATTGTAGGCTCTTGTTAAGAATTGAATAGTGTTCTCAAAAATATATGGTACCTATGAGTTTGACCTATTTGGAAATAGGGTCTTTGCAGATTTAATCAAATCAAGATGAAATAATACTAGGTTAGGATAGAATGGACCTTAATACAATGACCAGAGTCTTCATAAGAAGAGGAAATTTGAGCACAGAGATAAATATATAGACGGGAGAACACTATGTGACGACAGAGACAGAGACTGGAGTGATGCATTTACAGGCTAAGGAAGAAGAAGGACTGCCTGCAGCCACCAGAAACTAGGAAGAGATATGGAAGTGTCCATGGCCCTGCTGAAACCTTGGTTTAGGACTTCTAGCCTCCATCTGTGAAAGAATACATTTTTGTTGTTTTCTAGTTTGTGGTACTATGTTACAGCAGCCTTAGGAAACTAATACAGCAGTATGTGGTTATATCTTGTTTTTTATCCATTCAAATATTGATTCATTTGTGATAAAAGATTTTCTTTAATGTTTCTCATCCTGAAGATCTGCTAGTGATGAAGTCTTTCAGATCTATTTATACCTATTTATCATCTATCTATCTATCTGTCTAACTATCATCTATCTATTATACATCATTCTTGGTGTATTTTATATTATTTTGTTGATTTTCTTTTTTATGTTTCCTATTAATTTTGCCTTTATTTTTAGAAAGATATGTTCTCCATGTATAGAATTTTAGGTTGATAGGGTTTTTTCTTTCAGTGCTTGAAAAATGTTGCTCCACTTCTCTCTTGAAATATTTCTGTTGAAAAATCTCTTGCCATTTTTAACTTTGTTCTTCTGTATATAATGTGTCCTTTGTCTCTGGCTGCTTTTTAGATTTTCTTTTTATCATTTGTTTTGAACAATGGCTTATAATGTGCCTTGTTTTTTTTTTTTCATATTTCTCTATTTTGGTTTTGTTGGACTTGTTAAGTAAATTAGTAGATTTGGTGAGAAGGCAAGGAGTTTTCCTCCCATTGCATATCTACTAATATTTTCTTATGAAGTATGAAGCCTTGTCATCTGTTGAGACATCAAGAGGAAGGTAAAGTAAAGGTAGATTTATGTTCAGTGTGACTATGAAAAAGAAGAGGTAAATGGTATTCTCTAAAAGTCAGAAAACAAGTATACTCATAAGTTTGATAGGACTGTTTACCTCAAAAACTCTGCCATTTACTATACTTCAATAATGCCAGTCTTCCTCTTCCTCCAACTTATTTCAGATATTTCTTCATTTCAGCTTATAAGTTAGTTTCTCAGAAAATGTTTGGCTCTACTTCCAATCTAAATCTGAACTATTATTATGCCTCATATTCTATTTAATATTATTTTATAATATTTTATTAATATCCAATAACTTCCTTTTCAACCAAAGAATAAATTCCATAACCTAAGAACTCTGTCAATTTTGTTCACAATGCCTATTGTACCTAGCTTATAAAGAAATCATACAAAGGTTTATAGAGTTTTGAACAATGAACATAAGTCTTCCAACCCCCTCTTCTTCCAGAAGAGAATGGTTGCATTAAGGTTCTCAAGAAAAAAGAGAGAAAAACATGTACAAATATATTAAATAATAAAATAACACAGATATTTAAAAAGTTACAAGATATTTTTATAGACTATTGTTCGAGTGA
This sequence comes from Stenella coeruleoalba, assembly GCF_951394435.1. Lineage (NCBI taxonomy): Eukaryota > Metazoa > Chordata > Mammalia > Artiodactyla > Delphinidae > Stenella > Stenella coeruleoalba. The sequence continues at coordinate 19,229,614 of NC_137147.1, read as the reverse complement.
ATATGAGAATAACATTTTTTGAAAATGGGAATTAGTATTCTAGTTTTGTATATTAAGGAAACTGATCTTGATTAGTGTTTCCCAAAATCCTGTGCTCTGCAAAATGTCAGTAGATTTTCTGATGCAACAAATCATTTTGTTATCAAACACTTTTGGAAAACTCTACTTAAACTCATTTCTTCATTGAAGGATGTACCCAAACAATTAATGAATTTAATACCACACTATCAAATAGGATAGTGTGGTATAAAACAGGCTTCATTTTTGTTTAATTAAACTCATTCTCACTGAACACATATTAACTCATCAGTAAAAATTATTAGTTCTAATATTCTGCAATGGTTAAAAAATTGCATGATAACTATTGAGGTTATCATTCATTTAAAACAAAGGCCTAATTTTTAGTTGTTAAAGTGTTAAATTCCTTTTTTCTCTTTTCCACTAACTTTTGATTCCTTTTAAAAAATCATAAATCATGGAGACTTCCCTGGTGGCACAGTAGTTAAGAATCTGCCTGCCCATGCAGGGACACAGGTTTGATCCCTTGTCCGGGAAGATCCCACATACCACGGGGCAGCTAAGCCCGTGCACCACAACTAATGAGCTTGAGCTCTAGAGCCTGTGAGCCACAATTATTGAGCCCACATACCACAACTACTGAAGCCCACGTGCCTAGAGCCCATGCTCCGCAACAAGAGAAGCCACCACAATGAGAAGCCCATGCACCACAATGAAGAGTAGCCCCCACTCGCAGCAACTAGAGAAAGCCTGTTCACAGCCAAAAATAAAATTAAAAAAAATAAAATAAAAAAGTAAAAAACAAAAAAAAGCAAAAAAAAAAATTATAAATCGCTATAATCATCATCCCTAAAAACATGTCAAGGCTAAATTAGACTTTTAAGTAAGTACTTATGTTAGAAATGGAATTTCTACTCTCAAGCCTATTTAAGAAGTTGTATTTTTAAGTTAACTAAGTACTTAAACTAAAATGTGGATCAAATTAATGCAAGTCAATAATTTGATTGAAATCATCCAAAAAATCAAGAATATTTTAAAATCAGTTATCTGTATCTAGTTTTATCTGACATTCCAAATTTCAGACCTTGAATTCTTATTTTTACAAATAAAAATAATAAAAATACAACTCAAAAATAGCATAGATAGTTGTTCCATTTCAACTAAACAACTCAAAAACAAGTTTAATGCAGAAAAAACTTTCTAATGCTTCTGTTAAAAACATGTAGAGGATGTCTAAGCTCCTGCCAGTGATGTGTACAAAAAATATAATTGTGCTTCTTTTTCTTGTTTTGTTTTACTTTAAACTCACAACCTCTTTGGTTATTGAAGCTAAAATTAACATGTTTCTTATTCAGTTGGCAGTGTTACCTATCATCTTGAATTATATCACATGGCTCATTCTTCTAACAAAACTTTAAATAGCCTTAGGGCTATTTTTTAGATAGATAAATTCTTTGAACCAGGTATAAGCAAGACTTGTTCTAGGACCTTAAACAGGAATTAATAAGTGGTGTACTCAGATCCAGTTACGTACACTACAGTCTTGCATATTTGATCACTTAGGTAGTTAATATTTCTAATCCCTTTATCTCTCATTTTTAACCACACTAGGATCCTTTGTTGTTGTATGTGTGGGTATCTTAGATTGAATGTTGGATTTATTTTGTTGAAATCTGGCATACTAGTCATATTAAAATATTCAAGGCCACTAAATAGGCCTTCATTCAAATGTTAATCTTTAGTAAGCAGAAATGGAGTTCTCTCTGGACATTCTTCCATGTGATGGTTTCATATAATATATCTGTTACTGAGTCCAACCTTGTACTGCTCACCACACAACAGGCCAATAAATCGAGAGACAAGTCGTTGAGGCAAGTTAGAGTGACTTTATTCAGAAAGCCAGCAAGCCAAGACCATGGTACACCTAGTGTCCCAAAGAACCACCTTGCCTGAGTTAGAATTCAGGCTCCAATTTTTTTTTTTTTCTTTTTTTGTGGTACGCGGGCTTCTCACTGTTATGGCATCTCCCATTGCAGAGCACAGGCTCCGGATGCGCAGGCTCAGCGGCCATGGCTCATGGACCCAGCTGTTCTGCGGCATGTGGGATCCTCCCGGACCGGAGCATAAACCCATGTCCCCTGTATCGGCAGGCGGACTCTCAACCACTGCACCACCAGGGAAGACTCAGGCTCCTTTCATACACAAAGGGGAGGGTTAAACATTTCCTGGTTCTGGTCAGCCTCTGAAGGGGATGTGTTAATTTCTTCCTCCCTGTAGTCGTTCACAGGGACCCCTGATCAGGATGTTTCCTGTGAGCTAAACAAAGGTATCTTAGCTTAATGCTTATTACCTGGAGGCAGGGTTCCCAGACATGGGCCATTATGTATAATTTAAGCTCACAGGCAATATTCCTTTAGTGTTTAACTTGTAATAGAATACTAAATGTTCTTCCCTGTTACATATCTACCACATATTGACATACTGGGAGCTAGCTTATTTGCTTATGCAAATAAGCACCTGTTTCTTGTTTGTAGGGAATAGACTCCAGCCTCCATGACCTTCCCTGAGTTCCAAAGGGCAGATTGGAGCAGTTGCTAATCAGGGAAGGGAGGAGATGCAGAGACAAGGGAGGAGTAGTCAAAAAACAATAGTGCAGCCTTGGATCAGGGTCTAAGTTCTGCCTCAAGGGATACACATAACAATATCTTTAAGCTCTTCTGAAGAACTAAAACCCCCACCAATTGAAGATGTTCCAGAGAGAATGTTTGATAATCTCGAAGCTCATCAAGAGACCACCTGAAGCCAGATTAAAGGAGTGCAGGCCCTACACACTCTCTGATCCTTAACAGCCACCCCATCCCTGAACCATTGCTATAAAACTCCTTACCAAATCCCCCCTGGTTGGGACACAGTTTTTGAGGCACAAGCCTGCTGTGTCTCCTTTTGCCTGGCAAAGCAATAAAGCTACTCATTTCTACTTCACCCAAAACTCAGTCTCCGAGATTCGGTTTAGCACCAGTGCACAGAGGTCCAGTTTTGTCATCAAGACAAATTTTGTCAGTTTTTATGTGTTTCAAATACTACTTCATCTAATATTGCCTCTGCTTCACTTTCTCCTTCCACTCCTTCTGGGACTCCAATTGTACTTATATTTGACCTTCCCATTGTATCTTCTATGTCTCTTATATGCTTTTCATTATCTTCCATAATTTTGCATTTTTGTGTCACACTCTATAATTATTTTGACCATATTTCTACTTCTCTACTTATTTATGTATCAAATACACAGTTAAATCCATCTATTGATTTAGTATTATTATATTTGCTTGTTATAAATTTTATTTTATTATATTTGCTATGTTACTTTTGTAGCTTCTAATTACCAACAATTTCTTTGTTCAGCTTTAACTTCTTTGAATTAATAGTCATAATTGTTTTACATTCTGTGTCTAATAATCCCAAAATATCCAAGCATGTGGGTTGTTTTTACTTACATTTTATTTGACTCTCATTTTTTTTGTCTTATATTCTACTTTATTTTCTATTTTGCAATAGAAAATAATTATAAATATAATAATACAAGGCCTAGGATAATTATATGATCCTCTGAGAAGATTTTTGTTTACTTCTGAGCAATTCAAGTATGGTCAGTGGAAGACCCTCAGTCTAAATGCAACCAAGATTGTAAGAAGCCAAGGCTCTAGTTTACTCAAGAGCTGTTTTATCTCCCTTTGACTCTTATCATTTGGATTTTGACCTTGGAATCCCAGCTTTCTTGGAAGTTGTTTAATGTGTACTTAACTTTGCTTTGTCTCCTTGTTTTGTGATGCCTTCAAAGTCAGTTTGGCTTTGAAGCTTTCTTTTTCTCTTATCATAAAATGACTTCAGGGCAAAGGAGTTCTGAGTATTAGTGTTATTTTTCTGAGTTCTGAGATACTAGATTTGTCCCAGCTGTGCCTCAGTATCTTGTTGATATTTTTGTGGTTTTAAGATGATTGTAAATATGTTTTGTTTAGATGTTTCAGTTATCTTCAGCAGGACAATTGTTCTAAATTATCTGTTTTACAATTACGATTTGCCAATATCTTTCTGACTTTTTATTCATGGTTTTATCAAGCTTATCTCAGATGTCCTATATAGTTTGAAGAAGATAGTAATGAAGGGGGTATTTATGATATCATACTGAATTGTTTATCATATGGAGATATTTATGATGTAGGGACAATGGAAATTGTTGACAAGATTTCCAGAGCATATCAACAGAAAAAAGTCAAACTTTAGAATTCTGCTGATTTTTCTTTTGTTGAGATGAGCCTTCCATTGGGTGCCATGGAGAACCATGGTTTGGGGCAATTTTAAGTTATTAGAAACTCCATAAAATTAGTTTTCTACTGTAATTCAGAAATCACTATTAATTTCCTGCTCTCTTCCCTGTCCCAACCTATAATCTTAAGACTTTTAGGGAAAACCTGAAAAGTTATTTCTCTTCATGTAAACATTTGAGAAATATATAGTAAACCAAATAAGTGTCAAAGTTAAAAAACTGAATCACAATATTATGTATTTTTGAAACATTTTTACCAGTTGAAATGTGTTGACTCTGAGTTTTGAGTACAATGTAGACAAAGAATATAGAGAAAGAAATTAATGTAAATATAAAGTAATTAGAAACAGGAGAACTTATATTCCCATAAACATAAGTTCATTGTACAAAGGCATGCTTACATACATTTAGATTTGTATGTCTACAATTCTCACAATAATTTTGATGCCATTAAGAAAAAGTTCTGGTGGCAATATAAAATTTATTTAGTTTAATATTATCAATGTGATATAATTTCATAATTAAGATTAGAAAAGTTGAAGGGAGCAGAGGAGGATCACTAAAGACAGAATTTTGTATTTTAGAAATGGATAACACATTTTCAATCCATGATTATGAAATTTTCAAAAGCTAAGCTTGATTTGGAGCTTTTGTATAGATGTAATCTGTCAATCATTTAATCCTTCAATCCTTCAATCCTCCCTCATACCCCCAAGCTTTTCTGCAGAATTGACAAGACCTTTTCTGATTAACACTCAGAGCAGAGAACTAAAATTCAAGCAGTCTGCATTTTGAGACTATGTTTGTTCTTGAAGACACTGTTAGCAAACGGTTCTTGTGATGATTTCTCCATCTTGACAAAATTGGGGGAGTGGGGGCAAGCCTGGTATACTGCTTTTGAAAATCCAAGTTGTTGAATCTTATGTACCAAAGTGGAAATTCAGTACTTATCAAGTCTTAAAAATATGTAGGCCTGAAGACCCACAGAGATGATTGAAAGGTAGGAAAAGAAAAGTCTGTAGGATATATGAACCTCCAAACTATTTTTCTATAATTGTCAAATCCCCAGCTGCAAGTTGGAGAAGAGGAAAAATTCTGAATCATTTCTGCTTAACTTTCATAAGTTTTACTCTGTGCAATATTAAGATTTTACAAATACAATACATTTTAGCATGCTCTCTTTTTTAGTAATGTAATTCAGTTTTGGAGGAAATTTAAACGTCTAAGGAGAAGATAAAATGAGCAAAGTTATAAAATATATATTGCTTTATCTTTCATTTACTCTCACTTCATGTAACCTCTGATATTCATATTCATATTCAACATACACACAAAGAAAACATAAAGGGTTTCCCCTTAAACTTTTTCCAAAAGTAGAATAACATACAGACTCAATGGTTTACACTATTTGCAGAGAAAAGAAGATCAGGGAGGGTATCCTCCTGAGGTTATTGGGAGTTCTCATAACTCACCAAAGTGGCTTCAGTGTTCTAAACTTTTTCTTTGTCTCTCCCTGTCTCCTACTCCCTTTTCTATTTTCTTTATGTTTGTAGCCCAAAGAAAAAAGCATGTAGCTCTCTTCTTTCTGTGTCCTGACACTCCTCATCTTTTACAATATCTGTGTTTTTAATGGTCTACCTTCCCTTCCTGACTATAACTTCCATGAGGGTGAAGAATGTGCAGTCTTATTTAGTTTGTAGTATATGGTAAAGAGTAGGTACATTCAATGAACAATTGGAGTAAGTAGCTTTCAACAAGTTGTTGTTACAAATGATGCCTGGGTAACAGTTCTGTTTCTTCATGTTACACATCTGAAATCCAATAAATGTTTTCATTCATTTGGATTGGAATGCTCTATAGTCTTTAAGATGTTATCATTAAGATAAACATACCATAGAGTTGATAAAGCTTTTATGTATAAAATATGACATTGACTGTATTGCATAGACACTTGAGAACAAACAGTGTGGAAACTGGAGAACAAATGGTGTGGAATCTAACACAGGTTCTCAATATGGAAAGAGGAAAGTAAAGAATGGTAGGGGTAGGCACCAAAAGAGAGAAAAGATGATTTGACAAAAAAAGTAAAGCAAGAAGGAGGAAACAAAACTTACCTGCATCTTACCTCTTTCTTGAATGGTCATAGGTCTTTAAAATCTATTGATAAATGATTTGACTTTCCTGTGATTCACTCAAAAGTAGAATCAATCAATCTATCTATCACTGTTCTAGGGTCACTTATGGATCCTAGAAGGTTGGGTGATGCTTCTACCTCTAAGTATTCTTTATTCCTCCTTCAAAATAGAATGCCTTCCAACAGTATAATTTTTTGAGAAAATTGTTTAACACCCTTAAACTTTAGCTATAAAATGAGTTTAAAAATATATGTCACAAAGAGTTATTATGAAGATTAAATTAGATAATTTAAAGTACCTGAACATGGTTGTACTAGAAGCTCAATAAATGTTAGCTATTATTATCACTACTATTGTTACTTTCATCAATGTTGTGTTTGCCAAATGGTTAAATATATTAAGACCATATATTTAAAAGTTTGAGTAAAAAAAAAAAATTAAAAATATATATGGTCTCAATGCTAAGTTGATACAGTAGAAATGATTTTTCAAGTGGGATGAATGAGTAATTGGGAAGAAGAATATAGTTAAGGGTCATGAGGGATGCTCAGGACAGAGTATAAATGAAGGCATTAAGGACATCTTTTTCCTATTTTATAACTGAGCCCTGCCTGGCCTTACTACCCTCAGAAAGACTCTGGAATGTTCCACTAGCTGTCACTCTAGGAAAGTGTTAAAATTCAATATTCTTATCCAAACTTTTCAAAAGCCATAGTTATAAAGTCTGCATTGGCTGTCACATTCCAGCTTCTTTCGTAAGTGTGTTTGAAAAACCAATAGAGACACTGTGAAAATCACAATACTTTCAAAAGGAAATGGAGTAAGTGAATAGAAAATAAAACATATTTGGGAGGCAGAGTATTGGTAATACAGAACAATAACGATGAAATACATTATTAATTTCAAAATAGTTTTTTAAGGGGAAAAATGCTCTCTTAGAGATATGGGAAGCTACTCTGAAAAGCATGGGTCTAAAGAGAAAGAAAAATAAGTGACTATCAGGGCAAAAAATCTTTAACACCATGTCACATAATGAGAGAAATTGACTGAGCAATATACAACCAATTAAGGAGACACAAGAAATGAAAAATTCGGTGACATATACTAGACAATGATCAAAAAGTTATCTCTTCTCAAATTTAGAGTAGTTATATGCAAGAATAATTGATAATCTCTAAGGCTGCTGTTGGGATTTATCATCTGTCAGTCAGAGTATTGACACGACTTTCCTAAGAAAACAATAAAAACTTGAGGGGGAAAGGAGTATTGAATTTTCTGACAAACAAGTGATGATTTACACTGTTTCAAGACTCTCTAGTTCAGTATGAAATGATTGTGCTCAGGGAATAAAAGAAGGAAGATTTGAAAAATTCAAGTATTATCTGTTCTAAAGTAAATAGAATATTCTGTCCCCATGTTGTCTTTTTTTAAATGAGAGACTCTTCCTCTTTCTATCTACTCCTTGTAAAAGCAAATTCTCTCTACCTTTGAACACTCATATATATCGTGGCTTAGCTCTTTCCACTATGTAACCTTTAATAGTGTATTAACTATCACTTCTAAATTCAGTATTAATGCCTAACCTAAAGGATTGTAATGGGAATTAAATCCATAATGTGTGTTTTGTTTTTGTTTTTTGTTTTTCTTGCGGTACGAGGCACTCTCACTGTTGTGGCCTCTCTTGTTGCGGAGCACAGGCTCCAGACGCGCAGGCTCAGCGGCCATGGCTCACGGGCCTAGCTGCTCCGCGGCATGTGGGATCTTCCCGGACTGGGGCACGAACCCATGTCCCCTGCATTGGCAGGCGGACTCTCAACCACTGCGCCAACAGGGAAGCTCCATAATGTGTTTTTAAAGACTTCTTAAATAGCACATTCCTCCAGAACTTATTTTCCAATCTTTCCTCTAAAAACTCTTACAGGATTATGCGTGACATAATTTTAGTCTCATATTATTCTATTTGTGAAAATTGCTTGATAACTCTTGTCTACAGCTCGATTTTTGTCTTTTATCAGCTATGATACCCAGGAAGTCTTGTTAGTTGTTGTTATATTGACTTTGTGAAGGAATTCTGGTATTTTTTTTTACTGATACTATCCATTCATCAAATTATTAAAAATTTTATACAATGCCATAGGGAGAAAAAGTATAAAGAACTTAGAAATAAGACTAAAAGTTAGACCATGCATCTTTTGGTCTTAAGGGGCCAAATTGCTCTAATTACTCTTTACTATTGATTTAAGGTATGAGACTTGGTAAAATTACATTTTAACTTGTAGATTTTTATCTGTAATGAAGCTAGTACTTTTTGTCCGGTAGAAAAGGTAACTACAAAGTTTGAATTTTATTGCCTTGTTAGGACAGCCAGTTTTGCAGGACAACCAGTAATCTGGTTTTGTATCTCACTCAATTTTATTCTAATATTAATTCATGGATTGCCTACAAATGTACAGATCTTCAAGTGCTCTTTGAATCAGACTTAACATTTTATTTCTTTACTCATTAAGTAAAGAGTTGAATAAATTGACATATATTCTCTTCATTTGTAAGAAAGTCATCAGTGTTTAACTTTTAGAAGATTATATTTTAACTACGGGCTCTAGGCCCAGAGTTGGACTAGGTGCAGATTTTCAGGTTTCTTATGCTTTTTTTGCCCAGAGCTACAGATAGCAATAGGAAATATTCTAAATTCCAAGGAAGAAAAGTATATTTCTTTGCTCAAAGAGGATAGCGATAATAAAACTTGAATAAGGAAAACACAATTTTGTTTAAATGAATTGTAAGGATTGTTAAAAGCTATTTGTAAGGCTGTTGAAATTTCAGTAGGAACACTGAGACAGGACCTAATAGATTATGGAATAGAAAGCTGGTAAAATATTTGTATATGCACCAGTGTATCTCATTTAGTTTAGTTTAATATCAGAGAGTGACAAATTATTTTTGCCCAAATGAATTCCACATGCTGCTTTAAGAATGAAAAAAATGCATAAACACTTAAAAGTCTTGTTTTAATTTTACTTTTCCTAAATAAAAAACAAATTCAAAAGAGGTTGCAAGATGACCTCAGAACCAACACGTACTTCCTTACTCACTTTTATTGGCAGTTCTTGATAAGGACAGTCTGGGTTCCACAAATTGGAAGACTGTCTTAGTCACGCTGCTTTCCCAGGATGGGACTGTGAGGAACTTGTAGAAGAGGAACTGTAGCAATCATTTTGATCTTGATTTGTTTGAGATTAAAAAGAGAGATAACATGTGCATAATTACAAACTATCAATCTATGCCTCACTCCCACCCTTCCTCCCTGCCCTGTAACCATAAGTTCTTTCTCTAAGTCTGTGAGTCTGTTTTTGTCTTGTAAATAAGTTTGTTTGCATCATTTCTTTAGATTCCACATATAAGTGATATCATATAATGTTTGTCTTTCTCTGTCTGACTTACTTCACTTAGTATGATAATCTCCAGGTCCATCCATGTTGCTGAAAATGGCATTATTTCATTCTTTTTTATGGCTGAGTAATATTCCATCTCTCTCTCTCTCTCTCTCTCTCTCTCTCTCGCTATGTGTGTATATATATATATATATATATATATACACACACAAGATATTCTTTATCGATTCATTGGTTGATGGACATTTAGGTTGCTTCCATGTCTTGGCTATTGTAAATAGTTCTGCTAGGAACATTGGGGTGCATGTATCTTTTCTAATTAGAGTTCTCATCTTTTCTGGATATATTTCCAGGAGTGGGATTGCTGGATCATATGGTAGCTCTATTTTTAGTTTCTTAAGGAAACTCCATACTGTTCTTCATAGTGGCTGTACTCATTTACATTCCCACTAGTAGTGTAGGAGACTTCTTTTTCTCCACACCCTCTCCAGCTTTTATTGTTGTTATAAAAAAAATGGAACTTCTGCAATATACAATAACATTGATGAACCTAGAGGACATTATGCTAAGTGAAATAATCTAGTCACAGAATGACAAATATGATTCCCCTTATATGAGGTTTCTAAAACAGTCAAGTTCATAGAATCAAAGTGTGGAATGATGATTGCCAGGGGCTTGGGGGAGGGGGATGTGAGAAGTTACTAATCAGTCGGCATAAAGTTTCAGTTAAACAAGATGAATAAGTTCTAGAGATCTATGGTATAACATTACGCCTGTAGTTAACAGTAGTGTGTTGCACACAAGAATTTTTTAGGAAGGTAAATCTCATATTAAGTGTACTTACCACAATAAAATAAAACTTCTAAAAAACTAAAAATAATGTGTATAATCATACAGGAAGAACCAGTTCCAACATCCCCTATTAATTTAGTCCTCTTTTTAATAGATTGCATTCATTAATTATAAATGGTCCTATAACCTAAAGCAACCTGAGCATATGGAGAAAAGTCTTGGCAATAGAAGCACATTCTGCTCCCACTCAGGAAACAGTAAGCAGAGCTATCTGAAAAAAGAACTCTTTACTTCAAGACAGTGAATTATTCTTTGGTAGTCAATATTACTCTAGGTGAAAAATTATAGACTGTAATCACACTAGAAGTAAAACCATCAAGATTTTTCAGCATTTCTGCAAACATTCTTTTTAAAATATTATTTACAAAATTAGCAAGGAAAGGTCAACTAATTAAACTGTACTCCATTTCTTCTGTTCCAGGTTCTCTATCTGGTTTCTCATGTTCTTTGAAAAGTGTCTACACACAGATTAAATATCAAGTTATTCCTGTGACTTTTAAGAGGACAAAATAATCTTTTAATAACACATTTGCCTTGAGAAAACATAACAATTTATTTTCTTTATAAAATAGAATGTCACCTTGAATTATTTTTTACAAGAATTACTTTTTACATTTATTTCCATCTTTAAAAAATAAAACATTTATGATTTACCCATTTTTTTTTAAAACAGAGAAGTCTAGTACTCAGATGGAAACCGTTATCTCTGGTTCTCCATATTTTGCATTCTATAATTAAATGTATGGCTTACAATCACATTAAAAGTTTATTGAGCATTATCTTTATTTGTGAAAGTTATATAAAAACAAAAGTTAACCACTTTTCTGATGTGATTTAGCTAGTAAACTCCCTGAAGGCAAAATGACTACACAGGTTATTTCTCAATGTCTCTTTTAAAGAGTTGGTAATGCCATCTCTTAAGTCAGGAAATGCAATACAGCACAGATGCTCATTTTTATCTTTATCCGGTTAAAACTAGTTGGATATCTTAAGGAGGTCTCAATGTCCTCCCAAGAGAGTATCCAACAACACACTACAATAATCTGCTACCCTCTGTTCACACTTCGCTCAGCTGTTTTCTTCTCTCATCTAGGTTTAAATATCTCTCAGTTCCAACTGCAAATATATAATTAGCTCTCCTAAATTGTGTTTATTATAAAAAGACAACCAATCACACCTGTAAAATTATAGCCATAGAAAATAAATCCTTTGAAATCTCCAGTGCTTAGAAAATTTATTCAAAACAGTTTTATTGGGTCTCTATTTTAGATCTAAGTTAAATATTATGATCTAAAGCTAAACCTGTCATTTAATTAGGAGGAATGAGGAAAAAGTCTATTGACAAAGGTCTCAAATAATAGTTGACTGATAAACAATAAAAAAATTGTTTTTTGGTTCCAGAGGGGGAAAATAAAGTTATGTAATTACTTAATAATTATAAATCTACTGGGACCAATACAACAAATACCTTAGACAAGTGATTTAATGGTACAATAGGTAATAACTGAACATTCATTTATTCTTTCTCCCATTCAATACAAGAATTAAGTACATACAATATATTAGACATTATTCATTTGTAAATTCATTAAATAAATATATTCTGGATAAGTACAATGTAGTAGACAGTGCTTGCTGCTGGAAAATCTTACAGAGTTGTTTACAAAGCTGACAGATAAGCAGAAAGCACAGATGACTATACAGGTAACTACAATGAAATGTAAATATTATCATGATAAAATTGTGTCACTGGAGCATGGGACTGGAATGGGGGCTCTTAAGGCAGTGATAAGGTCAGGAAACTCCTCCACTGTGAGAAAACTCTTACTCTCAAAGTTAAAGCACATGTAGGATGAATCCAGGAAAAGAGAGGAAGGACATGTATCCTAGAGATAGAAAATAGTAAGTGAAATTGTGCAGAAATTAAGAATTTTTACATTTTCCTCACTGGTACAGTGAACATTTGAATAAACTAGCAAGAAGGAGGTAGAGATAAATTCAAGACTAGATTGTTAGCAAATCTTCAAGGTCTGTCTTATTTATGTATTAGTGTTTTATCTTATATTAGTAGGGTGTTAACCAGGCAGTAAGATGTCTGTATTCATGGCAGAAAGTTCTCTCTGCTAAAATTGTGAAGAATAAATTCAAGTAGAACCAGAATAAAGGTGAAAAGACAAATTAGAAGGTTATTGCAACAGTGCATGAAAGAAGTAAGAGAAAGAAAGCAAAATGGGTAGAGTGGGAGGGGGAGGTTTGAGATACAATTAAACGCAGACATGACAAGACTTGGTTATTCACTGTGGATAATAAAGAAGAAAGGGTTGAAGATTAGAGTCAGATTTCTGAGTTTGGTAACTCAGAGGATGGTTGTATTACGTATTGAAAATGCAAACAGTTTCACTGGGATTAATTGAAAATAAGTTCAGTATTATAGGTGTCGAGTTTGAGATATATATAGAATATCCATTTGAAATAAACAAAAAGCAAATGGGTATATTGCTGTCCATTTTACAGAAAATTTTGAGCAAGACAGTGATTTTGAAGACACCAGTCTGTAGTATTGGTTATTTAAGCTATGGTTGTGAATTAAATTGACTAAATGATGTGTACAGTGTAAGAAAAGAGGATTTAGGACAGAAGCCTGAAGAATATTACAATCTAATTACAAATAAGAAAGAATGAGAGAATATAAAGTGAGAAAGAGTACATATGTAGTGTAGTGGCATGAAAGTGAAAGAGTGTTTAAAGGGAGGTTTTCAAAAGTGTCAGATGTGGCCACAGTAAAACAATGTAAGGATGAGAACTGTCCATGGTGAAGGTGAATAGTGGCAGTGCTAAGAGGAGTTTAGTGGATGGATGATGTCAGATCAAAATTGTAGTCAATTTAGTAATGAATAGGAAGCTGAGAAAGCAAAAACCGTATACCTTAAAATGATTTGGCTATAAAATGTAGGAAATAACACTATGGTATCTAGAAGCACTTCACAGCATCACAGCAATGCTATGTATGTACATATGTGTGTATTTACATATATATGTACATATGTATTTCTTTTTACTGAAAATGAGAAAAAATATGCATGAATGTGATTGTGAAAATGAAGGAGAAAGTTTTAAACACACAAGTCAGCTGGGATAGTTGATATTAGAACTTGTTTTGCAAGAAAAATAGAAAACAACATAATACAGATAGGAGGTAATTAGAAGTAATACTATCCTAAACCTGGTGTGGGTATATACTGGAGGGATTCCAGAAAGATAAAGACATAAGTAAATGTGTGTTTTAGATATACTATTCTGGCTTCACTGTGAATGTGAATTTCAGAGGGGCCAGCCTTGATGAAAGGAAGTCAGGTAAGGGTGTAATGCAAAATTTCAATCAACAAGTGATCAAGACATAAACGGAACTGGTCATTATAGAAGCAGGGATAAGGGAAATAACACAAGTTTTGAGTAAGTAAGCAGAATCTATGGGACTTTGTTTCTGACTAGATATTATGAGTGATCTGATGATAGAGGTGAAGTACTGGAACAAGTATAGAAAATTGCGCATTTTTCCAAATTTGATGATTAAACAATTAGAAAACAATTATTTGTTGAGTGCCAACTGTGTACTATATATTATATAGAGCTGGGGGTCAGAGCTAAACAGAAAGATAATGCACAAATACTTAGGGTAGTGTTTAGTAAGTGTCTTAGAAGTATGAACAATGAGTAGGGGAAACTCTAGAAACAATGTGCTATAACCTGGAGCTAGTAAGCACAAGAAGGACAAGTTTAAGAGAAATAGAAGAAAGTGAAAACTATGTGTATAGGGTCACCTGCCAAAAGCAATGACCTCTGGTCGAGGAATAAGCCTGTCTATGACAAACACACAAGAAGGAAACAAGTGTTTCATGAGGTGGAGAGAAGGACTCTCTCAACTTTACTTTCCCACTTCCTTTAAGTTTTATTTTGCTAATGGTCTCCTCATAGGCTGTACTCCACCACCAGAAGCCAGAGAGCTTGTTGAAACTTACTGACAGTCTATATATATCAACTTTCTTGGACATGATCAAGGTCATGAACAGTGGAGAATGGATCTGGCATGTGGCTAATAGAAGATATCTATCAGGAAATATTCAGATTTGAAGATACTAAGCTTGAGATAATTCACCCAAAAAGAACTGTCTAGTATGCATTTGTATGTTGGAATCTGGAAGTCAGCCAAGGCATTAGAGCTAGAAACCACACCTTATATATTGATGGTTTTCAGGAGATGACTTTACAGATAACAATTGCCACAATTTATTGAATACTTACTGCATTACAGTATTTTCTATAACTTCAAATATTTATATATTTATATAACTTATCTTTAATATACAAACTCTGCATTTTTCACATGAAAAAACTGAATTTTTAAAAAATTCTTATAATTCATGTAAATAAGTTGCATAACTAGGTCTATTTAACACTAAAGTCTTTCTATAATCTCACTCAATCCCTTCAATACTCATGTCATAGTTGATATTTTAATTTTACCAATTTAAAAATACAATTATGCAAAGAGATCCCAACAGGATGATATTTTTTTCTTTTTTTTAACTGAAATATCTTGAGAGTTAAGTATTTCTTGAGGGAGTTAAATGAATTGGCCAAGATCTTACGCTAAATTATCAGTGGGGTCAGATTGCAACCTCACATCCCTACATTTTATGTTACTCCTATCAATCCCATGAAACCAATTCTGTAAAAATAATGATTTTTAACAGATATTAATTACAGTAGAAAAATATAATGTGAAAAGAATTATATCATCTGAACAATCAGAGAAAATGATCCATCACATATATTGAGGGTAGAAGAAACTAAGCACTTATATTGTGGAATGAGCAATGCCTTTATTCATCTGGCAATTAGTCATTGTGCGAGAGAGAGGGTTCCTGGCTGAATTCTCTGGAGAGAGGTGGAGTTGACTTTATAATGAATTTTGTCCAGCAAGAATAAAAACACAAAGTTATACTGGCATTTTGTCTCTAAAAGTATTAATGACAAGTTTGTCTTATCTCTGACAGCTCATAATTTTAATAATGTAGAAAAACATGAGTCAACTGTCATAGCTAAATTTTCCCTTGTCGACTTTCAAGTGTCAACAATTATGCTCTAAATTTTGTCAGGGTCTAGTAAATAGTATCTTCTCTCTAAATGTGTGTTTTTTCTTTAATTGTGTAATGCAGTCAGTAGTCTAACATTATTATATAATAACATATACTCATCTGTAAGACTTTACCTGAAACATAGTCTGATGTCCTTTAGATGACATATATGTACACAGTCTAAAAGATGTTCTCAAATGTTTCCTTGAACAAATTACCTAAAGTAGTACTTCTTGGCCAGGTCTATCTCCACATCTTCTGTCTCTGCCTTACTTTATTCTTTAGAGAAATTTTTCTTATTTGAAATTATACATTATGTATTTATTTATTTGCTTACTCTTGGTCTTCCAATAGAATGCCCAAAATTACATTCTTAAATATATACTAAACAATGATGAACAATTGCATATATATAAAATACACATATATGTGAATATTCATAACACCACTGTTAGCAATAACCCCCAAATGGAAACAAACCAAATGTTCATTATTGGTAGAATAGAAAAATATCTTGTGATTTATTCCCACAAAGGAATAGTTACATATCAATGAGAATAAATTAATTGCAACTATACACAACATAGGTGACCCTTATGAGAGTTGATATTGAGCAAAAGAAACCAGACACAAATGCGCATGTTATGAGTCCATTCATATGAAGTTCAACACAGAAAAACTTAGTCTATGCTTTTAGAAGTTAACATAGTGGTTACCTATGGGAGGTTCCATGACTGGATGGGGTTGTGGGTAGAGTGGGGAGCTTCTGAAATACTCATTTGCTGGATTGTACTATGTTAACTTGATTAAACTGTATAATTATATTTCTATTCCTTTTCAATATAATTCCAAGTTAATATTAAACAAAAGAGGAACTTCAACATCAGCAGTCACCATTATTCTCAGTCACCACAGTAGATATGGGGAAGAACAAACACAATGGTGCCCCACAGGTCCTAGACTGTCTTTTCCATTACCTACTCTACATTCAACTCATCTTTCTACCTGCTAACCTTAATGACCAACAGAGACTCTAGGCCCACTACACAGATACTTGACTATAAGCCATATGGGGGTAGCTGCATTAAAGCAACAGCATCACATAAACCTCTTTACAAGATCCCCATTCACGATCTCACTTTGGCAGCAGAAGGTTGTTGGAATATTTTATTTCTGGGTAAACTCCAAGCTATCTTTCTCAACAGTGCCTTAGCCAAGTTGACTAGTGACTCTTTCTATGATTCCCTGACTCTTCATTCCAGACCTTCATTTTGCCAGTTCCTCCCACATGTCTGTAAAGTATAAACTCACAATAAGTTCTTTATTCATATGGTTCTCATATTGATTCAATTTCCTTCAGTGAAACTTGACTGACTTATTGGTAACTTTCCATTTCTTGATCTGGGTGTTTGTTACATGGGTGTGATCCCCTTTGGAAAAATTAATTAATCCTTATATTTAAGATTTTTGTACTTTTCCTATTATATTTTATGATTTAGTTAAATGTTTACTTATAAACTCTTTGCAGGAATGAGAAAAAGTTTTCACAAGATATTGGATCAAATTCAATTTTACTCTCACAACAGATATGTACAAGCTATATATTCTTCCATGGGAATAACACTGTTACCTTTTTATCTAAGACATCCATGTATCATTTATGAAAAATTCTAAAGTAAGAAATTATTATATAGTATTGTCTAATATGGTTACTTCAAAACTAAATGCTTTCTGCAAAGCCACCTGTAGGTTTCCTTCAATTTGAAAAGGTATATTACCTTAAAGAACTAGGTGGTTTAAAAAAATCAAGTAATGTCATGGGTTATCACCTGGTGATAAAATTGAGCTGATTAGACATCTGATGCAATTAAAAATCCCAGACTCTTTACCCAGCTGCCCTTACTAACCAGCAAGGAAATATAAAGATGAAATAAGGTGTGTTTTTTGAATAATAGTTATTGACCAAGGGGAGGATCAGAGTGAATATCTATTCTATAGATGCATGATAAGCTGAATAATGGCCTGAAGAAGAATCCAGTTTCTAACCCTTCTAACACATGAAAGATGAATCCAGTTTCTAACCCTTTTAACACATGAATGTTTACTATATATATATAATATATATTATATATATAATATATATTATATATAATATATATATTATATATAATATGTATATAATATAATATATATATATATATATATTTTTTTTTTTTTTTTGCAGTACATGGGCCTCTCACTATTGTGGCCTCTCCCATTGAGGAGCACAGGCTCCGGACGTGCAGGCTCAGCGGCCATGGCTCACGGGCCTAGCCGCTCTGACGCATGTGGGATCTTCCCGGACCGGGTCACGAACCCGTGTCCCCTGCATCGGCAGGCGGACTCTCAACCACTGCGCCACCAGGGAAGCCTGAATGTTTACTTTATATAGCAGAATGAACTATGCAGATGAGATTCTTGAAGGATCTTGAAATGGGGAGGTTATCCTACATTATCAGGGTGGACCCTAAATGCAATTACAAGTATTCTTGTAAGAGAGAAGCAGGGGGAGATTTGACAGAGAGAAGAGGAAGAAGGCAATGTGGAAATGGAAGCAGGGGTGGAAAAGGCAATGTCATGTGGGTCCATGAGCCAATGAAATAGGTCAGTCTACAGAAGCTGGAAAAAGTAAGGAAATGGATACTTACCTAGAGTTTTCCAAGAGACCACAACCCTTCTGACACCTTGATTTGGGCCCAGTGAAACCCATTTCTGACCTCCAGTATAATAAAATAATACATTTATATCATTTTAAGCCACACAGTTTGCAAGAGTTTGTTAAAGCAGCCATAGGAAACTAATGCAAGAAGGAAGAAAAAAAAAAAAAGGAAGGGAGGAAGGGGCTTCAAGAAGTTAAATCAGTACATGCATGAGAAATAAGCATGCCTTATAAACAGAGAGAAGAAGGCAAAAAGAAGCCCAAACAAAAATAATGGTTGAATAGTTTGCAATCTTAAAGAGAGATGGGCTCCAAAACACGGTGAGAATTTAACCACATAGAACTAGAGTTCTCAGTCTTGATCATATTCCCCACATAAGACTCTGGTAGCCTTGGTCATAGGATACCTCTGTCACCCATGACAATGATATGACAGTAAAAAGCCCAAATGCAATTTAATTAAGCTATAGAGACAAGGCCACACTTGGCATGGTAACTTCTCTATGAGGAAAGTCCGAGGTGAAGTTTGCTAATTATTTGAATCACTCTACAAGAATGAGGTCCATGTGAGAAATATTCTGAGATGGCATCTACAGTTCCTCTTCAACTTACATCCCTATAAATTCATCATAAATTGAAAATACCATAAGTTAAAAATGCATTTAACACATCTAACCTACTGAACATCATAGCTTAGTGTAACCAACCTTAAACAAGTTCAGAACACTTACACTAGCCTACGATTGGGCAAACTCATCTAATACAAAGCCAATTTGATAATAAAGTGTTGAATGTCTCATGCAGTTTATTGAATACTGTACTAAAAGTGAAAAAACAGAATGGTTGTATGGGCGCAGAATGGTTGTGAGTGTATCAATTGTTTACCTTTATGCTGGTGGGGCTGAGTGGGAGCTGTGGCTTGCTGCAGCTGTTCAGCATCGTGAGAGAGGATTGTACCACATATCACTAGCCTGAGAAAAGATCAAAATACAAACTTTGAAGTATGTTTTCTACTGAATATGTATTGCTTTTGAACCATTGTAAAGATGAAAAGTCATAAGTCTAGCCATTATAAGTCAGGGACCCTCTGTACTTATACATTATAAATATGAGACATGTAAATATCTATCTATGCACACACAGAGAAATAGGTTTGAGCCTGTGTTCTCTAGCTTAGAGATATTGCTGTAAGCCCCAGAGGTTTGTTCTTAAAATTATCTGCACTGTTAGGCGATTCCTATAAGCCATTTCAAACATTCTTGATGTCACACAACTGGAATCAGTTAACAAGGGTCTCTAGAACATTCTCATTTTTCTAGTCCATCATTAAGGTTGTTTCCTTGGATTTTTGCTCTGCTTCCAGCTTTTCTATTTTCTGACTTTTACTTATTTTTATTTATAGACTTGATTCAATCTTCAGAATGATTCACCTCCCTCATTTTCCCTGATTCACACTGGATTACAGCTAGGACTACCACTTGGACTCATTCTCTGGAATATGGGCTTAGGCAATTCTAGTGCAGGAAAGAGTTAACTCAACAGGACTGTGTTGCCCTACCCCTGCACATTCCCTGAAAGGGCTTGTTTTAATGTAACTGTCCTTCTAGAATATTCTGTCTCATAAGGTTGTTTGTGTAAGCCTGAGGCCTTGTGACATGTTGTGCCGGTTTTGCCAGTTTATGCTAATAATGTTATTTATGGTAAACACTTCCTTTCAATCTGGGGGCTAGAGCTGCAGTAACTGAAGTCAGTCACACAGGCACAGATAAGACTACATGATTGTGGTTGACCCCCAATAAATCCAGGACAGCCAGGCCCAGTTAAACTTCCCTAGTTGGTAACACTTCACACTTGTTACCACACGATGCTACTGGAGAAATTGAGCTCATTCTGTGCTACTCGAGTGCAAGGGATGCTTAGAAGCTTACACCCGGTTTCCTCTGGGCTTTGCCTCATGAGCCTTTTCCCTTTGCTGATTTTCTCTGCATTTCACTGCAATAAACTGTAACAGTGAATATAAAAATCTTTAAGTCCTGTGAGTCTTTTGTGACTCATCCAGCTTGAGGTAATCTCAGGGACCCCTACCACAGCCTATTTCTCAGAGTTAAGTCAGCAAAGGTTTTTCTCACTCACTCCCGTGGATGTTGCTACAACTTCACTCTTGCTCATTTCTCCAACAAAGTGCTGAACAGAATATAGTTATAGCAAATTAAAAAATTTAGTAATAGCAGAAAGCAATTTAGTAATAGGATAAAGAAAACCTGTGAGTTATTCTTACACCTCTGTTAATATTTTTCATTGTTTTTTTACTTCATTATGTGACTGAGAAAAACTTGTACCAGGAGGGGACTGGTCATCTCTGATATTTTCTTGTGTCTTCTTAAGCTGGCATTACATTCTTATTTTTAGTCCATGGTTTTTTTTGCAATAATTGTTTTAACCTACTTCCCTTTTTGTGGTGATAAGTTAAAATAAGCTAATATAGTCTATAAATGCACTTTACAAATCACAGATGAAGAAGTCTTAATGGATAGAAAGCACATAATTGAATGAGGGCTCCACCCTCGAATCCCCAAATTTTGAGTGAATTGTAGTTAAAATGTGTCCCTCCCCAAATTCATATGTTGAAGTCATAACTCCTAGTAGCTCAGAATAGGACTGTATTTGGAGATAAGATCTTTAAAGCAGCAATTAAGGTTAAATGAGTTCATTAAAGCAGGGCTAATCCAATCTGACTTGTGTCCTTATAAGAAGAGATTAGGACACATAGAGAAAAGACCATGTAAGCACACAGTGAGAAGGCAGCTGTCTTCAAGCCTAAAAGAGATGATTCAGAAGAATCCAACTCTGCTGATGCTTTGATCTTGAGCTTCTAGCCTCTAGAATTGTGAGAAAGTAAATTCCTGTTAGCCGTCCAGTCTATAATACTTAGTTATGGCAGAGCAGCTCTAGAAAACTAACACACTCTCCAAACTGTAAAACTACTAATGGACCTTTAGTATAAATAGCAAAACTGTATGTGATTATCTGATATATGCACTTCAGGAAACAATTATGAATCTGATATTAAATATTGGAAAAAAATTTTTTCCCAGTATTTTAGAAAAAAAATGTATGTCTCTTTAGAGTTTCTTATAACCTGAATTTCTATGTGAGTGATTCTCGGCGTATAGGCCATGCACCAAGTGACTGAAAGTTGAATACAGTAAATTTATGAATTTATTTGTACAACAAATAATAACTCTAAACTGAATAAATAATCCCTGTACACAGCTATATTTCAGACTTTCAAATGTATGTAAATGATATTTTGATTTCAAGATACAAATCATTTATAAGTATTTCTACTTAAATGATTGTACTATTGTGTCATTAATTAATGAATTCTAAGAAAAAGTTATGTAATAGTCCACATGTTTTTCATGTTATAAAGAAATAATCATACTGAATGTATGGAATCTGCATATGGATATCACCTTCAATTTTAAATAAAGCTGGGAAGTGTGTGTCTTTTTCTTTGGAAAAATAACACAATATATGACCTAGAATCATAGAGAGAAAAGATATCTTCTGTATTATTGATTTTAAAATCTTTATTTTCATATGAAGAAAAAAAAACCCTGAGACATTTATTATTACTTAACTGAGCTAATACCTGGGTCATTTAATCTAGTAAAGACAATATAGAATAATTGTTTGTGACCTCTGAAGTTGGCTTAAATGTGTTCAATTTCCAGCTTTACAATTCACTAGCTGTGTGATATTGAGAAAACTAAACTAATGTCTCCATCTCATTTTTCAAACCTACAAAATGGGGATGATGGGTTTCTTTCATAGGAATTTTGTGAGAATTAAAGGAGAAAAAGCAGTCAAGGCACTTGGCACAGGGTCTACTAAAAGAACCGTGAGCAAAAGTTTGTCTACCCCATTTCTTCTAGCATTAAGCTAATTTTCCTCTACAAATCCTTTACTGAATTCACTCACCCAGTCAACTTCTACCCTGGATACTGAAGAAACAAAGTAATTCTAAGAATGACTTAGGAAGAAAAGTATCATAGCTCCCTAGCAGGAACCAAATCAACTTAAACTGTGCTAATTTCCCTGAAACTAAGTACTTGGACTTAAAGCTGCAAGACAGCTTCCTTCTCTGATGCACTTCAGTGACTCCTGTGAAATTCTTAATTTTTTACTGAACCTAAAGCCTTTCAAAGAGTCAAGACATGACAATTGGAAAGCAGTTTGTCATTGACTTCAAAATATCTGTTTGTGTCTTTATTCCAACAATGCCTTGTGATCGTTTTCTTTTTGAAAACACAACTGGTAAATATCAAAGAGAAAGAATTAATGTGTATAAACGTCTTATAAAAAAAACACTGATCTTTTCCATCTTCAAATAAGACATAACACTGTTGGGAGTGAGGATAATGTCACCAGGTTAACAATTTAATTTATGAGAGTACATACACAATTGCACATTGCAAAGGAGACTGGGCTTGCTCTAATCATCAGCGAAATCAATGCAGGATGATAATGGAAATCTGCCCTTTAAAAACTACCAGGCAAATTATTACCCAATCCATCAGACAAAGAATATTTCTTTATTAATTCTCACTCAACGTTCAACAGGATACTTTACATAACTTAAAAATCAGTTACTTATTAACATATTTGTAGTTATTTTCTTTCATTTTACACCAGCATATTGTATCTTATTTGATTGTTTCTGCTTTTCCCCACCTCCACCAAAATATTTTGGAATGAAAAAATTTACTTTTTTATGGTCTTCTGACATTTCCAATTACCAAGTATTCTCATTTGTGAGAACAATGGTTGGTAAATTCATAAAATAAGACAAAAAACCATAAATTGAATAAGATATTTATAGAACATTATTTCAGCTGTGTATTGCAGAACATTTGAGTGTATAACTAAAAATCAACTGAGACAAGTGATACATCTTTAGAAGAAAACAATGCAAACTGACAATGTAGTAAGCACTCTTCTTGTTTTTGCTTTCTTCTTCTTTGGTTTCCTTTTTTATAAGGAGGAAATTATAACTAATGTTAAGAAAAATTATTCAAAACTTGAAAATAAGGCCAAAGGGAGCTTTCATGTTTTTCTGCCTCATCCTGGAGCATTGTCCAATAGACCCATGAAAAGATAGTGTAATTTTCTAGGAGGGATATTTTTTTGTTTGACTTACTAGTTCCATTTTATTAGGGACCGCAAATTCTGTGAAGTGACATGTTAAATGCAGATGCAAATTATTTTTTGTCGGTAGGAAATACACCCAATAGATTATGGTTTTCTTGCCCTTTAAGACGTTAATCCATTTTATATCTAATTTAGTAATCTTATTTCACCATTTTTCACTCTTTAGTTCTGTCTCTTTATTATTTTGCTGTTTCCTTCATTGAAGAGTTAAATCTTTGACATATGTTCACTTTATATTGGGAAGTATGTTATTAATGTTTGGAAAATTATACTTTTACTACTTTTATTATGAATACTTTGAATTTAAATTATAATTATACTTTTAAAATTATATTTTATTAAGGAAAGCAATAGTCATTTGTAACGCAAGGTAGTTACTATCAACAATGAAAAAAACAATTAAAGGAGGGCAAGAGTCACTTATATCCAAGGAATCCATTGGATTTAAGATGTACTATGCTTCTTTGCAACTGTATATTTGCAAAGCACCAAGCATCCTGACATCGTCTTAACATACCTCCATTAACTCTGCAAACTTTATCTATATCCCTTCCTGAGAATTTTCAGATTTTTCTAATTTTTCTATTTTCTCCCTCTTAAAAGAAAGACACTTGTTGTAACTCCTAGGTATGAAATCATTTTTCTGATTCTTCCTCAAGTGATAAGTAAATGGTGTAGCTTAGGAAGGGGCATAAAGAGGGGAAAAGAGGGGAGGAGGGTCGGGGAGGGATGGATTGGGAGGTTGGGGTTAGCAGATGCAAACTATTATGTTAGAATGGATAAAAAACAAAGTCTTATTGTGCAGCACAGGGAACTATATTCAATATCCTGTGATAAACCATAAGGGAAAAGAAAAAAAATGGTGGGATTTGTCAGTTCTTCAGGAACTCTGACCCTTCTGAGGAATGTCTCGCAAGAGTGGGGTAAGAGGGTATATCATTGAAGAACAACTGAGAAGGTGGTTGGGAAGGTGATCAAGATCATTGCCAATGGTTCACAGTTCTACTTAGACACCTCTCTGTCTTCAATTTCATTTATCATATAGTGGTTGGCTGGGTTAGGTGGGAGCTTAACCACAAAAGAATATTTTTATCTGAGAGTTTTTTCTCCTTTAGTTGGTGTTGTTCCTTCAGCCTTTGTTAGAGCATAGGGTCCAGTTTCAGTCACTACT
Organism: Stenella coeruleoalba; assembly: GCF_951394435.1. NCBI lineage: Eukaryota > Metazoa > Chordata > Mammalia > Artiodactyla > Delphinidae > Stenella > Stenella coeruleoalba. Next base: position 19,204,672 of record NC_137147.1, on the reverse strand, counting down.
GTTGGGGAAAAGAGACAACAGACACACTTAAGGGAGAGAAACTAGGTCTAGGAAAAAATGTTTTAGGAGATCTTTCAGTTTTGATTTTGTTTTAGTTTGTTTTCTGTTTGTTCTTGGTTTGTTTTTAGTTTTTAGCTTATTAGAGAGAAGTCTGAGAAATAATTTAATTACTCTCAGCAAGTAAATAGTACAGTTATTTTGAACAATCAGGTAGTTTTCCCTGGATCAACAAAGAAGCATTCAAAAGCTTACACTGAAAGAGAAATTCTTATAGATTCATGTCATTCAGATCTGGAATGGCATTTAACATTTGAAAACAATTAGTCTCACCACACATTTCTTCAAAGGAAGAAACATAGATTCAAAATGTACTGACTTATACAAGGCCACTCAGTTGGTAAAGAGATGGAGAAGGGGTAGCACATAACAGATAAAGGAGTGCTTTACTGAAATGGAAGAAACCTGAACCCAGAGCACATTTTGCCCTCAAAATTCCTTTTCTCAAATGTTGGGAATGACATCAAGACAACTACTTTAACTCTATTTATTTTGTAAAGCTAGGTCTGGCCTAAGGCTATTTCTTAATCTTAGTACCAAATATTTTCAAATTTAGCAATTCTGACTTTTACTGAAAGAACGAAGCACTTCCAAGGATCATAACTATGATTGGTTTTATTTGATGCCTTTGGAATAGACTGTGAATATATTTATCATATTTATATGTCCCACAGCTCTCGGTCTGAGGTTCAGTTGAGGTTTGCATTAGTAACTAAAATTAATTTCTCTGTTCTACTCTGAGAGCAATTTTGAATTACTGTAAATTTCAAGACATGTTCATCAACTAAAGTAATTACTAATAAGTGACAAACACTTTATTTTGTGTCTTTAATTAGTTGCAAAGTAATATATTTCCTGGAGTGTTGGATGATAGAAACAAATAGTATAAATCATTTTAAGATTGATTTTTTAATTTTTGTTTCCAATGAAAATTATGAATAAGAATTGAAAATTATAGTGTGCAATACAACTAAATAATTGTTTCCAGGAACGATGCCTTTTTAATTGAAAATAAGAAAACAACCTGCATTCAATTTCACCGAGCCACATGATACTACCACATCTCTCAATAGATGTCAGCATTTTTATGCTTTAATATTGTATTTCACTTTTTTAATACAAATAATCAGAATCTTGTTTTGAAAGCAAACCATTTATTACTTGGTATGTGGCTATTTATTACCTCTCAGTTATGTTTTGCAGTCATGCAATAGAAATGGCAGTTAACAGATCATTTCTCTAGCAATCTGGGAATGAATTACAATGCCATAGAAAGTAGAATAGCAGAATGAACAATTAATGGTTTCCAAAAGTATGTTAGTAAATCCGTGCTAGAAATACAGACATATCTAAAACTATATTTGATATATTTCTATTTTTTTCATGTTTTCCCAAAAGACTTATGTCAAGCAAACATAAAGACACTGGAGATATGGGAAGAAGTTTAAATGGAACAATTTTCTCATTTTTCACATGTATGTGTCAATAGTTGAATTTAATTTGAAAAATCAAGCATGAAATTTTAGTTATGGAAGTAATGTTGATGAGCAGTAACAGAACTCAGAAAATAGCAACTTTGAGATACAGTGTTTGGGATTACCAGGCTCTTACCACATTTCCATTGCTTTTGAGGATTTTTGTCAAACTTTGCTACATATGTTTTGTGATCTATGCATATTTTGATTCCCACAGGGCATTTCTTATTTTGCAGAAAAGATGTTTATTTATATTTATATATTTAAAGCATGTGACAAGTTTAAAACATTTATATTGAAAATTTTAACAATGTTAACATTATTTTAATTTTTCAGTCCTTTCCAAAATATTGGATAAAACCTGGTGCCTCTATATGAAAGATTAATGGTCATTTGTTTAGTATTAATTTAAAAATGCCATCATTCTTAGAACCTGAGAAATAAAATGGTGCCAAATCCTTGGTGATAAATACATTTTTCAAGTGAGGTGGTTTACAATCCTTGCTTTCATCAATTTGAGAGAAGATCTGAGTTATAGCTAATGAATCAATGAAGATAATTTTTAATAATATGTCACAATTTATTTTTAGCACATACTTCAGAAAGATTTCAAAGACTGAACTTGATAGAAGAAAACTAATGTCACTTTCATATATTTATTTATATGAATACTATGGCTCAGCTGATAGCAGTTAGTGATTAATAGGAGTAGAATTTATGCAGAAACATGACACTGTTTAGAAAAGTTATTTCAATCTATGGATACAAAGAATAATAGAAAAAAGTATCATTTTTCTCATTAAACATATAGTCCAATTAATTTTTATGCTTAGTAAATGCTAACACTTTTTCATTTTTTTATGTTTTTGATGAAGTATATACTAATAATCATCATAATGAACTCTAGAAGAAATTTTGTTTTTTACACTTGAGACTTATGTTCACAAGAAAACAAATAAAACATTTTTTTTCATATTTCATGTAATAAAATTATCAAGTGATGGATAGAGTATTTTACAGCTAAAAATATAAGAAAATAAAATAAATATTCTGTGAAAAATTTGGAGTGAAACTACATGTCCATACAAGAATAGGAAAATATTAAATTTATGAATATTAATGAAGTTAATGTTCATATGTTTCAAATAAAATGATGCTGCATTTTTAGATCCATTAGGTATATTTAGAAGTATTATGTAACACTTTAAAATATACAAATAATTTTATATATTTAAATATGCTAAACAGTATTTTTAAACGATTTAATTTTATTATGACAATTTTTAAATATCAACTTACATATGTTCACGAAGTGTAGGGTTTTTCTGTAATTCCTTTTGGTCTGCATAAGAACATGTTAGAAAGCCAACGATATGTTTGACTCTTCAATAGTAGACTATTTGCATAATTTTATCTCATTGTTTTGTTATTTTTGATTGAGATGATATGTACACAGCATAAAAATCCAGAGGTAATGTTTCTAATGAAATGGAGTTCATTAACAAGAGCATTGGCATTTAAAAAAATTAATAGATTTTATTTTTTAGAGCTGTTTTAGATTTAGAAAACTTTAGTGAAAATACAGAGTTCCCATTTGCCAACCCTTCCTGGTAATTCCCCCTATTATGACATATTGCATTAATGTGGTACATTTGTTACAGTTCATGAGCCAATATTGATAAGTCATTAGTAACAAAATCCATAGTTTACATTAGGGTTCACTCTTAGTATTGTACATTCTATAGGTTTTAAAAATGTATGACATGTATCCATCATTATAGTATCATACAGAATAGTTTGGCCACACTAACAATCCTCTGTGTTCTACCTACTCATTCCTTTTCCCACCCTCCAACCCCTGACAACCACAGATCATTTTACTATCTCCATAGTTTTGCCTTTTCCAGAATGTCATATAGCTGGAATAACACAGTATGTAACTTTTTCAGATTGGTTTCCTTAACTTAGCAATATGCATTTAAGGTTCTTCCTTGTCTTTTCATAGCTTGATAATTCCTTTTTATCACTGAATAATATTCCATTGTACGGATGTACCAGTTTGTTTATCCATGACCTATTGAAGGATATTTTGGTTGCTAATGAGTTTTGGCAGTTATGAATGAAGCTGTTATAACATTTGTGTGCAGGTTTTTGTATAGGCTAAGTTTTCAATTCATTTGGGTAAGTCTAAGCACAGTAACTGGCAAATTTTTAAAGTGAGGAATTAAATGACATTGAGTATATTCTCAATGTTGTACAGCCACCCCATCTATACAGCTCCAAAATATTTTCATCACCACAAAATAAAACCCTGTACCTATTGAAATTAAGCAGTCATTTGCTATTCTCTCCTTCCACCAACTCCCAGAAACCACCAATCCACTTTCTGTCCCTATGAATTTACCTATTCTGTATATTTCATATAAATGGAATTCTATAATATGTAGCTTTTTGTGTCTGGCTCCTTTCATTATGCATAATGTTTTTAAGGTTCATCCACATTATAGAATATACTAGTATGATATTCATTTTTGTAGCTGAATAATATTCCACTTCATGTATGTATGTATGTGTATACTACAATTTGTTTACCCTTTTGTCCAGTTTTGGACATCGGATTTTTTTCCACCTTTTGGCTACTATGAATAGTGCTATTATAAACACACATATGCGGGTATTTATTTGAGTACCTTATCTCACTTCTTTTGAGTGTACACATAGGAGTGTAATTATTAGGTCATATGATGATTTTATGTTCAACTTTTTGAGAAATCACTGAACTGTTTTCCACAGAGATGCACGATTTTACATTCCTACTAGTAGTATATGAAGGTTCCAATTTCTCCATATCCTTTTCAACACTTGCTAATTCCTATTTTTTAAAAATATTATTATAGCCATCCTAGTATGTGTGAAGTGGTATCTCAAGATTTTGACTTGCATTTTCCTAATAACTAATGACATCCTGCATCTTTTCATGTGCTTTTTGGACATTTGTGTATTTTCTTTGGAGGAATATCTATTAAAGTCCATTGTCCATTTTTAATTTTTTTTTTTTTTTTAGTTTTAGAAGTTTTTAAAAATATATTCTGCATGCTAAACCTTTGAAGGTTAGTTTTATGTGTCAACTTGACAGGCTATGGGATCCTCATATAGCTGGTAAAACATTGTTTCTGGGTGTGTCTGTGATTTCTATAAGAAGCTACATTTGATTCAGTAGACTAAGTGATCTCTTACCAAAGTGGGTGGGCCACATCTAAACCTTTGGAAGCCTTCATGGAACAAAAAGTCAAAGGAAGGGCAAATTCTCTTTTCTTGAGCTGGGATGTCCATCTTTTACTGCCCTCAGACATCAAATCTCCTGGTTTGTGGGCCCTTGGACTCCAGGACTTAACACCATCAGCTCCCATGGTTCTCAGAACTTCTGATTCAGATCAAATTATACAATGATCTTCCTTGGTTCTCCAGCTTGCAGACAGCAGACTGTGGAACTTTTCCACATCCATAAGAGTGTGAGCCAATTCTTATAATCTCTCTTCTCTGTCTCTGTCTTTCTTCTATCTATATCTATATAGCTACAGCTATCCCCTATTGGTTCTGTTTCTCTGGAGAACCATGGATAATACAGTATCTTTATCAGATATATGATGTGTAATATTCCCTCCCATTCTGTAGGTTATTTCTCTTTCTTGATAATGCCCTTTTTGCAGGAGTAAAATAAATGTCCAAATTCATTCTTTGGTATGTGGATATTCAGTTGTCCTACCACCACTTGTTGAAGAGACTATTTTCTTTTTTTTTCTTTTCAAAATATGTATCTAATACTTCTCAAATGATAAGGATATAATTCTTCATATGTATCTTACATATTTTAGTCTTCAATATTTTTAATAAATGTTTACATTTTTAATTCTTAGACACTAATTTTGTCGGAAAATTTTTAAACTAGTATCTTACATTTTCTCACTGTAAAGAGCAGCTAAACTGAGATGAAATTTAGCAGAGTTTTAGTGTCAGATAGTATGTCTGTTTATGTGTGTGTGTGTGTGTGTGTGTGCGTTGGGAGTGGGTGTGTGTGCTCAAACTCTTCAGAATTATTCTATGTAGATATCAAGCTTAACTCATGTCGAGACTAAGTATGGTAGAGGTTTGTTCTGTTTTGATTACATCACTAGGTGCATATGAATTAGTGAGGAAAATGTAAGGTTGAGTGATGAGATTATATCTGGTGCAGTTCCACACACAGGAACTGCCTCCACGTTTGCCTAGCTCAGCATTCTTCCATACCCAAGTATCAGCAAATTACCATTTGTTTGTGTGATTTCAACAAATGGTAACAAAATCTACTCAGAGTGAAATCCTAATAATTGTCCCCAGAAACCTAAAGACGAGTGGTGCCAGTCCCAACTTTCTTTTACTCCATGACCTCTCAGTACTGCCGACTGTGCTGCTGACATTTCTTCATTTTCAGGTTAGACAATTATCATGATGAACCAGAATATATAAGGAGGAAATTACTTTTTTATAGGGTACTGAGTGTTTTGTCTCTTAAATTCAAGAATGATATTTTCTTTTATTATCATATTGACCATTTAAAGAACTATCCTCACTATTCATGTGGCAAGAGGCATCTCTTACTCAACAAACACATCTATAAATTTGATCTATGATTACCACTTCTAGAAACATATCCTTAAAAAGTAACTGGACAAATGCACAGAGATACATATGATTTTCTTCAATACATTGTTTATTTTAGTGAAAAATTGAAAATGATATAAATGTATAACAATAATAGGTTAAGTAAGTTAAAGAATAAAATAACATGTAAAGTTTAAAAATGAGAGCAAACATTTTTGTTTAGCATGCATTACTGACCATAATATATTGTTATGTAAATAGAGAAGTTTACAGACAATATGTAGATGTGAACAATTTTTGTAATACATTACACAGGTATATAATACACATATTATGATAAAGTTATAGAGACATACATTTATTTTTTTCTTGTTTCCAGGTTATGGCAATTTGAATTATTATATTTTGGGGACTATATTAATTTTCAGTTTATATGTAATAAATATACAGTGTACATTAAAAAGGATGTAGCTCACAATACTTTTTTTCCTCTAGAATGCTATGAATAGGCCACTGTTCTTTCATTATGTAATATAATGGAGTTGTCTCAACTGGACACATTGAAGAGGTTAAAAGGGCAAGGTAATAGCATGTCAAAGCTAATGATAAAAAGTAAAATATGAAAATGTAAAGAATTTTAGGCAGAAATGACTTAGTGACACAATTTTAGCTTAGAGTCCCAGGGGCACGACTTCCACTCTGAGTAATGTCTTATGATATAAATAGTCACAGGTCACCAGAAAACTGTACAGAGTAATACAGAAATGCATTTATAAGCAGTTTCTAGTAGGCATTCAATTTTTCATTCAAATCTTCTGCCTACAATTAGCCATAGGGGCAGAAACTAGCCTGCAAGTAATTGCACTTGTAATGGGTTTTCTAAGTAATAACTATGTTACTTCTTTGTTAAAATGAAGGGACTTCTTTCCAATTGTATGTGCAAATAGACCTCATTATGAGGTCTACAATTTTCAGCATCCATTTGGCAAGTGCAAAAGATTTGGGGGTCAAAATGATGAATGTTTAAAGTGTATACTCCAAGAATGTACTCATTCTAGTTATCTACTGCTGCTGCATTACAAACTATCCAAAATTAGAACCTTAAGCAACACCATTTATTAAATATTATAATTGAGTGGTTCAGGAATTTCTCAGGAATCAGCTGTCTATTTCTTCTACTCCACATGATACTGACAGTGGTTACTTGGTTTTATCTAGTTTGTGAATGGACTTGACCATGCTTTACTTGCATATCGTTCACCTTGATGAAGATTGTGGAATAGTGGCCACAGGACAGAAAGATTTTCCATAATAAACACAGTATGACAATGTTTTGTTTTTTATAGTTCAATAAAAACCCAAATCCATCAGAGAATGAAATAAGACTTGAAAACTGGTTTATAGATTCCATTTTGCAATATTATTTCTATAAATAATTTATAGCTCCAATAGTTACATATCTACATTTATTTATGTTGTATCTTGAAGGTATAAGAAATATCACCTCTACATTTTCTTGGCACTCCATTCTAGGCTCTTCCTGGACTAGCATTTTGTCTTTTCGTCAAAACAGTGCCCCTAGCCTAACCACATGGAGCCACACAATTTCATCTTCATTAATTTTGGGGGGTATTCTGAAATCTTTGCTCAGTGTGAACCATCAGTCCAGTAGGGTGTTATATCTGTTTGCCTCGCTTCTTCTTAAAAGATGGTCTCAAAAACCTCTCTCCCTGAAGCTGTCCCTCAAGCATCCTCCTTTACTAGAATTACTTCTCTCTTCATATACTAACATTGCCATTTAGCAGATCCTTCAGCAGGCTTTGAACTCATTGAGTGTGAGGCAGAGTCACCTTCATCTTGTAATCAGCAGGGTACTTAGCATTATGTATTTCTCATCATAAAGTCTCAATAAGTACATACTGAAGCAGATAAAAAGGAAGACAGAATGAAAAGGAGAAAGAAAAAGAAAGTTTAAATGCAAAATGAAAAACAGGCTCTAAAATCAGGATATAAGGAGAGGTTAAAACTATCAGTAGTATCAGAGATAGTTTATGTTATGTGCAGGACTGGACAACTATGAAGTCATCAGACTATAAGTACCAGGAGGACAGGAATCATGTTGTTTTGCTCAGTATCTTCTCTCATGTTCATGGAAGATGGTGGATAAAGAAGTCAAGTCCCCAAATCTGCAGCTGACAAGCTGGTGGTTTAGTTCCAGTATAAGCCAGCAGGTTTTAGACCCAAGGAGAGCCAATGTTTTAGTCTCAGTCTGAAGACAGGAAAAAAAAATATGTCTCAGTTCAAGCTGTCAGGGAGGAGGAGTTCTTTCTTCCTCTCAGGAAGGTCAGACTTTATGTTCCATTCAGGCCTTCAACTTATTCGATGAGAGCCACCATATTACAGAAGACAATCTTCTTTACTCAGTCTACAAATTCAGATATTAATCTCCTCCAAAAACACTCACAGAACACCCAGGATAATGTTTTACCAAACATCTGGGCACTCCATGGCCCAGGTAACACATAAAATTAACAATCACAAGAATACCTCTTGTCAACTTGCCAGCCTTATGCATCTCCTTAAACCATACTTAATCTCCAAATTAAGATAATAACAACGTCCTAATTCTACCTGATACAGCTATCCTGCATGCAACTGAAAATGCACTAAACCCTTCCTCAGAAGAAGAGGTAAAGTCCTTAAGTGATATTTACTCTTCCCTTTGATATCCTGTAACTTAAATACTATGATGAAAAGTCAATATATCTTATGTGATGAGGGAATAAGAGAGAAAAAAAGGGTATTGGTATTACATATACATACACACACAAACACGCCCACACAAAATTCAGAAGAAATACTTATGACAATTACAGTCATCCTGTCTGTAATTGGTCATGTGATTAAAGTTGGTATTTATAACAATCTGCTCCAATATCCGTAACGTATTCCTTTTCCTTCAGCAAGCACTTCAGCTGACCATAGTGTTTACCTGATTATGTGACTCAAATATTAATTCCTGAGGGTCTTGGCTATTAGTACTCCTGCCTTGATTGGATTGTTGTAGTTTTACATTGACTTTAATTAAAGATCATGATAATAATAAGACACTCTAATCTTTCTGTATTCCAGATATACTAGTCCAATTGCAGAGTAGTAGTCCAATTTGCCCTTGGTAATCAGGATCAATCATCTGATCCAACACAGTAACTATTTTCTTCTCCTGTTAATTCAGAGGCATTAGGAGTCCAAAGTGGCTAGGTGGCAATCTTAACTTCCTGTTCAATGGAATCAGTGTTATAACTCCTGGTGGAAGCATTGTTTGTAGAGAAAGCAAATCCTTATCCAGAGTAAATGCAAAATGCTGACCCTTCCATGATGGAAGATGTCCATTGTAACCAACCTGCCACCTGGGTTGATAACTCCAGGGAATAGTATCAAACTGAGGACTCCTTATTGGCCTCTGCAACTGGGAGATTGGACACTCAGCAATGGACATAGCCAAGTCAGCCTTGATGAATGGAAGACTGTGTGCTGAGCTCATGCATAACTCCATGTCTTACTACCATGGTCACTTTGTTCATGAGTCTATTGGGTGATGGTAGGAGTGACTGGGTAAAGAGGCTGACAGGTGTCCATAGAATGGGTCATCTAATCCAATCCACTTAAATATTAAAATCCTTCTTTAGTGATCATTCAAATAGGACACAAATATCTTTACATTTTTTTTGTCCCTTCAGAGGCCTACCCACATAACTCTTTCCCAAATTTCCTTGTCATTAATTTTCTAAACATGTTGCTTCCAAGTTCCTGACCATCCAGTCAAACTATCCCACAGCCCATGAATCATTTAATAATCACATGTTTGGCTAATTCTTCTTCTAAGCAAAGTGAACAGTCAGGTGCACTGCTTGAAATTCTGCCCACTAGGAGGAATTTTCTTCTCCATTGTCCTCCAGAGATATCCCAGAAAGGGGCTATAGTGCTGCAGTTGTCCATTTTTGGGTGGTTCCTCCATACAGTGCAGAACTAATGGCAAAAGAGTCCTGAGTCTTCTCTTCCTCTGTAAGGTGATCATAGGAAACTCCCCCAAGAGACCATAGGTACATACTGGAAGAGAGAAAACAGTTGCAGGCATGGGAACCATAGACATTCAAACTACCTTTTCATGTAGCTTACCTGTGCCTTCAGGGCCTGCTCAGTCCTGATCATGTGCCTTTTCAATTTGATATTGAAGTGCTGATGGGCATGCCCAACTTTATTGCTTGATGGGTTAGATAATGCCCAGTTCGTGATGGACAGCTCAGATCACGCGGTAACTTGGCGACCCAGGGTTAAGCATTCAGTCTCTACGAAGGCACAGTAGCAGACCAAGAGCTACTTCTCAAAAGGGGAATAGTTATGTGCAGAAAAAGGCAGGACTAATCCAAAATCCTAAGTACCTGCACTTCAGTTCACCTCCAGAGGCCTGCCAAAGGCCCTAAACAGCATCTCTGTCTGACTCTACCATTACAAGCACCATTGGATCTGCTGGATCATATGAACCAAGAGGGAGAGCAGCTTGCACAGCACCTTGGACCTGTTCTAGAGCCTTCTCTTATACTGTAACCTGCTTAGAACTGGCAGCTTACCAGGTCATTTGGTAAACGGGCTAAGGTAACACCCCAGATGAGAAATATGTTGTCTTCTAAATCCAAAGAGGTCCACTAGATGCTGTGCTGCTGTGCATATGTTTTGGTTGTCAGAGGGGCAAGATGAAAAAACTTATTCTTCACCTTAGAAGGGATATCTTGATGTGCCACTGAGGTAGAAAGCCTTTGAATTTTATTCAGAATTTATTTCCCACCCTCTGACACACAAATATCTTACCAATAAGTCTAGAGAAGTTGTTACTTTTTGCTCGCTAAATCTAATCAGTATAATGCTAACAATGTAATGAAGTAGTATGATATCTTGTATAAAAAGTGACTAGGATTCCTGTGAACTAAATTATGACGTAGGCCTAGATATCAATATACCCATGAGGTAGGGTAGTGAAGGTACATTGCTGGCCTTTCTAGCTGCAGGCAAACTGCTGTTGGTAGTCTTTATTGACAGAGATGGAGAACAAGGAATTTGCCAGACCAATATCTGCATATCAGGTAACAGGGGATGCATTAAATTGCTCAAGCAGTGATATCACATCTGGTACAGCAGTGCAATTAGACCCACCAACTTGTTAAGCTTATGATAATCCACCACCATTCTCCAAGACCTATCTATCTTCTGCACAGACCAAATAGGAGAGTTGAATTGGAATGTGGTTGGAATCACTACTCCTGCCTCTTCCAAGTCCTTCATGGTGGCAATAATTTCTACAATCACTCCAGGAATGTGGTATTGCTTTTGGTTTACTATTTTTCCAGGCATTTGGCCTTTATTACCATAATAGCCCTCATTCTATAAGTCATAGAACAAATGCTGTAGTTGCTGAATATGTCTATTCCAACTATACATTCCAGAACTGGATATATAACCTCACGGTGGTTTTGTGGACCCAGTTAGCCCACTGAGAAAACCTGAGCTACAATTCTGTTGATCATGTGATCTTAATAAGCCCCTACTTTGGCTGGTGAGCCACAATGTCATTTTGGGTCTCCTGGAATTAATGTCAGTTCAGAGTCAGTGTCCAGTAATCCCCCCAAATTCTGATTATGTCCTTTTCCCTAATGCATAGTTGCACTAGCAAAAAAGCTGAATGTCCCTTTGGGAAATGATAGGACAACAAATAACAGTATAAATTTTGGGCAGTGTACAAGGTTTCATCTTCAAGGGAACCAGGCCTGTACATCATTCAAGTGATTCTGGGTCCGTACACTGGCTGAGTCTGGAAATAGATGGAAGGGCCATGATTCTGTTTTCATGATTTAGACTTGACTTTTGTTTACTTGACCTAGAATTTCTGCTTACATAGATCAAGTAAGAATTTAGTAGGCTTCTTATTTATTTCACTTCTAGAAACACCAAGATAAACTAGCCAGTGCTATGGGTTTTCAGGTGTCAGAATATTCTGATTGCTGCATTGACTCTGTTGCCCATTATGGTAAACCAAGCTCACCTTGCCTATGGTGGTTGAGTCCCTCCAGGTGGCTCCTGCTACCCTAAGATCCAATTATGCCTATTGCATTTAGGTTTCTCAATACAGTAACTACTATTCCTGCTGTAAGTTCTGGTGTATAAAGAGGAGGGATCACAGAGCTCTTCAAGAATGCCAGGGCTCCTTCACAAATTTATTTCTCACAATGGTGAGAAGTATGTCTTCTGGAAACTCCCAGTTAGGTTGATTAGGTCTTAAATGACAAATCCTCTCCAGCATTTCAATCTCCCTATTCCTTTGAACCCCTTACACTACATTAAACCAAAACAGGCCTGGCATTTCCAACTATGGGCCACTTTTTGGTCCATGTTTCAGCTAAACAACCAAACTGTTAGAGCCTTTGCCAACTCCTGGAGCTACAACATTAAATTCAGAATCTCTGCTTAGTGAGCCCATATTAATAAACTTGGCTTGATCCAAATTTATGACTCTTCCTCCATTATGATCTTGTTTTATTTATTTAGAAGTAAATTTTGTTCTATCAATGTTCTTGCTCCTCATTTTACTGAAAATTTGTGTATCAAAGGCACTAAGTAGATACTCACTGATAGAGAAACTATTGAATGAATGTTTTATGAATGTATTTAGAATTTTAAGCACAGGTACTAATAGTAATTAAGACTTGAGCTATTGCTTCTATTACTAGAATCAGAATGTGAAGGTGAAGTTAAAAAACATAAGGGTGTTGGCTTCCCTGGTGGTGCAGTGGTTGAGAGTCCGCCTGCCGATGCAGGGGACACGGGTTCGTGCCCCGGTCTGGGATGATCCCACATGCCGCGGAGTGGCTGGGCCTGTGAGCCATGGCAGCTGAGCCTGCACGTCCGGAGCCTGTGCTCTGCAATGGGAGAGGTCACAACAGTGAGAGGCCCACGTACCGCAAACAACAACAACAACAACAACAAAAACATAAGGATGTGACTAAGAGTTATTATATCAACCCAAGGTGTTTGAGAAGCAGTTAACTCAGCCAACTTAGACTGGTGACTGGTTCTTACATTGCCTTTTTTTTTTTTCTTTTTCTTTTTACATCTTTATTGGAGTATAATTGTTTTACAATGGTGTGTTAGTTTCTGCTTTATAATAAAGTGAATCAGTTATACATATGCATATGTTCCCATATCTCTTCCCTCTTGCGTCTCCCTCCCTCCCACCCTCCCTATCCCACCCCTCTAGGTGGTCACAAAGCACTGAGCTGATCTCCCTGTGCTACACGGTGCTTCCCACTAGCTATCTATTTTACTTTTGGTAGTGTATATATGTCCACGCCACTCTCTCACTTTGTCACAGCTTACATTGCCTTTTATAGTTGGAAGTGCTGATGTAAGACTTGGATTAAATGACAGCAAACTAGAGAAATGTAAAAATTTAACAACTGGCTTCATCATCTCAAGAGTAAGGTCAGGGACAAGGGTGACCTTATGATTAGCCTCTAGCCTACAGAAATCAAAGACAGAAACAGCAAGGAAAAGAATGTAGAAACAGAGAAAAGAATCTAGTGCAGCTCATCTCTGTAGCCTTGGAACACAAAATATTCTAGCTTACAGTGTGTTGTTCAAGGGGAAGAATCAAAGAAACATAAAGTCACCTATTTCTGCTTTATTATGATTATATTTTTAAATTTTCTTAAGGTTTTATAATTAATAGTACATTGTATAGAACAGGAAGTTATTAATCTATACTCCTGATTCCAAAAGTCAATTCATTTTCTCTACCGTATGTCACTTATAGACATACTACTAGGCAGAGGAAAATAGCTAATGTTTTCACTTTATTCACATTATGTTTCTAATTTATCACTGAACTGGCAGTCCAAAAAAAGGCTGGAAGGAAAAGCTCAAATGTGTCTTGCATTCTAGAATTTGGTTTTAGATTTTCCAGACCAAGAGCAAAAAAATCTAGATGTGTGTAGGTTTTATATGGGTGGGTGTATGTACACACAGGTGTATTTATAGGTGGAGATCCAGGACTCTCTTGAGGTATCTTTGCATTTTATTTTATTTTTTTTTAACATCTTTATTGGAGCATAATGGCTTTATAGTGTTGTGTTAGTTTCTGCTGTATAACAAAGTGAATCAGTTATATGTATACATATATCTCCTATCCCCTCCCACTTGTGCCTCCCTCCTACTTTCCCTATCCCACCCATCTAGGTGGTCACAAAGCAACAAGCTGATCTCCCTGTGCTATGCGGCTGATTCCAACCAGCCGTCTATTTTACATTTGGTAGTGTACATATGTCAATGCTAGTCTTTCACCTCATCCCAGGTTACCCTTCCCCCTCCCCGTGTCCTCAAGTCAATTCTCTACCTCTGTGTCTTTATTCCTGTCCTACCCCTATGTTTATCAGAACCTTTTTTTTTTCTTTTTAGATTCCATACATATGTGTTAGCATATGGTATTTGTTTTCCTCTTTCTGACTTACTTCACTCTGTATGACACACTCTAGGTCCATCCAACTCACTACAAATAACTCAATTCTGTTTATTTTTATGGCTGAATAATATTCTATTGTATATATGTGCCTCATCTTCTTTATCCATTTATCTGTCGATGGAAACTTAGGTTGCTTCCATGTCCTGCCTATTGTAAATAGAGCTGCAATGAACATTGTGGTACATGTCTCTTTTTGAATTATGGTTTTCTCAGGGTATATGCCCAGTAGTGGGATTGCTGGGTCATATGGTAGTTCTATTTTTAGATTTCAAGGAACCTCCATACTGTTCTCCATAGTGGCTGTATCAATTTTCATTGCCACCAACAGTGCAAGAGGGTTTCCTTTTCTCCACAGCCTCTCCAGAATTTATTGTTTGTAGATTTTTTTGATGATGGCCATTCTTACTGTTGTGAGGTGATACCTCATTATGGTTTTGATTCCCATTTCTGTAATGGTTAGTGATGCTGAACATCTTTCATGTGTTTGTTGGCAATCTATATCTTCTTTGGAGAAATGTCTATTTAGGTCTTCTGCCCATTTTTTGATTGGATTGTTTGTTTTTTTTTGATGTTGAGCTGCCTGAGCTCCTTGTATATTTTAGAGATTAATCCTTTGTCAGTTGCTTCATTTGCAAATATTTTCTCCCAATCTGATGGTTGTCTTTTCATCTTGTTTATGGTCTCCTTTGCTGTGCAAAAGCTTTTAAGTTTCACTTGGTCCCATTTGTTAATTTTTGTTTTTATTTCCATTACTCTAGGAGGTGGGTCAAAAAGGATCTTGCTGTGATTTATGTCATAGAGTGTTCTGCCTATGTGTTCCTCTAAGAGTTTGATAGTGTCTGGCCTTACATTTAGGTCTTTAATCCATTTGGAGTTTATTTTTGTGTATGGTGTTAGGAAGTGTTCTAATTTCATTCTTTTATATGTAGCTGCCCAGTTTTCCCAGCACCACTTACTGAAGAGGCTGTCTCTTCTCCATTGTATATTCTTGCCTCCTTTATCAAAGATAAGGTGACCATATGTGCATGGGTTTATCTCTGGGCTTTCTATCCTGTTCCATTGATCTATATTTCTGTTTTTGTGCCAATACCATGCTGTCTTGATTACTGTGGCTTTGTAGTATAGTCTGAAGTCAGGGGGCCTGATTCCTCCAGCTCCGTTTTTCTTTCTCAAGATTGCTTTTGCTATTCAGGGTCTTTTGTGTTTACATACAAATTGTGAATTTTTTTTTCTAGTTCTGTGAAAAATGCCATTGATAGCTAGGCAGGGATTGCATTGAATCTGTAGATTGCTTTGAGTAGTATAGTCATTTTCACAATGTTGATTCTTCCATTCCAAGAACATGGTATATCTCTCCATCTGTGTATATCATCTTTCGTTTCTTTCATCTGTGTCTTATAATTTTCTGCATACAGGTCTTTTGTCTCCTTCGGATGGTTTATTCCTAGGTATTTTATTCTTTTTGTCGCAATGGTAAATGGGATTGTTTCCTGAATTTCTCCTTCAGATTTTCCATCATTAGTTTATTGGAATGCAAGTGATTTCTGTGCATTAATTTCATATCCTGCTGCTTTACCAAATTCATTGATTAGCTCTGCTAGTTTTCTGGTAGCATCTTTAGGTTTCTCTATGTATAGTATGATGTCATCTGCAAACAGTGACAGTTTTACTTCTTTTC
This sequence comes from Stenella coeruleoalba, assembly GCF_951394435.1. NCBI lineage: Eukaryota > Metazoa > Chordata > Mammalia > Artiodactyla > Delphinidae > Stenella > Stenella coeruleoalba. The sequence goes on along the minus strand of NC_137147.1, from coordinate 19,188,252 downwards.
CAATTTGGATTCCTTTTGTATCTTTTTCTTCTCTGCTGTGGTTAAAACTTCCAAAACTATGTTGAATACTAGCAGTGTGAGTGGGTAACCTTGTTTTGTTCGTGATCTTAGAGGAAATGTTTTCAGTTTTTCACCATTGAGAATGATGTTGGCTGTGGGTTTGTCATATATGGTCTTTATTATGTTGAGGTAGGTTCGCTCTATGCCCACTTTCTGCAGATTTTTTTTTATTATAAATGGGTGCTGAATTTTGTTGAAAGCTTTTTATGCATCTATTGAGATGATCATATGGCTTTTATCCTTCAATTTGTTAATATGGTGTATCACATTGATTGATTTGTATATATTGAGGAATCCTTGCATTCCTGTGATAAACACACCTTGATCATGGTGTATGATCCCTTTAATGTGCTGTTGGATTCTGCTTGCTAGTATTTTGTTGAGGATTTTTACATCTATGATCATCAGTGATATTGGCCTGTAGTTTTCTTTTTTTGTGACATCTTTGTCTGGTCTTGTATCAGAGGGATGGTGGCTTCATAGAATAAGTTTGGGAGGGGTCCTCCCTTTGCTATATTTTGGAAGTGTTTGAGAAGGATAGGTGTTAGCTCTCCTCTATATGTTTGGTAGAATTCACCCATGCAGCCATCTGGTCCTCAACTTTTGTTTGTTGGAAGATTTTTAATCACAGTTTCAATTTCAGTTCTTGTGATTGGTCTGTTCATATTTTCTACTTCTTCTTGGTTTAGTCTTGGAAGTTTGTACTTTTCTAAGAAATTGTCCATTTCTTCCAGGATGTCCATTTTATTGGCGTAGAGGTGCTTTTAGTAGTCTCTCATGATCTTTGTATTTCTGCAGTGTCAGTTGTTACTTCTTTTTCATTTCTATTTCTGTTGATTTGAGTCTTCTCCCTCTTTTTCTTGATGAGTCTGGCTAATAGTTTATCATTTTGTTTATCTTCTGAAAGAACTAGCTTTTAGTTTTCTTGATCTTTGCTACTGTTTCCTTCATTAGCTTTTTTTTTTTTTTTAAAGTTTTTGGCTGCATTGGGTCTTTGTTTCTGATCACGGGCTTTCTCTAGTTGTGCTGAGCATGATTACTCTTCCTTGCAGTGTGTGGGCTTCTCATTGTGCTGGCTTCTCTTGTTATGGAGCTGAGGCACTAGGCATGCAGGCTTCAGTGGTTGTGGCTGGCAGGCTCTAGAGTGCAGGCTCAGTAATTATTGCTCATGGGTTTAGCTGCTCTGCAACATGTGGGATCTTCCCAGACCAGGGCTCAAACCCATATCCCCTGCATTGGCAGACAGATTCTTAATGACTGTGCCACCAGGGAAGCCCCCTTTCATTTCTTTTTCATTGATTTCTGATCTGACCTTTATGGTTTCTTTCCTTCTGCTAACTTTGTTTTTTTTTTTTTTTTTTTCTCTTACTCTAATTGCTTTAGGTGTAAGGTTAGGTTGTTTATTTGAGATTTTTCTTGTTTCTTGCAGTAGGGTTGTATTGCTATAAATTTCCCTGTTAGAACTGCTTTTGCTGCATTCCATAGGTTTTGGGTCATCGAGTTTTCATTGTCATTTTTTTCTAGGTAGTTTTTGACCTTCTCTTTGATTTCTTCAGTGACCTCTTGGTTATTTAGTAGCATATTGTCTAGCCTCCTTGTGTTTGTATTTTTTACAGTTTTTTTCCTGTAATTGATATCTAGTCTCATAGCATTGTGGTTAGAAAATATTCTTGATATGATTTCAATTTTTTTACATTTACCAAGACTTGATTTGTGACCCAAGGTATGATCTATCCTTGAGAATGTTCCATGAGCACTTGAGAAGAAAGTGTATTCTGTTGTCTTTGGATGGACTGTCCTATAAATATCAATTAAGTCTATCTGGTCTAAGGTTTCTTTTAAGCTTGTGTTTTCTTATTTATTTTCATTTTGGGTGATCTGTCCATTGGAGAAAGTGGGGTATTAAAATCCCCTGCTATTATCGTTACTGCCAGTTTCCTCTTTCATGGCTGTTAGCATTTGCCTTATGTATTGAGGTGCTCCTATGTTGGGTACATATATATATTCAATTGTTATATCTTCTTCTTAGGTTGATCCCTTGTCATTATGTAGTGTACTTCTTTGTCTCCTGTAATAGTCTTTATTTTAAAGTCTATTTTGTCTGATATGAGAATTGCTATTCCAGCTTTCTTTTGCTTTCCATTTGCAGGGACTATAGTTTTCCATGCCCTCACTTTCAGTCTGGATGTGTCCTTAGGTCTGAAGTGGGTCTCTTGTAGACAACATATATACCAGTCTTGTTTTTGTATTCATTCAGCCAGTCTGTGTCTTTTGGTTGGAGCATTTAATCCACTTAAATTTAAGGTAACTATCGATATGTATATTCCTATTACCATTTTCTTAATTGCTTTGGGTTTGTTATTGTAGGTCTCTTCCTTCTCTTTTGTTTTCTGCCTAGAGAAGTTCCTTTAGCATTTGTTATAACTCTGGTTTGGTGGTCCTGAATTCTCTTAACTTTTACTTGTCTTTAAAGGTTTTAATTTCTCCACCGAATCTGAATGAGATTCTTGCTGAGTAGAGTAATCTTGGTTGTAGGTTTTTCCTTTTCATCAATTTAAATATGTCCTGCCACTCTGTTCTGGCTTGCAGAGTTTCTGCTGAAAGGTCAGCTGTTAACCTTATGGAGTTCCCTTGTGTTATTTGTTGCTTTTCCTTTGCTGCTTTTAATATTTTTTTTCTTTGAATTTAATTTTTGATAGCTTGATTAATATATGTCTTAGAGTGTTTCTCCTTGGGTTTATCCTATATGGGATTCTCTGCACTTCCTGGACTTGATTGACTATTTCCTTTCCCATGTTAGGGAAGTTTTCAAATATAATCTCTTCAAACATTTTTTTAGATGCTTTCTTTTTCGCTTCTTCTTCTGGGACCCCCATAATTTGAATGTTGGTACATTTAATGTGTCCCATAGGTCTCTGAGACTGTCCTCAATTCTTTCCATTCTTTTTTCTTTATTCTGCTCTGTGGCAGTTATTTCCACTATTTTATCTTCCAGGACACTTCTCTGTTCTTCTGCCTCTGTTATTCTGCTGTTGATTCATTCTACAGTATTTTAAATTTAATTTATTGTGTTCATCTTTGTTTGTTTGTTTTTTCATTCTCTAGGTCCTTGTTAAATGTTTCTTGTATTTTCTCCATTCTATTTCTGAGATTTTGCATCATCTTTACTATCATTACTCTAAATTCTTTTTCAGGTAGACTCTCTATTTCTTATTCATTTGTTTGGTCTGGTGGGTTTTTACCTTGCTCCTTCATCTGCTGCTTATTTCCCTGTTTTCTCATTTTGTTTAACTTACCATGTTTTGGGTCTCCTTTTTGCAGACTGCAAGTTTGTAGTTCCTGTTATTTTTGGTTTCTGCCCCCAGTGGATGAGGTTGCTTCAGTGACTTGTGTAGGTTTCCTGGTGGAGGGGACTGATGCCTGTGTTCTGGTGGGCGGGGCTGTATCTTGTCCTTCTGGTGTGCAGAGCATGTACGGTGGTGTGTTTTGGAGTGTCTGTGAACTTAGTATGACTTTAGGCAGCCTCTCTGCTAATGGGTGTTGTTGTGTTCCTGTGTTGCTAGTTGTTTGGCATGGGGCGTCCATCACAGGAGCTTGATGGCCGTTTGGTGGAGCTGGGTCTTAGTGTTGAAATGCAGATCTCTGGGAATGCTCTCACCAATTGATATTACATGGGGCTGAGACGTTTCTGGTGGTCCAATGTCCTGGACTCAGTCCTCTCACCTTTAAGCCTCAGGCCCGACTCCCAGACAGAGCACCAAGAGCCTGACAATCACATGGCTCAGAAGAAGAGAAAGAGAGAAAAAAAAAAAAACAAAAACAAGAAAATGAACAGAGAGGACCCTAGGACAAATGGTAAAAGCCAACCTATACAGACAAAGTCACACAAAGAAGCATACACATACACACTCACAAAAAGAGAAAAAGGAGAAGAAAAAATATATATATATATTTTAAAAAGGAAGAGAGCAACCAAACCAATAAACAAATCCACCAATGATAATAAGCACTAAATATTATACTAAGGTAAACATAAAACCAGAAACAAATTAGAAGAAGAAGGCAAACCCCAAGTCTACAGTTGCTTCCAAAGTCCACCACCTCAATTTTGGGATCATTCATTGTCTATTCAGGTATTCTTCAGATGCAGGATTTATCAAGTTGATTGTCGTGATTTAATCTGCTGCTTCTGAGGCTGCATAGAGAAATTTCCCTTTCTCTTCTTTGTTCGCACAGCTTCTGGGGTTCAGCTTTGGATTTGGCCCTGCCTCTGCACGTTGGTTGCCCTCAGGCATCTGTTCCCCACTCAGACATGAGGGGGTTAAAGCAGCAGCTGATTAGGGCTTTCCTGATCTCTCAGGCTGGGGAGAGGGGAGGTATGGTATTCATAATTGGAATATGGGCAAACCTGAAGTGGCAGAGGCTGGCATGACATTGCAAGAGCCTGAGGCATGCCATGTGTTCTCCTGGGGAACTTGTTCCTGGATCTCAGGACCCTGCCAGTGGCCGGCTGGGCAGGCTCCTGTGGGGGCAGTGTGGATAGTGACCTGTGCTTGTACACAGGATTCTTGGTGGCAGTGGCCGTAGCCTTAGCATTTCATGCCTGTCTCTGGGATCCGAGCTGATATCTGTGGCTTGTGCCTGTCTCTGGCACTCGCTTAGGCAGTGTTCTGCCTTCTGTGGGCACACTGGGAAGGAATTCCCTCTCCTCTCACACCCCAAAACAAAGGTCTCTTGCCTCTCTGGCAGGTCCAAACATTTTCCTGGACTCCCTCCCAGCTAGCTGTGGTGCACTAGCCCCTTTCAGGCTGTGTTCCTGCAGCCAACCCCAGTCCTCTACCTGGGGTCTGACTTCCAAAGCCTGAGCTTCAGATCTTAGCCCCCACTCACCTCAGTGAGTGAGTAGACAAGCCTCTCAGGCTGGTGAATGTTGGTTGTCACAGATTCTTTCTGTGGGAATCTCTCCGCTTTTCCCTCTGCATCCCTGTTGCTGTGCTCTCCTCCTTGGTTCTGAAGCTTCCTCCCTGCCCACCCCCCATCTCCCCCAGTGAAGGGGCTCCCTAGTGTGTGGAAACTTTTCCACCTTCACAACTCTCTCCCAGAGGTATGGGTCCTGTCCCTATTCTTTTGTCTCTGTTTTTCCTTTGTCCCTCCCCAGGTATGTGGAGATTTTCTTGCCTTTAGAGAAGTCTAAGGTCTTCTGCCAGTCTTCAGTAGGTGTTCTTCCTCATGTAGATGTATGTTTGATGTATTTGTGGAGAGGTAGTTTATCTCCATGTCTTACTCTTCTGCCATCTTGAAGGTTCCCCTCCCTTTGCATTCTAATAGCTTATTTTTAGAATAATAAAAGGAAAATTTTCCCCAGAGTAAGAGAAAAAGTGGTGGGGACTCAGCAGTCCTTTACTCAAGACACATTTCTCCTTAGGATGAAGTCTAGAAAATGAATGGGGACAACCTTGGCCTATGTACTTATTTGCTCCAGGTTGCAACTTTATTGATCTTTGGCTGCAGGTAATTACCTGAAAATGTGTTAGCAGGCCCCAAGGGTGACAGGAAAGTGAAGGAACAATGTTCATCATGTGGCCCAGAGTCTAGACATCACAGCTTCAACTGAGAGGAAAAAAAAAAAAAAAAGAAACCAAGACAGCCCAAAACTCTTTAATGGAGAAGAACAGATTTTTTAAGACATGTTTTTTCAACCTCAACACTATTGACATTTTAAGCCAGATAATTCTTTGTTGTGGAGACTTTCTTGTTCATGGTAAGATACTTAGTGTATCCCTGGTCTCTACCCATTAAATGCCATAACTGTTCCCCCCCACTCCCAAGTCTTGGTAAGCATAAATTTCCATAGATTGCCAAACGTACTCAGAGGTTCAAAATTATTCTCCCTCCCCTAACAACTGCTATTAGTGTTTTAAGAGAAGAAGAAACACAAAGTACAGTCGACCCTCCTTATCTGTGAATGTAGAACCCACAGATATGGAGAGCCCACTGTACTATCATATTTTATGTGGAGGACTCGAGCATCTTCAGATTTTAGTATCCAGGGGGCTCCTGGAACCAATCTCTAGGACACCAAGGGAATTTAAGAAATTCATAAGAATAGTCTATAAACCCAAATAAACAAAATGAATTTTCAGTGTAAAATATGAAGGATTAGAAGCAAGATATCGCTAAACTGCTATAGTCAATCATAAAGTTAACATTAGTAATTCATTCATTTGTTTTTTTTTTCTACTGACATTTATTCCATGGTAACTAGATGCCAAGCTCATACAAGAATCTGAAGAGCTTAGTCTGATGAAACAGGTAATAAATAATGGGAAAATTGTAAAGCAATTTATGTACAGCGTATTATATTACAGAACTTCTATGTTAAGGGCACTAACCAGTCTGAATAGAAGCATCTTTCTAATTATTCCTTTCTGTAAACTCTCTTGAAATATTTTCTCCTCAACATGGTAAATTTTTTTCTAGTAACCCATTAATACTCTATTCTCTTCATACCCTTTTCATTAATTTTTGGTGTAATATTGGAGTTTAAAAACAAAATGAGATTTGTTCCTTGGCATTAGCTGCATAAGGCCTCATTTAGTAGCAGCTTGAGCCTCTGGGAACACTCTCTCCCAGAGAGTAGCAGCAGGGGATCAACTGGCTTTTAAAGTCATATTTGCAAGTGCCCAGCAGGTTGAGATGTGATAACAGCCAGCAGACACTTCACAAAGATTTTCTCAGCCAAGTCTGGAAAGCTTCTGTCATATGCCATTATGAAGTGAATAATCAAAGTTGGTCTTGGGGGAGGGTCCTTTCCCCTGCCACCAGGCCTGCTTACTAAACTAGTTTAAAGAGGAGAAGAGAGCCATATGAATTAAATGAGAAAGAAGAGTTTGATTTTTAGGACAGATTGCAAATTTTCCAGATGTTTCTCATAAAAAAGATCTATTTTGACTGTCCTGCCTCAATTTATATTTTTACCTAGTCCATTTTTTTCAGTATGCCTAAGAAAAAAGTTAAAGAGAAAGTTTGGGCAAAATTCTGATTCAGTTTTTTTGTAGATTGCATTTTATCTCTTCTTTACAGACTGGCTGGGGTCAGCGAATTTTGTTTGTGTTAAATTCTCCTAATAATTTTTGTTATCTATGGGATGAACTCTAGTATTTAAAAATATAAAAATGATGATATTAAAACAATTTTTACTTGTTTTTAGTGTTATTTGTATTCCAAATGAAGAGTTCCAAATGTTAGTGAGTTCCTCTAAGTTAGAGTATCTCAGAGCATTAAGTTGAATAAGATTAATAAAAGTTAAGCATATTAAACTGAAGATATATAAGATAAAAAAATAACTTACTTAGATTAAAATAAGTCATGCATTGTATGAAGCCATATTATCTCATCAAAATGGTTTGGCAAGGACTGTGCATGATTTTATGGACAGCAGGGTAGCCTGGGGAAAAGAAGGTCCACTCGGGCTATCAGAGTCAACAGGCACTTCTATTCCAAAAAGGCCATGTTAAGCAGTAGTTTACAGTTGTCACTTTCAAAGAAAAGCTTCTTTTATAGGACTGCTTCAGAATATGGAATCTTCAAAAAGAAATGTAGACAAATGTGAAAAAAAACAGTTTATCTCTGAAGTAGAAAGTAGAACTTAGAAAGTTTTCAAGTCATTTTTTAAAATGATGTTTCTACCTCTGTTTCTAGTAAAATAAATTTTATTTTAGTGGAAATAAAATGACATAAATATAATTTACTTTTCTGACATTTATGTGTTTGTTTTCTTTCCCCATTTAACTTTACGGGAACCATAAAACTGAATTAGTTAAAAAAATTACTCCTGTGTTTAAAAACATTTTCTGTGTAATTGGTGTATAATTTACTGATATGAGATCACCACTAGTAATAATATTAGTAGGTGTGGACCAGCATTTGTGTTAAAATGGTATCCCATTAACAATATATAATCAGGCAATTACGATATTGGTAATGAAATAAATTTTATAAAACTATGATTATGCTTCTCGGAAGTACACTTGAGAGGTAGGAATAGAACTTCCTCACAAAATCATGTCTAAAAGATATAGGGATTGACTAGAGCATCTCAAACTAGAGCATTGCATTTGTTTTTATTTAAAGTGTCCCCAAAGTTAGCAGAAGGAAAGAAATCATAAAGATCAGAGCAGAAATAAATGAAAGAGGATCAAAGGAAACAATACCAAAGATCAATAAAAGTAAAGAGTGGTTCTTTGAGAAGATAAACAGAATTGATAAACCATTAGCCAGACTCATGAAGGAAAAGAGGGAGAGGACTCAAATCAATAAAATTAGAAATGAAAAAAGAGAAGTTACAACAGACACCGCAGAAATACAAAGCATCCTAAGAGACTACGACAAGCAACTCTATGCCAATAAAATGGATAACCTGGAAGAAATGGACAAATTCTTAGAAAGGCATAACCTTCCAAGACTGAACCAGGAAGAAATATAAAATATGAACAGACCAATCACAAGTAATGAAATTGAAACTGTGATTAAAAATCTTCCAACAAACAAAAGTCAAGGACCAGATGGCTTCACAGGTGAATTCTATCAAACATTTAGAGAAGAGATAACACCCATCCTTCGCAAACTTTTTCAAAAAATTGCAGAGGAAGGAACACTCTCAAACTCATTCTATGAGGCCAACATCACCCTGTTACCAGACAAAGATACTAAAAAGAAAGAAAATTACAGACCAATATCACTGATGAATATAGATGCAAAAATCCTCAACAAAATACTAGCAAACAGAAACCAATAATACATTAAAAGGATCATACATCATGATCAAGCGGGATTTATCCCAGGGATGCAAGGATTCTTCAATATATGCAAATCAATCAATGTGAAACACCATATGAACAAACTGAAGAAGAAAAAACATATGATCATTTCAATAGATGCAGAAAAAGCTTTCAACAAAATTCAATACTCGTTTATGATAAAAACTCTCCAGAAAGTGGGCACAGAGGGAACCTACCTCAACATAATAAAGGCCATATACGAAAAACTCACAGCAAACATCATTCTCAATGGTGAAAAACTGAAAGCATTTCCTCTAAGATCAGGAACAAGACAAGGATGTCCACTATCACCACTATTATTCAACATAGTTTTGGAAGTCCTAGCCATGACAATCAGAGAAGAAACAGAAATAAAAGGAATACAAATTGGAAAAGAAGAAGTAAAACAGTCACTGTTTGCAGATGACATGATACTATACATAGAGTATCCTAAAGATGCCACCAGAAAACTACTAGAACGAATCAATGAATTTGGTAAACTTGCAGGATAAAAAAATTAATGCACAGAAATCTCTTGCATTCCTATACACTAATGATGAAAAATCTGAAAGAGAAATTAAGGAAACACCTCCATTTTCCATTGCAACAAAAAGAATAAAATACCTAGGAATAAACTTACCTACAGAGACAAAAGACCTGTATGCTGAAAACTATAAGACACCAATGAAAGAAATTAAAGGTGATATCAACAGATGGAGAGATATACCATGTTCTTGGATTGGAAGAATCAACATTGTGAAAATGACTATACTATCCAAAGCAATCTACAGATTCAATGCAATCCCTATCAAATTACCAATGGCATTTTTTACAGAACTAGAACAAAAAAATCTTAAAATTTGTATGGAGACACAAAAGACCCCAAATAGCCAAAGCAGTCTTGAGGGAAAAAAAACGGAGCTGGAGGAATCAGACTCCCTGACTTCAAACTATACTACAAAGCTACAGTAATCAAGACAATATGGTACTGGCACAAAAACAGAAACATAGATCAATGGAAGAAGATAGAAAGCCCAGAGATGAACCGATGCACATATGGTCAACTATTCTATGACAAAGGAGGCAAAGATATACAATGGAGAAAAGGCAGTCTCTTCAATGAGTGGTGCTGGGAAAACTGGAGAGCTACATGTAAAAGAATGAAATTAGAACACTCCCTAACACCATACACAAAAATAAATTCAAAATGGATTCGAGACCTAAATATAAGACCGCACACTATAAAACTCTTAGAGGAAAACAGGCAGAACACTCTATGACATAAATCACAGCAAGATCTGTTTTGATCCACCTCCTAGAGTAATGGAAATAAAAACAAAAATAAACAAATGGGACCTAATGGAACTAAAAGCTTTTGCACAGCAAAGGAAACCATAAACAAGATGAAAAGGCAACCCTCAGAATGAGAGAAAATATTTCCAAATGAATCAATGGACAACAGATTAATCTCCAAAATATATAAACAGCTCATGCAGCTCAATATTAAAAAAACAAACAACCCAATCCAAAAATGGGCAGAAGACTTAATGAGACATTTCCTGGAAGAAGACATACAGATGGCCAAGAGGCACATGGAAAGCTGCTCAACATCACTAATAATTAGAGAAATGCAAATCAAAACTACAATGAGGTATCACTTCATACCACTTAGAATGGACATCATCAGAAAATGTACAAACAACAAATACTGGAGAGAGTGTGGAGAAAAGGGAACCCTCTTGCACTGTTGGTGGGAATGTAAATTGATACAGCCACTATGGAGAACAGTATGGAGGTTCCTTAAAAAACTAAAAATAGAACTACCATATGACCCCGTAATCCCACTCCTGGACATATACCCTGAGAAAACCATAATTCAAAAAGAGTCATATACCACAATGTTCATTGCAGCTCTATTTATAATAGCCAGGACATGGTAGCAACCTAAGTGTGCATCAGCAGATGAATGGGTAAAGAAGATGTGGCACATATATACAGTGTAGTATTACTCAGCCATAAAAATAAATGAAATTGAGTTATCTGTAGTGAGGTGGATGGCCCTAGAGTCTGTCATACAGAGTGAAGTAAGTCAGAAAGAGAAAAACAAATACCGTATGCTAACACATATGTATGGAATCTAAAAGAAAAACAATGGTCATGAAGAACCTAGAGGCAAGATGGGATTAAAGACAGAGACCTACTAGAGAATGGACTTGAGGATACGGGGAGGGGCAAGGGTAAGCTGGGAGAAAGTGAGAGAGTGGCATGGACATATATACACTACCAAACGTAAAATAGATAGCTGGTGGGAAGCAGCCACATAGCACAGGGAGATCAGCTCGGTGCTTTGTGACCACCTAGAGTGGGGGGATAGGGAGGGTGGGAAGGAGGGAGACGCAAGAGGGAAGAGATATGGGAACATATGTATATGTATAACTGATTCACTTTTTTATAAAGTAGAAACTAATCCACCATTGTAAAGCAATTATACTCCAATAAAGATGTTAAAAGATTTTTTAAAAAAAGGAAATAAGAATGAGGACTGTTTAAATTCTTATATTGTTTGATGCAAAAATAAAATAAATTCAGGTCTAAGTTTTGGCCATGAAGAATTGAGTATCCTCTAAAACTTCATAAGGTTAGTTTTATATTTTTACAAATATACTTATTAAAGATTGTGTTTGCATGTCCCCAAGACTATCCATAGGATCAAATATTTGCTAAAAGGACTCAAAGAACACAGAAATTTGTATATCTACAGGTATTATAAAAAAGTAAGCAAACAAAAAAGTTTGTCAAACTAAAAAGCTTCTACACACAAAGGAAACCATCAAAGGAATAATAAAGCAGCCTACTGAATGGGAGAAAATATTTGCAAATTATATATTTGAAAAGGGACTAACATCCAAAATATATAAAGACCTCATACGACTCAATAGCAAAAAAAAAAAAACAATTTGATTTAAAAATGGGCAGAAGAGATAAATAGACATTTTTCCAAGCAAAACATACAGACGGGCAATAGGTACATAAAAAGATGTGCTATATCATTAATCATCAGGGAAATACAAGCCAAATCCACAATGACATATCACCTCACAGTTGTCAGAATTGCTATTTTCAAAAAATCTACAGATAGTAAGTATGTGGAGTAAAGAGAATCCTTATTCACTGTTGTTGAGAGTGTAAATTGGTGCAGCCATTATGGGAAACAGTATAGAGGGCCGTTAAAAAATTTAAAAAAATGAACCAGCATATTATCCAGCAAGTCTGTCTCTGGGTATTTATCAAAAAAAATTAATTCAAAAAGATATATGGACCTCTGTCTTCATTGCAGCATTATTTATAGTAGCCAAGATATGGAAACAACCTAAATGTCAATCAATGGATGAATGGATAAGAAAATTTGGTGTATATATGTACAATGGAATGCCATTCAGTCACTAAAAAAGAATGAAATCCTGCCATTTGCCATGACATAGATGGACCTCAAGGGCATAATTCTAAGTGAAATAAGTCAGACAGAAAAAGACAAATAAGTATGATCTCTCTTATATGTGGAATCTAAAATATAATGTATATATTATATATGCATATATATATTTACAAACAAAAACAAGAAAAACAAGTTCATAGATACAGAGAATAGATTGGTGGTTACCAGAGATGGGGGTGGCAGAAATGGGTGTTTTGTTTCTGTTTTTCTTATTTCAATAAATTAAATAATAATTGTAAAAAATTACAGAGGAATAGACCTTCTATGGATAGTTCATTTTTGTTAATAGATCATAGCTGCTCATTTTTATTACTGAGTCCATTTTATCAATGTTTTCCTTAATAGGTATTATTTTTCTGTTACATGTATAAAATAATTTTTAAAAGACTAGAAAGATGAATATTTTTAGGAATCCTAGATTTCCTAGGTCCTTTCTTTAGAAATATTTCTTGGATTTTTAATTGTATGATACATATAGCAAATTTTTTTAAAAATCATCAAAAATACATATATATGTATGTAAATTACCATTTTCCTTAAAAAATGATATAAAGTTTAATAAACTCTTTTACATCACTCAACAATCTATTCTGAGTTTTCTGTTTGTTAAAAACTGTAGTTCTATAACACAATTTTTACCCTGAATGGGGTTCCTTTTTATTTACTTAACCCTTTATTGAACATTTAGATTTTTTCCAACTTCTTTTGTTAACAAAAAAATGCTGTGATGGCCACCCTTATCACTAAATTTTTGAACACACATACAATTATTTTCTTGTAAAAATTCTTAGAGGTTGAAATAATCGGCCAAAGGGAAACATATTTTAAAAATTTACCATATGAATTATTCAACAGCTTTTCATGATGGTTGCATCAATTCATATCCCTGTGAATAGCCAGATTAATAGCCAGTTTATTACAGCAGAAAAAGGAGACATTAAAATTAGCAAAGTTAAAAGTTGCATAGAGCAGAGTTCAGGAGAGACCAGACATTAGCTTCCAGTTTTTCTTTCCTGGTGGGGTCATACAGACACTTCCCAATTCCCCCAGCAATGTGGTTTGATGACACTCATAAAGTATTGCCAACCAGGGAAGCTACCTTAGCCTTTGTGTTCAGGGTTTTTATTGGGGTCAGTAACATAGGTATGGCATCTACTATACATGTGACTGATCTTAGTTACTAAGTTTCCAGCTCTTCCAAGGTTAAAACAGACACCACTCCAGCCCAAGGCCCCCATCATAAACTGAATTGTTAGTATAAACAATGTGTCAAGACCCAAGTCCTCAGGTAAACAAAAACACTCTTATCAGGCAAGATATTCTAAGGACTTTTCAGTGGAGTGTGCAAGATTTGGAAATCAGTCCTACCAAATTACTTCTTTACACCATAGGAACAGAGTAATGGGTAAAGTTAATCTTTTTTTTTTTTTTTTTTTTTTTGCGATACGCGGGCCTCTCACTGCTGTGGCCTCTCCCGCTGCAGAGCACAGGCTCCGGACGCGCAGGCTCAGCGGCCATGGCTCACAGGCCCAGCTGCTCCGTGGCATGTGGGATCTTCACTGACTGGGGCACGAACCCGTGTCCCTTGCATCAGCAATCAGACTCTCAACCACTGTGCCACCAGGGAAACCTCAGAGTTAATCTTACATATAATATTTACAGTTATAACCAAATTAAATATATGTTGACATCAAAGTGCACATTATCCAAGTCATAACTTCCCTACCTGTCAGCTCCTCTTCCATTGCTATGTATTTCCCCATGCAGTCTGAAATTCCTTCCATGAATTATTAGGAGAACTGTGATACGCCTCTCAGGCAAAGGGAACAGAGTTAGGCAAAAAAGGATTCAGGGGAAAGATAAAAACTTGGAGGTATCAGCAAAAAGCAAAGTTTGAAATGTAGAGTAGGAAAATTGAAATACAGTTTTAGAATTCATGACTAAAAACAGATTTTTGAACAATCTGCAAAGAAGACAACTGAAGTTTAAAGACACAGATAAGAGTGGATTGTCTAAAAGAGAAAAGTGGTTAGAAATTATTGCTGTTATTTTGCTTTTGCATATTCTTTATTTAATTTATTCGAGTTAGACTTCAAGATTAAAATCTCTCCATCTGCTGTTCCAGTAAATTCTGGCCTTCTGGAGAGTTATGTGGAAATTTCGCTGTCTGTAACACCTACACAGTTGAATCTGTCCTCATTTGAGCAGTTGCTTCTGTCTTTCTAGTTGGGGGCTGCTCCTATCATACAAAAATATTTATCTTGATAACATGCCCAAATCTATAGTGCTGAGATAGTATATACACTACATCTGCATATGTGCATCACACATGTGCAAATATACACACTTAACCATTTATCTTCAATCATGATGTGCATTTAAATTTCTCTGCTATATTCATGGTACAGTATCCTTAGTTTTCTAAATGTTGGCTTCCTAGAGCAGCTTTTTAAAACACAACTGTGTCAATGACTTAATAACTGCAATCATGGAAAAGCCAGTTTGTACTAGGCACTAGTTTAAGAAGATAACCTATTTTTTTCAAATAGTGCTAAGAAGAGTGTTAGAGGTAGATAATATTGATCACCTTTTTTTGTATGTTAGGAAACTGGGATTTAGATACATTAAGCTAATACCTGAAGTCCCAATCTAGTCAGAGACTGAAATAGGACTCAAACCCAGTTTTTTTGATTTCAGAGTCCTCCATGTCAACACCAGTGCTGTATTCAGGGTTGTTTTTCAGGCTACCCAGCCTACAGCAAAGACTTTCACCACCCTTCTGCAGGCTGATGTAGTTACCGATGCCTCTACTGTCAAGAAGAATGTGTCCCAAAACAGGTCCTTGTGAATATATATGCTTGGCTTGCCTAATAGATATCAAAAATCTCCAAGATAACACAATTCTGATTAAGTTTTACCTATTTGATTACTCTAATAATGTTAACAAATAATATTTTGCATGCTAATTGATGCATGCCAGTGTTTATCCTAATATTATATGTTTATACATATTTTCCCTTTCATAGAGCAGTTTATTACGATTCCATTTCACAAAGCAGATGGGTGGGCAGCAGTGGCACGTGAACTCCAGACCCTGATAGACGTCCCTCTCAGAAGGCCTGGGAAGTGGTGTCATTCTTTTTTTTTTTTTTTTTTTTTTTTTAACATCTTTATTGGGGTATAATTACTTTACAATGGTGTGTTAGTTTCTGCTTTATAACAAAGTGAATCAGTTATACATATACATATGTTCCCATATCTCTTCTCTCTTGCGTCTCCCTCCCTCCCACCCTCCCTATCCCACCCCTCCAGGCTGTCACAGAGCACCGAGCCAATATCCCCGTGCCATGCGGCTGCTTCCCTCTAGCTATCTACCTTACTACGTTTGTTAGTGTGTATATGTCCATGACTCTCTCTCGCCCCGTCACAGCTCACCCTTCCCCCTCCCCATAACCTCAAGTCCGTTCTCTAGGAGGTCTGCGTCTTTATTCCTGCCTTACCCCTAGGTTCTTCATGACATTTTTTTTTTCTTAAATTCCATATATATGTGTTAGGATACTGTATTTGTCTTTTTCGTTCTGACTTACTTCACTGTGTATGACAGACTCTAGGTCTATCCACCTCATTACAAATAGCTCAATTTCGTTTCTTTTTATGGCTGAGTAATATTCCATTGTATATATGTGCCACATCTTCTTTATCCATTCATCCGATGATGGGCACTTAGGTTGTTTCCATCTCCGGGCTATTGTAAATAGAGCTGCGATGAACATTTTGGTACATGACTCTTTTTGAATTTCGGTTTTCTCAGGGTATATGCCCAGTAGTGGGATTGCTGGGTCATATGGTAGTTCTATTTGTAGTTTTTTAAGGAACCTCCATACTGTTCTCCATAGTGGCTGAACCAATTCACATTCCCACCAGCAGTGCAAGAGGGTTCCCTTTTCTCCACACCCTCTCCAGCATTTATTGTTTCTAGATTTTTTGATGATGGCCATTCTGACTGGTGTGAGATGATATCTCATTGTAGTTTTGATTTGCATTTCTCTAATGATTAATGATGTTGAGCATTCTTTCATGTGTTTGTTGGCAGTCTGTATATCTTCTTTGGAGAAATGTCTATTTAGGTCTTCTGCCCATTTTTGGATTGGGTTGTTTGTTTTTTTGTTGTTGAGCTGCATGAGCTGCTTGTAAATTTTGGAGATTAATCCTTTGTCAGTTGCTTCATTTGCAAATATTTTCTCCCATTCTGAGGGTTGTCTTTTGGTCTTGTTTATGGTTTCCTTTGCTGTGCAAAAGCTTTGAAGTTTCA
Source organism: Stenella coeruleoalba (assembly GCF_951394435.1). Lineage (NCBI taxonomy): Eukaryota > Metazoa > Chordata > Mammalia > Artiodactyla > Delphinidae > Stenella > Stenella coeruleoalba. The sequence continues at coordinate 19,171,565 of NC_137147.1, read as the reverse complement.
TTAGGTCCCATTTGTTTATTTTTGTTTTTATTTCCATTACTCTAGGGGGTGGGTCAGAAAGAATCTTGCTGTGATTTATGTCATAGAGTGTTCTGCCTATGTTTTCCTCTAATAGTTTGATAGTTTCTGGCCTTATATTTAGGTCTTTAATCCATTTTGAGCTTATTTTTGTGTATGGTGTTAGGGAGTGTTCTAATTTCATTCTTTTACATGTACCTGTCCAGTTTTCCCAGCACCATTTATTGAAGAGGCTGTCCTTTTTCCACTGTACATTCCTGCCACCTTTATCAAAGATAAGGTGTCCATATGTGCATGGGTTTATCTCTGGGCTTTCTATCCTGTTCCATTGATCTATCTTTCTGTTTTTGTGCCAGTACCATACTGTCTTGATAACTGTAGCTTTGTAGTATAGTCTGAAGTCAGGGAGCCTGATTCCTCCAGTTCCTTTTTTTGTTCTCAAGATTGCTTTGGCTATTCGGGGTCTTTTGTGTTTCCATACAAATTGCGAAATTTTTTGTTCTAGTTCTGTGAAAAATGCCAGTGGTAGTTTGATAGGGATTGCATTGAATCTATAGATTGCTTTGGGTAGTAGAGTCATTTTCACAATGTTGATTCTTCCAATCCAAGAACATGGTATATGTCTCCATCTATTTGTATCATCTTTAATTTCTTTCATCAGTGTCTTATAGTTTTCTGCATACAGGTCTTTTGTCTCCTTAGGTAGGTTTATTCCTAGATATTTTATTCTTTTTGTTGCAATGGTAAATGGGAGTATTTTCTTGATTTCACTTTCAGATTTTTCATCATTAGTATATAGGAATGCCAGAGATTTCTGTGCATTAATTTTGTATCCTGCTACTTTACCAAATTCATTGATTAGCTCTAGTAGTTTTCTGGTCGCATCTTTAGGATTCTCTATGTATAGGATCATGTCATCTGCAAACAGTGACAGCTTTACTTCTTCTTTTCCGATTTGTATTCCTTTTATTTCCTTCTCTTCTCTGATTGCTGTGGCTAAAACTTCCAAAACTATGTTGAATAAGAGTGGTGAGAGTGGGCACCCTTGTCTTGTTCCTGATCTTAGTGGAAATGCTTTCAGTTTTTCACCATTGAGGATGATGTTTGCTGTGGGCTTGTCGTATATGGCCTTTATTATGTTGAGGAAAGTTCCCTCTATGCCTACTTTCTGCAGGGTTTTTATCATAAATGGGTGTTGAATTTTGTCAAAAGCTTTCTCTGCATCTATTGAGATGATCATATGGTTTTTCTCCTTCAGTTTGTTAATATGGTTTATCACATTGATAGATTTGCGTATATTGAAGAATCCTTGCATTCCTGGAACAAACCCCACCTGATCATGGTGTATGATCCTTTTAATGTGCTGTTGGATTCTGTTTGCTAGTATTTTGTTGAGGATTTTTGCATCTATGTTCATCAGTGATATTGGTCTGTAGTTTTCTTTCTTTGTGACATCCTTGCCTGGTTTTGGTATCAAGGTGATGGTGGCCTCGTAGAATGAGTTTGGGAGTGTTCCTCCCTCTGCTATATTTTGGAAGAGTTTGAGAAGGATAGGTGTTAGCTCTTCTCTAAATGTTTGATAGAATTCGCCTGTGAAGCCATCTGGTCCTGGGCTTTTCTTTGTTGGAAGATTTTTAATCACAGTTTCAATTTCAGTGCTTGTGATTGGTCTGTTCATATTTTCTATTTCTTCCTGATTCAGTCTTGGCAGGTTGTGCATTTCTAAGAATTTGTCCATTTCTTCCAGATTGTCCATTTTATTGGCATAGAGTTGCTTGTAGTAATCTCTCATGATCTCTTTTATTTCTGCAGTGTCAGTTGTTACCTCTCCTTTTTCATTTCTAATTCTATTGATTTGAGTCTTCTCCCTTTTTTTCTTGATAAGTCTGGCTAGTGGTTTATCTATTTTGTTTATCTTCTCAAAGAACCAGCTTTTAGTTTCATTGATCTTTGCTATTGTTTCCTTCATTTCTTTTTCATTTATTTCTGATCTGATTTTTATGATTTCTTTCCTTCTGCTAGCTTTGGGGTTTTTTTGTTCTTCTTTCTCTAATTGCTTGAGGTGCAAGGTTAGGTTGTTTATTCTAGATGTTTCCTGCTTCTTAAGGTGGGCTTGTATTGCTATAAACTTCCCCCTTAGAACTGCTTTTGCTGCATCCCACAGGTTTTGGGTCGTTGTGTCTCCATTGTCATTTGTTTCTAGGTATTTTTTGATTTCCTCTTTGATTTCTTCAGTGATCACTTCATTATTAAGTAGTGTATTGTTTAGCCTCCATGTGTTTGTATTTTTTACAGATCTTTTCCTGTAATTGATATCTAGTCTCATGGCGTTGTGGTCAGAAAAGATACTTGATACAATTTCAATTTTCTTAAATTTGCCAAGGCTTGATTTGTGACCCAAGATATGATCTATCTTGGAGAATGTTCCGTGAGCACTTGAGAAAAATGTGTATTCTGTTGTTTTTGGATGGAGTGTCCTATAAATATCAATTAAGTCCATCTTGTTTAATGTATCATTTAAAGCTTGTGTTTCCTTATTTATTTTCATTTTGGATGATCTGTCCATGGGTGAAAGTGGGGTGTTTAAGTCCCCTACTATGAATGTGTTACTGTCAATTTCCCCTTTTATGGCTGTTAGTATTTGCCTTATGTATTGAGGTGCTCCTATGTTGGGTGCATAAATATTTACAATTGTTATATCTTCTTCTTGGATCGATCCCTTGATCATTATGTAGTGTCCTTCTTTGTCTCTTTTAATAGTTCTTATTTTAAAGTCTATTTTGTCTGATATGAGAATTGCTACTCCAGCTTTCTTTTGGTTTCCATTTGCATGGAATATCTTTTTCCATCCCCTTACTTTTAGTCTGTATGTGTCTCTAGGTCTGAAGTGGGTCTCTTGTAGACAGCATATGTAAGGGTCTTGTTTTTGTATCCATTCAGCTAATCTGTGTCTTTTGGTGGGAGCATTTAGTCCATTTACATTTAAGGTAATTATCGATATGTATGTTCCTATTCCCATTTTCTATATTGTTTTGGGTTCGTTATTATAGGTCTTTTCCTTCTCTTGTGTTTCTTGCCTAGAGAAGATCCTTTAGCATTTGTTGTAAAGCTGGTTTGGTGGTGCTGAACTCTCTCAGCTTTTGCTTGTCTGTAAAGGTTTTTATTTCTCCATCAAATCTGAATGAGATCCTTGCTGGGTAGAGTAGTCTTGGTTGCAGGTTTTTCTCCTTCATCACTTTCAGTATGTCCTGCCACTCCCTTCTGGCTTGTAGGGTTTCTGCTGAAAGATCAGCTGTTAACCTTATGGGGATTCCCTTATGTGTTATTTGTTGTTTTTCCCTTGCTGCTTTTAATATGCTTTCTTTGTATTTAATTTTTGACAGTTTGATTAATATGTGTCTTGGCGTATTTCTCCTTGTATTTATCCTGTATGGGACTCTCTGTGCTTCCTGGACTTGATTAACTATTTCCTTTCCCATATTAGGGAAGTTTTCAACTATAATCTCTTCAAATATTTTCTCAGTCCCTTTCTTTTTCTCTTCTTCTTCTGGAACCCCTATAATTCGAATGTTGGTGCGTTTAATGTTGTCCCAGAGGTCTCTGAGACTGTCCTCAGTTCTTTTCATTCTTTTTTCTTTATTCTGCTCTGCAGTAGTTATTTCCACTATTTTATCTTCCAGGTCACTTATCCGTTCTTCTGCCTCAGTTATTCTGCTATTGATCCCCTCTAGAGTATTTTTAATTTCATTTATTGTGTTGTTCATCATTGCTTGTTTCATCTTTAGTTCTTCTAGGTCCTTGTTAACTGATTCTTGCATTTTGTCCATTCTATTGTCCATTCTATCTCCAAGATTTCGGATCAACCTTACTATCATTATTCTGAATTCTTTTTCAGGTAGACTGCCTATTTCCTCTTCATTTGTTAGGTCTGGTGCATTTTTATCTTGCTCCTTTATCTGCTGTGTGTTTTTCTGTTTTCTCATTTTGCTTATCTTACTGTGTTTGGGGTCTCCTTTTTGCAGGCTGCAGGTTCGTAGTTCCTCCTGTTTTTGATGTCTGTCTCCAGTGGCTAAGGTTGGTTCAGTGGGTTGTGTAGGCTTCCTGGTGGAGGGGACTAGTGCCTGTGTTGTGGTGGAAGAGGCTGGATCTTGTCTCTCTAGTGGGCAGGTTCACGTCTGGTGGTGTGTTTTGGGGTGTCTGTGGCCTTATTATGATTTTAGGCAGCCTCTCTGCTAATGGGTGGGGTTGTGTTTCTGTTTTGCTAGTTGTTTGGCACAGGTTGTCCAGCACTGTGGCTTGCTGGTCGTTGAGTGAAGCTGGGTGCTGGTGTTAAGATGGAGGTCTCTGGGAGATTTTCGCCGTTTGATATTATCTGGAGCTGGGAGGTCTCTTGTGAACCAGTGTCTTGAAGTTGGCTCTCCTACCTCAGAGGGAGAGCCCTGCCTCCTGGCTGGAGCACCAAGAGCCTTTCATCCACACGACTCAGAATAAAAGGGAGAAAAAGTAGAGGGAATTAGTAGACGTATGAGGAAAGAAAGAAGGAAAGGAGGGAAGGAAGGAGGGAAGGAAGGAAGGAAGGAAGGAAGAAAGAAAGAAAGAAGCAAAGAAGGAAAGAAGGCAAGAAGGAACGAAAGGAGGGAGGGAGGGAGGGAGGAAGGAAGGAGGGAAAGAAGGAAAAACAAAAAGAAAGAAGATACAGTAAAAATAAAATAAAGTATAATAAAGTTATTGAATTAAAAAAATTCTTAATTAGAAAAAAAAAAAAAAAAAAAGGACGGATAGAACCTTAGGACAAATGTTGGAAGCAAAGCTGTACAGACAAAGTCTTACACAGAAGCGTACACATACACCCTCACAAAAAGAGGTAAAGGGGGAAAAATCATAAATCTTGCTGTCAGAGACCACCTCCTCAATTTGGGATGATTCGTTGTCTAAAGGAGGGAAGGAAGGAGGGAAGGAAGGAAGGAAGGAAGGAAGAAAGAAAGAAGCAAGGAAGGAAAGAAGGCAAGAAGGAACGAAAGGAGGGAGGGAGGAAGGAAGGAAGGAGGGAAAGAAGGGAAAACAGAAAGAAGATACAGTAAAAATAAAATAGAGTATAATAAAGTTATTGAATTAAAAAATTCTTAATTAGAAAAAAAAAAGGGACGGATAGAACCTTAGGACAAATGTTGGAATCAAAGCTATACAGACAAAGTCTTACACAGAAGCGTACACATACACCCTCACAAAAAGAGGTAAAGGGGGAAAAATCATAAATCTTGCTGTCAGAGACCACCTCCTCAATTTGGGATGATTCGTTGTCTAAAGGAGGGAAGGAAGGAAGGAAAGAAAGAAAGAAAGAAAGGACGAAGGTAAAGTATAATAACGTTCTTAAAATTAAAATTGATTATTAAGAAAAAAAATTTTAAGAAAAAACCATGGACGGATAGAACCTAGGACAAATGGTGGAAGCAAGACTATACAGACAAGATCTCACACAGAAGCATACACATACACATTCACAAAAAGAGGAATAGGGAGAAAAATCATAGATCTTGCTCCCAAAGTCCACCTCCTTAATTTGGGATGATTGGCTGTCTATTCATGTATTCCACAGATGCAGGGTACATCAAGTTGATTGTGGAGCTTTAATCCGCTGCTTCTGAGGCTGCTGGGAGAGATTTCCCTTTCTCTTCTTTGTTCTCACAGCTCCCAGGGGCTCAGCTTTGGATTTGGCCCTGCCTCTGCGTGTAGGTCGCTGGAGGGCGTCTGTTCTTTGCTCAGACAGGACGGGGTTAAAGGAGCCGCTGATTCGGGGGTTCTGGCGTACGGAGGCCGGCGGCGGGGAGGGAGGGGCACGGAATGCGGGGCGGGCCTGCGGCGGCAAAGTCCGGCGTGACTCTGCACCAGCCCGAGGCCCGCCGTGCGCTCTCCCGGGGAAGTCGTCTCCGGATCCCGGGAACCCGGCAGTGGCGGGCTGCACAGGCTCCGCGGAAGAGGGGAGTGGAGAGCGACCTGCGCTCGCGCACAGGCCCCTTGGTGGCGGCAGCAGCAGCCCCAACGTCTCCCGCCCGCCTTGGGGTCCGCGCCTCCAGCCGCGGCTTGCGCCCGTCTCTGGAGTCAGCGCCCTCAGCCGCGGCTCGCGCCCGTCTCTGGCGTCCGCGCCCTCAGCCGCGGCTCGCGCCCGTCTCTGGGGTCCGCGCCCTCAGCCGCGGCTCGCGCCCGTCTCTGGGGTCCGCGCCCTCAGCCGCGGCTCGCGCCCGTCTCTGGGGTCCGCGCTTTCAGCCGCGGCTCGCGCCCGTCTCTGGGGTCCGCGCTTTCAGCCGCGGCTCGCGCCCGTCTCTGGGGTCCGCGCTTTCAGCCGCGGCTCGCGCCCGTCACTGGGGTTCGCGCTTTTAGCCGCGGCTCGCGCCCGTCTCTGGAGTTCCTTTAAGCAGCGTTCTTAAACCCCTCTCCTCACGCACCAGGAAACAAAGAGGGAAGAAAAAGTCTCTTGCCTCTTCGGCAGGTGCCGGCTTTTCCCCGGGCTCCCTCCCGGCTAGCTGTGGTGCACTAACCCCTTCAGGCTATGTTCAAGCCGCCAACCCCAGTCCTCTCCCTGCGCTCCGTCCGAAACCGAAACCCTAGCCTCAGAGCCTCAGCTCGCAGCCCCGCCCGTCCCGGCGGGTGAGCAGACAAGCCTCTCGGGCTGGTGAGTGCCGGTCGGCACCGATCCTCTGTGCGGGAATCTCCCCGCTTTGCCCTCCGCACCCGTTGCTGTGCACTCCTCCGCGGTTTCGAAGCTCCCCCCTCCGCCTCCCGCAGTCTCCGCCCGCGAAGGGGCTTCCTAGTGTGTGGAAACTTTTCCTCCTTCACAGCTCCCTCCCACTGGTGCAGGTGCCGTCCCTATTCTTTTGTCTCTGTTTATTCTTTTTTCCTTTTGCCCTACCCAGGTACGTGGGGAGTTTCTTGCCTTTTGGGAGGTCTGAGGTCTTCTGCCAGCCTTCAGTAGGTGTTCTGCAGGAGTTGTTCCACGTGTAGATGTATTTCTGGTGTATCTGTGGAGAGGAAGGTGATCTCCGCGTCTTACTCTTCCGCCATCTTCCCTTCCTCGCGGTGTCATTCTTAATGCACTTGACAGCGACTTTCTTCCTTCGGTAATCGTCCACCATCAAGTCTGCCAACTCCCCGCTTCACAAGGGTCTGCAGCAGCTTCAGTTCCTTTGTGTTCAGTGCCCAGTGGAAGAATTCACCCTGAGCAGGCACCTTGTCACTCCATGACCTTTGGCTTGATGAGGCAAATAGAGTCCACCTTTGCCTGAGGTTCTCGGAGTACACCTCCTTGTCTCTGCTGCTAAGGTGGCTGGCGTGGCACAGGATGCGGTTTGCTCCACCTTGCCCTCACAGCTCACACCCTGAGTGTCATTCCGGGGTAGATGGTGCTCTCCTGTACCAGAAGCAGGTCTGTCTCCAGCGAGCTCAGAAGTACCCTCCACCAGGACCCCTCGCTGGTGCTGTCCGCGGTGCTGATTTTGGTGTTGCTGCTCATCTGGGGGCTCCACTTCCTGCAGGTCAGGGTGGGGGCGCTGCTGGCCTCCCCCACATCGACCCCATCCCTGGAAGTGTCCCTGTTGGTTTTGTTGTCTTTTAAATTGTTTTCTGATGATTCCTTTTTTCTATATTTAAACTCTGAGTGCTAAGGCATTATTGAGGTTTCATACTAGTTTTTGTTTTGTTTTTGTTTCTCTTGGTTTGTTTGGTAAGAGAATTGAATGCATTATTCCTCTGAGGTCCTGGCATGTTAACTACCAAGGTCTGGCTTGGGCTGCTTTCATCGTGGCTTCAGTCCCACCCTGGGAACCCTGTCCCTTAAAAGAAACATTCCTCCCTTGTGTCTGTCATATGGCTGTCAGCTGGGGGATCAGGGGGCAAGTGCTGGTCACACACCTGTGTCTGTGATGCCCACAGCAAAGAAAAAAAATCTGAGGGAGTAGATTTCTGAGAGGTAGGGAGAGCTTAATAAAATGTTGGTTCCTCCCCCAAATATTTTACATATTACATGCCATTTACATATTTTTCTATTAGTTAAGCTTCCACCATGGAAATACATATTTGAAGATATATTTTATATATAACTATATATATATAACTATATATATATATAGTTATATATATATGATACATAACAAAAGAAAAACTCTGGGTATGTAATTCAGTTGATTTTCTTCAAGAATTTTTTAAGTAAAAGATGAGGAAAGGTTAGTTACAAAAATATTTTAAAAGGTTACCAAGTGAAGTCTGTACTTGGTTTTTAGATATCTTAAAAACATAATTTATACCTCATAGTTATGTTCTAATACAGGTCTAGTTCACTTATAGACAGGTAATTTGAGATTTAAACAAATTCTTATAGAATTATTAAAACCTCTTTTCTTAAATATGGTCATTAAGGAAAAGTTAAACTTTTAATTCAAAAAATGCTGCAATTTTAAATGTGATGGTTTAAAATTCATTAATTAGTTATATAGGGCTTCATTAATTTATTTGGTAAAATTTTACTGACCATTTACTACAGGCCAAGCCTAATGCTTGGTTAGGAGAATGAAATACGTACAAGAGATAATCCTTGATTTCAGCAAGCTAATAGCAATTCAAGAAGCCATATAGGTTCCCAGAAAATCTTGGTTGAACATAATGAGTAACGGGTATATAAATGAGTCATTTCAAATGTAGTTCAAAGAAGAGACATTAACATCAGCAAGTTATTTTTTCCAGCTTTACTGAGGCATCATTGACAAATAACAATTGTATATATTTAATGTGTGCAATGTGACAATTTTATATATGTACATATTGTGAAATAATTACATTAATCAAGCTAATTAACACGTTCATCACTTTATAGTTACCTTGTGAATATGTGTGTATGTATGTGTGTGTGTGTTGAGAACACTTAAGATGTACTCTCTTAGCACATTTCACATATACAATTACAGTATTATTAATTATAGTCACTGTGCTGTACTTTAGATCCCCAGAACTTACTCATCTTATAACTGAGAGCTTGAACCCTTTAACCAGGTTATTTTAAGTGTCCAATTTAATCTTTGTTATATATTCCATTTTGTATGTAGATTTCTAAAAAATACTTTATATCTACTTTGTATCTGTTCACATTCAGAGTTATCTCATAACATTTCCCCCCTAGAACTGTATCAGAAAGAAAAGAGGTAAGTTAAAATTTTGCATGAAGCAAGCCTGATGTGATAAAATAGGCCTCCTCCTCTTATAACTCCCCCAAAGCCAAAGAAGTGAAGGGTGATGAGCTGGGATGAAAATTTCAGATAGGTGTATTGTCAGAAGAATTTCTCACTCATTTCTGTAGCTGCACACAATCATTTTTCTCCAAAATCCTTTTTATCTGCCATTTAGCAAGAATCCAGCTACTGAGCATGAGCTTACTGCCTCATAAATAACATCCTCTTAGCTTTTCAATCACACCATTCCAATTCTGTATTTTGTCAGCAAAGTCCTATTTTTAAAAATAATACTTCAGCCATCTGCTTACCCATATGTGCTACACATCACTGAATGTTAGATTCTCTGTAAGTTTTATAGATGGTATCACAAACCTTGAGTGTGCTTTCTCTCATAATTAGCATTTTACAACCACATTAAATTGATCACAGGTAAACTGTTTCATTTTGGTGTGTTATTTTGATTGTAATCAGACTACTTGCTGGAAAGTGATTTTGTAGCCAATGTATTTTAGTTATAAAGAGTTTTCTTTCCTCCTTTATAGCAAATACATTATTCTAAAGGTCACACTTGTCAGACCTATAAACCAAATCCCAGACTTACAATGTAAGGCATCCCTGGGAGGATCCATCAGTGTTTACACTGGGGTGAAAAATGTTATCTTAGCAGGTTTCATCAAATTCAATGACTGATGATGTCATTTGCAATCTCTACAATTTGTTCCTCCCAAATGAAACACTGCTTGGTCAGGAATTCTGTTTTCTCTTTTCATGTTTTCCTAAGTCATATATACATATTGACCATTTCCTTTTCCTAAAAATGATAAACCTCAAATAAATGTATAGTTGAATCTGAAGTTACCCTAGCTTTTCAACTAAGAAACTGTCCTATTTATGGATGGATTAGGGAAATTTTAGACCCCCTGGGAACCTGCTAAACTTAGACTTCAGTGCTTTAGTAACACATTCATGAGGAATAAAACCTTTCAACTTCTATTTTTTAATACCTTGTGTTTTCATGGTTAAAATGTAAATTGAGTAAGTACACATGAAATACATTGCAGTTCACAATTTTTTTTTTTTTTTGCGGTACGCGGGCCTCTCACTGTCGTGGCCTCTCCCATTGCGGAGCACAGGCTCCGGACGCGCAGGCTCAGCGGCCATGGCTCACAGGCCCAGCTGCTCCGCGGCATGTGGGGTCTTCCTGGACCGGGGCACAAACCCGTGTCCCCTGCATTGCCAGGTGGACTCTCAACCACTGCGCCACCAGGGAAGCCCAGTTCACAATTTTTGATGCACAGTTTTTTTGCTATCATTCAATTATAATAAGCAAATTCCTCTTTGTTTTATGTTTGACCCATAAGTGTATAAATGTCAGCTTCTGGCTACCAATTTGCAAGACTAATTTTATCTTGTCTTTCCAAAGCTTTGTTTCTTTGTTGTTTCCTTTTTCCTGAGGATTTATTTAGGTGTTTTTTTTTTTAATGTATTTAATTAATTTATTTATTTTTGGCTGCGTTGGGTCTTCGTTTGCTGCATGCGGGCTTTCTCTAGTTGTGGTGAGCGGGGGTTACTCTTCATTGCGGTGCGCGGGCTTCTCATTGCAGTGGCTTCTCTTGCTGTGGAGCACGGGCTCTAGGTCCATGGGCTTCAGTAGTTGTGGCACGTGGGCTCAGTCGTTGTGGCACGTGGGCTCAGTCGTTGTGGCTCGTGGGTTCTAGAGCGCAGGCTCAGTAGCTGCGGCACACAGGCTTAGTTGCTCCAGAGCATGTGGAATCTTCCCGGACCAGGGCTCGAGCCCATGTCCCCTGCATTGGCAGGCGATTCTTAACCACTTCACCACCAGGGAAGCCCTATTTAAGGTTTACTTTCACAAAATTTGGAACTGTGCAATATGTGTATTGCTCATTGAACTTATTACCTGAAGCTACCCTAGACTTAATATCCTGTCCCCTTACCTAGTGCAAACAGGTAAGAAAATGTTCAAGTTTTCCAGTTTTCATTAAAAACTTTTGTGGCAGTTTTGCTTTGGTGCTAAGAGCCCAGGGTTCATGTCTTCACATTAGAGTTGTCCTCTATGAATCCCTTATTGTCTTCCTTGGTCATTGATACAGTTCAAATGGTGTCTTCTACCTCCCTTCCATTTTTCATGATTTAGATTGTTTTATCAGGATGATTATTTATGGTTCTAGTTAGTCATATTGCCTGAAAACAAGGACTGAGTAAGTCTACTCTTGAGAGTAATATATTATAATTTACTTATTCTTTTTTTTTTTTGTGGTACGCGGACCTCTCACTGCTGTAGCCTCTCCCGTTGTGGAGCACAGGCTCCGGACTCGCAGGCTCAGCGGCCATGGCTCATGGGCCCAGCCGCTCCGCGGCATGTGGGATCTTCCCGGACTGGGGCACGAAACCGCGTCCCCCGCATTGGCAGGCGGACTCTCAACCACTTCGCCACCAGGGAAGCCCTAATTTACTTACTCTCGACATCTTTTCCCAAGTAAATTAATAAAATGTTCTTACTATGTACAAGCTCTCTGAAATGTGAATTTAAAAGGACAGCCTAATGGGAAGGCTTATATAACTTAACTTTAGTTATATTAGCTCCTGAGAATTCTTAATAGATCTAATTATAGCTAAATTGTAATAAAATTAAGGACTCTTAGATCCTGAATGTATTCTGGTGCTATAGGGAAACTGAGGACAACCATTATAATGATTTTTCTAAGATCAAACATCTAGCTAATGACAATGAAAGAGCTCTAATTCAGGACTTTTGACTTCCACTTATCATTCTTTTCACTACTACTAGCTTAAATATTGTTTGCTTAAATTAATCACACTAAGCACTGTACTATGCACGTTGTAAGCACCTTATTTAATCTTGAAAACAAAACAGTAGCTGTGAAACATAAACTAGTTTATTCTTATTTTGTAGATAGAAAATTAAGTATTGTAGAAGTTAATATTTGTCTTTCCTAAATTTATATCAGGAGAAAGTAACCTGAATAGCATTAGTATCCATTGCTAGATTCTCCAAAAGCATGTGTTTGTTAGTGTGTGTGTGTGTGTGTGTGTGTGTTAATGGCTATATGTACAGTCTGTCCTATTACATGCCCAAAGGCTCTTAAGAACCACTTAATTAAAAAGTCAGTTTCTGGTGATGAGGTTTAGGCTTATAGAAGACTCCTAAGGAAGTCAGGGTTTATTCTAATTAAGTGAACTACCAGGGTGCTAAATGAAATTCTGTGCTTGGCAGACTCTCTTTCCTTTTGCATGGAGTTATATTTGTGGATGAAATATTCTGAAGATGAATGCTAAAAGCCCCTGTGACACCTAGACCCTCTCCAGAATTATGTTTTGAAAACGCTCAGCAGTTTGGCAGCTTCTTTGCCACCTGGGAGTGCATTTTAATTGGGATCATATAACTTTATGACTGAGGGATTTATTTCTCTCTCAACAAATTTCTTCCCTCTTTTAGCCTATTAGTTTAAATGTTTGAGTTAATGTCATAGGCATTTCCCATTACATACTCTTCAGGACCATAGTGCAATGACATGTCCAGTTTTCCTCCATAATTTAAACAAAAAAAATAAAGAGTGAAAACCAGACTCTGACAAAAAAAACTTTAAGTTTTAAATGTCATTTTCTCTTTCATCTTTTTTTTTTTAAACATCTTTATTGGAGTATAATGGTTTTACAATGATGTGTTAGTTTCTGCTGTATAACAAAGTGAAACAGCTATACATATACATATATCCCCATATCTCCTCTCTCTTGCATCTCCCTCCCACACTCCCTATCCCACTCCTCTAGGTGGTCACAAAGCACGGAGCTGATCTCCCTGTGCTATGTGGCTGCTTCCCACTAGCTATCTATTTTACGTTTGGTAGTGTATATATGTGCATGTCACTCTCTCACTTCGTCCCAGCTTACCTTCACTCTCCTTGTGTCCTCAAGTCCATTCTCTATGTCTGCATCTTTATTCCTGTCCTGCCCATAGGTTCTTCAGAACCCTTTTTTTTTTTTTAGATTCTATATATAAGTGTTAGCATACAGTATTTGTTTTGCTCTTTCTGACTTACTTCACTCTGTATGACAGTCTCTAAGTCCATCCACCTCACCACAAATAACTCAATTTCATTTCTTTTTATGGCTGAGTAATATTCCATTGTATATATGTGCCACATCTTCTTTATCTATTCATCTGTAAATGGACACTTAAGTTGCTTCCATGTCCTGGCTGTTGTAAATAGTGCTGCAATGAAAATTGTGGTACATGACTGTTTTTGAATTATGGTTTTCTCAGGTTATATGCCCAGGAGTGGGATTGCTGGGTCGTATGGTAGATCTATTTTTAGTTTTTTAAGGAACCTCCATACTGTTCTCCATAGTGGCTGTATCAATTTATATTCCCACCAACAGTGTAAGAGGGTTCCCTTTTCTCCACACCCTCTCCAGCATTTGTTGTTTGTAGATTTTTTGATGATGACCATTCTGACCAGCATGAGGTGATACCTCATTCTAGTTTTGATTTGCATTTCTCTAATGATTAGTGATATTGAGCATCCTTTCATGTGTTTGTTGGTAATCTGTATTATCTTCTTTGGAGAAATGAATATTTAGGTCTTTTGCCCATTTTTGGATTGGGTTGTTTGTTTTATTGATATTGAGCTGCAAGAGCTGTTTGTATATTTTGGAGATTCATCCTTTGTCTGTTGATTCATTTGCAATTATTTTCTCCCATTCTGAGGGTTGTCTTTTCATCTTGTTTATGGTTTCCTTTGCTGTGAAGAAGCTTTTAAGTTTCCTTAGGTCCCATTTGTTTATTTTTGTTTTTATTTCCATTACTCTAGAAGGTGGGTCAAAAAAGATCTTGCTGTGATTTCTGTCAAAGAGCTTTATAGTGTCTGGTCTTACATTTAGGTCTTTAATCCATTTTGAGTTTATTTTTATGTATGGTGTTAGGGAGTGTTCTAATTTCTTACTTTTACATGTAGCTGTCCAGGTTTCCCAGCACCATTTATTTATTTATTTAATTATTTATTTTGCGGTATGCTGGCCTCTCACTGTTGTGGCCTCTCCCGTTGTGGAGCACAGGCTCCAGACGCGCAGGCCCAGCAGCCATGGTTCATGGGCCCAGCCACTCCGCGGCATGTGGGATCCTCCCAGACCAGAGCACGAACCTGTGTCCCCTGCATCGGCAGGTGGACTCTCAACCACTTTGCCACCAGGGAAGACCCCCAGCACCATTTATTGAAGAGACTGTCTCTTCTCCATTGTATATTCTTGCCTCCTTTGTCATAGATTAGTTGACCATAGTTATGTGGGTTTATCTCTGGGATTTCTATCCTGTTCCATTGATCTGTATGTCCCACTTATATTTTCACTGTCTGGATGGAACGGTTTACATATATGGTATCATAAGCTTACTATGTAACTAGTATATAGTAAATGATGAAAGTCAAATTGTGTTGTACAAATCGAGTATGTGCGTTAGGGAGGAGCTATGTAAAGCAATGTTACCAAAGACAACAATCAATAAAATATGGCTACAGAAAAATGAAACAACTGAGTTGCAAAAGAAACAACAATATTTGAATGGAAGAAAAGAGTAAGAAAGGGTGGTTTAGGCAGCGAGAATGGAAATGGAATTAAAAAAAAAATCATGTTAGGAGAAGAAATAACTATGGCCCAGCTTTCAAATAGAAACTCTTTTCAGTTGCTTAAGTAGAGGCATTATGTGAGTGAGGAGTAAAGAAAATCAAAGACTAAAAATTAAGAAGGGAACTACAAGGTGATATTTATTTGCCTATCCATTTGGAATAAGATAAATAAATCTTAAATTATATCGATAGACATATGAGTTCACATCAAACGAAACTGGATAGCACTATATTTTGTGCTAATAACCAATATGTCAGTAATTACGGGTTTTTCCTTAACAGCTTATGGAAAAACCCACGCGAACTTTTTGGCTAACCCAATACATTGATTTTTTTGCGCAATTATCTATTAGATAAATATTGAGAACCTAACATGGACCCCAAAGAGTGTGACTATAATGTTAAAAATCTCTTGCCTTTTATAACTAATTTTCCAGGAACTCCTGAATCTACTACTGATGTTATTACATAGTTACAAAAAATAAGATCCTTATTGTAAAATAAGATCTATTGTATTAACAAATGAAACAAATTTTGTGGGTATTTTACCAAGCTTATAATACAGAAATCCATAAGTAAAAATATACATCTGCTCCTCCATTAGAAATTACTAATAGCATATTTAGAGACATAAATGGATTAACTGACTTATAAAAAGTTCATCTAAGAGCATATTTTATACACCAAAGATAACCCTTTGAAGTCCTAAATTACCTCTCCCTGGACTCATCATATTATCCTCCAATCTTATACCCCACATAATAATCAAAGCATCAATTTTGTATTGATATACATATTAGTATATAAGATAGTCAGTATCCACAAGGGCAATTATATATTTGTCAGATGGAATCTGTCATTTCCAGAAGAGATAACTGAGAGGCTGGGAAACTACACATTGCTTTTGACAGCATTGTGGGGTTTGTTGTACAAAGATAGAATCCAGGGTGCTGGATCTGGAGGCCCTGACAAACTTCCCCTGAATTGGACTAGGATTTTCCAAAGAATTACACCCTAAGAGTTAGGATCTCAGAAGATTATATTTTTAGAGTAAGAGTAAACCAGATGTAGGTAGAATTACAATGACGGAAGGTCATGATGAATTTTTTTAAAAAATGAAATTACTAATATTTCTCAGACTTTAAAATGTTTTTATCAGATAAAAACATAATAACCAAGAGGAGAAGAAGAAAAGATCAAGTATCAAAAAAGGGTAAGGGGTTAAATTACACACAATAGAAAAAAACATGAAATAAATAAATTTATAAGGTATAAGGAAATAAAAGAAAATAAATTCAGCCAAGAACTGGACTCTATAAAAAGTAATAATTATTAGAACTGAAATGTAGGCAAATAAAATAAATAAATGGATGGCTTATTGTAAAATTATTTATGGCACAGCCAAACATAAACCTAATGATCTAGAAGAAAGGTCATAAAAATATCCACAATGAATCATGAAGAGATAAACATGGAAAACATGGAAGAGTGGTTAAAAGACATAAATGATTCAGAGACAAAAAGTCTAATATATATAATAGCCCTTGTGTGTATTATCTAATATCCTAATATGTATTCTCCTATCTCCTTACACTTAATAACGGTATGTTATTATGTTTTTTTCTATTGTGTATAACTTACTCCCTTCCCCCATTTTGTTACTTGATCTTTTTTTTCTTCTCCTCTTGGTTATTATGTTTTTCATCTGATGAAGAAAATCATTTTAATGTCTGAGAAATATTAGTAGTTTCATTTTTAGAGAAAAAAATCAAAGCTAATCTTCAGTCCTTGCAATTTTATACATTTTTGGTTTACTCTTACTCTCAGAGTATAATCTTTTAGAGTCTTAACTCCTAGAGTGTAATTCTTTGGAATCCTAATCCAGTTCACGGAAAGTTTACCAGAGCCTCCAAATCCAGTTTCCTTGATTCTAATCTTTGTACACCTAACACCACAAGTTTGTCAAAAGCGATCTTGTGTAGTTTCTCAGCCTCTCAGTCCTCTCTTGAGGAAATGTCAGATGCCCCTAGGATAAAATCAGTCTCCAATACTGGCCTCAACTTTTCAGATTTTCTTTCTTTAGATATAGCAATTATTCATAAACCATAATTTATCTTTGGATTGTTAGCTCTGTGATATCTTTATATCATGTTAAAATATTTTTTTTTCCCTCTGGATACAGAAATGGGTTTTCTGTTTTTCTCACTTTTAAATCTCCTATGTCTAGCACAATCAAAACAACCAACACATTACATGCTTAATATGTCATAAGCAGTGTCCTAATTTATTTCTAGGAAAACCACTGTGAGATAATTACTATAATTTCTATTTTATCTACATGGAAACTGAGGCTTGGAAAGTTTAAATGATTTGCTCACAACTGTGTAACCAGCAAGTGGGGATTGCAAGATATGAACCTGGTACTATGACACTAGACACCAAAATCTTAACCACTGCAATATGAATTAAGAACATAGTGGTTTGCAACAATATCTCTTGAATAAACTAATTGAAAATTTAATTTCATGCTTTTATTCTTCTCGTGGAAAATTTTTACAAACTCTGTGTTTCACAGAGTTGTGAGATTACTATATAAAGTAAGGTATATCTAGGTTCCTGCAAATATTTGGCCTTTGTCTTGACTATGGGTCAAAATTATGTGGAGTTTTGGTTGTGGGAGTAAGAGTTTAGGAATTCCCACTAATCCATAAGCACAGTCTCCAGGTTCTTTCTGGATTGAAACATTGATCACACTTGTTTCCTTATCATCTTGTACATTGCATTAAATTTGAATTACAGCCCCGCCCAAATCTCACTTAATTAAGGCTTTCTGTTAGTTGGGTTCTGGTTTTATAGAACTGCTGTGATTATCTGTTTCTTATTTTCAAAGGACTTTGTTTTTGCACAAAGTAAGATACCAAGGCTTAGGGCAATATTTTGTTTCTTAGAAAACTTAGATGTGTAATAATTTATAATCTCTATTATTGTTGCCAACTAACATTTATTGAGGATCTCCGGGTTATATTTGATTATACTAAATATGTCCTTGACTTGAAGGTGTGTTCTTTTGCATTTAATAATGTATATGTACACAACACAAAGAAAAATAATGTATGTAGATACAACGAATGTTGGGCATGAAAATATTTACTTCATCACATTAGGATTCATACAAACATATCAAAAAAATATTATTCCATGATCACTAATGTATTTTTTTGGTCTTTATGTGTAATTCTATGCTTATATAGTGTTATCGATATGTTTATTTTGTTTCTGTTCTATATTTTTTTCTTTATATCATTTTCCATGTAAGTTTGATCAAAATAATTATTATGGAAATGTTACAATGTTCCATTACAGAATATTATGTTTCTATAGAGCATATAGTTCATTATTTTTACAGTGGCAATATAATTCATCATATAGATGTACAAATGATTTGCCTATTTCCTTTATTATAAGATATATCAAGTATTTCTAAACTTTATAATTATAAATAGTATATAATGTGTAATTTCATGTATTTAAGATTATTTACTTAGGATAAATTCTGAAATATATGATTACTGAAACAAAGGTTAAAAAAATTGTTTTGATGGTTATTGACAAACAATAAATTTACTTTCTAAAATTAGTTTTGTCAATTGCAAATCAAAAGACAACAATGGTTTTACTGTCTTCTTGCTATCCACTTGTATTCACACTTCAGCATTTTTTTATTGCTTATTTATTGGCATCTAAAAATGTTTTTTGATATTTGGAAACTAATAATAGACATTTTTAAGAGAAAATTTTTCTTTAAAAATACATGGGATGGTTATATTTTGCTATGGAATAGGTTCAGAACATCAAATTGGAGACTGCAGAAATGAATAGTCTCTAGTAGTCTAATGAGTTCATCCAACACTAAAGTAAAAATATGCCATTCCATTTCACAATCTTTCATTCACAGAGATGTGAAAAACTCTCAGCATTAGAAGTTAAATAAGCAAAATTAATTTGATCCCAACTTGTGAATGACATGGTGGTGAAAGCTGATGATCAATTTAATGTTGACCTTTGAGCCCCATAAAGTTTTATCCTCAAGTCTCCCAGATGACTAATAATTATAGGGGATGCCCTCAGTTTTCATGGCTTTTGCTTGGCAATGAATTGTTTGTGTTTAGGGCTGATTCATGTTGATTCCCTTGTCAGTTATACTTCATTCCAGAGAGACCTTAAATCACCCAGGGTTCCTTTTTGAAGTTAGCTATTAGCAAGGATATCTTGAATCCATTGTGCTAAGGACAGAGGTTTAAAACAAGAGGTGAAGTTCAGCAAGTTCATGTCAGATTTTAACATGTTCCAGAATTTCTCACAAGTCTAACAAAATGAGAGTTTGATGCATTAACTCCTTGTGGTCCTGCTTCTGCTTTTAGAATATCTTTTCCCTGACATATACCGGTTTCAGCTGTGAATAAAATTAATAATAATAAGCACTTAATCAAGTATTCTTTTTCTTCAGGTCACAATATTAACAGAAGTGCTTTAGCCAAAATCATATAGAGCTTCCAGAGGAAGAAACTCTTTTGAATGCTGCTTAGATTGACTAAATGCTAACAGCTATTTCTCTAAGAGTGGAGGAAGAAACCCGGGTGATTGGAGGCTGGGATCAAAAGGTACATTAAAGATTATTCTGATATTAGTTTACTTTGAGCTAAACAAGTCCAGATGGCCTCATTTTATTGCTCAAGGTTCATATGTCATTAAAATATGGCCCTAGAACTCACTTTGTTGCTAAAGGATAGAACTGATCCATTCCATGCTTTCCCTTTGTGCCCTTAGCCTCCAGAATAAATAATCTATACTCACCTTAGAAAATAAGTGTTAAAAATTCTGACTCTTTATATGTCACTGACATTAAAATATCTGTAAATCAATATCTGGTGAAATCATGACAAAATAATTTTTAGCTCAGTGTCCCATTTGTCAAGAGGCCAGATGTCTAAGTTAAAGTATTTTTTCTTTCACACAAGTTTTTCTCTCAAATACTAAAGATTGGCCTTTTTGATAATACTTAGAAACTTAAAAAAATATAGGGCCAGCTAAAATTTGCATTTCTATATGGAAATTTTATGTATGTACTTTTGTCAAGAAGACATTCCATCATTTCATTAAAAAAATAGTTATTAAGAGAAATCAGGGCTGTCTTCTGAGAACACTGCTTGATAATTGCATGAAGCTAAGAATATTAGAATGCAACCTGTAAAAGCTAGTTAATGACTATTGATGTGAAAGATCTCGACATGCCAGGTGTGACATTTATCTCACCTAAATAACAAAGGAAACATGATTAAAATATTGTTTATCTGAGCAGTTAGTCCCCAGTGAGAATGATTTATGTCTGAAAGTGCTTCAGAGCTGTAAAGTAGTACGTAATAAGAAGGGAGTGCTAATAGCAGAGAGGAGGGAAATACATGCTAGACAATGTTGTCCATATAAGTCTTTGATAAATGTGTCATTGAAATACTCACATTGGTTCCTACACAGGATAAAGTCCCAATGCCTCTTCAAAATAAGGTAGGTATATTGATATTTTAAGGTACTGCCTATTTAAGGAACTGAGCTATCTAATTAGATTAAAAAAACCTTCTCTAGAATCAAAGTTGAGATATTCTTTCTTCCTCTAAGTTACCTTCTAAAGTTAGAAAGCATGAAGTAAAGGTCAGAAAGTGAAGAGGGAGAGCTCTTGAGTCCAATTGCTGGAATTTGTATTTTGCCTCCACTAGTTTCTAGCCATGTTGCTGTGGTTCTGTTATTTTGCCTCTGAAGGCTCTGTTTTCTCATCTAGAAAAAATAATAATAATTTTTCCTTTCTCATAGTAAGTTCACAAATAGATAACCCTTAGAGTCCAAGAGAATATGAATTAACTGAATATATTGAGACAAAGGGGACCCTCAAATTACAAATAATAAGGCTTTGGTTGAAAGGGAAATATACTCCTCTTTTTGCTCCAAGAGTAAAGGGCCTCATTCACTTATCCAATGGTTCTAATATATATCAGAAATAATCTGAAGGCATACCAAAGATTTAACATTTTTGCAGTGGAATGTGTACATTTTCACATTAAGTAGGTAAATCACAAATAGGCTCACAGCAGCTCAAATCATGTTTAACCTTAAAATGAATTTGTTCCAAATTATGTAAATTGTGGCTTTTAAAAGTCTGTGGATTACCAAATTTCAGATAAGGGATTACAGATATATGTCCTGTTGTGGAAAGCATGGGGTGAGAAGAGCCAAGCCTTGCTATGAGAAACACTTTGATTATCGCCAAAAAAAAACTTATCCATGTGCAATTAATTTATAGCTAAAGTGTGTGTATTACATTGTTTAAAGCTTCATGACGGGCAAATGAAGTTATCTGAGAAAAGTTAAAAGTCACAGCGACAATCCACATTGCTTGGGAAATTATCTTGTTAAGGCAACAAATATTGTCCTAAATGAGCAGAGTTAGTATGCTGAGGTTTTGTTGGAGCTTGATATGAATAACTCTCCCATCTTCTCCCCTTTCATATCAGTCAGAGAGAATTGTCACAAGAATTGTTACTGATCACTTTCAGGGTATACGATTCTTTTTTGGGAAGAAATAACCATTCTTCCCTAGTGATGAGCAGAGAATAGAGACTAGTGACTGAGCACTAACTAATTCCTGGTCATTGTCAAATCTTAAAGTTAAGTGATGATAAAATCAAAATTAATCTTTTGAGAGTGGAAATATATGGCAGTAGAAAATTAAGTATGGTGTATATTGACAAATGTATCATTTGCTCTGTATCATAAAAGATAAAGTAATCTATAAGACTGACAGAATCTACTTTGTAAAGGCTTATTTAGTGAGATAATAAAACTTTGGAAGTCAAACTTAATCCTCCAAAATTCCGCAAGAGAAGTTTTTCTCCCCAAAACTCTCTTGGTATTGATTTTAAAATAAAATCACACATTGGAGAAAGCAAGTATAAGGCATTAATAACCTATAAATATCCTTTAGTTACAGCCAAAAATCAATAAAAGATAAAATGAATGATTATTATATTTGAAATATTTATTTATAATTTTACATTCTCTACTGATTTAGCCTGAATTAATTTTGGTTAACGTCAAAGGGGTTAAATTAGTTTGATGAGCTGTTTATTCTTGCATAGGTCTCACAAATTCCTACCTTTGCCCTCCACCATTCCCTTATTCACTCTGTTTTCTCTCCTACAACACTCTCCTTGCCTGTCACATGTTAGGAAAGTTCTTTCTATTAGGTTTCCTTCAAAGGTTATCTCTATTCCCTAAAATGTCCTTTGACACACTCCTATTTCTTTTGCAAACTCTTGGAATTAATTTTACCTCATTAGTTCTTCACTTCAGATTGGTTTTTTTTTAACAATTTTTTTAAAAAAATACTTTTTAAAGTATTTTAAAAATCCTTTATGTGATACTTTTCAATATCTGTTGTGTGTGTCTACATTTCTCAGTAGACTGTGTTCAATTTTTATCATTGTATCGTAATAGCACATAACCTAGCAGACAACTCAGAGGCAAAAATAACTGTTGGTTAAATTTATTGTTAAGTTGGTATATTAGACCAATTTCTAGAAAACTGTTAAGGTCTCTGTAGCTCATATGAAGGAAACCAGAACTCAACTGAGAAAAATTAGATGAATGGCGGTCAGAATATACATTATAGAAAACAAAAAGCCTTCTGATATTGGAAGAGATGGATAATTCACCTGCTGGCAATGTGGTATTCATACTATGCACTGTGTTGAGTTCCTATTATAGAAGTTAGCAAAGAGATGTCATGTGAGAAGCAGCCAATCCAAGCAAAAGAGGGTAAGAGTCAAAAGCCTCTAAGCTGACACCAAATGAGATGGAGGTATTTGGAGGAAAGAGCAGTTAAGGCTGTGGTGTCTGTCTATAGGGGATGTTTCTGTCCTCTTACTGCTTAGCCATTGTCTTGTGGAACCCACCCAGTTTCCAGCTTAAGCAGTGATATTTTATGAAGTAGATAGCTATACAAACATTTAGTTATAAATGTTTTAATATATTAATTGATTTGTTTCCCTCACTCCTCTGATATAGCAATCCTAACCCTAAATCCATTATAAATACATACATACATACATACATATATAAAGAGACAGAGATAGATGTCTATACAGGCATACCTCTTTTTATTGTGTTTCACTTTATTGTGTTTTTTAAAAATTGAAGGTCTGTGGCAACTGTGAGTCAAGCAAGTCTATCGTGCCCTTTTTCCAACAGTATTTGCTCACTTCAGGTCTCTCTTTCATATTTTGGTAATTCTTGAAATAGTTCCAGTCCTACACCAGCCAAAAGATTATGATTCACTGAAGCCTCGAAAGATGATTAGCATTTTTTAGCAATATTTTTTAATTAATGTAGGTACATTATTTTTTAGAGATAATATTATTGCACACTTACTGGACTACAGTACAGTGTACACATAACCTTTATATGTGCTGAGAAACCAAAATTTTTGTGTGACTCACTTTATTGTGATATTAGCTTTATTGAGGTGGTCTGGAACCAAACCTGCAATATCTCTGAGGTATGCCTGTATACATAATATATGTATGTATATATATATGTATATATATATTTAGAGAGAAGGCCTGCAACATGAGTGAAGATATGTAGCTAGACCTAATATAGCACATGTTACTATATCATGTTTTAAGAGGTTTAAACATTCCGGAGAATTCGGTTTTGCTTTGGTTTTGCTTAATGGCATGATGAGTCAAATAGTCTTCTTAAAACTCTAAAAGGTGAGTGATTTATTGTCCCCTCTCCCTACCCTCAGAGGTTTATATATGCTGCTGGAGTTTTATGGAATTGGGAAAGAAATGAATGAAAACTGAAGGGATATTTACTATTAGAATCTATGATGATAATCTTTGTAAATATCGTTATCTTGGTATCTAAGCAACTTATTTTTATGGTGATGGAGAGGAATCATTTTCAGGTAGGAAATTTCTTCCACGGTGAAATTCCTTCCCTGGTGCTTCCACTGCCCCAGGGGTAACACTGATTAAGTAACTTGAAAATTGTCACAGTATCCCAGGGGAGGAGAAGCAGAGCAGAGAGAAAACTTGAATTCATCTTACTGCAAGGTTATTGGATCCCTTTTCATACTTTTTTTACTCTGAAGAATTTCAAGAATGGGATAATGATAGTG
Source organism: Stenella coeruleoalba (assembly GCF_951394435.1). Taxonomy (NCBI): domain Eukaryota; kingdom Metazoa; phylum Chordata; class Mammalia; order Artiodactyla; family Delphinidae; genus Stenella; species Stenella coeruleoalba. The sequence goes on along the minus strand of NC_137147.1, from coordinate 19,147,434 downwards.
TTTACCTCAAGGGGTGGTTTAGTGGATTAAATGCAATAATATCACAAAGTCTGGTGTATACTAATTGTCCCTAAGGCTATGCATTGCTTTTATGGATGTGCTAACTATACAATCCTGTTGCTGTTGTTTTTAATTCAGTGAGAATATCTTGCTTCAGGAAAAAATAAAAATCAGAATGGAAGAAGAAGCATCCCGTTGCTTTTGAGAATTGCTAACCATCATTATGTCCATGATGGGGTGGGTGAAGCAGGCTATGTCACATTTGAACTCATTCTAGCAGTGGTGACCCTTTCTCACACCCAGATGTTTAAATGACTGTTCAATGGGGATGTTCAGGATTATAAATATGTTGCCTCTGCTGCTACTGTCTGCCTGCTCTTGAAATGTGTAAAAATCACCCAGTGCACCTGGTATCAGCAGCGGTCGCCATTCAAACCCACAGGAAAATTAAAAGGTGACCAGAAACCTTTCTTGTAGCAAAGGCTTTCAAAGTGAATAAATGAAGGTCAAGGCAATCTGTTTGCTAATTATGATTGGATATAAGTCTATGGGAAATAGTTTATGATTTAATTGAGAGACACATCAATCTAGATAATCATAAACACAAATGAGAGCACATTTATATTTTCAACTTTAGAAACCTGAAGGCAAGTTTGCAACACGGTATGGATCACATAATCTTTTTCTTCATCTAGGCTCTTAGCTGCAAGTTTAATATCTTCAGAAAAATAGAATCTTACAGCTTGAATATGTAATACTAAGAGTAGTATTATTAATACTGAGAGTAGTATTAATAGCAACGATGTATTCAGGTTAGGCAGCTCCTCTGCTTTCTACTATTCTGTAGTATAGCATCCCCATTTTGGAGGAAATTTCCTTTGTATGCTTTTACACTTTGTTATCAGCTTTCCACTTCATTAGACAGCATTCTCCAGGATAGCAGGGATTTTACTTTTCTCATTTCTTTTTACAAGGTACTCAGCAAAACAACTGACAAACCATAGACACAATAAATAGTGTAGGATATATTAAAAATTAATAAAGATCAGTTATATTGTCTAAAATGTTACCAAATATCAGATACTAAACTGAATATCAACAGGAAAATGATTCCAGATTTTCAGATATTCTAGTTGCCCCTTTAGTTCGTCCCTGAGCACAAGACCTTATCATGCATGTTTACACATAGACTCACAGACTCGACTAGAAAAGAAAGCAATGGGGACGTAGCCTTCGTGGAGAGTGTACTGAAGATCTGAATTTGTTTGAAGTGTTCTCTTAATTTAAGGAGACTACACATTGAGGTGATTCTCTCAGCATCCAGTAGAAATCACCAGAGATTGATAGAGAGATGATGATAGATAGATCCTTCCAATGGTAGTGTCTGAACTCCATTTAACAGAGAACAAGATGTAGACTCAGACAACCTGAATCTTAATCTTATTTTATCAGTTCCAAACTTGATCTTGTGCAAGCCACTTGGCCTCAATAAATACACACATTATCATGTGGTAATTAAAATAAAATCTGGCATGTGACTTTCACTGGCATCAAAAGACATGTGACCTGTGAAAGCGATTTGTAAACTGTGAAGGAGTAGCCCAATACTGACAGGGTTAGTACTCTCAATTGTTAGGCTTGGTAAAAGACTTTTGATGACCTGATTTTTAGAAAGATTAGAGCAGTTTGATAGAAAAAATAGAAAAGTCAAAGTATTAGGTTTTGACTAAAGGAAAGGGCTGGAATAATCTAATGTATGAACCACAATCAGAATGGGAATCTAACTACTTATGTTACTCTGTAACTTCATATTTCACCTGTAAACAATTAATATATGTCCCTAATATTGATGCTTCTCCTGTTGGTATAAGTAATTTAATTAAAAGATAATTTCTTATTTTTTGAATATAATTATGCAATAGTATTGCCCATTCTTTCTCCATTAATATTCAATATTTGCAATGCTTGTCAAACTTCAACACATGTAAAAGTCACCTGGAGAGATGTTTACAACACGGATTCCTGGGTCCCCATTCTAGAGATTTTGATTCAATAGAGCTGGGATAGGGCCAGAGTTTTCTATTTTCTAACAGGCTCCTAGATGATGCTGATGATGCTGGCCCACTAAGCTCTTTTCTACAGCGTGATAGTGAACAAGAACCACTGTAGGTGATTTCCTCCCTAATTAACAGCAAAGAAAGATATTTCAAATGGGTAATGCAATGTTTTTAATAAGATTTTGAAAATTTCGAAGAAAACATTTTTTTTTTTAGCACAGATATAGGCAAAAATATATTTTAGAATGCATGGTGTGTAGGATTTCTTAGGAATCAAACCCTGAGGAAGAGATTTGCATAAAGGAATATTAACGGAGTGTATGCTTATGAATGACACCTTTAAGGGAATGAGAAAAACAGCCATAGCAAGAATATTGAACTGTGATGGAGTTGCTACAAAAGACAGAGACAATTCTACAGAGACCTCAACAGCTGCTCTAGCTTCTCAGAGTTGTTCCCATTCAAGGTAAGAGTGTCAGGCCTTTTCACCCTCACATCAACCAGTGATTTGATCTACTCTGGGAAGGGACTAATATTGGGTGAAGTGATATCCTTCAGGAAGGACATAGAGGAATTCGTGGAGAAGAACTCAGCCCTGAGCCCTGAGAAATACTTCTGGCAACTTAGGACATGAAGTGCCTTACACTGAGCGAAGGAATTTAGAGGTATGACCCAATTCACCAAAAATTGTCTATTTGATATTTTGAATTAGTTCCATTTCTCTAGGATTCAGGTACTGAAGTTTATACTTCTGTTGTAGATTACACGGATAAAATCGTATATTACTTCCAATCTGAAACATCTAAAATTTGGAGTCAGCAAAAGTAAACCAGGACCTCATAAAAGGGTATACCCCTCACCCTCATCTTGCAACATTTTTTATTGTTTCCTGCTTTTGAATGACCTGGAAACAGTGTATCAGCACTTTAGTTTCAAAACTGTCAGTGTAAAGTTTGTGAAATGAAAAATGGCGAGAACACAGTGCTCCTTGAACTAGTTCTCCTTTTGGTAAAAGCAATATAGTAATTGATTTGGTCTGGAATTATAACCTTTGCCCTAACCCACCCCACTAACCCAACAAATATATTAGTTAAATATGATTCATATAGGATAATTTTGACAATGAATTTGGGTAAAATAATTAGACATCAAAATATTTTATTCAAGTGTACAATATTACTTTTATTGATGTGAGAAGAAACAATATGGATTATCCAGCCCTTTGCCTTTATTTTATAGATTAATAAACTGAGGTCTAGGGATTCATTGTCATTCAGTCTTTTAACTTATATTTATTGAGCCTCTGCAATGTGCAGGCATGTAGCTAAATGCAAAAGATGAAAGAGAGAATAAGAGACCTCTTCCCTTGTTCATGCAGCTTAAAGTTTTGAGAGGTGTCTGTTAAAAAAGAAAACAAAAAAACTAAAGAAAGAAAGAAAACAATTAGAAATCATGATACAAATGGAATTAATAATCACATTATAATAAAAGGACAAAAACAGGGCTCCATTTGAGTGGGAGTTGGGAAGATGACTTTAAGACCCATAAAAGAACAGGTAAATCCACCAATGAACAGAAAGGAGAGCATTTCAGGCAGTGAAGAGCTTGGCATTTTCAACAAACAGCACAATCCACTGAGATGCAGCATGTGGGATATTTTAATGCAATGAAGTGGCATTAAAGTTTGGAGTTTGCACTTAGATTTTATTTCAATTGTGATGGGAAGTCATTCAAGATGCTGTAACTTGGAGATGGGCTAGGAAAGAATGACTTGGTCAAATGGAAGCTGGGTAACCTGTAGATTGTTATCAATGTAGGGTGGGTGTTGAGTGTTTGTAGCAAGGGTTACTTTGGGGAAGACCAGATGAGCAATTGTAGTTGCCAAGGCAAAAAGAGATGGCTCAGTAAAAACACTGTAATAGAAATATCCAGAATGTTTTGAGGCAGAACTTAGGGAAGAGCTAAAAAAATAAGAGTGAAATATAGTTAAAAAGGAGGAGTGTAGAAAGAATAGGTTTGTGAGAGTGATGTTTAGACATCAAGAGTTTGGTTTGAACACTGTAAATTTGAAATGTAGTTCACCCAAGTGAAGTCCAGAAAGAGGCAATGGGGTATACGAGACTAATTCATTAAGTGGAGATACAGTATCTTATATTCGTCATAGTGAAAACTTGACCTTAGCAAATAAATCTCAGCTAACCAAGGTTAATTAAGAAGAACTTTATTGAAGTATCATTGACAAATAAAAAATTGTACATATTTAAGTTGTACAACGTGATGCTTTGATATATGTATACATCATGAAATAATTACCACCATTAAGCTAATTAGCATGTGCTTTTTTATTTTCATTCTATTTATCTGGCTATTTTTAGACTGTATTCTTTGCTCAGGACCACTATTAGGACCTAAAATATTTTAGCTTCACAGATGCTATTTTCTTCTCATCCTATATCTTTTCTCTACAGTCTCATGGCTTCATTTATTCTCTGTGGCTTCATTTATTTCTCCACCTCAGTTTCCCTGAGTTTACCATGCATACATCCAATTGCCTACATGCCACATTTTCGTAGATCTTTCAGATGAATATCAAGCTTATGTACAAAGCCAAAGAAGTTAATGATTTTCACTGCAAACCTGTGAATGATACCCTGTGAAATTGTGCAATGTAATGATCATTTAAGATTCCTATATCTGTGAATGTCTCCAGCTATGTATGCAGTCAAGAACCAAAATTTAATCCTTGACCTTTTTTCTCCCACATCCAATTAGTCATTGAGTTCTGCCACTGTATCATATATTTCCATAGCTCTCTATACCTATCACGCATAAAATTTTAAATATAATATAACTAATTGTATATTTGCATGATTATGTAATCATTATGAAACCCCCCTAGTAGGCTGAATTTTCTGTGAAGTCATAGACTGTATTTGTTTTGCTCACTGTTATAACCCCTATATATAATGCAGTTCTGGCATATAATAGGTGCTAAATACATGCTTTTCAGTGAATTAACAAAACATATGAGTAAAATTAAATATTTTTATAAAATATTGTCTCAAATCTTTTTTAGAATTATGTGACTCTTTTGAGGATCATACTTTTCGGCTCATAATCACAGCCAAATATTCTCAGTATGTTTTGCGGCTATTTTTTCTTTCTTTTGGAAATACAACTACGTTTACTTTGATCACTAATAAACATATTTAGTTTAATGAGTTCATTTCTTCTCTAGTTATGTAGAGAAATAAACCAATTAGACAAATAAAACTGATATTTCAAATATTTTGATGTAGAACAGACAGTAGTGTTTAGACACAGTGCATATTGGCTTTCAAATTATAGACATTTAATAGATACATTATGGATAAATTCATAAATGAAAGAATGAATGAGTAGTATTTTTAAGCAATATAGGTCATAAAAATATATGCCCAATTTCTGACCTGATTATTTCATACAGCACATTCTCTATGATTATTTTTAATATAGCACTATCTTAATTAGTAAAGTTAAGGAGGTTGGCTACATTTCTATCAAGTTTTTCCCTTCTCCATATTACTCAAAGTTCATAAAACCCTAAATAGCATTGCAGGTAAATTGTAATTCAAACTGAAACATCAACCAGTACAATTTTAACCATTTGCTTAACAGCTTGGATTTTAGCAGAATGAACTTTCATTCTTGGAAATCTTCATTGCATCTTTTGATGTCAAAGGGCAGGTAGTGAAGAATCATAGTATTTTGAGCAAATAAAACCTTGTAACAAAGAATATATATAGTGTTTATTATCACTTGTGTTTAACTGCTAGATTATTGCCCCCCAGGATTATGGAAATTTCATGAAAAATTTAGGAAGTGTCAGGATTAAACTAGGTGTCAAGAATTCACACTGTTTCTCTCTGCCTAAATGTTTTAATAATATTCATTGTATTTAATAAGTATTAATTGGTGGCATATGATCTAGTTATCCATTTGCTTTAATGAACAAAACATTCAGGGAATTTCAACAAAGTTTAGATGCCTATTATTTACAAGGCAGCATATTTGATTCTGGGTAACTAGAAAGAATAACCCATTTTTATATGGAATATACAAATGTATAGGAGAAGACATATGCATCCACAATCATCATGCACATCAAACTGAAGTGAGTATAAGAATGAGACTGGTATACAAAAAGAGAGATCAATTCTAACTATGAGAAGGCGTCCTTAATACAAATTTGAAAAAATATATATGTATAAATCTGTGCCCAATCACGGTAGTAATTTTCCAAACTAAATTAATAGCATGAGTCAAAACAATAGAAGCAAGAAGATATTTTCACATCACTCAGTTCAAACATAAAACTAGCAAAGTTGCTATATTTTTACAAATTTTGAACAAGTACCATTTACTTATCAGGTAGTTTAATGTTAGTATATTCTAATACATTTATTTATGTCTTATCAAATCAGTGCCCCAATGTGTGGAACAGTAATAAAAATATTTAATCTCTTTAATATAAGTAATGCTTTCATGAAAAAAAAAAAAACCTGTGGAAGTAATTTACTTTAACACTTGATCTTTCATTTTCCAAAGAAATAAAGTTACAAAGACTCTGTAAATCTATCCTTAATTTCTGATGATGATTGAAGTGTCATTTTGTTTTGTTTTCAAACATCAACCGGAACATCATAACTTTCTACTTTCCCTAAATATTTGAAGAAAAATACCCACCAATTTCAAGTTGACACCTTGTTTACCAAGTGATAAAGTCAGGAAATACATTACATGGGACAACTAGCAGCTTCTTTATTATCATCCTGTAACTAGACTCCTAAATAATTGTAAATCAGTGTGGACCAAGAATTACATTCTAGTGTTGTACATAATCTGCCACCGCAAGTTCTCAGCTTATTGAAGTTTTACTTGGGCAACTCTGGTGAAATAGGTCTGAATCCATCTAAGTAGTGTCAGCTATTAGAGAACATTTCTTCTCAATAGGATTGAAACCTTTCACTTCTATTCAGCTCAATGACACACAAACAGATGCAAAATGTATAGATTTTTATATTTGTAACAAAAGCTTAGTTGCATGCAAAGGGAATCTTATTTATTAAAAGATAAGTGCACATGTCTGCTCAGCTCTTTGTATGAATATTAGAAATCCCGTTGTACATCTTCAGTCTTGGTTGACAGGGAAAATGTTTCTGTATAAATCACTATTTAGCTAGAAATAAGTTTTCACTTGCACTACGAAGAGAAGTTGTGGTATACCAAGAAGACTATATATACAACTTTTTTTTTTTTTCGGTACATAGGCCTCTCACTGTTGTGGCTTCTGCCTTTGCAGAGCACAGGCTCCGGACGCGCAGGCCCAGGAGCCATGGCTCACGGGCCTAGCCGCTCCGCGGCACGTGGGATCTTCCCGGACCAGGGCATGAACCCGTGTCCCCTGCATCGGCAGGCGGACTCTCAACCACTGCGCCACCAGGGAAGCCCTATGCAACCATTTTTATTTAAAATTTCCTAATGGTGCCTGGCACATTGTAGGCATAATCTATATCTAATATCTCTCTCTCTCTCTATGTATATACCTATATTGCTGTGAATATCTATATTCATATTTATTTAATGAAAGAATGAATGAGTAATGCATCTCTTACCAAAATTATATTTAAAGTGTAATTATAAGTTCCTGTGAAGGACAAAAGTTGATTGTAATTAAGCCCTTTACAACAGTATATATAACTAAATTTAAAGCAAACAATAACAAAAATACAATATCAGAATGAAAAAAATATGCATTTGCCGAGATAGCAAATCCTTTAAAATATTTCATTTAAAGGTACTAAGGTCATAGCCTTGGACAAAAGTGATATAATCAAGCCTGTATAATAAGTGGCTTTTTATGTAAGTATATATAAGGAACCAGCATGAGAAATAGCTGTAGCTAAGCAACAAATATCAAGAGCTGGCTTTCAATCAACAGCCAGGTCTCTTTTTTGCTCTCTGCAGTTAACAGAATACATTTCTGAGCTTGGAGTCACGGGACCTCTGTCCAGAATTGGAAGTGCAGTTGTGATCATGAATGTTACTCATTTCATAAAGGAATCAAGTTTCTTAATTCAGTGTTATTAACAACCAACCACAGGCACCTAGACTAGCTGCCACAAGATTGTTAGTAACAAATTAAAAACGAAGTGTTCCATTTTGTTTACCTTAAATGTCTTCAAAAGTTGTAGCTATGAGTATAATCAAATGAATATTTTGACAACTATGCCAACAATTTGGTTTTGGTTTCATGTTAAAAATAAATATGAGGGCTTCCCTGGTGGCGCAGTGGTTGAGAGTCCACCTGCCGTTGCAGGGGACACGAGTTCGTGCCCCGGTCCGGGAAGATCCCACATGCCTCAAGCGTCTGGGCTCGTGAGCCATGGCCACTGAGCCTGCGTATCTGGAGCCTGTGCTCCGCAATGGGAGAGACCACAGCAGTGAGAGGCCCGTGTACCGCAAAAAATAAATAAATAAATAAATAAATAAATAAATATGTAACATGATGGTAGACAGCATGGTGTGAAATGATTTGCCAATCAGAAATAAAGCCCATAAAAATTATGAGGATGAGGCTCATTTTATTTCCTACAAAATTGGCATATGCTACAATAAGGCCAGCAGAAATTACCAAATCTGTGAACTTACATTCAGTCCCATTTGGTTCACCCACTTTGTGTGACTTTGGATACATCACTAAAGTCTTTGGGCTGCTGTTTTCATCATTGATACCTGAAAATAAGGCCTTAAGTCCTTGGTATCTCACAGGATATTCGAGAGGATCCAACTATTTGATAAAAGACTTTCAGATTAATGTGGTCAGCTACTGCTTCTGATTTATTTTCTGCCACTTTACAATTGAAATGTACTTTACTACTCTCACAACTAATTTCTAAGATGGCATGAGCATTTCAGATCCCTATTCACCTCACTGCCCTGTGGTGTATTTCATACGTCAATATGCATTTAAAGGCCACACCTCTGGTAGTGCAACATATCCAGGGGCAGAAATAGACCAGTTACAGTGTATTGCAACTTGAGAGGTGAATCAGTAATTAGAAGTCCTTTGAACAGAAAACAATTGGGAGTGAGGTGTGAAGGAGAGGATTCCCAAGGAAAAAGCCAAAGAGTTTAAATAAATGAGAGCAAAAATGTCATCTATGAAGAATTTATCCATATGCTGTATGTATGTGTCCATATGTATATATGTATATGTGTATATATATGTTGTATATAACATTTATATATATATATATATATATATATACACACATAATATTTATGGACATTAGAACAGAATAAAAGAAAATATGTGCAATGCATAATAAAATAGGAGAAAATTATCCAGAGCTTGAGACTTATATCTGCAAATCGATAGGTTCATCAAACCTAGGAAAATTTGAAAATCTGAACTCTTAAATAACAGTGCTGTGAAATTTTTGAGTTTCAAGGAAAAGAAAAATTATTTGTCCTGATTATTTTAGTTCTCAAAGTTAACTCGAAGAAATATTAGAGGATCTGTCCAGAACTTTACATATATTGAATAAGTATGGCTCATCTCAGAATTTGTATAATAATTAAAATAAGAAGTAACTAAAAGGACCACAGTAGAAAACATAAATACAACATGATTATCACATACTATTAAAAAATGCATGTACACACACATATGCATGTACACATAGCACTCACCACTTTCTACAGAATTTATTTTCCATATGTCTGAAAAGAACATAATAATCAGAGTGGTAATAATTGGAATCATAGACTATTTTTCTTTCTTTATGCATATAGTTTATATTCTAAAATGTTCTGATGATTTCACAACACCATTTCAGGTTTTTTGGAATATTTGATAAAGTACTTGAATTAAAATAAAATTAGATTTTCACTTTAAATAAGAGGGAATTCCAAATATTTTAAATAATTAAAAGTAAGCTAGATAGCAGGATAAAGATTGAAAAATAAAATAAAGTAAAATGCAGATAAATATACTTTGGGTCTTGAGAGGAAAAGACTACCTAAGAAACTAGAATAAAAAAGTTCATATAGGATGAGCTCTGTCTTGTACTCTAGGTGCAAATATTAGCATTTCTGGAAAGCAATTTGTACATAACTATTAAAGTCATTACATTTAACCTAGTAATCTACCTCTAGAGATTCAAGGTAAGGACATAATCAGAAATCCTATAAATATTTATGAATAAGATTGTTCATTATGGAAACAGTATACTATTCAATATATAGATATAGTTAAATTAATTACCATTCATTTACATGACAGAAAATGTTGCAGAAAATAAATTATTAGTAATTTATTTTTTTCAAAGAATGGTATTCAAAATATCTATTCTACAATATTAAAGTACAAGATGCCAATATGTGTAAACTATGCAGTCAGATCCCAAATCTTTTTTTTAAAGTCTATAACATATATCTTATCGAGGGAGTTTGATCAGAAAAACAGAACCACAGGGAATCTGCCCTAGGGATCAATTCTTACACAATTATGGGAGCCTGAAGTCATTATAGGTCAGCAGGACTAGGGGTAGAAAGGAAAGCTGGACATAGAGTGAGGAAAAATAAGGACAAATGAAGTCCAAAGGGATAAATTGGAACTTAAGAGAACAAACTGGAACCCGTGAAAACAAACTGGAGCCTGCATCAATCTCTCATAGCCTCTAACCTAAAAGACACTGATGAAATGCAGTATGACTGTACACAATGATAGTGACACAAGCAATAGCCAGAAATAAATGAATTGCCTTTTCTTCTGGTGAAATGATGGATAATATTTATTTTCTTCTTTATATTTTCTTACTTTTAGATCATGTATGTTTTTTCTAATCAGAAGAAAATAATGTTTTCTAATTAGAAGAAAATGTTTAAAAAAGTTAAATATATGAGTCCATGAAAAACTAGAAAATAAGTAATTCACAAACATATTAAAATAAACCACCATGAACTAAGGCAATATCTATAAATTTAAAAAAAAAAAAAAAATCAACCCATATTAGGGCTTCCCTGGTGGCGCAGTGGTTGAGAGTCTGCCTGCCGATTCAGGGGACGTGGGTTCGTGCCCCGGTCTGGGAGGATCCCACATGCCGCGGAGCGGCTAGGCCCGTGAGCCATGGCCGCTGAGCCTGCGCGTCCGGAGCCTGTGCTCCGCAACGGGAGAGGCCACAACAGAAAAAAAAAAAAAAAAAAAAAAAAAAAAAAAAAATCAACACATATTAAAGATGAAAAATCTAGATGAGTAGAGAATTAAATGGTGGTTGTCAGGGACTGAGGGTAGGGGTATATGGGGAGGTATTAGCCAAGGGTACAAAGTTTTGGTTATTCAAGATTAATAAAGTTTTAGAGAGCTACTGTACAGCAGAGTGTCTATGGTTTACAGTACTGTATTGTATACTTTAAAAATTGCTAACAGAGTAGATCTTATGCTGTTGTTGTTTTTTGATCGTGCCATGCAGCTTGCGGGATCTTAGTTCCCTGACCAGGGATTGAACCTGCATCCTTGTCAGTGAAAGCAAGGAGTCCTGACCACTGGACCACCAAGGAATTCCCAATTTTATGTTGTTTTTATCACAAAAATAACAATAACAATAAATAAAGAAGATGGTAGGAAATTTTTAGAAGTGATGGATATGTTTATGGCATAGATTGTGGTGATGGCTGTCTCCAAATTCATCAAGTTGCATACATTAATTATGTATAATCACACCTCAAGGTTCTTTGAAAAATCTGGATAAATAGCAACAATTGTTTGAGCTGATATTCTAATAGATAAACTCATAAATAAATGATATATGAATACCAGAGTAATAATAGACCAAAAATAGGGGAAAAAATGAAGAAATACAAATAAGCAAGTATTAAATTAGGCTCAGTACTAATCAAATGTGGTAAAATGAGATTTTTTGGAATCCCTGGCGGGCGCCCAGCGATTGGGTGTTGCTACTGCTTGCTGCGCGGAATGGAGAGGACGGCCGTGGCCGTCTGCGAGGTGATGCCAGGAAGGGAGTGAAAGCGGAGGAGGACACTCTGAGGAGATGGGCTTTGTGAGGAGGCCGCGAAGTTTGGACAGAGGGGTCTGGCTTTGCCTGAGGGGGTGAAGAAAGGTTCGGGAATGATAGGATCCGGTGAAAGTCAGTGTGTCCCTCATGGGGTTGTGAGGAGCAGAGGAGAAGTGGGGCGTGGGAGCATCTGGGCAGTAAAGCCCGCGGGGTGCTCAGTGAGGAGAATTTAGTCAGTGGGTGGCATGGCCGTCCTCTGAGCACTGGTGTCGCCCCCACCTAACAGCTGAGAAAACCGAGGCTCAGGCAGCTCAAGTGTTTGCCAAACCTCAGCGGACGCCCAGGTTTGAACCCGGATGCCAGCCCAGGAGGACCCGCCCGTGCCGGGGAGGGCGAGCAGAAAGCAGGGGTGGGTGACCTGGGGGGAAGTCGGGGCCATCCGGTGCAAAGTGGGAGCGAGGGAAAGCCGTATCCGGCCCGCGGGTCAACCGGGGTGTGGAGGGGATTCCTGGGTCAGGTACCAGAGCAGCTGCCCAATGAGAGGCTGAGGTTCAGAGGCCTCACTCACTCAGCTCGGACCACACCACACGCCAGAGATGCTCTGGGGGGTGGGACTGGACACCTGGCCCCGACTTGCCACCTTTGTTCATTCATGGCAGCGTTTTTACAGCCTTACATGATTGAATTCTTAACTACTGGCCTCGTATTAGACAGATTAACTACTAGTACGTAACTACTAGACAGGTGAAATAGGACCAGAGGCCACAAGGGCACCTCGAGGCCTGAAGGCACCTCGAGTTCTCCCAGGCTTCTTGCCTTCTTTGTTATCAGAGATAGTTGGAGGTTTAGATTTTACAGATGACAGAACCTAGCATAGAACCCAGAGCTTCTGACTCACAGGCTGATGTTCTCTTCCCAACTGCTCTCTCATTATGGATAAAGAAACTGCGGGAAAATCTGAACAGAGGGAGCACAGTAAGTCAGAGGATGTGTGAAGGAAAGTATTAGACTGTAGAAATGCCTGGAAACCTTTCCTACAAACTGGTACAAATTGGGATCTTAGTTCCGAAGTTCTCATGCTGGGATCTCCCTGCCTTTAAAAAGAAATGGCGGGGGGGGGGGGGGTAAAATTTTTCACTATGGTACCTCAGTGTGGAAGTGAGAGTGTACTTTCATAAATAGTAATGGAAATTAAATACAATATATTTTATTTTAAAATTGTCTCATTAAGATTGAATGTTTTACCAAGATATCGTGGAGACCTGTTAAAATATTGTGTGCAGATGAATTTGTTAAAATAATAGCTAATATTTATTAAGCATTTACTATATACCAGGCACTGTGTTAAACATTTTGCACATATTGTTTTGTTTATGTTCAGCAGCTGCTGTATGTGGTAAATTTGTCCTCATTTTTATAAATGAGGAAGCTGAGGTACAGAGAAGTTAAATAATTTGCGCAAGGTCACATGCTAGTGATTGGCTCATCAGGGATTCAAACTCAGGCATCTGCTTCTGGAGCCAATGCTCTTAACTAGTATTCTGACCCTCAGAAGTGTTGATTTAATGAAAGGTAAAGGTGATTCACAAGCAGATGCCATTCTTATTCATAATCTTTTTTTTTTTTGGCGGTACTCGGGCCTCTCACTGTTGTGGCCTCTCCCGTTGCGGAACACAGACTCCAGACGCGCAGGCTCAGTGGCCATGGCTCATGGGCCTAGCCGCTCCACGGCATGTGGGATCTTCCCGGACCGGGGCACGAACCCGTGTCCGCTGCATCGGCAGGCAGACTCTCAACCACTGCGCCATCAGGGAAGCCCTTATTCATAATCTTCATGTTGGCTTTTATTTAGCGAGAAGAAAAATATAAAACAGGAAAAACAAACTCCCACTTAATAAAAAAAAAAAAAAAAAAGAGATTTCTTTTTAACCAAACAGGTTATAAACTTTGTAAACGAGGAAGGTTAATGTTGATGAGGATTTGGTGAAATGGAACAGTCACTGATAATAACAGCCAATTGCTATAATTGTTTAAAGGACTCCGAGAAGGTATATATTGCAGGACTTAAGACAGTATTTTATTATTGACAAAATCTCTTGTAAACATCTTTATTAAATAAACTTTCATATATATCCTTAGTTTGTCAAGAAAAAAATTCTTATTTGACTTTCATGTGTAAATTATTTTTAACTTTAAGAGACTGAAAACTCTTTATTAATGTATATGAAAATCAAATAAAAATTATGTTTCCCTGACAAACTTCAGCTGATGTAACCCATTATATGTTTTTAACTAAGGTACTGGGGAAATTGATATTACCAATGAGCTGGAAAGGACCTTACACACTACTTAGTCCATTAAACTCATTTTACATGTGGTAATTTGGACCATAAAGACGTAAAGTAACAGCAGTACAACAGACACCACACAAACTCATACACACACACACAACTTGTTCAGAAGAAAATTTCAGTTCAGAAAATTGTTTAAAACAGTAGCAAAACCCACATATGTTACTCTCCAATATTTAAAATGGAGGTGGAGTTAGATTAGAATAGTTTGTTGTATTTTTTTATTTGTATTTTTTAATGGTGAGGGCCCTTGTTCTAACAGTGAAAAATCAGGTGTTTTTATAAAAAAGAATAATTTTAGTTGCCAAAAATGAATGTGGCTTTCTGGACTTAGAGCTCTTCAGTAGATCCTTCCATGACACGGCAGTTCAGTATGACACTTCATTCTATCCCGTTACCTGAGGGCCAATCTTTTCTCAACCCCTTACAAATAGTTGCTGGCTAGTTATGAAGCAAATTCACTGCTGGCAATCAGATTCTCTTCCTATTAAGTCCCTGTTGTGCTACAGCCCAGATAAATGGCTTCACTTCTTGTAGCCACACTCCAGCAGGATGGATTCCAGGATCTGCTTTGCTTGACCTAGGAAGATAACCACAGACTCCAATGGACCACCATACGTTGCTGTATCAGCAGTAGGGGAAAGAATTTCTTAAGTGGGGTGCTGGAGATAATGGGTGATGGCATATTCTACTTTGCTGTAACCAAACTGGAAATATTCCTATTTCAGGGTCTGTGATCTTTTAATACAATTTCCTGTGACAAATACATCTGCTCTTCTTGTCATTTGTTATTACCTTAATCAGCCACCTCTGCAGAATCATTAATGATTCAGTACCTCCTGTTATTAGCTGTCCACTATTGTCCAAAAAAAAGAAAAAGAAAGGACAAATCAGATGACATTATTTTTATTTTATTTTATTAGCTTGTGTGTTCTCTCCTACTGCTAATTCCCTGAGCTGCGTCTGCTTACCAGTTACAGCTTAATCATGTCCTTTGGAGCTCAGACTGCTCGTTAGCATTCTACACTCTCCCCTTGAACTTTGATGTCAAAACAAAGCCGCATCCCTTATACCTGGAGGTCTAGCAAATGTCTAAGAGGGCTCAGGAAGCAATCTGAATATCAAAGGCAAAACAAGAGATCGGCACGCTATTCCAAATCCCTGCTTTATGTTACTTGAGGTCAAAAGATTTCGTTTAATTTTGAGCCTTTCATGGATTAACCACTGCTAGGGAAATGCTATTTTCAGAAGAAGATTAATCTTGTACATTGCACATAACCCTGTTCAAAAATCACGCTGACTGAATGAAAACAACAAGGAGTGAAACAAGGGTGCCTCCAGCCCTTTGGAGGAAGTCTGTAGCAATCAGGCCAGAGAGAAATCCAATTAGGGTTATGGTATCTTAAGAAAAATACAGAGTGTGAACCAGGAATTTCGCTAAGTTTTTGTGCCTTCTCTAGCCTTCCATTTTGCTCTGAGTTTTAGAGGTTGAACATCTGTACATTTTTTGCTCTTTAGAGTTTGGAGAATACCTATGACTATGTGTATTACAGACACAGGGTGTCATCTTAGAAGAAAAATTACAAGTGAAATAAGACACCTACCCGAAAAAATATGTTTTATGTGCTCAATTACCCAAACGACCAATAGGCACCTTGTGTGTGAAACTGATCCATGAAGTCCTATGAGAAAAGATGCTGACCCTGAGGATAGTATTAGTTAATACAACTGCATAACAGAAAGCACTAACTGCCTTCATGACAAGCTTATAGGTTTTCTCTATCAGCGAATGAATCAGTACACACAATATTGCACATAAGCACTACTTGTCTGTTTTTTAATGGGAAATATTTTTCTGCTTCCAGTATATTTTCATTAAGTCAGGAAATTTAGGAAAAGAATAAAGCAAAAATCAGCTCACCACTTAGGAAAAAACAATGGAACCATTTTAGAATATGTGTTCAATTCTTTTTTTCTTTCCTTGTATTTCATTTATTACATGTACATACCCAGTACATAAAGTACATACTCAGTGTACTTAAAATCATATGCCCTTACTACTTTAAACTTTTTTAAAAAATAAATTTATTATTCATTTATTTTTGGCTGCATTGGGTCTTCGTTGCTGCACACCGGCTTTCTCTAGTTGCGAGTGGGGGCTACTCTTCGTTGCGGTGCGTGGCTTCTCACTGCGGTGGCTTCTCTTTACGGAGCACGGTCTCTAGGCACCCGGGCTTCAGTAGTTGTGGCGCATGGGCTTAGTTGCTCTGCGGCATGTGGGATCTTTCCGGACCAGGGCTCGAACCCGTATCCCCTGAATTGGCAGGCAGATTCTTAACCACTGTTCCACCAGGGAAGCCCCTAAACATTTTTCACTTAATTATTTTACCAATATTTAAATATCCTCCTAGAAGAAAATTTTAGTGCTAGATTGTATTATATCAAATAGCTGAAGAGACATTTACATTGTGTAGACTTATCCAATTCTTTAACAGAGGATATTATTTCCCTAATTTTCATTATAATGAAAGTTAATTTTAATATAAAAATATGGCTAGTAAGGGAATTACTAGATATAAGGACATATTTTTTTAAATTTATGTTGTTCATTTGCTCTCCAGGATTTTATAATTTACAACTATATCAGAACCATAGAAGGGCTATTATTTTTTACTTGCAGGAATATTGGATAGTCTTTCTGTTTGACATGAGGTATGTAAATTAGCCTCTCTGTAACCTGTTCTTCATCTGTAAAATGGGGAAAATAATAGTACCTGTTTGTTTCAGATCTTTGATGTTCTTGAGGGTAAATTTATGTTAGGGAAGTGTCATTTAGGCATTATTTTGATCTTAGAAATAGTAAACAAATTTTCTAATTGCCTAGATCCTCCTTAAGCTTTTATAGTCAACTTATGATTTTTGTCATTGTATTTACAAGGCTAAGAAATTTGAAAAACATTTTAAATGGCCTTTGAATAATGCTTGGCATCATTAACATACATAATTAAAGGTAGAATATTTCAAGTTAAATTTATACCATATGATTTCATTTAAAATCATTCAATAGTTTGACTTATAGGCACTTAAGATTAATAAAAGTACAATAAATTTATAAATATGATAAAATAAATTATTAGGAACATTCTACTACTGTGTATAAACATAATAAGATTTCAAATTAGAATAAAAATTCTTAATAGATTACTAAACAACATATTTGAAATTATAGTTATGAAGATATTACATTAAATATAGGCCAGATTTTCTTAAAGTAACTACTTGTACTTAATTTATCTCAGATGAATAGATTCCTATTCTCCAGAAAAGTAATAAAGTATTTGTTTTTCTCAAATATTTCTTCATTCAATTCTAAATTTTCCTGGTTGAAAATTTGCTCATTCATAAGTAAATACTTGTGTTTGAGGGCATATCTTATCAGTACAATGTTTTTAGTTCTTTAAAAAAACACACTTTATTTAAAGTTAATGTAAAATAAAATTGACTCTTTTGCAATCTATAGTTCTAAGAATTTTAACACATGTATAGATTTGTGTAACCCTACCACAATTAGGATACAGAAGATTTCCATTATCACACTCTCCAAAATTCTCTTGTGTTGCCCTTTTTAGTCACACATTCCCTCCAGTCTTTACCCCTAGAAACCACCAAACTGTTCTCTCTCACCATAGTTTTGCTTTTCTAGAAAGTCATGTAAAAGAAATCATAAAGTATGTAACTTTTTGAGACAGGTTTACTTGCTTAGCGTAACGCCTTTGAGATTCATCTATGTTGTTTTGTTTATCAATCATTCTTTCTTTTTCACTGTTACTATTCCATCACATGGATGAACACAGTGTGTTTATCCCTTCACCCACTGAAGGACATTGGGTTGTTTTCAGTTTGGGATGATTATGAATAAAGCCATTCTAAAAATCTATGTATGGAATTCATGTGAACATAAGTATTTACTTATCTAAGGTAGATATCCAGCAGTGGAATTGCTCCAACATAGGAGAAATGCAGGTTTCACATTATAAGAAACTTTGTTTTTCATAAAACTACCCTGTTTAAAGAGATGTTTTTCTTATAAATGTATCAAATGAAGCTTTTGTATACAGTTACTATGTTCTTAAATTCTAAAAGTTAAGGTAGAAACCCACATGCTTAAGAATAAAAACCATCTTATTACCTAATTTTCAGGTCAGATTTAAATGAGTATCACCAACCTAGGTAGCTCTACTATTCGATGGATTCAACTAGTCTATTTACTGCTTCATGTGATCCTAAATTATGCTCTTAAATTTTCTGTATATTAGGGTTACTATAGATATTTAAAGGATAACTGGTTGGAATTTATCCACCACAAACCTACAAACCTACAGTAGTCACATATTTTAAGAAGGTCATTTCCATATAAGGATATGAGAAGAGTGAATTATAGTCACAGTGCATAGAACAATGTCTAGCAAAATAATAAAAGCTCAAACCATATTAGCCATTATGATTACCCATTATTTCATTTTTATTTCTTTGATTTCAAATTAACCTTGATATCTAACACCTAATAGCCTGTTTCTACAAAATAAAATAATATTTGACTTCATAGAAAAAACTGTGGTGGCTCTAGCCCCGACTAGCCAATATGCTAAAAGAGAAGGTTGGCTTCTGAGAAAGTGAACCCACTTATTTGCTCAAGTTCTCAAGGGTTGGCCTCATATGTGTCTACCAAGTAACCTTTTATTCTCACTTTCCTATTCCTATTCCTACTAAGGCGCTTGATATAAAATCTCTGCTTCCACTGGGCAGAGTGAGAAATGAGGGTCTATCAAGGGTGGTCTTTGGCTTTGCCTAAATCTCCCAATCCTCTGGAGGCTGCTAGATTCCTAAAAGGCAGTCAGAGTGGGTCCCTTACCCCACTCTGTCATCTGCACCTCAAAGCTGCTTTGCTATGTCAATAGGCTTCAAAATCCATCATGAATAGTTCTGTCCATTTGAAGTCCTTTCTCTTATATCCATAGGAGACCAAAGAAATATCTAGGATCAGAAAATGAGACAGCATTACTTAAATTCCATCTTCCTCAGCTTGTCTACTTCTTGTCTTCTTCTAAAGACAAGTGACCCCTTCTTTCTCCAATTAAAAACAAACACCCCTCCTCCCACAAAAAAGGGCACAAAGATTGAAAGCATTTCAATGGCTATAAATACATTCTGGGAGATTAAATAGACTCTCCATTAGCATAATGAAGTTGAATATTTTTAAAAGATTGATAGCCTTTCACATTTTTTTCTTGTAAGGTCTTGCCTATATGCTCAACATATTCATTTGAATGGTCTTTTTAATTTATCAGTTAATAATATTATTTGGTAGTGTTTTTATAATTAGCTATTATATAACAAAAATGCACCTGAATTCAACGAGGGAGGTATAGAATATTGGATAAATGTTGTTGAAGCTAAAGCTAACCAGTTTGAAAATATAGTGCTGGATTCCTATCTTGCAACATATTGCAAAATAGTTTGTCACTTAGAAAGGGTAAATACATAAATCTACAATAAAATGACTAGAAAAACTATCTGTGAATAATTATTTTCACCTCAGGTTGATGATTGCTCTTCTGTTTATAAAAGCAAAAGAAGAAATATAGATGGCTCAGTGTACATAAAACTTTACAAACAACAGAACAACAGTTAATTACCCATGAAATGTTTGCATGTCAAAAAATAAGTGAAGTTAAATATCAAACATGAGATATATAGATATATACCTGAGCGGTCATCTTATTGTAGTCCATCATTATATGTATTCCTATTCCATTACTAAGATTTTCATTAAGATATGGAATGGATTTACATATTTGGGGTTTTAAGCCATGTACCCTCTTTCTTTTCAAGTTAATTTTGCTATTCTTAACTGTAAATCTTCTGGGTAGATTTTAGAAAGAAAATTCTTTACCAGATTCACAGTGTCTGTGATTTTGATTGGTCATGTTACATTGGGATTTGGTTATTTCAAATGGATCTTCAGAACTTCATCTGATTATTATATAAACTTTTGAGATAGTTTGAGATTATTTTATGATAGCATTTAGCCTTGGCATCTTTTCTATGTTCATGTTGTCTCTCTGGAGTTTACTAGCATAATGCAGAAGAAGCCAAGCCACACCTCGTTCTATTCTTCAGTGTTTCTGTGACTTTATCATTTTTAAGTTTTATAGAACCCATTCAGAACTCTTACATCCATTATTCTTTTCTGTTGCCCTAGTTAGGGCAATAATTTCCTGCTGAAATATTATCCTGAGGATCTGTGCTTCTATTTTCTGATCTCTCTGATTCATCCTGCAGATAAATTGACACATATTCCTAACTCTCCATTGCTAGTTTAATCAAATTCAACATATCAGTGTAACTAAAGATCCACTCTTTTGTCTACTTTTTCAGTCTTCCCGTTACACAACATCACAGTTATCCCACACCGTAACTTTGGAATCATCCTCCATTTGCCAATATTTTCTTTGCACAGTTGTGCATTTGAGTCTAATGTTCTTTAGGCTGAAATATCTATGCCATGTCTCTGTTTTTAAAAATTTACTCTTTGTAAAGAAACTATCATCTTTCTTTAGGAAAAAAAAAAAGTAAAACCCATGCCTTACAAAGTTTTTACTGCAGGGAATATATCCACTGAGGCATGGGAAGTTAAAAATTTTAGGCAAGACTCTATTTCTCATGATTTGTCTTTCCATAGGGTACTTCTTATTTTTCACTCCTGAGACAAGAATAATGTTGTCAGGTAATAAATAACTGAATGTTGAACCTCAGATGATAAACATGTGAGCTGCAAATGTATGTACAACTATCTCTTATCATGTATAAATTGTTTCAGTGCTAACCTTAGAGAGCGTAGATTTATTTGTTATTATAATTTTCTTTTATAAAGAAAGCAGATTTTCAAAATTTCAGCTCAAATGCTATCTCATCCACAAAGCTTTTTTCAATCATCCCAAACAGAATAGAATCCTGTGCTTCCATAGTGCTTTCTTAGATCGGTCATAACATATCTCTCCACCTTATAACTGGATCCATAATTGTCTGAATTACATGGTAGAACATGATTAACTCAAGAGAATATATTCTACTTCGTTCACTTTAGTATGCTTTATTATTACTTATAATTATTTTGAAGATGACAAATTATTAATGTACAAGTGTTTAGTTGAAATAAATTATGAAGAATATCATTAGTTGTTATGTCTATTTTTGAATGTCGGTTTTGGAAAGTTACTTTATGAATAGCTGAGACCTGAGTTTGAATTTCAGTTCTAATATTGTCCAACTGAAATCACCTTTGGCATTATTCTTGGCTCTGGTGGGACATGAGAAAACAAAAGAGAGCTAGATCCTTACTTTGACTATCTTGTATTGTAGCAGGGTTAAAAAAAATACATACAACAAATATATAAATTATATACAATATTAGAAGCTGTTAAATATTCTGGAATATAACGAAGTAGAATAAGGTAAGGAACTTCCAACCATACTAAGTTCTAGGGTCACAAAATAATTCTTGGTATATTCTTCATTGCATTATGTAGGTGCAATTACAGCTTTCAGGAATGACATTTCCCCCAATGCTCTATCTGGGAAAAATATTGTGTTGGCCAAAAAGTTCATTCGGGGTTTTCCATAAAATGTTATGGAAAACCCGAATGAACTTTTTGGCCAACCCAATAATATATTAATTAATTCATCCATTCTTTTTAACATCAGCGCAGACGTTGTTTCATATGCTGTTGCTGCATAAATTTACTGTGATCATCATGAAGGTCAGTGTGACGAGGCAGGTTGACATTATAACTCAAATATACTGTCATATGTGCAGATGTGCTGTAAAAGTGTCAAGTATGATCTGTGGTCATTCTGGAGGATCTGAGAAGCCACATTTAGGGAAGCAACTAAAACATAGGCTGTAGGCAGGAAGGAGTAGACTAAGAGAGTTTTAGAGAAAGAAGTGGGTTAAATAAGCATCATTTCTTCCAAGCCTATTTCAAGAAGTGCCTCCTTAGCAAAGCTTCTAGTGAACTGAATACTCCTCATTCACTGCCTTCTTTGTGCTTGGAAAGCTTTTGTGTGTGTATATTTATATAGCACGTATTACAATCTATATAATTATCAATTTATGTGACTGTCTCATCTGTTAGATGGCATGCTATGAGAACCAATAACCATAGCTTATTGACCTTAATAATCATCTCATTTGTTCTTCACTGAAATAGAAACCTAGTAATCACTTAAATGTTCAATGGATGTAACACCAATCATTCCAACCTGTTTGTTAAAAACATTGATGCCAAAAATTAACAACCATACATAGATAATAAGCTAAATCTATTACGTTTCTAGAATTATTGGGAAGCCAATTTGTTTATTATTTTTAATCATAAAGTTTTACCAAAAACTGTTGAATGCATATAAAACTTACCATTCTGAATCATAGAACTTTTTAGCAATTTGACATATTTGATTTTCTATATTGTGAATATGATAGCTGATGTATCGTAAATATAATTCTGTATGTGTCAGAACCATTTTGTTTCCTCAGCTAGAAACATGCATGAAAAACTAGAAGGTGAGATAAATTTGTACCTCCTCCTCTTTCTCCCTCCTCCTACAAATATACATGAGGATGCAACACCATCAACATATACACACCCACTAAGAATAAGAATAGCAGATTTTTCTGCTTTATATTTCTAAATCATTTCAATTTTTAAAAATAAAATGCTTTTCAATTGTATAATTCTCACTTTCATCCAACTCATGTACATACTTAATGTGAATTACTATAGCTATAGCTGTTATTTTAGTAATTAAAAATATGTTCTGGTTTGTTTAACACCTATTACATTTAATGCAAAATTTTTTTCCTGTCTTAGTGAGATTGTTATGAATTAGACAAAGTCAAGTGTTTTGTTTGTTTGTTATTTATTTTTTGTCTTCTCAGAGAATCTCAAAACCCATTCAAAATTCTCCAGGTAACAGCAGCAATGAACTGTGCTGGAGGTGCCAATATTCTCCCTTCTTTTGGAAATGGAAGGACATCTAGCAGCTTCCTTTTAGAAAATTGTGTTCCAAACAAGGAGCCAAATCTCCAAATTTGACTCTGCTATTTACCATCCCACAGTTGTTCCTTTGAAAGTTCATTACTTGGAACATTTCTGTCATGTTCCTTTTTCTTTTTCTAGGCTCAAATAGTGAGAAGGAGGAGAAGAATGGGTCAAACAATAAGCTGGATTCAAAATGTCACTTTCAAAAAAATAATAAAATGTCTTCACAAGAAGAAGTACATTTTTTCCAGCTCTTGTTTTTTGAAAATCCATTGTTTGAGTTTGTTTATTCTTCTAAATTTTTATTAGATATAGATATTTCATAGGGGAAAACCAGAATGTTTGTTAACACTTTTATCACAATGTAAGCTGTGCTATGGACAGTCTGATGGGGAATAATGTAAACTTTTTATGCAAAAATATTATTAGGAGGTCAGCAACACCCTAATAAAGATATAGACAGATTTAAATGTAAGTAGAGAGTTACATTCATACATACATATGTACATAGACGGATATTCTTAAAAGATATAAGATTAAGGTAATATAAATATAACATATTCTTAAAAGATAAAATCTGTAGATTTCTATACCTGATTATCAGTTTTATTAAAATTTGTGAAATATTTTATTCTGATGAGATTATTTAATATAAATGGCAGACCTAAGAAACACAGCAGCATCAGTTTTCTAAGTAATATAACTGAAAACTTTTGGTTAAAAAACAAAATCAAATGAAAGTAACTACCTCACTGCCCTCATTTTTTTGCATACCCCAGAAAATCTTGAGAGAAGAACCCAGAATGTTTAATCTTTATGAGGAATTGGTTTACAATTATTGATGCTAATTAAGTTTTCATCTTAGTACAGGTGTTCAAGTCACTTGGTGACATTTTCCTTTGGTTTTAAAATATTTTTCCAATTAGATCTCATATAAGACAAAAGAGTTATTTTTAAATACTTTTTTCTTCAGTGAAAATAATGTATGGGGCAAAATCATAGGATAGTTTTTCTCTTAAATTCTTCTAAAGGAGTAAAATGATAAATTTAGTTTGTTGTTCTATCAATACTTAGAAATTTATATCAGTTCAAATTGTTAAATGTTTATACAGTGACATTTGTATTTCTCTGAACCTTAGGTTCCTGTGCTTCATTGTTTTAAAATTAAGTAGTAAATATGCAATGTTTTCAGAAAATTTGCTAACATACAAAGACTTTGGACAAATAGCAGTTCCTTTCTTACTTTTTCTTATATTGTTTTATATCCCCAGAATTGAATTGTGCACAAAATTTGTGACCACAAAAGTTTTGTTGATGATGAAATTGCTAAAGTTTTATTTTTATTTATTTTTTCCCTTTGACAATCCTGTGGTACCTTAGATTTACACATGATCTTAATAACTCTAGTTGTCCTCACCAGAAGGCTGGAAAAAGTGTCAAGCTGTGGATTTGCTGTCAAGCAGGCAAAATAACTTCTATTCTCTATGTGGTAACTCTTGGAAGGATACTGAAATCTATCATAAATCATATGGGAGGAAGGATTAATCATCTTCAGTTTTTGAAGTAGAAATATTTGTGGGTCCATTTCATTTTGCATATTTAGATTGTAATGACAGATTGTTTATGACTATTTCAGTTGCCAAATAAAGAAAAAACAAAGTGGCTTAGGTCAAGGAAAGAAATGTATTTGTTTATGTCACTGAAAGATCCAGAGGAACAATAGCATTCAGGTGAGTCTTGATCAAGTGACTAAAAAATGTCACTGGTACTCCTATCTTCCCATTTTTGTACTCTGGCTCCTGCCCTGTTGGCTTCATACTCAGCTTCCACTTGGTAGCCCTGATGGCTCTAGGTTTATTTCATTCTTTGGGCCAGCATTCCCAGAAGAAAGATCAGCTTTTCCCCTAGGGTAGTGATACTTGCCTGGGGATAATTTTGTTCCCCAGGAGACAGTTGGCAATGACTGTATATATTGTGTTTGTCACAACTGGGTCGGGAGGCTACTGGCATCTAGCGGGTAGAGGCCAGAGGTGCTACTAACCATCTTACAACATACAGTATAGCCCTCCAAGAAGAAGAATTATCCATCCCCAAATATCAATAATGCTAAGGTTGAGAAATCCAGCAATAACATCTAGATCTACACTGTCCAATACTAGCCACTAGTCACAAGAGGCTATTGAACAACTGGAATGTGAGTGATACAAATTGAGGTATGCTTTAGGTGTAAAATACACACCATATTTTGAAAATACTATGAAAAATGAATACAAAAATCTCTCATTAACAATTTTACATTGATAATCTGTTTAAAATGATACTATTTTGGATTGACTGTGTCAAATAAAATATTTTATTAAAACATATTTTATATTTTTTTCTTCTCCTTTTAAAAATGTGGTTACTAGACAAAAACTACCATTATACTAACACTGGATACTGCTGGTCTAGATAAACTATAGTAGTACTATCCTATAGAAATACCATACTATATATCCAATAGAAATACTATAGTAGTACTGTCCAATAGAAATTACTGCAATGATGGAAATGTTCTTTTATCTGCATTATCCAACAACTGTGGCTATTAAGCACCTGACTAGTGTAGCTAGTGTGACTAAGAAACTAAACTGCTAATTTTATTTATATAAATAAATAAATTTATTTATTTAAATGTAATTAATTTCAATTATTACATAAGGCTAGTATCTATAGTATTAGAAAGCACAGGTAGGGTCACATTCTAAGCAAAATGTTAACTGCAATTAGTTCCTCTAACTGAGACACCCATGACTTAATCACAAGGACCAGCATATTGTATGGCTCTGATTTCCCAGACCATAATTATCTGCCCAACCCCAGGGCTGGGTGAATTCAGTTCTGGCAGAAGCCTATGGACTGAAAAATTGATGTTGGTGTGAGAAGGAGAATCAAATAAGAAGCAGTGACAGCAGATGTTTTCGGGAGAGATAATCTGTAAAAGTGTGTATGGGAAGGAAAGAGAGAATATCTGCTTATTTTCCTGCGTTGCTGTATACTATCACTTCAGAAGATCTATCCTTATTCAGTTACTTATTTTGAAGTGAAGTAGCAATGGGAACTAGATCTTTCTCAGCCCAATAAATGGAATATGTGAAAGCATTATTCAAGTGTAAAAGTGCTCAACTTCATAAAAGTGATAGACTGTAGATAGTAAATCAACAAATACAAAGCATTGTCCATAATTATTTAATATATATATTTTCTGTATAAAGGGTAATATTGAACCTTAAACATATTTTGTTCATTCTGTTCCATGGTTTAAATTTTAATAAATTAATAAAATAATGAAATATACCATTTACACATATTTATATTTTAAATTTAACTATGTTTCCTATAAAATAATACCATTTTTAATCGATGCAAAATCTATATAACATAAAATTCACAGTTTAAATCATTTAAGGTGTAAATTCAGTGTTTTTTTAATATTCACAATGTTGTACAGCCATCATTACTGTCTAATTCCAGAGTGTTTGCATCACTGAATATTTTTATAAATATTTGTAAATAGAAACCTGGTACCTCCCAATTCACCCCTCCCTAATCTACTTTCTATTTCTATGGTATTGTCTATTCTGGATATTTCATATGAAGAGAATCATACATTATGTGACCTTTTATACATGAATTCTTTCACTTAGCATAACGTTTTCAAGATACATCATAGCATGTATCAGCACTTCATTTTTTGCTAAATACTTTTTGGCTAAATCAGCACTTTTATGGCTAAATATTAAATAAAATATTGTATGGATTTATTACATTTTATTTGTCTATTCATAAGTTGATGGCCATTTTGGGTTGTTTCTGTTTGTAGGCTGCCATGAATAATGTTCCTATGAGCATTCCTGTACAAATTTTGCTTGAATGTATGTTTTTGATTCTCCTTGATATTTACGGATATCTAGAAATAGAATTGCTGGGTTATTTGATACTATTTCTTTATTTTCTGAAGTGGCTGTATCATTTTACATCTCCCACAATGTATGAGGGTTCCAGTTTCTCTGCATCCTCAACAACAATTGTTATTTGTCATTTACATATTACAGCCATCCTAGTGGGTATGAAGTGGTATCTCGTGATTTGATTTGTACTTCCTAAAGACTAATGCTTTTTTAATTTAATTTTTACTCTATTTTGGAGTATAGTTGAATTACAATATTGTGTTAGTTTCAGGTGTACAGCAAAGTGATTCAATTACACATGTACATATAGCTATTCTTTTTCAGATTATTTTCCCATATAGCTTATTACAGAATATTGAGTAGAGTTTCCTGTGCTATACAGTAGGTCTTTGTTGATTATCTATTTTGTATATAGTAGTGTGTATATATTAATCCCAGAGTCCTAATTTACCCCTCCCACTGACCTTTCCCCTTTGGTAACCATAAGTTTGTTTTCCAAGTCTGTGAGTCTGTTTCTGTTTTGTAAATAAGTTCATTTGTATCACTTTTGTTTAGATTCCACATATAAGTGATATCATGTGATATTTGTCCTTCTCTGTCTGACTTACTTCACTCTGTATGACAAACTCTAGGTCCATCCACCTCACTACAAATAACTCAATTTCATTTCTTTTTATGGCTGAGTAATATTCCATTGTATATATGTGCCACATCTTCTTTATTCATTCACCTGTCGATGGATACTTAGGTTGCTTCCGTGTCCTGGCTATTGTAAATAGTGCTGCAATGAACATTTTGAATTATGGTTTTCTCAAGGTATATGCCCAGTAGTGGGATTGCTGGATCGTATGGTAGTTCTATTTTTACTTTTTTAAGGAACCTCCATGCTGTTCTCCATAGTGGTTGTACCAATTTACATTCCCACTAACAGTGCAAGAGGGTTCCCTTTTTTCCACACCCTCTCCAGCATTTATTGTTTGTAGAACTTTTGATGATGCCCATTCTGACTAGTGTGAGGTGGTACCTCATTGCAGTTTTGATTTGCATGTCTTTAATAATTAGAGATGTTGAGCATCTTTTCATGTGCTTTTTGGCCATCTGTATGTCTTTTTTGGTAAAATGTCTATTTATATCTGCCCATTTTTTTGATTGGGTTGTTTGTGCTTTTGATACTGAGCTGCATGAGCTGTTTGTATATTTTAGAGATCAATCCCTTGTCACTCACTTCATTTGCAAATATTTTTTTCCCATTCTGTGAGTTGTCTTTTCATTTTGTTTATGCTTTTCTTTGCTGTGCAAAAGCTTTTAAGTTTAATTAGGTCCCATTTATTTATTTTTGTTTTTATTTTCATTACTCTAGGAGGTGGATCCAAAAATATATTGCTGCGATTTATGTCAGGGAGTGTTCTGCTTATTGTTTTCTCTAAGAGTTTTATAGTATTAGATCTTACATTTATGTCTTTAACCCATTTTGTGTTTATTTTTGTATATGGTGTTAAAGAATGTTCTAACTTCATTCTTTTACATGTACCTGTCCAGTTCTCCCAGCACCACTTATTGAAGAGACTGGCTTTTCTGCATTGTATATTCTTGCTTCCTTTGTCATAGATTAATTGACCACACGTGTGTGGGTTTGTTTCTGGGCTTTCTATCCTATTGCATTGGTCTATATTTCAAAAGTCAAAAGACTTTTGATCTATATTTTTGTACCAGTACCATACCTTTTTTTTTTTATAGTGAAAAATCACAATGTCAGCATTGAGTGCCAGATGTTGTGCTTTTGACCCATAGCTTTTCCTTTGGAGCTGAAGAGCAAAGGGTGTCCAGACGGTGAGGAAGGGCACAAAATATGGAATGCTTTACGAATTTGCGTGTCATCCTTGTGCAAGGGCCATGCTAATCTTCTCTGTATCATTCCAATTTTAGTATGTGTGCTGCCAAAGTGAGCACTACCATACGGTTTTGATGACTGTATCTTCATAGTATAGTGTGAAGTCACGGAGCCTGATTCCTTCAACACTGTTTTCTTTCTCAGGTTTGCTTTAGCTATTTGGGGTCTTTTGTGTTTCCATACAAATTTTAAAATTTTTGTTTTAGTTCTGTGAAAAATGCCATTGGTAATTTGATAGGGATTGCATTGAGTCTGTAGATTGCCTTTATCCAGGAATGGATTTTGGAGTTCTTTACTTAATGATTTTATTGATATCACTCTATAATATTTTATTAACTCTAGACTTTATCCTCTTTCAGTGACCTTTAAAACAAGCAAAAACTACTTTTTATCAACTAGAATTGTTTTTTATTTCTTCCCATAGTTTTTAAATATTTGCAATATAACCTTATTTTTGGCTTTATTTTAATTATATCTATGACATAAACTAAATAATTATGGTGGTTTTAATCTCACACTGATTTACATAAATACAAAATTTAAAAAACCTTGATAGAGATAGTGGAGAGTTTTTGGAAATATTCTAAATTTCTGGACATTGGTGGAACTGATTCAGTTAATAGGAAGAGCCACCAATCACTATTTTAGAAATTTGCTTGCAATTTTTCTACATGTATGTGTCAATAGCTATTGTAATTTTATTTTCTCTTAAGATTTATTGTATATAATTGGTTTTTCAACATCACCTGTAAATATCTAGGGAGTAGCTTTTTCTGTCATTTCACCCATTTTTTTCTCCTGGATGTTGTCAAATATAAAGGGAATACATCAAGAAATAAAAGAAAGGTATAGATTTAGAGAATTGTAAGATTTACTACTTTTTACTTGTATAACAATTCAAAAATCCATTTTGTTGGATAGTGAGAAAAAAATGGTTAAGCACAAATTAAAAAAAAAATTATAGACGCTCTTCATTTGTTCTTTATAAATGATTTGTTAGTATATAATTTTGTAAATATACTGGAGTATATTCAATTAACCTCTTATGGAAAGATGTTTGTGTTGATTTTAGTATATTCTTTTACAAATAACTTTGTATATAAGTTTTCTCTTGGCATAAATGTTCATGACAAAATTTTAGAAATGGGGTTCCTGGATAAAATAATAAAATGTTATGGATGTTTATTAAATATTTCCAGATAATTTCCATAAGATTCACTTCATTTTGCATTCCCTTGAGCAATTTTGAAAATGTCAGATTTTTTATCATCTCTCTAAAGAGAGGGTGTTGACAAGATTTTGGAGCTTGCCAGTCTGAAATATAAACAATTATATCTCTGTAAAGATTAAATTTGGATCTGAATATCTTCTCAGATGCTCACAGGTGCTTTTAACATTTTTAAATCTTTGTAACCTTTGTATTATTGTGAAAAATTATTTCTAAGTGGCTTTTATTTTTTTTCTTCTTGATTTTATGAGTTCCTTGTTTGAGATAAAAATAAAAAGTTACAGACATTTTTCTTCCAGTTTGTTATGGTCTTTTAATTTTGACTCTGGTGTTCCTGTCATGCAATTTTTCTTTTTTCTTTAATGGAACAAGTTATCAATCTTTTACTTTTTTCTGGATTTTTCATACAAATTTAGAAAAGCTGACTCCAATCCCAGGTAACAAATAAATTTTTCTCATGCTTATTTCTCCTGCTTGTATGATTTTATTTTTACATTTAGATCTCCGAAATTGTTGGGGGTTATTCTGCTGTATAATGTGTGTTATGGATCCAATTTTTTCTTTGCCCAAATAACTATACAGTTTTTCCAATAACATTTATTGAAAAGTTACTCTATTTTGCAGTATTTGAAATGCTAATCTTATCATATATAAAATTTTCAAATGTTCTTGGACCTCTTTCTGAGTTTTTTGTTCCATACAGTTGGTCTGTCTATTCATATGGTTCTATACTATTTTAATTTTAGAGGCTTTATAGAATGTTCACGTATCTGGTAGAGTTAATCCACCTACATTACTTTATTTTTCAGGACATGCTTGACAGACACTGTCCTTTGAATAAGTACAGGTGAAAAAGAAGGAAAAATTGTTGTGATTTGGAATCTATTCCAACAAGCATTTGCTAGCGAATTAACAGATTTTAATTAAAAAATAACAGGCTTTAGTATTCTGACACAAATAACAGGCTTTAGTATTCTGACACAAGAACACACTACGCATATAATAAGGTGCTAACTTATTTATAATGGAACCATCTTTAAGACCACAAAATCCATAGTCACAATCCTTGGGGTATCAAGCTGTAACTATTACCGACTGTGAGATCTTGGGCAGGTTACACTCTCTAAGCCTCAATTTCACTATGTTAAAAGGGGAAAATAATAATACTATGACTTAATGTTGCAGTGAATGTTAGAAATAGAAAATTTATATTAATAGCTTAACATAGTGATTGGCAAATTAAAAATTCTCAATAAAATTCATAATTTATTGAGCTGGCACAAAATGTTCTATCTTAAATGTTGTAAGGATAGAATTTATTTATTTTTAAAATAACTTGTTTATATACACTAAATCTCCATGGATTATCAATAAAATTCTCCAAAATTAAGGCTTTCAACTCATCTTACTTAATGATCTAAATTTCCATAAAAGGAAACTGCAGTCTAGAGAGATGCATGATTTGCCCAAGATCTCATAGAAAAGTAATGACAAAGTCAGAAAACAAATCAGTTTTTCCAATTGATCTACTCCCTTCTATAGATTGAGCATAGGACAAGATGATATAGGAAATATATTTCAAACTCCATGATTGAATTTAAAATACAGAAATATTTACCTTCTCCTAGAGAAGCTGACCTTTGTAATACCTTGATTTTGTGAAGTTGCTTTTATTTTCACATTCCCCTATTGCTATATTTTTTCCATTTCATTGTATCTCATACATAATATAAAGTTGGAAAGTTTAAATGAAATGGTTAGAATTTATCCGCCTAAGCTCTATCACCAATAATAAAACCTGGCTCTTATCCTGGCATTATTGTTTCAGCTTCACACTAACAATTTAAACACTCTTCAGCTGGAAAGCTGCTGGTTCAATACAATTTATCTTCATCTTTGGCTGATGAAGTATATAAAAAAAAATCATCACATCATATATTTGCACATATCTTGGTGCTGTCAGCTTAATGAAACCAGCTGCATCCTTGTTTCTGCAATAGGCACTAGTCCACATAGGGGGTGGATCTACAACATGTCATATTTCAGAGTACATTGAGTGCAGTTTTGTACACCAGAAGTGTTTATCTCTAATACAAATTGTTGTCCCCTGCAGTTAGGAATCATTGGTGGAGAACTCCTTCCTTACTGACATGGTAGGTAGATTCTCTAGGAGCGATTTGCATACTATAATATGAAAATAGAAGGGAAACCTAAAATCAGCAACCAATTTCAAATTTCTCTCATTTTGAGTGTGAAAATCCAGCATTGGAAGGGCGAGTCACTGTAGGGTAACATTAAAAGATGACTAATATTTTGGAAGTTTTTCCTATTAGGCATTCATCCTTTAGTTTAACTGTAATGCACAAATTTTATCTGATAAAATGCATAGCTCAGACGGTAGCTATTGCCCATGATTTCACTGAAGAAAAAGAAAATGGCAAACAGCTGTGTTGGTTTAAAATACAGATCTCTAGGCTCTTTCTAATCATTTGGATTTAGTAGGTCGTGGAAGTGGCTTGAGAATTTAAATTTTACAATCACTCCAGATGAATCTGACACATTTGGTCCAGGGAGCACACTGAGATACTCCAGAGGAGGAAGGAGGCGTCACATGAAAATATCAGGGTGAAAGCCTAGAAGCAGCATGTGGCTGCCAAGGCATAAAGGGGAGATTTCATGGTTTTACTC
Organism: Stenella coeruleoalba; assembly: GCF_951394435.1. Taxonomy (NCBI): domain Eukaryota; kingdom Metazoa; phylum Chordata; class Mammalia; order Artiodactyla; family Delphinidae; genus Stenella; species Stenella coeruleoalba. Next base: position 19,114,110 of record NC_137147.1, on the reverse strand, counting down.
AGGATTCATCAGGAATGATTTTTGCAGTGAAGGGATGTCCTTTATAAAGGCAATGGATTACAACCCTGACAGCATATCAGAATACTTTGTAGAAATTATTCTGCTGTAGTAGGCTCTAATGAGCTTCCAGATTTGAGAAGGACAGGTGGCATGTGTCCAACAATCAAAACAAATCTAAAATTTTTTGTTTACAATTTAAATTATAAATCAATGGAAGTCTCTATTCATTATGAATACACTGAAAAATACTATGGAATGAAACCACTTTTAGTCAAACTGTTCATGTTGACTAATGTAATAGCACAAGTCACTAATTACTGTGACAGATCGGTAGGGGCAAAATTTTATTTTTTTTAAATTTTTATTGGAGTACAGTTGCTTTACAATGTTGTGTTAGTTTCTACTTTACAGCAAAGTGAGACCACTATACATATACATATATCTCCTCTTTTTTTGATTTCCTTCCTATTTAGGTCACCACAGAACATTGAGTAGAGTTTCCTGTGTTATACAGTAGGTTCTCATTAGTTATCTATTTTATACGTAGTATCGATAGTGTGTATATGTCAATCCCAATCTCCCAACAGAACGTAGTAAGTCAGAAAGAGAAAAACAAATATTGTATATTAATGCATATAAGTGGAAACTGAAAAAATTGGTATAGACGATCTTACTTACAAAGCAGAAATAGAGACACAGATGTAGAGAACAAACGTATGGTTACCAAGGGGGAAGGGGGGGTGGGATGAATTGAGCAGGGACAAAATTTTACTGTAAAATTTACTTAATTTTGATATTTGATAGGGATAACACTTCAATGTTGTACTAACTCTCAGTGAGGTTTTAATAATATGGCAATTCTCCTCTAATAAAAATTTCTCAAATAGAAATATGTTTCCAGGAGTACCTTCATGATCAGGAGGCATTCAATCCGATGTTTAGCCCTAAGGTCAGTGCTAAACAGGGTTTTGTTCAAGAAACACAGGGAAGAAAATTTTCTATAGGCTTTATTAATGTACTTTAATTTTTGTATCATACGTTGCTGTACATTTTCAAAATCCTTTGATATACATTGATCTTTCGGCTTAGTTTCAGAGCTAGCTTTAATTTGCCAAAAAAAAAAATAAGTTTAAACTTAATCATGGAAAGGATGTAAATAGAAAAACAAGTGACAAAAAAAAAAAAAGATCTTCTAAAATCTGTGATGCTTCTTATCAAGTAAAATGAGTGAATTTTAGATTATACATTGTGTTTCCCCTTCATCTTTATATTGGTTATGTGTTGTCTCAAACAAGTTATCACAAATTAAAGTGGCTTAAAGTAAAATCAATTTATGATTTTTCATGAGGCTAATGGTTACTGGTCTCAGCAGGGCAATTCTTTTATTGGTCTCTCTTTTGCTCACTTGCAGATGGGAGCAGCTGGTCCTAACAATCTCAAAATAGCTTTATTTACATGCCTGGCATTGACACTGGCTATTGGCTGAGGTATCTCAATTTTCTTCCATGTGGCTTTTCTTCCTGCAGAGATGTAGACAAGTTTACTTACAGGATGCTCTTTGGGTTCCAGAGAGCAAAAGGGAAGCTACCAGCTCTCTTAAGATCTAGTCTCTAGAACTCACACTTCATCACTTCTGCCATATTCTGATGGTCAAAATAAATAAAGGCAACCCTGGTTCAATTGACACAGAAATAGTTTCCAACTGCTGATTAAAGACAAGGTATAAAAACACAAAGATGGAGAGAATTTTGGTGGGCATTTTTGTAGACAGTCTACCCAAACTTGAGTGAATTTACATAAAGCATTTTTATGTATTAGAAAATTGATCATTATTAGTAAATCTACTAATCTCTCACTGGGCAAAAACTACTGGACAGAATTTAACATATGCCTGTTGAGTAACACTTGAATTTTAGTAGAATTCATAGTTAATTTTGGAAGTCTGTGTTTTGGAGAGTATAGGAGGTCAGAAATGGGTGCTAAAATTTTCAGAAGAATATCTTTTCCTATTTTGAAAAAGGATGTATAAATTGAATATCTAATTAATGCTCTACTTCATTTATTCACTAATTTTAAAGGACTTTGCAGCAGTGTATTTAACAACAAATGTCAATGTATAGTATTAGATATAAGCTTTGTTAGATATTTTTAAATATATAGAGAGGAAAAACATTATGGGGAATAAATAATCCTGATCATGGATAAAGTAAGACCCTCAAGAAGAAAATATCTAAGTCCATTTCTCATCAAAATTTTGCAATCCCTTCTCAATACTTTAAAAATTCCATTCCCATGACTCTTCCCAAGGAAGGAGAATTTTGATTGTGTATTGAAAAGAAACCATGAAAATAAAACTTGACTTAAAGTTATCTATTGATGGTCACAGTTACTGAGATTGTTCTTTTTATTAATCTGACATGTATATTTAAGAGCCTTTCAAGAGCTATAAAAAAGTTACTTTAGCATTAATACATTTAATGAAGAAGGCAATGATAGTACAGAATTTCAACACTGTAAGTTAATATCTATCTATCTATCTATCATCTATAGTTTATTGTTTTCACTCCTTATGATGGTTAGGAGATTCTCTGAACACATTTATTGTTAAACAGGTAGGGACTGTGTATCACCCATAGCTTCCTTTTTTCTTATAAAATATTATGTTATTTTAATTTATAGTGATATGTGTGGAAAAATAGTAAATGCCAGCGTTCTAGGAACTGCATGTTTTGATACATTATTTGCATTGATGGAATGTAACGAGCTCCTATACTCAGAATCTATGATGGCTGGGTTGGAGCTTCCATGCTGCTTTTCACTCTTGTGCACAAAAAGGAAGACTGCTTGAATAACTTTAAATTACTTACCATGAGCTAATCTCAGTCCTTCCAGGCAATATTAATGGCATAACATAGAATAAAGTGACACAAAGGGAAGTATACTCTTGGAATAGAGAATGACATAGGAGAAAAAAAACACAATTATCCCTGTTATATTGCTTAGAAAGTTACCTTTTTTTTTCCATTAAAAGAGTCATTTTTATGATTGTTATAAATGATCACAAGAGAGACAACATTTTATTGCAGTACAAATATGTTCATTTGTGAACAAAGGTAAACATTCTTACCTCAGATGTGTATTTTTAATTGGCATTCAGTGAATATCATTTTAATCAGCCTTGATTGTGCTCAAAGGTTTTAAAGATTTGGCAGTTAGAAATAAACATCTCTCTAACCAATAGTTGTTGAGAAAGAACTATGTGCTAAATACCATGCAAGACTCCAGGTATATAATTTCTGCCTTTAAGGAGTTTAAACTCAAGTTTGGAAATATCATATATTAACGCATATATGTGGAATCTAGAAAAATGGTACAGATGAACCAGTTTGCAAGGCAGAAATAGAGGCATAGATGTAGAGAAAAATGTATGGACACCAAGGGGGGAAAGCGGTGGGGGGGGGCGTTAATTGAGAGATTGGGATTAACATTATACACTAATATGTATAAAATAGATAATAAGAAAAAAGCATATATATATATATATATATATATATATATATATATATATATATATATATATATTTGGTCATTCAAAAAAAATAAAGTCAAATTTCTTAGGAGGAAAGTTAATTGATCATTAAAATCCAGTCATTTAAATGATGTTATAGAAGAAAGCATGGGGTGTCATGACACCCACATTACATCTTGTCGTGAAGGATAGGACAACTCCATCAGATCTTATATCATGAAGACTTCTAGAAGAGGTGGCTCTTGAGATGAGTTATGGCGGATAAGTTGAAATTTAATAATTAAATAAGAAATAAGCAGAATATTCTTGTTGGAAAGAATAGTATGGACTTTCATGCACAGCATAAAACACTATATGAGATGCTGTTAGTGCCCCACCCATATCCAGTCCAAGCTCAACTCCAGTCTGTGCAGATTGTATCTTAGGGCAAGCCTCTGTGATTTTGTTTTGTTTTTGAGGGCTCTCTCTTCACATGTGCACCATGCGGTAGGCAGAAGTGTCAGGGAATTAGTGCACCAGAGAACAGTCCCCCGGCAATGATGAATTGGAATTGAGTGACCAAAAGCATAACATCCTTTCATTTTTTAATTGAAATATAATTGATGTACAATATTATGTTAGTTTCAGGTGTACTGCATAGTGAAATGATCACCACATACATTACAAAATTATCACCACAATAAGTCCAGTAACCATTCGTCCCCATACAAAGTTACTAAAATGTTATTGATAAAATTCCTTATACTGTATATTACATCCCTGTGACTCATTTACTTTATAACTGGAGTTTTGTACAAACTAGTCCCCTTCACCTGTTTCAGTCCCACTCCACACCTTTTTCACAACTGCCCATTTGTTCACTGTATCTATGAGTCTGGCTTTGTTTTTTTCTTTTGTTTTGTTTTTTAGACTCTCCATATAAGTGAGATGATACAATATCTGCCTTTCTCTGTTCGATATACTTCACTTAACATAATACCCTCTAGATCCATCCATGTTTTCACAAATAGCAAAATTTCATTTTTTATGGCTGAATAATATTCCATTTATATATATATATATATATATATATATATATATATATATATATATATATATCACATTTTTTATCCATTCATCTACTGATAGACACATTTGGGTTGCTTCCAAATTGACTATTTTAAAGAATGCTTCTAGAAACATGGGGTTGCATATATCTTTTCAAATTAGTGTTTTTGTTTTCTTCTGGTAAATACCCAGAAGTGGAATTCCTGAGTCATATGGTAGTTATATTTTTAACTTTTTGAGGAACATCCTTATTATTTTCCCTAGTTGCTGTACCAATTTACATTCCCACCTACAGTTCACAAGGGTTCTCTTTTCTTCACATCCTCCCCAACACTTTTTATTTCTTATCATTTTGATAATTGCCATTCTGACAGGTGTAAAGTGATATTTCATTATGGTTTTAACTTACATCTCCCTGATGATTAGTGATGTTAAGCATCTTTTCACATGCTTGTTGGCCATCTGTATGTATTCCTTAAGAAAATGTCTATTCATGTTCTCCGAACATTTTTTAATCAGTTAGTGTTTTCCTGATACTGAGTTGTGTGAGTTCATTATATATTTTGGTTATTAACCACTTATGAGATATATCATTTGCACATACCTTCTCCCATTCAATAGGTTGCCTTTTCATTTTATTGGTGATTTCTTTCACTGTGCCAAATGTTTTTAGTTTGATGAAGTTCCATTTGTTTATTTATTTATTTATTTATTTTGCCCTTGACTAAGGAGACAGAACAAAAAGTATATTGCTAGGAACATTGTCAAAGAGCACACCAATACTGCCTATGTTTTCTTCTAAGAGTTTTATGGTTTCAGATTATACAGTTAAGTCTTTAATCCATTTTGAGTTTATTTTTATATGGTGTGAAAAAATAGTCCAGTTTGATTCTTTTGCTTGTTGTTGTCCAGTTTTCCTAGTGCCTTTTATTGAAGAGGCTATCTTTTTCCCATTGCATATACTTGCCTTTTTGTAGATTAATTGATCATGTATGTGTGGATTTATTTCTGGGCTCTCTACTATGTTCCATTGATGTATATGATTGTTTTTGTGCTAGTACCATAATGTTTTGTTACTGCAGCTTTGTAGTATAGTTTGAGATCAGGGAGCATGAACCTCCAGCTTTGTTCTTGTTTCTCAAAATTGCTTTGGCTCTTGAGGTCTTTTGTGTTTCTATACAAATTTTAGAATTATTTGCTCTAGTTCTGTGAAAAATGCCATTGGCATTTTGATAGAGACTGCATTGAATCTGTCAATTACTTTGGGTAGTATGGTCATGTTAACAATATTAATTCTTCCAATTCATGAGCAGGATATATCTTTCTATTTCCTTGAGTTGTCTTCAATTTCTTTCATCAATATGTTACAATCTTCTTAGTCCAGGTCCCTTACTTCCTTGGTTAGATTTATTTTAGATTCTTAATTCTTTTTAATGCAATTGTAAATGAGATCATTTTCTTAATTTCTCTTTTTGATAGTTTGTTGATAGTGTATATAAATGCTACAGACTTCTGTCTATTAATATTAATTGAAAATTAATATTGTATATTAATTTGTATCCTGAACTTTCCTAAATTCATTGATGAGTTCTAATAAATTTTGGTGGCATCTTCAGGATTTTCTTTATATAGAATCATGTCATCTACAAACAATGATGGTTTTACTTCTTTCTTTCCAATTTGAATTCCTTTTATTTATTTTTCTTGTCTACTGTGTCTAGGACTTCCAATACTATGTTGAATAAAAGTGATGAGAGTGGGCATCCTTGTCTTGCTCTTGATGTTAGAGAAAATGTTTTTAGCTTTTCACCATGGAGCATGATGGTGCTGTAGGTTTTTCATATATGGTTTTTATTATCTTGAAGTATGTTCCCTCTATACCACTAAGAGTTTTTAATCATATATGGATGTCGAATTTTGTCAAAAGCTTTTTCTGCCTCTATTGAGATGATCTTATTTTTCTTCTTCAATTTGTTAATGTGGAATATCAAGTTGATTTTTTCACAGATATTGAACTATATTTCCATCCCTGAAATAAATCCCACTTGACCATCGTGTATGATCTCTTCAATGTATTGTTAAATTTGATTTGCTAATATTTTGCTGATTATTTATATATATATATATTTATCAGTGATATTGGCCTATATTCATTTTTTCTATTTTTTTGGCAGTGTCTTTATTTTTGCTATCAGAGTGATGCTGACCTTGTAGAATGAGTTTGGAAGCATTACTTCCTCTTTTATTTTTTGGAATAATTTGAGAAGGATAGGTGTTAACTCTTCTTTAAATGTTTGGTAGAATTCACCTGTGAAGCTGTCTGGTTCTGGACTTCTTTTGTTCAGAGTTTTTCTCTTTTATTTTTCTTACTGATACAATTTAATTACAGGCAATTGTAGGGACTCAACTTTCTGGTGCAGGACTGCCATGTTGGGGTGTCCAACATGGGTCTCAGACAATTCACTTCTTGGGGAGGACCTCTATGATTATGATATTCCTCCTGTTTTGGGATCACTGACCTGGAGAGGTGGGTCCCTCCTATCTGTCTCATTGTGGGTTCTTTCTTTATGTATTTAGTTGTGGAAAATCTTTTCTGCTAATCTTCAAGTCATTCTCATATACTTTCTCAGTAAGTAGTTTTAATTCTGATGTGTTTCTGGGGGGAGATGAGTTCAGGGTCTTCCTACTCTCCCATCCTGACCACATCTCCCACCTTCCTTGCAGTTTTGGTGGGACAACTCTGAGGTGTGATTTTTTGTATGTCTCTCATACTTCCCCAAGAGTATAGCCTGTCATGGTAACCTGCTCTTTTATACAATCTATACTGCCTTCATTTCCTTCCTTATTTCACTTATGTACTTCCCTTCATATGCTTCCTGGGATACATTTTCAAATAAGTCACTTGTTCTTAAATCTTTATCTAAAGGTTTTCTTTTGGGAAGAGTCAACTGGACACAATGTCACCTTGTAACAGCCCAGTACGACAGGAATGAAGAGTATGGGTAAAATATTGCTAAAAATCTCACACAAGGTAAAAACTTAAAGGAAATGGGGACACAAATGCACAAATACACATATATACAAACAACACACAGGGAAATTAAAATGCCAAATCACACTATATATAATAATAGTTAACATTTATTAAGAACTTACTATATGCCAAACACTGTACTAAGTGTATCATATACAGACTTTCCGTTTAACCCTTACAAAAATTTTCTGAGAAAACTTCTATAATCTTCCCCATTTTCCTGATGTGGAAGCTAGTCATGGAATAGTTAAGTGCCATACAACAAATGGTAAACAAGTAGTCCAGAATATAAATACCTCAGTTAGATAGTTTGAAGAATGTTGAGTCTTCAAAAATAGAAGGAGGAGAAAAGGTGAGGAAGCAGAAAGAGTTTGAGCATGTTGAAGAACAATAAGGAAAGTCTAACCCTCAGGCATAACTTTGAAGGAAGGAACTATATGAGGGGGGAAATGTCCTCATTGATAGAGTTATGATAAATTGTAGTAAAATAGTTATAATCATCATGTATTTATTTTTTTGTCAGGCACTATACCATGAGGTACTATACCATCAGGCACTATATTGTAAGAATATCTTATTCTTACAAAAATATTCGGTGCTCTTATTACTCACACTTTATTGAATATAAAACTGAAGACTAGTGATTTTAAGAGAGGACATGTAACACCTGAGGGGCAGAATGGTACTTTAGACCTCTTGGGTTTACACTATCTTCTATCATCTGTTGCCTTTCTGGCTGCCTATTTACATTGCTCCTCTGAAGATTTTATATATCAATGTATAAAGTTGATTAAAGAAAAGAAAAATTTTATACCTTATACTTTAGTAGTAGAGCCATCTACTTAAGTTTGTTACAATTTTAGCATAAGGATAAGCAAAATGAATCACAATCATCTCATAACAGGAGAGAGAAATTAGGAATACTCTAAGGCTTTGTACTACACATAAAGTGGTATAGTGTTATTTCAAAGTGGACTTAGATTAGTTTAAAATGTATATTGCATGTTCTAGGGATAGAATTATTTGGTTTAAAAAGTATAGTGATGTGGCCTTCCCTGGTGGCGCAGTGGCTGAGAGTCCGCCTGCCGATGCAGAGGACACGGGTTCGTGCCCCGGTCAGGGAAGATCCCACACGCCGGTGGAGTGTCTGGGCCCGTGAGTCATGGCTGCTGAGCCTGCGCGTCTGGAGCCTGTGCTCCTCAACGGGAGAGGCCACAACAGTGAGAGGCCCGCGTACCACAAAAAAAAAAAAAATATATATATATATATATATATATATATACTCAAAATTAATTATTGACTCAAATGTAAAATGCAAAACTATAACACTTCTAGAAGTTAAAGGTAAAATGTTAATAACACTAAGTCTTGCAAAGAGTTTTTAGATACAATATCAATAACACATTCCATGAAGTAAGTATTGCCAAGTTGGATTTTATTAAAATTAAAAATTTTGACTATGTGAAAGACATTGTTTAAAAATTGGAAAAAAAGTCATAGACTAGGGAAGAATTTTCAAAACAAATATCTGATAAGGTTCCAATACCCAAAATATACAAATAACTCCTATAAATCATCACAAGAAAATAACTCATTTTAAAAATGAGAAAATTATATGAACAGACACTTCATCAAAGAAGACATTCAGATGGCAAATAAGTATAGGAAAAGATGCTTAACATGCCTTTTCATTATAGAATAGCAAATTAAAACAGCTATGAGATATGACTACACATTTATTAGAATGCTTAAAATAGAAAAAACCTGAGAGTACCAATTCCTGGCAAAGATGAAGAACAGCTGGAACTCTCATCTATTACTCTTGAAAATTCAGAACTGGGGCTTCCCTGGTGGTGCAATGGTTAAGAATCTGCCTGCCAATGCAGGGAACACGGGTTGAACCACTGGTCTGGGAAGATCCCACATGCTGCGGAGCAACTAAGCCTATGCGCCACAACTACTGAGTCTGTGCTCTAGAGCCCGTAAGCCACAACTACTGAGCCCACGTGCCACAACTACTGAAGCCCATGCACCTATAGCCCATGCTCTGCAACAAGAGAAGACATGGCAATGAGAAGCCTGCGCACCACAACGAAGAGTAGCCCCCGCTCACCGCAACTAAAGAAAGCCCACGTGCAGCAGCGAAGACCCAATGCAGCCAAAAGTAAATAAATTAATTTTTAAAAAAATTTAATTCAGAATTATAAACTCACTTTGCAAGACTATCATAGTTTCTTACAAAGTCTTACCTTATGATCAAGTAATTATGCTCCTAGGTATTTACCAAATTGATTTGGAAATGTGTGTTCCTGCATGTGAATGTTTAAAGCAGCTTAATTCATAATTGCCAAAAAAATGGAAGCAACCAAGTTGCCCTTCAATAAATGGATAATCAACTGGTATATACCTGTGGATAATACCATTCAGCTATTTTAATATGTGAGCTATCAAGCCATATAAATACATAGATGCATTTAAAGGCATACTGCTACATGTTAGAAGTCCATCTGAAATGTTACATAATATATGGTTCCAATTACATAACATTCGGGAAAGGCAGAGCCTATAGCTACAATAAAGATAGTAGCAGTTACTAGGAGTTTGAGGGGGACAGAGGGGTGTTGAATGGGTGAACACACACAGAGGATTCGTTAGGGTGGTGAAACTAAGTGTGATACTGTAATTATTCAGAAAAATTCCAAATAATTCATGTAGTTACTTTGCCCTTAAGGAGGTGGAGATTTTCACTCCTTAAGTGTGAGAAGCACATAGTAACCTCCTTCCAATGAGTACAGCACAGAAAGGGGGATTAAAAAAAGAGACCTTACGATGGAAAAACCTGTCAAAACTCATCCAGGAGATCAAGGTTAACATAGTCATAAATTGCATTGATGATACATATCCTTGACGTAAGTTGATGAAGGGCACTTCACCTTCCTGGCCTCTGTGGTTTTCCTCCCAGAAACACATATCTCCAGTCTTATCATGGGAGAACATCAGATATATCGCATTTGAGGGATGTTTTACAAAACACTTGACCAATACTTTTCAAAAGCATAAAAGTTGTAAAACACAAGGAAAGTCTAAGAAACTGTCAAAGCCAAGAGACTTAAGGAGACATGGGGAATAAATGTAATGTGGTGTTCTGGAAGGGATCTTGGAACACAGCAACAGCAAAAAACATATTAAAGAAGAACTAAGGAAGTGAAAAAGTACCAACTTTATTGATGATAATGTATCAATACTGGTTCATATATGGGGCAAACGCACCATTCTAATGTTAAGATATTAATTATAAGGGAAACTGCGTTTGGCATATCTGGGAACTCTCCCTACTTTCTTCACAATTTCTGTTACTCTAAAACTCAACTATACTCCAAAAACAATTAAAAAGTAAATAAAAGCAGACTATTTTAAAAACTGTTCTAAAAAAGAAAGTTTATCAAAAAAATACATGGGGCTTAAGTAAAATATGGAATTATGGGTGCAGCATTCAAAAACTTTTACAGTAACACATTAAAATTAAAAGAGTTAGGCAACTTCTAGGAACAGCAGTACAATTTGCCATATCTCAAATGGCTAAGAAATGCCTAAATACCACAATAAATTGCTCTTGACCTCAAAAAGGACCTAAAGTTCCCTGGGGGAAAGGAGCACACATTCTCTCATGGCCTACCTGCTGGACTCCCATATCTGCCACCTTGTGTGCTAAATAAAAGAGAAATAGAAATAGAGAGAAAAGAGAGAAAAATACAGATGAAAAGAGAGAAAAAATGTAAGCTGATTAAAAAGTGAGATAAACTAAAAAGAGAGGAGGGCTCAGGCTCCATACAAAGGGTTGTATCTTGTGAGCTATTGTGATTTCCTGGAAGGTGGGTTAAGTGAAATTGGATTGAATGTTTTAACGCCAGATGCAGATGCATGTGTCACATAACTGAAGGGGTGAACTGGTGTGGCCATAGCTGGTAGATGTTGGAGGCGTGTGTGCGCACATACGTGTTTCTATGCCTGCCTGCACCTGTACATCCACATCTTATACATGCCTACTTAGTTCAGCTGGATGCCGTTTTCTGCATTTTTCTAGTGTTTCTTGCAGACAAATCATGCCTAAGCAAATGTGAAATTCAAGCTATGCTCAAATTGCTTTCTAATATATTAAAAGCATTGGAACAAATTCACATTTTCAAAACAAGCTGGCTGTACAAGGAAATATGAATACAAATATACATTCTTACGTCCTTTGTTACATAAAAGTAACTTACTTACTGATTATACTCTTCTGCTTCTTGCTTTTTGTTTGGGAGCATTCAAGATGTCTAAGGCTGACCAGGGTTAAAAAGTGATATTTCAATGATAAATACCTGTATTAGGTTTGACACTGTACAATCTAAACAGTATTGCTAAACATTAACATATAAGTTAGATACTGATGAGCCTTTCTTAACACCTGAACTACCTGTGTGGCTTTTTAAATAGAAAGGCCTCCAAGCCCTTCTTGAAACCAGTGTTCTTCAAACTTCATTGGCATAAAGCTATTTTGGAATATTTATTAAAAATGTACATTATCTTTTTCCCAGAACTGTTGAAGTAGAATCTTAGAAGATATATGTGAGGTCCAGAACCTATGTATTTAACAAACACATAAGGTGATTTTTATGCAAAGTAAATTTTAGAAACATTGGTTTAGACCCACTGAATCAGAATAGCTGGGCTGGTGTTCCTATGTCTGCATGTCTAATAACCACAACTGATGATTATCATGAACATCCAAATTTGAGAAGTGTTTTTTTTACATCACAAACTTAGCTCAGGAAAAATCTTACGTCCCTGAAGCCTATAACTATGATTTCTCTGGTCCATTGTTTTGCCCAGATGATCATTTAGCAGAATGCTCAATTTTAACACTTTTCCAGTGAGAGCTAGAGTCAATTAGAACAATATAGTAGAAGTGTATTTTAACAACCCAAAGCATAAACGATTTTCCTAAAACTTACTTGTAAAAATCAGGGTAGAAGAAAGCATAACATCTCTGGAGGGTAAATTGAATTGTGTGTATCTCCTTTGCTACATCTGGAAGCTTGCTCTTTACTGTTCTGGACTGCTTGGCTGTCTCGAAGTGTGATTCTGTTCCATTCATTGTTGGCTGGGGTCTGGCTAAATGGTTTGCTGATACTGAAATCATACCAACTGTTCAGATTTCCTTGTCACCATTTTAAAGGATTCTTTGTCTTTCTCTTTTATTTCTATCCTCTTGCACTCCTTTTTTACCTTATTTTTTTAAACCAGCCACCTATAAAGAATGTGAACTCCCATCTGCTCAAACCAAGCAGAGGCTAGACCAGATGTGACCTGCAGTTTGCTGAATGGGAAACAAACACAAGGAATGGAGCCGTCTGCCATCTGTTGATGCAGAAAGCAGCAGGGTATGCCTGGCATTTCAACAGGGCTTCCCCCGCTGGGAAATTGAAAGAGAAAAAGCATTTGTTTCATTTTTCCCCTTTCCTGACCTGACAGCTCCTTTGAGCAAAGTGGAGAGATAGAAAGGACATCTTGCCATGAAGCAGTGACAGCTTATATCTAAATGGTGGAGCTCAATAAATAAACTCTATTTTGCATGCTAAGGTCTACACTTGCCTCGCCTCAGTGGAATTGAGCATCTAATTTCTGTAGTTGTCAGAAATGCTGCAGAATGGCAGGTTCCCTTCTTACCAATTCCTAATCAGTTTTTCTGCTTTTTATCCCTGAATGCCACGCAAAAGGCTCTTGGGGGAGTTAAAGGTAATGAGGCAGGTGTTAGCAGCAGATACAAACAAAAGGAAGAATTTCTCCTGTATGCGGAGTCCTGGTCTTACAAGGTCAGAGACCATCTGGTTCACATTTTCAGAAAGGGATGGATGTAATCGAACAAGTTGCCCCGGTGACATAGGCATGTTAACTTGGACCCCTCTCTCTCCTAGCCTGATTGTGTGAACTGTGCCATTCCATTCAGATACATGACACTGAGAAAGCAATTTCCTTCCTTGATGCATACTCTTAGTAAAGGTCTCTCTTGGTCACCAGGGTGAACCATGATGAATAAAACACAGTCCCTGGTGTCATGAGGCCTGTTGTGTAACAAAATGTATATTTTTAAAAATATACTTAAAAGAAAAGAAACAGTTATGAAGATGTCTTTTTTTGTTTACTAATGGAGGTAAGCCTGGATTTAAAAGTGTTTTCTCCTAAGGAGGGTAGCTGGATCTTCTTTACGCTCTTAAGTCATTTATTTACTAAATACGATCTTTGACTATTTCAGAAATTACCCCTGCCACAGAATTATCATTTTAATCAACACCAAGTAAATGTAAAATTGCTGTTAAGATGAAATTTACAAACTGAAATAGTAACAATCCTATTTTCAATGGGGATGCTCTTTCAAATGAACAAAATTCATAATCAGAACTCTAGAAACTATGTTTTCCTCATATTACCATACTGTGCAATAAGAATTTTCAGTAAGGGGCAAGTAAAATGCTTTTTTCAAACAGTCTATAACTTTCAAATGAAAATCTCCTAAGTGTCGATGTATTTGGTGTTCAAAAATGGGAGTGGTTCTCTTCCCTAAAGTCCTTGTTTTCCCCCTTATAGAGAGAGCTATATATAAACACAGCCACGTACACATAATAATATTTTTGATGCCTGTTAAGTCCAGTAAGAGAACAAATGCTATACAAGGGATCAGAACCTACCTCAAAGAGTAAAAAATATCATACCTGGAGGTAACCTCATGAGTCATGATTTAGTATTTGTTCTAATACTTTTGTTAAGGAAGAAATTATTCACAGATTTTTTTTTAAAGCCTGTAAAGTAAATGCCCTGTAGTTATGGGTTATAATTTTAAAACAAACTCCTATAAAATTCTATATTATTTAAATCATGAACTAAATATGTGTTGTTGAGGAAGAGGGTGATTTTCCAACTAAATCAGGCATTTGGAAAATTCACTAGACTCTGATGGGACCAACACCCATGAAAGCACAGTGTCAGCTCATCTGCAGCGTTCCTGCCTCTGGGAAGTAGCTTCTGTAAGTAGTCTAGGTGACAATATCACTTGTGTTCTCAATTAAGATCTTTTTTTTTTTTTAACATCTTTATTGGAGTAAAATTGCTTTACAATGTTGTGTTAGCTTCTGCTGTATAACAAAGTGAATCAGCAGTATGTATATATATATCTCCATATCCCCTCCCTCTTGTGTCTCCCTCCCACCCTCCCTTTCCCAACTAAGATCTTTAACTTTGCTTATAGATTACTGAAATTTCAGTGAGTTATTATAATGTGTTAAACAATTATCACTGGCCCTATTTTCCCGCGTCTATAAGAGCACATTTACTGCTATTCCCAAATGGCTATCCCTCAGAAAGTTGCCAGTTGTTTCTGAGACTTCAAAATTCTGGTTTCGTGTGTGCTAACATAGAGCTTATCATTCTCAGGCTCCACATACTGTTTCTTCATATTTTTTTCTTTTCCTTAGAGTCATATTGTCTGCTCTTAAATGTAAAATAGAAAAGCTCGTTATAATCAGCCTTTATCAAAAATGTCATTTTCAAAGTAATGCTGGTCTTTAGGATTGCCAGATAAACTGGGGGATCTGGAGGGAAGTGGGGAGAAGGGCTTTCTCTTCATGTGTGTGTCATATATTGGCTCTTGGGTTGTGTAACACCTTGAGTCTTCTGTAGTCAAGGTTTCACAAAGTCTCTGCTAAGTTGGAAAGTTCTGTTTCTTTTACTTCTTTCCATGAAACTCAAAATTGGACATGGACTGAAATAGTATTTTTATTTATTCATTCATTTATTCATTCAGATCCCATTTATTGAGAATATACTGTGAACTGGGCACTGTTCTAGGTGGGCTGTGTGTGGGGAGCAAGGTACAGAAGCAAATACAAGAGACTAAAATCCCTACCCTCATGAAATTCACATTAGTGGAGGAGACAGATGAAAATTCTATAATAAATTAATAAAATGTAAAGTACATTATATTAATATGAGTTATTAGGGAGACAAACCAGGTGCTATGCTAGGTCCCGTTTTATATAGGGAATAAAGGAAGCCTTTATGAGCAAATACTATTGGTGTAGACTTGGAGATGGTGAGGAAGTGAGTGAAGTGGATGTCTAGGAGAAGATCATTCCATGCGGAGAGGACAGCAGGTGCTATGACCTTGAGGCTGAAACTTGCCTTGTATGTTCAAACAAGAGTGGAATGCGGTCGGTAGTGAATATGAGTCCAACTGGGACAGGGCTCAAACCCTGGACGGCTTTATGTGCCATGGTAAGGACTTTCACTTTGCCTCTGGGTAAGGTGAAGAACCATTGGAAGGCACTGAGCAGAGAGGCAATAGGATCTGATCTAGTCTTAATAGAATTATGCAATATTGAGACTAGAGTAAATGTGCTCAAGGGTAGAAGCACAAATTCAATTTGGAGGTTGGAGCAAATAATGGAGCAAAAGACCATGGTTCATGCGAACAGGACAATAGTCCTAAAGATGGTAAAAAGTGGTAGAAGTTTGGGTGTATTTTGAATAAAAACTCCCACATGATATGCTAATTGATTGGATGTGGTATATAAAGGAAAAAGAAGGAGGAGTTACTTCACAGTTTTTGACTTGAGCCACTAGAAGAAAGAAGTTAGCTGCAAACTGAGACATAAAAGGCATGGAAGGAATAGTTTTGGAGGAGAGGAACAGATTTGAAATTTGAATTTATGAAGGTCAAGATGACCATTAGACAATTAAGTGGAGACTACCATCAAGTAGAAGTTGGATTTAAAAGTCTATATTTCAAGGGGAAACTCTTCTTGGCTATATATTTTTTTTTTATCAGCATATAGATGGTATCTAAAACAAAAAAGTTAGATGAGCTTGCCAGGGGAGTGTATGAAGACAGAAAGCACAGAAGCACAAGGACTGAGCCCTGGGGCATAGCAATGGTGAAAGTTTAGGAACCTGAGGAGGGACTAAGTAAACGATTTCTTCTCTCAAAATGTTTTCACAAAGGGAAGAAGAAAATTGATCAAAAGCTGAAAAGGAAGGTAAGTTTAAGAATTTTTATTTTTAAATAAGATAAATATAAGTGATTTTATAATAATAGAAAGATCCAGTTTAAAGGGAACAAATTGATAAAAACAGATGAGAAAAATAATTGCTGGTGTGATGTCTGAGTGTGGAAAAAGAGATGGAATCTAATACACAAGTATTAAGTTTTAGTTTTACCAGGAGCACAGATATTTCTCGATAAGAACAGGAGAAAAGGCACAGCACGAGGATGTGGACACATATAGATGGCTAGATGTGTGGTGGATGTTTATAAAGATTGTTTGCCATTTGTTCAGTGAAATAGGAAACAAGGTAGTCAACTAAGAGTATGAATAGGGGAAAGGTCTTAAATAAAATAGTTTAAGGAGTTTGATGTAAGATGGAATAATCATTTAGATGACTTAGAAATTGAATAGATAAGTATAGTAGTTAGAGGCACCAATATGACTTATTTGCAATGAGTGATTATGAATTTAAAGTGAGAGCAGTCAGCATAGTTGTGTTTTTCACCACTCTCAATTGCTTGCCACTAATACAGGAACAGTGCAAGAGAAAAACTGATTAAAATTGGGGTTGTGGTTTCGGTAAAGTAAAAAATTAGAACAAAGCAAGGAATTTGAAAATGTCAGAGAAAAAATGCTTAGTGTAATTGAATATTGAATTTATGCTGAATAAGGAGAAAAGAGAGGATAATTATTGGAACCAGGGAGAGTTAAATATTGGAAGGGTAAATGAATTTAAGTGTTATATGTGTTGATTGCTGCAAAGATTGTTAGATGCAAGGAAATAGACTGAGTAAACTAGCTAGACAGAAATTTTTTATCAGAGAGTGGAGTTTCTGAAATTCAGTTTAAGGAGGGACTGAAGTTATGGGTAGGGACAATTTCTACCAGAGTATCATCATGAGATTGAGTAGTTTTGGTGGGATGCAAGACAAGAAAATCATTAATTTGAGGGTCCAGTTTGCTGGAAGTTTCATCGATGTGGATGCTGAAATCACCAAGTATTCTGGAAGAAACAGTGTGGAAAAAAGGGACAGTGATCTTGGAGCTAAAATATTCCAACAGCAAGAGAGAAGTGTCCTGGGAATTGGTGGATGAATTCTATAAACAGAGGTGGTGTATGTTGTAGCCTGATGCCATGAAATTCAAAGGTTGGTATTTTTATGGAGGAGGTAAGAAAGGTTGCTCTTTTTCCTTCAGGTGAAGTAGTGGGGGTAAAGCAAGAAGAAAAGTCAACTTTATATAGAGAACTCCAAGGGAAGATGAACCTCGGAGAATCAATTTTCCATTAGAGACAGATGATAAAGAAAACATTCAGATAAATTTTCTAGGATGTAAAGGATTTTGCTGATGACTGAAAATGACTATCAGAGAGCACAGAGGGAGGAATTCCAGAGTTAGGAAGAGATGAAATTATAGAGTCCAGTGGTTGACATCATTATCTGAATGACCTGTTTTTTTTATGGTGAGTGTTGTGAACATTGATAAAGGAAAGAAATAACTGTCCTGCTGATTCTAAGGCAGAGAGTACTGGTGACTCTGATGTCGGTTTATGGAAGTTGCCCTGTCAGGGTATATAATTCTGTGGTCCCACGTGACTCAGCTGATAGAAGTATAGCAGCTCCAGAGGGGAGTTTTCCCCAGAGAGCACAGACACAGTCTTATTTCTGTTACTGGGTTGGCATGTGTTGTGTCAAATGACTTCAACTGAGCTGGTCAATGGAAGACCTGGACCAGCAATCTCGTTCCTTGTGATAGTAAGCAAAGAATTGCAGACTACCACTTCAGGCTTAAGCGCAAAGCAAAGTTTATTAAAGCATATCTATACTCTCAGAGGGAGAGTGGGCTGTTTCTGCGAACTGAAACCAGCCTGTAAGCATAGTTGCACTCTCAGAGAGAGTGTGAGCTATTTCTGCAAAGTGAAACCAGCGCTCCTGTACAGGCTTAAGGGAGTTTATAAGGAGCGTTCTGCAAGGAGGCGGGGGTGGGGGTGGAGTGAGTGACAGGGGATCATTATTTGATTGACAGTCCCGAGTTATGTAACAGGTTCATTATTGCGTATGCTCCTTGATTCTCTAAGACATGCCCACCCAGGGCGGGGCAAAACCACATGCAGATTTTATTATAATGATGGTATAATGAGTTTGGGTTTACTATAGGTTATATGCCTGTCTGGTCTGGGCATGTGCATTCCGGGGGCATTGTCTCCTGTTACTGTGCTCCCTCTTTATCAGGAAAAGTTGCCCATCACCTGACCATAGTTTTGCCAGTTCTGGGTTCAGTCGGTGAGTGTCCCCAGATGGTTGGAGTGTGACTTGATTATTCCCCTCTTGTCTTTTCTCCACTGTCACCTCCTTGCTGCCAGTGTTTGACTAACGGCCTAACTATTTTCTGCCCGTGTAGGCTCACAGGTCAACAGAATCCTTTTAATTTCCCATATCATACCTGCCAGTATGATTCTCATTCAGACAATAAACCAAGCTTCATGGAAACAGGTGGGTGTATGTGGTGTTTATACTAGCAGAATAGATTTTGGCACTATAGACTTCTTTCTGGAACCACTGGCTTGATATCATTTTCAGGAAAACAAATACTGCAATTTTGAGAAATGTGTACATATCTATTCTCCAAGTATTTAAAATTAGCCCCAAAACTTTTTTCAAAGTTTCCTTGTGTGATTCATGATTTGGATAGAAGAGTCCAGATTTTTTTTTCACCATGGACAGGCCAACAATCAATTAGAAATTCTATCAAAAACCTAAGCTTGTACATCTTCTTGTTAGAGATCTGTTTTCCTTATACATAAAATTTCTTAAAACAGTGTTTTAAAAGAGGTTGAATTATCAGAGAATATCATCAAATGAAAATGAACTGCATGATTCCATATGGTGAATACAAGCACGATAATTAGTATCACTCACAATCACCCTGGAAACAGGTCAAGTCAGTATCTTATAAACTAGCATATGATGCTACTCATGCTGTCCTCTGTTATATACTCAGTTTCTGAATTTCTGGCTTGGAACCATCTCTTGGCTCATTTACACATACTCCCATTATTATGATATATTGCTTATAAAAATTACTATTATTATTTTCAGTATGTGTAGAGTTTTGTTTTCTCAACAGAAACTCTTCCTGAAGACACCAACATATGTTACCAGGAAATCCTCTCTGTTTTATTTAGTTTCTTCTAATGCTATAGCATTTTCTGAAATACTGTTTCTTAAGTCCCATCTTTACTTCACTCATCCCATTTGTCTACCAGTTTCTCTCTCTCTCTTTTTTTTTTTTTCCTGGAACACTGCTTCACTAGAAAGCACGGATTATAGTAGAGGTCCACGGACAGAAAACACTCTTTTCTCATTTTTGTTTTTCTTCTTGGTGTTCTTTATCCAAATTGTGGAGAAACAGGGACAGTTAACAGGGTACATTTAATGAGAAGGACGTCCTGAGCTACCTCAGATCAGATACACGCTGATCCTGGTGTGAAAGCCCAGGTTTGGTGGCAGAGATGACAGGATGATGGATCTGCATGACACACATGAAGATGCAAACTGTCAGGATGTGGAAACAGAAGTTAACCTAATTCCTTTATCATGACAGGGTGCTAGTTCCAAAGCTGAGGTGAGTACCCCTTTAAATGAGAGTCTGTAGAATCTCAAACTATTGGTGAAGTCAGTCATTTTTGACTTGCTATTTTCGGGAGTTGGTACAGTACTGGAGTTACCCTAAACACTTTGTTATTTCATTAGAAATTTACTGAAAGATAAATCTTCCTGCTTCTGCCCTATTTCTACACTGAAAAGGAGTGATCAGTCATCAGTGAGTGTGCTGCCGAAAAGTTTTGTAAAGTCAGGAGCCATTCCAAATGGGAATTAATGGGGAGCAAAAATGATCTTTTCATATTCTCAGGCTTCATGATGTATGACAATCTGTCTTTTGGTGGGGCTGCAAATCAATTAAGCATGAATGATGTATATGGTATAGAATGTGACCTTAACAAGTTGTCTTATCTCTGCCTTGATGTTTCCATCTGGTGTGTGCAAGGAATGTTCAGGTAATGCAGCAAAGGGGACAATTATGATTTCAAAGGGAACAGCCATTATGGGTCACTATCTTCCTGGGCCTGATAAGTTTAATCCAAGTTGCCTGGGAGGGAAGAACTCATAAAATACTTTATCTGAAGCAAGTGTAAAAATACTCATAAACTCAAAGGTTAATCACTGCACCAGAAGAATAGATGAAGGAGACAGGGCAATTTTATGTTTCTTTGCTGTGCTGCCCTTATTAATCACATTGTGAGCTGCTTTAAAATATGTACCTGCACTTTATTTTAAAAGCTAAATGGATAGACAGACAGACACTAAAAATGAAGTTGGAATGATGGTGCTATGATTTATCCATCTCTCTTTCTACTTGCCAGTATCTGCAGGAGATATTACTAAGGTCAGGATGTACATTTAGTTATATTTTTTAAATCTATTTTATTTTCAAGCCATACTTTTTACTATTATTTTTTTAAATTAATTTAAAATTCAGCGTTCTTATTTATACTGAGCTTATTTATACTCATTTATCTTTTGTGCAAGTGGTGTTATTTTAAGATGACACGTGGAGAGTTTGATCATCTGTGTAATGATCCCTTCAGATTTCACTAAACAGCACATAAGTGGATTGGAGAATTATGCTAATAGAGTTGTTGTTGTTAACTCAGCAAATGAGTTCCATTTCTGTCTCTAGATTTATGCAAGACATCTTTGGACACATTAGAGCATAAAGGATCTATACAGGTGTAAATCAGACAAAATACATAGGAAGTTCCCTGCATATTGTGTATACTGACGTGAAAGGATCAATATTAACACATAATTAAATAAATTTACTCTAGATCATTCTCATCTAAACCAGTGATTGGCAAACTTAGTCTTCAAAAAGATGAAATAATAAATATTTTCAGCTTTACAGGCAATGTGGTCTTTGCCATTGTAGTGTGAAAACAAACATTGATATTATGCAATTGAATGTACATGGCTGCGTCTCAATAAAGCTATCTTTAAAAAATACATAGAAGATGCAAAAAGGCTCTTGGGCTAGAGTTTGCTGAACACTGATTTAGATTATTTCTAAGAGTACAATAAATAAGATGTTTAGTAACTCCACCTTTTAGTTTACTACTTAGAGTGCATTTGAAAACTTTCCTTTTTTTCCTTTTGGTTCCTCTTCCAGGGTTATAAACTCAGGTACTTACAATGGCCAGGAAATAACTTAAATACATAAAACTGAAATGTTATAATATCATAAAGTGTGGTGAGCCTTGTGATTAACTTGAGGCTATGTGCTCTAATTCTTAAAAAAAAAAAAAAATGAATGGAGTAAGATTGGGCCCAATTTGCAATTTCTGCTCTATATAGCAGTTTGAATTTCCCTCTGCTTGTTATGCCCATATGATGGTTCTGAAGATCTCCTTGAAGAAGTTCTCATCCCTTCAATCTCCCATCTACTCATTGCCTCTCCACTAGTATTGGTGTGTAAAATGTACTGTTCTTCTCTCTTAAAATGTAAAGACATTTTTGAATTTCCTTGGGATGCAGTTGTTTCTCCCCACTAGACTGTCATCCTGAATTATGAAATATATTCATTCACATGGTATCTGATTCAATGAAAATCCAACTTTTTTCAAAGGGTATATCTTCTTCCTGCATGAAATGTCTTATGTGTATTCAGATAATCGTTGTCATCCCAAATGTTGTTATTTAAACTCTCACTATCAGAAATCAGGAATCAACAAATTTTGATATTGCTTTTTAATAAATTTATTTTTGGCTGTGTTGGGTCTGTTGCTGCACGCGGGCTTTCTAGTTGCGGCGAGCGGAGGCTACTCTTCCTTGCAGCTTGCAAGCTTTTTATTGTGGTGGCTTATTTGTTGCGGAGCACGGGCTGTAGGCATGCAGGCTTCCGTAGCTGTGGCTCATGGGCTCTAGAGCGCAGGCTCAGTAGTTGTGGAGCATGGGTTTAGTTGCTCTGCGGCACATGGGATCTTCCCAGACCAGGGCTCAAACCTGTGTCCCCTACATTGGCAGGCAGATTCTTAACCATTGTGCCACTAGGGAAGTCCCTCGATATATTTTTAAATGAAATCTTTACTATCTGACATCTCACTACCTGCTCTCTCAAACTCAAGAAAAAAATTAGAAAAATTAAATAATGTCATATTTCTTTATCCAAACTCACATGCTAAACTTGTGCTGCTCAAATAAGAAAGTCAATAGATGTGGGTAGCAGGGAATACTTAAAGTGTATGGTAGCTCAAGGCAGGCAGTGGAACTCTCTTTTATAACCCATTAGGGCCATCTCATAAGTTAATAATTGTCAGAAGCCCTTTAATAGCAACTTACTCCCATTTGATGACTTTGAAAATACATCTAAATTTGCCATGACCTACAGGAGGCTCTGAAAACAACTCCAGCTTAACTTCTGCCATATCCCCCCACTGATAATTCTACTCAAGCCACACTAGCCTTTCAGATGTGCAGACAGTCTTTCCTAGCTTTGACCATTTTACCTACTCTCTCTTCTTTCTGAAAAATTTCTCCCATTCTTCTCATGGTAGACTTCCCCTCCCACTTCAAGTCTACACTTAGGTGATGTCCTTAGAAAGGATATTCATTACCATTCTAGAAAAATACACCATTCATTCATTCAGTTCACAAATATCAACTAAGTGTTACTATGGGCCAGATACTCTGTGAGATACTAAAGATATGATGATACACGAGACATACTGAATTCCTACCTTCAGGACCTTACATTCCAATAAATCATAGAGCTCCCTGGGACTGCATTCTCCCAGTCTCCACTGCCTGGCTCTACTGAATAAAAACTTATTTTTAATTTAGCATGTAATGCAATCTGTAGTTTTTCCATTTGCTGATGTTTTTGCAACCATATACTACTATGAACTCTAGAAACTATGTCTCATTCACCATCAAATCCCTGGCATCTAGCACTGTGCCCGGCACACGGCAAGCATTTTATACTTGCCAACATAATGGCTGAATGGAACAAAAAGTCTAACTCTACTTTCCCGTGCTTCAATTTGACTCAAATTTTCAGTGGAACACTTCTCAAATATAATGTGCGCAGGTTGGTAAATGTAAATAGAGGTAAATTGTTTTAAACATACATATTGTGGTATATAGCAAATATTTATAAAATTAAAGTGGTTTAACGTACCATTTTACAACTATGTACAAATGAATCTGCAAACACTGAACAAAACAAAAAGTGTCAGCATGTATGATTTTATTTTTTTGTCCTGGTTTTCATCAAAGTCAATAGGCAATTCTTATATGAAAGTAGTTCCAATTCAGCTTGAATATAAATACGTTGAGATGCATTGTCTTCTGATGGGCAACACAGATTTTGACTGAGCATTGTATGTAGCCATTTTGATGTTTCATTTCTAAACTCATATCATTTGCTCCATGACCTTGATAAAAACCTTATTTGGATTCTTTACATGGATCTCATTTTTCACAAAAATGAAAAAGAATAAGCTGTGGGGTAGAGACAAAAAACTGCTTTCAAAGATCAGTTCAAAACCTAATTTTATCATAAGCATCTTTGGGTAGTATATTTTCCATTAAATGAAAATTTTTTTATTTTTTAACATTTATACCGTTTCTTCCATAGCATACAGATAATTATATATTTAGAATGTATTTTTTCTATGAGCAAATGATAATCTTTAAGGTTTGATAAAAGGAATTTAACATAGTTTACAGATAAAGGATGGTCCAGTTATTTTCATTTTGCTGATATCTGAAGGTCTGCAAAGCATAGATCTCATTTATATTAGTGACCTGAGGTAAAGTTTGACTTACAGTACCTAATAAATAACGTCATTTATATTTTATGCCACCATATTGAATAGTTCCAGTATGTTCTGTTTGGAAAAATGAGAACAATCCTAGGTATACTGCCAAACTTTAAACATAGCAATGATATGGCACAATCCTCTATCAAATGTAAGTCTATAATCAAAGCAGTCAGCAATAGTTTTGAGGAACTGCTCATCACCTTCTAGTTTCTCAAAAAGTTCAGATGTGCATGTTGGTAATAATTTTCTCAGGAACTGAAGTTTAAAATGAGTTCCATGAAATTGAAACAGAGAAAACACCCACATCACTTGCTCCCACTAATCTCTCAAGTGGAGCACAACTTTGGTTTTATGATTGAAGGAAGATATGAAAAATATTCAAAGGATCCAGAATATCAAACAAATTTGGGTATTAATGAGAGCAACAGAACAATAGTCATTCTGATATAAGGCTAAATTAGGAACATTACTGAGGCTAAATAGAAACTTAGATATGGGAAAATCCTTGTATCTTGAATCACTTGCCTAGTTCTCTATGTACATGTCAGATAGAGATCAAGGGATAGTTAAAAATGGGAAAGATTGTCTCACTGGAAACTCTAGTCGGTACTGGTGGACAAAGAACTCAGACTTAGGACCTCTGTTATGTAGGGCAAATATAAGGGAAATATTTACAACCTCTCCAAAGATCATGAAATTCTAGGAAATCGGTGTCAATCCAATGCCTATCAAGGACGATGATGATTACTATAAGTAGTATGTCTCCTGGTAGGAAACTTTATCAAAGCATCCAATGTGTGTTCCAGGTTGGATTAAGTTCTCCAGAGAAGCAGAACCACTGTAAAAGGAAATTTATTATGAGGAATTTGCTCTCATTATTATGGAAGCTGAGAAGTCCCACAGACTGCTGTCTGTAAGCTAGAGACTAGGGGAAATCTGAGTCCAAATGTCTGTGAACCAGGAGAGCTGATGGTGTAAATTCTGGTGGAGGGTAGAAGATAATATGAGATGTCTCAGCTCATCCAGTCAGGCAGAAAAAAGGGCAAAGTCTTCCTTCTTCTGCCTGTGGTGCTATTCAGATTCTCAACAGATTGAATAATGCCAACCCACACTGGGAAGAGAGGCCACCTACTTTTCTGAGTCTACCAATTCAAATACCAATCTCATCTAGAAACACGCATACACCCTCACACCCAGAAATAATGTTTAATCTGGGCACTCCGTGGCCACTCAAGTTGACACATAAAATTAATGATCACAGAAAGTGACCTGAGTATTGGAGCAATGACATTTCTTTTTTGCTCATTTACATGTTTTGTTTGGTGCCCAGAATAGGTCAGCACTCTATTAAGGCAACAGTGCTAACATTTATTAGTGGCTGCCCCAAAAACAGGGCATATAGCATCCAGGTTACAAAATTCCCTTTCTTCAAACTTTAAATATTTTTTCCACTCATTCATCTGCTGTCTCTATGCCTCTTCAATGCACATGAACTTGTGATTCCCAAATTTTATCTTTATGATTTGTTGTGAGACAGGTATTCGATTTCCCACTAAACTTGCATACTTTCTTTTTTTTTAATGTATATCTAAGAGTTTTGTGTTTTCTATTTTCATGCTTGTGACTCAGCATAATAATAATTTCTGACTTTTGTTGGATGACAAGTGTATGTTTTCCTTATTATAACATGCAACATCATATTTCAGCATTTGAAATGAAAGACATTTTAACATCATTGTGCTTATTTAATATTATGTTCTGCTTTATTTTTTTTTTTCTAAAAACCTGCCGTTAAATCATTAGTGCATCTCAAAATTGTTGGTATCATAGAATTTAGAAAATTTGATAACAAAATTTGGCTCACTTTAAGGCTGCATTTTTTTCTGGGTTCTGATCCATTTAGGGATACTGAATCTTTCTGGAATATCTTATTTTATACTTGGTATTTATTTCCTTTTTTTGTCTGCTGTTTTAAACTCAAAACAACCATTGGAAGCACATGGTACAACCAGAACCACACAACTGACCTTCTGTTCAGAGTTGAATTTCAAATTTTTTTCTTGTTTCTGCCCATGGGAAATAAATATAAAGCTTTCTATTTGTACATTTTATGAGCAGACACATGCCTAAATGCACACCCATGAAGGTCTTATAAATATATTTTCTTAGTAATATCAAACAAATTATTGAAGTCCAAGAATGCATGGCTTTTATCTGCATTTGTTTTTACTTGACATCACTTCTGAATTTTCAAAGAAAACTGGTGGACACTGACAGTTGACAGAATGGGCAGACAGTACCACCCATTCTGCTAAATACATCTAGGATTATGTTTGCACATATATTTAATTAATGAGTGAGCCTAAACAAATGGTTTTAATTTGAAATTATGGGAGGGTTTTTGTTGGTATATTGTGAATCTTTTACCAGTTGCTTTGCAGTTGCAAAATCACAGCCTGTAACTTGTAAATATTACCATGTATTAAGAGGAATGAATCATAGAGAGCAACAAGGGCCAATCTTCCTGCTTCAAAACTCCACCAATTCATCATCTCCCGGTGCACGTTAGAAGCTAAAACTTAAACCCAGCGCAGGTCCCTTGGTCTTAGGTCAATACTCTTCAGCTGCCACCACAGAGTCATTTTTTTTAAGTTGCCCCAAAATTACTCTTCTCAAACTCAAAAGAAACACACCCTCTCTTAATATTACATGTAGACTACATAACCATATCTTACTGAAATTTCTTTTTTAACATTTTTATTGGAGTATAATTGCTTTACAATGGTGTGTTAGTTTCTGCTTTATAACAAAGTGAATCAGTTATACATATACATATATTCCCACATCTCTTCCCTCTTGCATCTCTCTCCCTCCCACCCGCCCTATCCCACCCCTCTAGGTGGACACAAAGCACCGAGCTGATCTCCCTGTGCTATGCAGCTGCTTCCCACTAGCTACTGATTTTATTTTAGTATTATTATTTTTTAATCTTTTCCTCCTTTGAATTTGTCCTGCGTCTGGCATGTAGTACAAGTTATATTTATTTATTTATTTTTATTTATTTTTTTGGCTGTGTTGGGTCTTTGTTTCTGTGCGAGGGCTTTCTCTAGTTGCGGCGAGCAGGGGCCACTCTTCATCGTGGTGCACGGGCCTCTCACTGTCGTGGCCTCTCTTGTTGCTGAGCACAGTCTCCAGATGCACAGGCTCAGTAGTTGTGGTTCACGAGCCTAGTTGCTCTGCGGCATGTGGGATCTTCCCAGACCAGAGCTTGAACCTGTGTCCCCTGTATTGACAGGCAGATTCTCAACCACTGCGCCACCAGGGAAGCCCTAGCTACTGATTTTAAAAACAGTTCACTTCATTTTCTCCTTTTAGAAAAGTTAATCTTCATCTAATCACTTAAAGTAGAGCCATTCTCAGGGCCTTATAATGTACTTAAGCATCTCTTCCATATCACCAGAACCTTGAACCTGCCTCAATCTCTGGTCATTTCTGCCAATAAGATAAATGATCAGAATTTACCTTTAGCCTCTTTTAACAATTACTTTTAATTCATACTGATTGATTATAAATGCTTACAAATTGTGTGTAAGTTACATGGATAATGATTCAAGAAACACCTACCAGGTATAGATATAAGAAAAAAAAATACAATTCCTGTGTATAAATTCCCATGTGTGAACTTCCCAAATCCCATCTCTTCTTCCTCTCTCATTAGGTGACTACTATCCTGAATGTGGTTTTATTTAAATCTTGGATTTCCTCTATAGTTTTACCACATGTTTGTATCTATAAGTAGTATATTATTTAGTTTTGCACAGACTTTTTGTTACATATAAAAGTAATAATAGAGTATATTTTCTTATGTCCAGAGCTTTTTTGCTCAATATTGTAATACCAAAATTCACCCATGTGGTTGTATCTAGCTGTAATTCTTTTAAGCCATTGCTGTATGTAATTTCATTATATGAGTACATCATATTTTTAAATCCATTGAATTGTTGATTGATATATTGTTTCTGCCAGATGTTTTCTATTTCCAACAATATTTGTAATTGATATTCTTAAGTATTCATATCTTATACTTGTTTACTGCATCACATGTTCAAGTTTTTCTCTAAGAGAAATTTCTGGTAGTAGAATTGCTGAATCATACATAGGCACATCTACAAAAATTAGGCCTGCTTTTTTTTTTTTTTTTCTAACATGACTGTGCCACTCTGAGTGTTTGAAAGATTTAGTTGCTCAATATGCTTATTAAGTCTTAACAATGCTAGACGTTTTAAGTTTCCCAACCTATTGCTTTTAAATAATATTTCAGTGTTATTTCTGTTTATTATAATGATGCTTATCATCTTTACAGATGTTTATTAGCTTTTCAAGTTTCCCTTTCTATGAAGTGCTTATTCAAATTATCAATATGAGAAATAATGGAAAGGACATAATTACCAATCCTACACATACCAAAAAGATAATATAAAGATAATAAGAACAACTTTATTTGATAACTTAGATAAATGGGTGAATTACTTGAAAAATATAATTTGTCAAAACTTTTGAACTGAAAGATGATAAAATTACCACCTAACAATATGTATAACATACAGTTAAAATGGGACCTAAAGAAAAATTTAAACATTCAAAGTATATATTGAAAGAGATGAATTTCAACAACTTAGACTAAATATTTTTTAAGCTAATAGGAATATAACGCTAAAATAAACTTTAAGTTAAAATATAAGAAATAATAACTACTAGAGCAGAAATTACCAGGATGGACTATAAATATGCAAAGTAGAGAGGGTCACAAACAAAAAGTTTGTTCTTCAAAGAGAGAATCTTTGGTAAGACTAATCAAGAAAACAGAGAAAAAAAAAAAACAGCACAGAAAGCACATGAGGAATTAAAAAAGGGATATCACTTAACACAAATGCTGAAGTGATTATAAAAATGACTAAATTATCAACAACTGAATTACAGATTTTTTGAACTTTGTTGAAATGGATGTGATCTTAGAAATAAACAATTTATAAAAATAGATAAATGTAGAAACACAGAATAAGAATTTGAATCAGTAACTTAAAATTTTCCACAGAGCTTTCTATGTCCCAATGCCTTCAACATAGAGTTTTACCAAACATACAAGGAGTAAATCTTGTATCAACTCTTCCAGTCTTATATCAGCTCTTCCCGGAGAATAGACAAAACAAATTTGTTCACCGTCTCATTTCACGACTTGTATAAATTTGATAACAAAATTTAACGACAACAATAAAATAAATGAAACGTATAGAGCAAATTCCATTATAAAAGTAGATGAAAATGGATTAACAACACATAGTGAAACTAAATCTAGTGTCATATTAAAAAAAAAATAGCACTTTATGGCCAAGTTTGAACCTTAGGAAGTAAATCAACACATTAATGTATTAAAGAAGAAAAGTCATCTGATCACTTTACCAGCGGCAGAAGAATCATTTGATAAATTCAACAACCTCTCAAAAAAAAGTTTTTCACAAAATAGAGTAAATATTATGCTTGATGATGAAATATCATCATCTCTACTTTTTAAATCAAGAATAAAGCAGAGGGCTTCCCTGATGGCGCAGTTGTTGAGGGTCCGCCTGCCGACACAGGGGACATGGGTTCGTGCCCCGGTCCGGGAGGATCCCACATGCCACAGAGCAGCTGGGCCCAGAGCCATGGCTGCTGAGCCTGCGCGTCTGGAGCCTGTGCTCCACAATGGGTCAGGCCACAACAGTGAGAGGCCCGCGTACCGCAAAAAGAAAAAAAAAGGATAAAGCAGTTATGCAGTGATCATCACTTATATTAAATATTGACCTAACCTGTTGAGTAAAGTAAGAAATGAAGTAAAATTATTAGTAAAAGACTAATTACTCTTTTTAATAGTAAAAGCTTTATTACCCTTTTATTAAAAGACTATTTTTTCCTTTGTTCCTGTTATTATATAGTAAGATAATTTTAAAAACCTAAAGGGAACTAATTATAATATAATAGTCCTTACCTATATTTCTGAATATAAAATCAATTATATTTTAGTGTAGTAAACAAAAAAGGAATTAATAGTAAAAACTGCCCATCCTTTAATAATATAGTCTCTCTTTTTCCCTACACAGAAGATGAGCACAAACCACAACACTCCATTACTTACTTAATTGTTAGTGATTCTAATGTTAGAAGATGTTTCTCATACAAATTTTTAAACTCCATGATTACTTTCTATGCTATATACAAGGCTATGTAAAGTCAGTTAATTTTGGGGCAAAGTATAATTAATCCTCACAGTGTTTATAACTATAACAAAAAAAAACTTTACAATTGTAATTAAAGGAATACCTTTATTTATGAAGTTTCTATTTGACTTTTATGGTATCATGAGGAGGTAATAGTAAAGTGTTTCAAACCTTAATTTTATATTATCTGCTAAAAGGATAAAATATATATTCCTTATGTCTTCTACATATTTTATGTTGATATGTTTAAGTTTTTATAGACTTTTAAAATTATTTTTTCCCAGTCAGGAATATTCTACTAACCTGTCTTCTAGTTCATTAACCCTACCTTTTGCTGTGTTTAAAATGATTCTAAATCCATCTATTTAACACTTATTTTTTTCAGTTCTAGAACACCATTTTATTCTCTTTTATTCATGCAATTCCACTCGTAAATTTAAAAAAAAATGTCTCTTTACTTTTGGAATTTATTAATCATGTTTAAAGTCCTGGTTATGTAACTCAGATATCTGAATCACCTAGGGATATTCCCGTTGTCTATTATTTTCTTGCTTTTCCTTTTGTCCTACTGTCAGGCTGTAGGCTTGTCTAGGTTCATATTAAATCATCTTATTTTATTCCATTCAGTATAAAAAGAAAAGTCTTTCGAAAAAAAGCAACTACTATTATAATCATACTTTATAAATATTTTTGATCAGAGATTTGTTTTGATTTATATTAATTTGTAATGATTTTTGGATTGTCTCATTGATAATCTGAAAAATTATAATGACTTATCATTATGATAGTATAAACAGTTCTTTGTTGTTTCATTAAATCACAACATTCTTCCTAGCTAAGAAGGGAATCCAGACTCTAGTCTGTATTTCCTGTTTTTCTGGATTTGGAAGATAGATCTGGTATTAAAAATAGGATTTTTTTTTCCCTAAGCAGTGACACCTTGAGGTATATATCAAACCATTTTTCTTTTTAAAGTTTTGTGGGTTGGGAGGACTGGTTTATTACTTACTCATTAATAAGCCTAGGGTGGAGAGTGGTGATAGAATGTATGTATATCATGAAGTGAAAAAAAAAAACCCTGAGCTATATATATATAATTATCAAATTATTATGTAGTATACCTGAAATTAATATAATATGTCAGTTATATCTAAATTAAGACAAATGTTGAACTAGTTTTGTGCAGTGTTTCCACTGTTCTGGTATATGTGTGCATGAGCTATGAAATATGAATTGTGTAATTTCAGTAATACTGCCTACAACTTAGAAGTTTTTATATTTGTATTTATACCAGGTATTATGCAATATTAAAATAATTTGTGCTATTAATTTTTCTTAAATTGAGAATGACATTAAAGAGCAAGTACAAAACACCATGCCAAGTTGAGAGAAAAAGAGATATATTATATTCCAGCACTTTTAATGACACAATGTTGACTGTTTTTTGAACAAAGGACATTTTCTCTTTGCACCGGACCTCACAAACGATGTCTTCAACCCTGGTTAAGAGTGTTCATACAATCAATCCTACTGTGTATAATCTCTCCATGTAAATTACCTGGCTATGCCTTGCCTGATGTGTCTCTCTACTTTTGCAGACAAAATATGTTATGCAGAAATGAGTTGCAACACTATGGACTCTTTCTCTGGACTTCTATGATACTATGTAAAGCTAAGTGGACTTATAAGTCAATTTTTCCATGGAATAATCATAACTGGACAATAATTGTTTGAGTTTTGTTGATCAAACAATAACCTGACTTGAAGAAATCAATAATATTTTAATAGATAGAGGGACTTATCTGTTCTTCAGTGAAGTAGGCATTTCATCTCTTCCTACTATTCCTTTCAGGGAGGAAGTCAAGAGCTTAAGTTTAAGAGTGCGAGATGCATCACAGGACTGTTGAGACATTGGTTGCTTCCTTTTCTTATTAAGTGTGGCTTTACCTAATGGCCTCAATCCTCAGTTTATTCATTTTTAAAATGATGATAATAACACTGCCTTTTAGGGTTGTTCCACGTGAATGAGAATGTTTATATTAAGTGCTTGGCTCAACATAAATATTATTTTTATCTATTTACTTATCAATCATCTATCTAGTTATTATTAGAATATTACAGCTGGTGTAGACACACGTAGCATTCACCCAGACACAGACACACACTTGCCTTCACTGTAACACTCTCTAGCCTGTTCTTCCCATTCAAGCCTAAGTTCTGATTTCTCTCTCCGAGCTATTTTTTTTTCTCTGATATGAAGTATAACCAGATATCCCAGTGAAAATACACATGAATAATTTTACAAGACTGGAGAATTTAATGGCAGAAAAAGCAAATTGGGTTGATTTGTAACATTTGAGGAAGAATTCATTGGACATCTTTCAAATTACCTTGAAGACAGCTTAAGTTTTTATTAGTAAGTCAACCTTTTGAGAGAAGAAACTAAACATATGAAAATACCTTAAATGTTTTATTAAAATAACACTTCTCTTCTCTAGAATTGTACTGCAACAGCTATCTCAACTATTCAGAAAGTTGATCATCGAAGATTAAGCAGCCAAATAATTAAATTTTAAATATAGAAATGACAAATGAGAAAATTATTTTTCCACACAATACAGTTAAGTAGATTTTCAGAAAAACTCCTAGTAAAGGCAACACACCTAAAATGTTGGTTTAAAAAATAATTTACAAGTGTAGAAAAAAAGAAGTTTGAATGCTCCCCAATTTATCTTATGAGGTTAGTTATAACTTGACAATAAAACTCGATGTATATATTTCATCAGTAAAATGTTAATAGAAGGGATTATAATGAGAAACCAAATCCAGCAATGTATAAGCAAAATAAAATATCATGACCAAGTTGGTTTATTCCAACAATGTTAAGTTGTTTCAATATTAGAAAAATAAATAATGAATTTTACTACTTAAATAGAATAAAGAAGAAAAATAGGATCTCAAAAAATTCAGATTAGGGCATTCGGCACAATTTTAAATAATTATATAAGGTAAAATCTGATAATGTAATGGGAATAAAAGTGGTTTCCTTAACTTGGAAGAACCTACATAAAACATCATGTTCAATACTGGAATTTTATGATGATTATGTTTAAATCAAAAACAATATACAGATGATATAAACAGTTAGAACAATAAATGCACTTTTAAATAAATATAACCAGGTAAATAGATTTCCTCTACTGAATAGCAACATACATCCCCTGCAGTGGACTTTCTCTTTCCCTGTGTGGTATGTTTTCTTTTCCCCACATCATATATTTAAATATTATAATCGCCCCCAAAATCTGAGCAGACACAGGTATGGCTATACGATGCTTCATTTGCATTGGAACTTCCTATTTGGTAGATCAGTCTCGCAACATTGTATCAGAGTAATATTTTATTCATTAATGATGTAAGGTAGTGTTAAGAGAAAAACAAAATGTTTTGAAAGAGAAGTTTGAAATACTGAAACAATTGAAATACAGTTTCCCAAAATCCAATGAGTTTTTGAACTCTGTCTAAAAAAAATTATATTTGAATTACTCCCTAACCTGACAGGCTCCCATTTGAGGAATGGGTGTCTGTGATAATTAAATGCAGAATGATACAACCCAGCTATATCTGTGTGATTCACTGATTCCCACAGTCATTGGAGAACTCAGAGAAGAGCAGAAGGGAATCTTCAATACATAACTGATCCTTGGAGCTTTGTTTATTCTCCCCTTTCCATTCAATTTTTGAAGGCTTACACTACATTTAAGATATAGTCACTGGGGGTCACAACACAAACATCTAATTATACCTAAGCAAAATTAATAAAAATCATAGATTGTAGTACAGAACTAACCATTTGATAATGCTGAAAGAAAAACACTAAAATGACAATTGCATTATTAGAAGTAATATATTTTAGATTTATGACAAATTTGGTAGTTGGGCTGGACAAGGGAATAGTTTGAACTCAAATTTTGTATCTGGGTGGAATTTTCCTCATTTAAAATCATTATTAGCTTATGGTCCAAATAAAAGGAGTAGAGACCTATCACAGATCCCCTCTCAGAGTTGTTGTATGGTAAACATTTTTTGAATTGACAGTTTATTGTTCCTTAAGTAACTCTTCTATGTTATCAATAAGTATGAGTTGTTTTAAAAATATCTGAATAGATCAAAGACATAGCTGGAAAAGAACACCTGCAACTTCCCATTCTTTCTATTCTTCTAAATCCTTTGTGGGAAATTTCCAGTTTGGGTGGGATGTCTGCAGGAGTGGGATGAGATTCCTTTTCCTGATAGCTATGTAATTCTGCTAATTGTAAATGTGAGCTAATTTTAAGAACAGGCAAATACTGTTCACTAGCAGATAAAAACAATGATCATATCTCACGTGTTACTAATTGCTGGGTTTTATCAACAAAAGGAATTTGAAATGTAAACCCATGAGAACTTTTCTTCTTCTAATAATACAGAAAAGAAATTGAGAGCAATGTCATTAGCCATGATGGATGTTAATTCATCCTAAGAACTGTCTTAGTGCATAAATATAAGAACCATGAAGGCAAAAATGGCGGTTGTCAAGTCAGAAAACTTTTACCAGGGGATGCATACATATCTCTATGATAATAATGTTTCTTCCCAATGATTAATGCTAAAAAGTTTGTTTATTGGCATGTATCCCAAGAAATAAGACTGATAAACTAGAAAGGTCATCAGATTGTAACAAAAGACTTCTTTTACTCTTATGAAATACTTTTGTGTTTTTTTTATTCAAACAGAAAGTTACAAAAATTATAATCATCAATAATCGTCCTCATCAGTTCACTCAGTCCCATGTAATTAATTTTTTTTTCATCTTCATCTTTTGTTAGCACTTTTATGAGTTCATCAGTTTTCCATTAGAGTTCTGAAAATGCTTATTCATTCAGTTCAGCAGTATAGTCATTTACCAGAAACCTGTAGACCTGTCAAAAGACCTGTCAGAGTCTTTTCCATGAATTCCTTGAAGATGAAACCCTTTTATAGGAACACATTTGTAAAAGCATCAGAGTACACCCAGAACTGTCTGTAAATGACAAAAGACTTAAAAATGACCATGGTTAAAGATTTGATGAAAGTTCATAATAATGCAATGGACAAGGAAATTTAGTTATTTCTGAGATATACATTTTAAAGTAATAACTAGAATTCTGACTTATAACATTATACCAGAACATATAAGATTTTTAGAAATTTCATGTAATGTCTGCAACATTTATATTAACATATTTCCATACAAATAACCCAAAGAAAGTTTAGTATTAGTTGTTTTGTTTGTTTGTTTGTTTATATGAAATACTTCTTTTATTTTCTATAAAACAAAATTTATGTTTCTTAATTAAATTAATTTCTCTGAACTCTCATCTGAGCCCCGTTCACCTCCTTTATTGTGTCATTGATTACTTAAATGTATTTTTATTATTTTACCTTAGATTATTTATATTTTTTAATCCCTGTTTCCTAAAATTTTAAAGTTAGAAAAGCCATCCAGATCAGCTTATTGGTCCAAAACCAGGATGTTGGTAAGTAAGTGACTTGTCTAAAATCAAACTATTGTATCTGATTCCTAAATTGGAATTTTATAATGCTGTGGCTTGGCTCTTTTTTTTTACTTTATGACATTTTATTTCACCCATTTAGGTCATAAACAGAAATGGAAATAGCTAAAGATATGAGCTCCTCATGTCTCATTGTGGGCCTAGTACCTGGCACATAATGAGATTTTATTTATATATACATTTATTCAGCAAATATTATGAAGCACCTCTTATGGTTTAGGAACTGAATAAATTCGAAGAGGAAAAAATTTATTTCCGTCTACACTAACTCTAAAAGTTTTCATCTAGTTCCATAGTTTTAAATACAGTTTATATATCAATTGCTCCCAGATGTCTACCTCCAGCTCTGACTTTTTCACTGACATCAGACTCATATCCAATTGTCATATGGTTTTCCAATAAAGATGTCAAATTTTACACTTAATTTCTCTTGATGCCCCCAAACTTACTCTCACAGTTGTCTCCATCTCAGTAAGTCTATCCAGTTATTCAAGCA
Source organism: Stenella coeruleoalba (assembly GCF_951394435.1). Lineage (NCBI taxonomy): Eukaryota > Metazoa > Chordata > Mammalia > Artiodactyla > Delphinidae > Stenella > Stenella coeruleoalba. Next base: position 19,077,197 of record NC_137147.1, on the reverse strand, counting down.
AAAATCAAAAGGATACCTTTGAGTCCCGTCTGAACCATAGCCTCCACTTATAACCCATCAGCCAGTCCTGAAAGTTTTGTATTGAGTAAGAAAATACATGCAGTCTTCAGTCAGGTTGACTCAGTTCAAAACTAGACTTCACCAGTGTTAGTTACATGACATTTGGTCAGGTAATTGACTTTTCTATATATCACTTTCTCCATCTAAAATGAAATTAACAGTAATGTCTACCTCATATAATTGTTATAAGACTTGAATGGAATAATACTTGTGTTTAGCAGAACTTCTGATCATTAAGCCACAATTTTTTAAAGTAAGGCAGAGTCAATAGGAATTGATTAGAGAATGACAATGGGGATGAGGGAAAATGTGTTCACAGACACTTCTGCCTTTGGCAAGTCTCTGCCTTAGGCAAGTGGATGATTGGTGGTAACTATTTAGCAAGGTAAGCATCATGAGAAGAAGGATAAATTTGAGGATAATATGGAGCATGCTGAGCTGAGTTGCATCTGATATATGTAGGTGTAGACGTCCCATAAACTGTTGCATGTATGCAAGGCTATCCTGTTGCATAAACTCAAGAAGGATCATTCCCACTGCAGAAAGCCTGGACGACTGTAAGTGCTTAAAAAATGCAGTTACTTTAATTTTACTTAAATTCCACCTAAGGCAGATATTAAGAAAGATATAATTATTTCTACAAAATAAAAAAGAAGTAACTCTAATATTTTAGTCTCAGTCCAGCCTTCTGATATGTGTTTCATTTTTTTTTTTCCCACCGTCTCTTCAGTCCCAGGTAAAAAATGACTCATGCCCTTGGGAAAATATGCATATTATTTCTTTAGTATTCATACAGAGTATTTAATCTAACATCATTGATCTTATTCTGTCTATATGCATCCATATTTTAAAATACACTTGAATAAAAAAAAGCCATTATTTACATGCTTGGATAATCCTATATTTGCAACTGATTTTCAGGACAATAATGAGAGTCTAAGATGTGTTGAAGATAGAAACTGTCTTCTCTACTAAAGCTCTGCACACAAAAGGTACTGGATGATAGTAAATGCCAATAATTATACATTAGTTCACTTGTGAATTCATAACTTTAACATTGTCCTGTTAACTTCTCTACCACCTTTGAACTTCTTAGATGTACTACATAGTTTTTGCAATTGAAAACAATTGGTATGAGGGGAGGGGAGGGTAGATAAATGTACATATATAAGTAGAGTGAGAAATGGTCATGAGCTGTATAGAAATAACACATCACTAATGGAACATAAAAATGTCATTCCGTGGGTGGCAACTTAGCTGCTAAAATTACTCTGGGGAAGTAGAAGCAACTGCAATTTCCTCTGACCTCCAGGGTGGTCCAAATTTCTTTGGTTGAAATAATCCATTGAAAATGACTGATTGTGGAATCAAAAAGAAATAACACATATAGCAGTTAATATTCTTCTTCAGTGGGATAAATTGATCAATCATAAATGTATATTTTTAGGGAACTTATATGAAAGTGACACATGAGTGACACATGAGTTTCAATGTTAATTACATTTATTCTTATTACTCTTAACTTCTTTCTTATTTAGAAAGATAAAATACATGAAGATATTAAGAAAGATATAATTATTTCTACAAAATAAAAAAGAAGTAAATCTTATATTTTAGTCTCAGTCCAGCCTTCTGATAGGTGTTTCATTTTTTTTTTTCCCACCCTCTCTTCAGTCCCAGGTAAAAAATGACTCATGCCCTTGGGAAAATATGCATATTATTTCCTTAGTATTTATACAGAGTAATTAATCTAACATCATCTAACATCCCATTAATTTCTAACTGATTTCTTGTCCAGATGTTTGTTAAATTTTGCTTGTTTCTTCCCAGACAAATAAGCTTTTCACAATGACTTTGAACTCTCAGGTGGACCCATAGGCAGGAATATTAATATGAATCAACAATAAGGAAATATGCTTATCTAAAAGAGATGTATTCCATTCACATTTATGATAAACTATTCACTTTGTGGGAAATAGGATTGGATTGGTAACCAAATATGACCATGATTTTGGCTTTTTTTTTTTTTTTTTTCTGGAGGGAGTTAGAGATTTAAGTACTAAAAGGCCAAGACAAAGTGAAACAGCTGCTGTTCAGGCTGTCCTTCCCTGTTACTGTTCTCTGTACACAGTGCTCTTTCAGCAAATCACTGATGACCTTGGACAATAAGCATGGCAGATTAAGGTGGCATACTTTAAATAATAAGAAACTATTTGGCTACTCTAATAAAATTACATTTATTGACTCTAATAAAGATTCCATTTATTGCTCTCTATAAAACTGTTGTAATTTTCTATAGTATTATAGTATTGAAATTTTCTATAGTATTTCTATAGTATTATAGTATAGTATTATTTTTATAGTATTATGCTTTTTAAAAAAAACAAATTTGGAAGAACTGAAACTAATATTTCATATGGATAGATTATGAAAACAAATTTTGTTTTTTGCTTAAAGTTAAAAGAGTAATTACTTTTGGAGGAAAAACAACTGTACTTTTACTCACTTACTTATTTCTAGTTGGCTCTGTCTAGTTCATCCCTGTCCAGCTCACCTTTTAATGCAACTTAAAGTAATAAGAGTTTAGTTATGACTAAAGTAAATATAAAGTGACAAGATTCCACCCAGTTGAAAATAAATTTAACCAATACTTAGTCTTACCAGACAAAGTTATCAAATTCTAATCTTCAATAGGCACATCCTAATGTGTACTTGCCTAAGAGCAGTTTGGCTTGAACTAGAGTAAATGACACCTGCATTATAGCTAATCTTCTTTCAAAGAAGTTTGCCAATTGATTTGAATGACCTTGCTACCAAATAGGAATATTTAACCTTAGTAACTACCCAGTATAGACAAAGGAATTTACTTTTGATCTTCTATTAGGTAGAAAAATTATTTTAAAAGAGGTTTTGAAAAACTATAGTCTACAAAATAAGCAGATGATCTTTGCACAGGATGTGAAACTGTCAAGAAAAACATCTTTTATTATTCTCTATTTTTAATGTTTCTTTGTTGTTGTTGTTTTTACTAGGAAGGTATCTCAGTTTAGGATCTAAAAATCCATATACTATATGAGTGAAAATTGTACAAAAGTAAGACACATATTTTTCTGCTCATCTCAGTTGAGTAAGAGTCTACATGATACATCATCAAGGAATAGCAGTGTTTTTATTTCCAACCCAAAGATCTGCATTGAGATCTAACTATGATACTGAAGCTGACATCGACAGCTCCAACACTGGATTCAATCTTGGAGACAGAGTTGAGAGTGAAGTAGTAAAGAATAGCTTTCTTGTTTTGTCAGGCAAGGGGGGGCCACAGTGGGCTAACGCCCTCAAAACTGTGTGTCCCCATTGGGGGTGGGGTTGCTGATAAAGATCAGGGTGCCATGCAGGGTCCATATTCCTTTAATTCAGTGATCATCTGGCATCAGGTGATGATGGGTGAACTGTGACTTTCTCTGGAATGAAGAGTGCTTCAAGTAGTTAGCATCTTCTATTTGGTGGGGTTTTAGTTCTGCAGAGGAGCTCAAAGATACTGTAATGTGCATCCCTTGAAGTGGAACCAGGACCCTGCCTCCAAGGCTGCACCACTGTTTCTTGACTGCTCCTCCCTTATCTCTGCATCCCCTTCCCTGATTAGCAAGAGTTTGAACCTGCCTTTTGGAACTCAGGAAAGGGGACACAGAAAGGTTTTTGTGCCCAGGAACCCCACAGGGTCCTGCTCTCGGTTTCAATACAAAGGTCCTACCCTTTGGATTGTGTGACTAAGGAGTTTTGTTTGGCTGAACGCTTTTTACTATTTGTCACTAGCTATAGAACTTATGAGAAAGAGACCTTAGAGTTTTCCTGCAATTGCCTTTTACAATCAAGTATACGAACCTGGGTTCTATGGTTACTTTTTGTTATACCATCTCTTTTAAAAGTAAACTGAATATTGCTGCTATGTTTCCAAAGTTAGCTGTAGTTCATTTACTAATGGATGGCAAGAGAGAAGGCTAGACCTACTTTTTTTCCCTGCCCATTTTTGAGTTTTATGGAAGTATCTCTCATATTGTCCATATTAACCTGTCAATGTCATGTACACTAACATCACATTGAATTATTTAGATCTGAATTATATCTGTGCTACTTTATTTCCTGATAAACAGACAAACAATTGGAAGAATTAATATTCTCAATTGGATGTATTTGTCTTTTTTAGATGTGGCCTTTGCACATGATTCACAAAAAGTTTTCCACTTAGATTTTTTCCCCTTGTAATATAAAATTAAGAAACTCAAAATTTTTTCTTCCTTAGTCATTTGAGATAAGCAGCTGGTTCCTGCAATGTCTTTGGCAGAAATGTAATTGCTTTTTATTATAGACAAACACAAATAAAACACTTGTTTGGTATTCAATTTGACTTGTACCACACTGATTTGCAGTTAAGGCCAAATACAAGGAAAATAATAAGGCACTCTCTGCTACATTTATTCAATTTTTCAAAATTAAAGACATTTTCATCTGTGTCTCTTAGAGAATTTGCTTTTAAAATGTAATGTGATTATTCCTCAAGGGAATTGGAGATAGATTTAAAATAATGCAATATTATTGAATGGCTTTTCCTCAAAGAGTATTCCATAGAACTGAGTAACAATGTTGTACAAACTATAAACCTGAAGTAGGTATACATTCATCATTACCATCTATACTGAATTTATATTTCATATTTAAAGTGAGGAAGGTGTGTCAGTAGACAATATTAAACTCTATAGGTCATCCTTTCATATCCCCACACTTTAAGCACAATTGTTAAAAAGCCGCTTCCTCATTAGAATATCATATTGTTGCAGGAAGGGGGACACCTTCCAGGGCGCAAGAGTGGGCTCTTGTCTAACACTCAGAAATGAATTGTCTGAGGAGACACACCTGCTGACAGAGCAAGAGATTTTATTGGAAAGGGCAACCGGGTGGAGAGCAGCAGGGTAAGGGAACCTAGGAGAACTGCTCTGCCACGTGGCTTGCAGTCTCATGTTTTATGGTAATGGGGTTAGTTTCCAGATTGTCTCTGGCCAATCATTCTGACTCAGGGTCTTTCCTGGTGGCACGCACATAGCTCAGCCAAGACGGACTCCAGCAGGAAGGATTCTGGGAGGTTGGTAGGACATATGGATTGGCATCTCCTCTCTCCTTTTGACCTTTTCCAAATTCTTGAAGTTGGTGGTAGCTTGTTAGTTCCGTGTTCCTTACCAGGACCTCCTGTTGTAAGATAACTTCTTCAAGTGGTTACTATCATGGCTGGTCAAGGCAGGCTGTTTTGGTCAGTGTTTCCCTAACAATATCATGCCAATATTAACTTTTCATCCTATCCTGATGGAAATTCAGCTACAACTGTGCTTCAGCGGAAGTGTAGTAAGAAAAGGGAGCCTTCATGAGAAAGGTGTTCAAATTGACCATCAGAGGACGTGCAGGTGAGCAGATCACAGCAGCAAAAACATAATAAAGACTCCAGAACATTTGCCCAAGAGGAATGGTTTTTAAATAAATGACCATAACAATACATTATTTGTGTTAATGTGTTTGTATTTACCAGTTACTAAGACATAGAAGAGACTTTCAAGGATGTTCCTGAAACTTGTGTGAACTTCCCAATGGGACCACAGAGGCATCTCCAATGGAAGCTCCCAGAAATACCAGGATACCAGTTTTCTTTACCATTTTTTTTTCTGTCAAATAAATCACATTTCAAGAGACCTTTAAATTTTGTTTTTATCGTATGAAACTGGGATTGTCTAGTACAAAACAAGGGAATTCAAAAACAACACAAACACATTTCTAAGATTTGAGGTATTTAAAAATACAAGCATGTGACTTTGGCAGTCTCCAGCAATTCCCTTTCTCCTTTGTACTTTATTATCAGAAATAAAAGAGCTGTAGCTGTGATTACAGGAGCTGCAAGAAATGCCTTCCCAGAATTATGACCCAATATCTAATTTTCTATTAGTATAGTTAATATAAAAATGATCCAATTAAAGGGATGTTTTGGTTCACTACATTTTTTACTATGTGACATATTTCAAAAGCAAAAGTAATGAATATAGGTTGAATTATTTTCAGTAAATTGTAAAATATTTATAATTTTAATTAAATATTAATTATTGTATTACTTATATTACTTATGCTGCTTATAATGTATTACTTATTAAAATATTTGCACATAAATATTTGATACTTGCCATCATCAAAATACAATTAAATCTAACCTGTTTCTTTCTCACTCCATTTGAGAATAAAATGTATTTCCTGACTTGTGTGTGGCTTAACCAAAGTGATCAAAATGCTTCTTTTTCTGCTTCTTTCACATGGTCTGGTTTTGCTCTACGTATCTTATATGATTTTTACTTTTATCCCAATTCTTGGTTTTTTTGGAAACAAGATCCTGCAGATGTACATAATACTTGAATATCTAGTGATGCAATACATTGGAAATAATTCACATCAATTTTAGTGGCTCTCCTGAGGAACAGAGAAATGCATGGAGGAAGTGGAATTCAGTTCAGCTGAACAAACACGCAGATGATGCCCCCTTTGCATTTTTCCCTCTGCTGGGGCTATGGAAATCAGGATTGTTACTTGGAGAAGCCAAGAGTGCAGTGAAGAGGCACACATAGCCTTTAAGAATTTTGCTAGAAATATGCAGAAAATATTATTAGAGCACAGAAGAGGATTACCTAAAATAAAAGCTTGGGTGAAGGAGTCAGAGATAAATGGATAGGCACTTGAAGAGAAAATGTATACTAGCTAAAGGAAGAATAGGGATGGATGAGAATTACTAACAGAAGAAACACCAGAGCTAAGATAAAATCCCCAAGAGTTTATGATATATGAAATCAAAGCAGTTTGGTGTTCATATACCATAAAGAGAGGAAAAGGAAGTAGAAGACTATGAGTATGGAGTGATAAGTATTTTTTACCATTTATGTAATATGAAATATAAATAACTTCAGGGAGAAGAAATGAAAAACAAAATGGTTGACGCAGGCAGAAACTGAGTACGGAATAAAGACACAGACCTACTAGAGAATGGACTTGAGGATATGGGGAGGGGGAAGGGTAAGCTGTGACAAAGTGAGAGAGAGGCATGGACATATATACAATACCAAACGTAAGGTAGATACCTAATGGAAAGCAGCCACATCATAGCACAGGGAGATCAGCTCAGTGCTTTGTGACCGCCTGGAGGGGTGGGATAGGGAGGGTGGGAGGGAGACGCAAGAGGGAAGAGATATGGGAACATATGTATATGTATAACTGATTCACTTTGTTATAAAGCAGAAAATAACACACCATTGTAAAGCAATTATACTCCAGTAAAGATGTAGAAAAAAAAATTTAAGAAGACTGAAGTCATATCAAGTATCCTTTCCAACTAAAATGGTATGAAAATAGAAATCAATTACAAAAAAAAACCACTTTTGAGACACAATTGAATATAATAAATTTTGCATGTTTAAATTCTGCAGTTTGATAAGTTTTGACATATGTATCATTCATGAAACCATCACCAAAATCAAGATAATGAATATAACCATCACCAAAGTTTTCATGTGTCCCTGTTTAATTCCTCCCTTCCTACTGCTGGCACCACACATTCCTCATATCCAGGCAACCGCTGATCTCTTTTTGACACCACAGATTAGTTTGCATGACATTATACAGTATGTACCCTTCTCTTGTACAACTTCTTTCACTCAGCATAATTATCATAATGTAGTTCTAACATTTGTTTATCCATTCATCTTTTGATGGTTATTTCCAGTTTGAGGCTATTACAAATTAAGCTGCTATAAACATTTATTCACAAGTTTTCGTATGAATATAAGCTGTCATTTTCTTGGGTAAACACCTAGGAGTGGAATGAATGAGATGGTATGTGTTTACCTTTGAAAGAAAATGTCTCTTCATTTTTTAATTTGTCACCTATTGTACCCTTACTGGACACCGCTTCCCCACCTCAGGAATTTATTCAGCTGTTGGGGTAAATGACACATAGGTGCCAACTGATATGAAAAACAATTTATTACTTAAACAGTGAACAAAATGTTCCCCCAAGAAGAAGGGCTCCAGTTCAATCTGTAGTGAAACCAGGTAGGTGACCTTGGCTTTTATTGCATCTAGCAGGTGGGGCTGGAGTGAGGGTCTCCAGTGGCATAGTTTGAATTCTTTTAGTACTCCAAAAAAGGGAGCAAGTAGGCTTTCTCACTGATTTGCCCAAAAGGTGGGACAAAAGGTGAAGAGGAGTACTTGAAAGCTGTCAAGGATCAAACATCAAAAATGGAGTCTGCCTCTTTTACACTGCCAAACTCTTTTCCAAAGTGGCTTTACTCTTTTATGCTCCCAGTAGCAGCATGGATGCTGTGTTCTTCCATCTCCTTGCCAACACTTGTTATGTTTAGTCTTTTCAAATGTAGACATTTTTTTTTTTTTTTTTTGCAGTATGCGGGCCTCTCACCGCTGTGGCCTCTCCCGTTGCGGAGCACAGGCTCCAGACGTGCAGGCTCAGCGGCCATGGCTCATGGGCCCAGCCGCTCCGTGGCATGTGGGATCTTCCCGGACCGGGGCACGAACCTGTGTCCTCTGCATCGGCAGGCGGACTCTCAACCACTGCACCACCAGGGAAGCCCTCAAATGTAGACATTTTAATAAGTATATAGTAATATTTCTTTGTAATTTTCTTTGGCATTTCTCTATTGCCTAATGATGTCAATTTCTAGAGTGCTTATCTGCCTTTCCTATATCTTCCTTAGTTAATTGTTCAGATCTACTGGAAATTTATTATTGTTTTGTTTTCTTATTTTTGAATTTTGACTTTATGTATTCTGAATCACATATCCTTTATCAAATATGTGATTTACACATATTTTCCCCAAGTATGAGGATGGTCATTTTATATGGTTACCAGTATCTTGTAGAAGTTTTATAATTATATATTTTATGTAAAGATCTATGATCTATTTGAATTCTTTTTTTTTTTTTTTTTTTTTTTTGTGGTATGCGGGCCTCTCACTGCTATGGTCTCTCCCGTTGCAGAGCACAGCCTCCGGATGCGCAGGCTCGGTGGCCATGGCTCATGGGCCCAGCCGCTCCTCGGCACATGGGATCCTCCTGGACCGGGACACGAACCCGCGTCCCCTGCATCGGCAGGTGGACTCTCAACCACTGCGCCACTAGGGAAGCCCTGAATTCATTTTTTAAAATGGTGTGAAGCATGGATTAATGTCTATATTTTTACATATTGATAGTCAGTTGTTCCAGCTGAGTTGATCAATTAACCATATGTGTGTAGGTCTATTTCTGGATTTTATTTTGGTGTTACATTTCATTTATCTATGTATCTAAATTGACACTGATACACACCCTCTTGAATACTGTAGGCTTGCAAAAAGACTTGCATTCAGGTAGTATAAGTTCTAAAAATTTGTCTCTTTTTCAGTGTGAATTTCTATCTGAAATTTAGAACCAGCTTGTCATCTTTAGCAAAATATCCTGCTAGGATTTTTACTGAAATTCTATTGAATCTGCTGATCAATTTGAGAATTTTCATCTTAACAACATTGATTCTTTTGACCCAAGAACACAGTACTTCTTTCCACTTATTTAAGTCTTCTTAAACTCTCAGAGCAAATTTTGTAGTTTTCAATGCACAGCCCTTGCACATCCATTGTCAGATTAATGTCTTAGAATTTCAGAGTCTGGTTCTGTTTTACATGGAATTTTTAAAATTCAATTTATTTTTTTTAATTTGGTCTGTTACAAATCTATAGCTATATAATTGGTTTTTTGTACATTGATCTTATATTGTGACAAACTCTATTATTAGCTCTAGTTGCTTTTCTACTGATTTCATGAAATTTTCTAAATAAACAATTAAGGAAAGTGTTCTTTCTTCGTTTACAAACAGGACACTCTTTATTTCTTTTTCATGCCTTTTTGTGATGCCTAGAACCACCATAAGTAGCTATAGTGAGAATAGACACCCTAACCCTGTTCCTGACCTTAAGGGGAAAGCTTTCAGCCTTTTACTGTTAAATATCATATTAGCTACAAAGTTTGTGTAGATGTAGATTTTTTTGTAGGTAAACTTCACATTTGCAAAGTTCCCTTTTATTCTTTATTTACTGAGAATTTATTTTTCTCTTCTTTTTCTTTGTGTGTGTGGTGGGGAGAGGGAGGGCTCTTAATAAATGCTTTTTTATTCTTTTTTTTTTCTGTTGATATGCTAAACTGAATTGCTTGATTTTCAAATATCAAGCCAACTTTTCACGATTTGGAGAACTCCTTATATAAAGCATAGAGGAAAGAAGATAGATATTTCTTATTAGAATAAAGCAGAATAGTTTAACCAACTTTTTTCTTTTGTATTCAAGATAAAGCAAAATTAACTGGATTATATATTTAAGAACAGACATAATTATGAGAAAATAATGTCTAGTTGTTACTATATTAACTGAGTTTTAGTTTGCCATTCCAAGAAAATTAAATCCTGAGTAATAAAGGGCACTTAAGTTGCAATCATAGAAAATCAGAGGTTGATCTTGGAAGCAGACACTGAAACTGAGTTGCAATCATAGAAAATCAGAGGTTGATCTTGGAAGCAGACACTGAAACATGCAGGGATATAATAAGGGGTGCTCTTAAGATTACTATCTGTTGAGGAAGAGGAGGAAGCATAATTGGGCAGAAGGAGTATCTGATCCCAAGACCAGACAAAGATGTCACCAAAAAAGAAAACTACAGGCCAATATCACTGATGAACATAGATGCAACAATCCTCAACAAAATACTAGCAAACAGAATCCAACAGCACATTAAAAGGATCATACACCATGATCAAGTTGGGTGTATCCCAAGAATGCAGGATTCTTCAATATACACAAATCAGTGTGATACATCATATTAACAAATTGAAGGAGAAAAAACATACGATCATCTCAATAGATGCAGAAAAAGCTTTTGACAAAATTCAACATATATTTAAGATAAAAACCCTGCAGAAAGTGGGCATAGAAGGGAATTTACCTCAACATAATAAAGACCATATATGACAAACCCACAGCCAACATCATTCTCAATGGTAAAAAAAACTGAAACCATTCCCACTAAGATCAAGAACAAGACAAGTTTGCCCACTCTCACCACTCCTATTCAACATAGTTTTGGAAGTTTTAGCCACAGCAATCAGAGAAGAAAAAGAAATAAAAAGAATCCAACTCGGGAAAGAAGAAGTAAAACTGTTACTGTTTGCAGATGACATGATACTATACATAGAGAATCCTAAAGATGCTACCAGAAAACTGCTAGAGCTAATCAATGAATTTGGTAAAGTAGCAGGATACAAAATTAATGCACAGAAATCACTTTAATTCCTATACTCTAATGATGAAAAGTCTGAAAAAGAAATTAAGGAAACACTCCCATTTACCATTGCAACAAAAAGAATAAAATACCTAAGCATAAACCTACCTAAGGACACAAAAGACCTGTATGCAAAAAACTATAAGACACTGATGAAAGAAATTAAAGATGCTACAAACAGATGGAGAGATATACTATGTTCTTAGAATGGAAGAATCAACATTGTGAAAATTACTATACTACCCAAAGCAATCTACAGGTTCAATGCAATTCCTTTCAAAATATCAATGACATTTTCACAGAACTAGAACAAAATATTGTAAAATTTATATGGAAATACAAAAGACCCCAAATAGCCAAAGCAATATTGAGAAACTACAAGAGAGCTGGAGGAATCAGGCTCCCTGACTTCAGACTATATCACAAAGCTACCCTAATCGAGAGAATATGGTACTGGCACAAAAACAGAAAGATAGATCAATGGAACAGGATAGAAAGCCCAGAGATAAACCCACACATATATGGTCACCTTATCTTTGATAAAGAAGACAAGGATATACAATGGAGAAAAGACCACCTCTTCAATAAGTGGTGCTGGGAAAACTGGACAGCTACATGTAAAAGAATGAAATTAGAACACTCCCTAACACCATACACAAAAATAAACTCAAAATGGATTAAAGACCTAAAGGTAAGGCCAGACACTATAAAAGTCTTAGAGTAAAATATAGGGAGAACACTCTATAACATAAATCACAGCAAGATCCTTTTTGACCCACCTCCTAGAGAAATAGAAATAAAAACAAAAATAAACGAATGAGACCTAATGAAACTTAAAAGCTTTTGCACAGTAAAGGAAACCGTAAACAAGACGAAAAGACAACCCTCAGAATGGGATAAAATATTTGCTAGTGAAGCAACTGACAAAGGATTCATCTCCAAAATTTACAAGCAGCTCATGTAGCTCAATATCAAAATAACAAACAACCCAATCCAAGAATGGGCAGAAGACCTACATAGACATTTCTCCAAAGAAGATATACAGATTGCTAACAAACACATGAAAGAATGCTCAACATCACTAATCATTAGAGAAATGCAAATCAAAACTACAATGAGACATAATCTCACATCTGTCAGAATGGCCATCATCAAATTATCTACAAACAATAAATGCTGTAGTGGGTGTGGAGAAAAGAGAACCCTCTTGCACTGTTGGTGGGAATGTAAATTGATACAGCTACTATGAAGAACAGTATGGAGGTTCCTTAAAAAAGTAAAAGTATACCTACCATACGACCCAGCAATCCCACTCCTGGGCATATACCCTGAGAAAACCATAATTTAAAAAGAGTCATGTGCCACAATGTTCATTGCAGCTCTATTTACAATAGCCAGGACATGGAAGCAACCTAAGGGTCCATCAACAGATGAATGGATAAAGAAGAGGTGGCACATATATACAATGGAATATTACTCAGCCATAAAACGAAATGAAATTGAATTATTTGTAGTGAGGTGGATGGCCCTAGAGTCTGTCATACAGAGTGAAGTACGTCAGAAAGAGAAAAACAAATACCATATGCTAACACATATATATGGGAGCTAAAAAAAATAATGGTTCCGAAGAACCTAGGGGAAGTACAGGAATAAATATGCAGACATAGAGAATGTACTTGAGGACATGGGGAAGGGGAAGGGTAAGCTGGGATGAAGTGAGAGAGTGTCACTGACATATATACACTACCAAATGTAAAATAGATTGCTAGTGGGAAGCAGCTGCATAGCATAGGCACATCGGCTCAGTGCCTTGTGACTACCTAGAGAGGAAGGATAAAGAGGGTGGGAGGGAGAGTCAAGAGGGAGGGTGTATGGGTATATAAGTATTCATATAGCTGATTCACTTTATTATACAGCAGAAGCTAACACAACATTGTAAAGCAATTTTACTCCAATAAGGATTAAAAAAAAATGCAAACCATTGTAATTCAGTGGACATAAATCGCGACAAGATTATGAAATGGACCCTGAACTGATATTTTATGAGGGTTTGAATTTAACGTTCAATTTCTAGGAGTTGTGATTGATTCATTAAGAATAATTCAAATTAACCTTGTTTATTTTAGAAAAATGTAATATATTTCTAAAAAAATGGAATCTACAGCTCATCTTCATTTCAGCAAGGCATTTTATAAACCAAATCATGATAAGCTTTTGAATAAGAGGAGTGATCTAGCATGAATGATAGTACAGCTGCAAAGAGTCAGAGCTAGTTGACTGATTATACTCAACACATGTTAACAAATGAATCCCAGAAACCTGGATTCTCTACCTTTCTCATGACAAGAGATACTTAGTATATTTGACAACAGAATGAAAATCTTTGCTTGCCAAACTAACAATTAATTTTGTGGGAAATCAAGATTCTGTGCTGTGTTTTAAAATTAATATATTAAAAATTATGTTTATTTTACTTGAAAAATGTATATCTATATATTATGCATACATATGCGTTGTAAATATACATATATAAAAGTAATTCTGCAAAAATTTTCTGGTACTATATAACAGTTGCCACTTATAACAGGATTAATGTGTTTGTAGTCAGCTTGTTAATTATCACAAAATGGGCAAGTAAAATAAACATCCTATTACAAATATAGTCCTAACTTTAAATGAATATACAGTTTTCTATGGGTGTATTCTAATAAATTTAATACCCTAAAATATTATAGTAGCAAGTTAACAAATTAATAATCCTTGGAATTATTTATATACTTTTATATTTTTACAGAAAATTAATTGCACATTAAAGAAAACATCCAGAAAATCAAAGTCATGATAAAGAATACAAAATCAGTATAGACTTAAATTTTGTGGTAAGTGAAGTGTAAATATTTTCTAGACTATTTTTCTATCTAAGCAAAACTGGTAAAAAAACTCAGGGTTTTGTTTCTCAAAAACTCCTTAGAGTTCCTCTACTTAAAATTTCTCAGTTAAGTGCCACTGAAAATTCAATTATACATTTTCACTACAACTTTTAAATAACTGCATCAAAAAAATTGCGGGCACATAAGCACACACATTCATATTTTCTCAGTACAGAGACCACTCATTGCTATCACATCTACTCTCCTTTTCTTCCTTAGCAACAGAACACAAATTTATAACCAGTACATTGCTCTCCACCTAAAAGGTGACATTCTCCAGGCTCCCTTGTAGCTAAAAGAGCTGGTAGATATGATCTATGGAGCTTCTCTGAATTCTCTGTCAAAAAGGACCATGTTATTCTCCTGGCGCTTCCATTCTGCTGGCAAAAATAGATTTTAAACTTTAAATTATGCCTGAATAGTTCAGTTGATTAGAATATATTGGAAATGGGGCAACTTAACATCCAGAAAGTCCAGGGAAATTTTCCATGAATTTAGTCTTCACTCAAGACTCAAGGATCAAATATTGATCCTTCCAGCAATGTTACAACAACTGGAAAAAATAATACCTATCCTACTGGTAGGAGGTCATGAGCATAAAGTTCAGTTTTATCATACATGGTGATATCAAAACACATTATATTTGGCATTAGAGCTAGTCATGATTTGTTTTCAAAAGAGCAGTTTAAATAATTGTCTACTGCTTTGTGTATTCAACTTTATTATAAAAATTTAAGAGAAAAATCAGTAACTTTTATAAAAGTAGACCAGGTCAGTGCAATCTGTCTCTGTTTTTACCACTGACACTGCCACAATTTTTAAAACTATTTCCTTAAAAGAGTCACTGGGAGGATGTCAACTCAGTGTGTGTAAAGCAGAGAGCTAAGAACTTTCTTTCGCAGAGGAATAAAAAGATATATACTAAGTTCGAGTCAACTGAGAGAAAGGCCATTTTCTTGAAAGTGAAATGCCATCATCAAAGGTCAATTCACAGTAGCCACAATGCCCAGCCTGCAACAGAAATTTATATTCATGCATTATTCTCATCCTATACTCAACACTAAATGTATTATCTTGAATCTTGAGAAAAATGTGATTTTCAGCTAGAAACACACTTGATAAAATCTATATTTTACTAATATCCTGTCTTTCCCTTCCTGCTGCTCTCCAGTGCATAAGCCAAATCCTCAGAAATGATACTTTCTGCACAAGGCAGCTCCTTTGCAAAACTTCTCATGAAAACCATTTGCTATTGGCAAAAATAAATCACTCTTTATTATTATTGTTTTATTTTTTTTGGTATTTGATACCACCATATAAAAATATAGAAACTAATTTGGAGATGGTATTATTTCTGTTTAACTACTCTAAGTTTTTCAAGCTGTAGTTTCCATTAAGGTCATCTCAGGAAAGTGATAATGTGAAATTCAGCATGCAATAAACTCTTAACAGCTTGTTGACTGCCAAATTTCCTTTATCTTGTTCTGTAAATTCAATGCATTTGAAAGAAGTTCATTTTAATAGGCCTTATTTTGTTTTCACTCTTTAGTCCCAAAATATTCAGATAAATGTTTTTCTTTCTTTCTTCCTTTCTCTCTTCCTTTCTCTCTTCCTTTCTCTCTCTTTCTCGCTTTCTCTTTCTTCCTTCCTTCCTTCCTTCCTTCCTTCCTTCCTTCCTTCCTTCCTTCCTTTCTTCCTTTCCTTTTCTTCAAACAGGAGATCAGCTCATCAGAATAAGAAAAAGCAGGTGCTTGGAATATAGAACATAATTTAAAGTCATAATTGTTAAGTACTTTTTAAATTGGAAACTATATCATTTATTTAAAGTTTTCAGGGTGATAAGATGTTTGAAAAGCTACTGATTTGTCTTAGAAGACTTAATAGTCATGCAATAGGTGTGAGATGTTTAAAAGACTTAAGTTCCAAAGGTCATCTTAGTGCTTGGAATAAGGTCATCGTTTGAAGTTGACAGCTAGGCATTTGGCATCTAGTTGCTTGTTTAGTGCTTATTTCAAAAGGTGTTTGCTAGTTTAAATCACTACTAAAACATTATTGCAATATAATTTGTAATTTATTTCCTAACCTCAAATAAAAACAAAACAAAACAAAACCACAGCCCAGATATTTCCTCAGGGAAACCCCTCCATATTTTTTTTTTTTTTTTTTTTTTGTGGTATGCGGGCCTCTCACTGTTGTGGCCTCTCGCGTTGTGGAGCACAGGCTCTGGACGCGCAGGCTCAGCAGCCATGGCTCATGGGCCCAGCCGCTCCGCAGCATGTGGGATCTTCCCGGGGCACGAACCCGTGTCCTCTGCATCGGCAGGCGGACTCTCAACCACTGTGCCACCAGGGAAGCCCCCCTCCATGTTTTTTAAAAGATCACAGTGAAATTTGCAGATGAGTAAAGGAATGCAAAAATGATGTGAGAGAATAAATCTGGCAACAAATGAAAATAACAGATAATCTCTAGAAATACATTAAGATTATATACATTGAGTACAGCTCAACAGGGTTTGAAGATTGCATGAAATAATCAATGAGTTCATTTACTTGAAACAAGGTGACCCTTACACCAGAGTAGACTTGTTCACCTGCCTCTGCTAGTCTCTAATCTCAGGTTACAACTTCACTCCTGTGGTATGAATCCAGTATATATTATGAAACAAAAATGAGATGGTGTCCGTGAGCTCTGTGGACACCCAGTTGTATCATTCTCCTCAATATGTCTGTAGTTTATCTTTTTCATTTTATTTTTTTCTTCGGCTGTGGTTCATTCTCCTATTCTTGTCCTCTCCTCAATTCATTGACAAAAGATGTTACAGTAAATTTGTTTTATTATTTTTTTTTGAGGGGAGATGGTTAGCAGTATGCCAAACATAAGTAGTTATGCCATTTTGCATTTAGTGGCATCTTGCATGCAGCTGTGAATAATTGTCCCTATACCAAATAGTCTGTCGAGTTATCATTCCAGAATGGATTTATTAGTCAGGATATATTTAGTAACATAAATCTTGAAATTAGCAGCAAAATCATGCAGGCCTTTGGAAGCATTTAACTCAGAATGATTAAGACTCCATTTTACAGACTCTCATTTTGGAAATAAAGAAATACACTTTCATAAATGTCCTCCCAAATGACAAAAGTACATAGTAAATACAGGTTCAGATGAATATAAATGCCTAAACTAAAAAAATTACAGAGAAATTCAGAGAATTTATGTGTTAGCACTTTCAGATATTTAATAAAATCATGACATTCAGCAACACTCTTTTGAATGACTAAGTTAACCCTAAAGAACCTAAAAATAATATTGAGGACTTTGATTTGGGATTCATCAGAAGGTTTATTGGTAAAGATCAATGACAAAAGGGTAGATTTGTTACTAAATAATAGTAATAATAGTAATAATAATGTCTTGGGAGAGCAGAATATTTATAATTCTAACAATTTCTTGTTTATTTGTTTGAGATACCACAATATATTAAATTTATTTTTAGAAAACAGGAGGCATGGGCCTACAGTGAAGATCATTGTATTTATGAAAGGATGCTCAATGAAAATAGCCTTGTTTAAATAGTCTAGATAAGGTAAATATAGAAAATTAGAAATTTGTTATTGGTGTATTTCATTACATTAACATTCTCTTTGCTTTTAAATAAATTTCAAAAGCAATTCTAACAAACTGTAGCACTTTAGACCATTTGAAACTGGTTATTCATTGAGTGTACTTGACTTAGGATTCGCTCAGAAAAACAGAAGTCACTCTATGTAATTTGGTTTTATGTATTTCAATTAGATTTATAGGGACGCTATTGCAAGGGTCTCAACCTGCAGCCCCAGAGGGATGGGGGGAGTTGTTCTCCAGAGCTCACACAGAAACTCCTCAGAATGCCTAGAACCTCTAGGAAGAGCCTTATCCTGTCTTGGCATGCAGTACCTGGATGCATGATTCTCAGGTGCTCATCAACAAACCACTCTGAACATTACCTCTGCCATTCATTCACCCACTCAGTTACCTGCAGTTGTAAAAAGAATAATACCTCTCTATTCCAACTTTTAAATGTTGTATGACTGCTTCTCAGTGGCAGAAGAAAGAGGTTCTGGGAAATGTAGTCCCAAGTTCTCCTCTGGAAGAAGCTAGTAAACCTGAGCTTTACAAGGTAGAAGTGAAAATGATGCTGACTGTCACCAAGGAGAATCCAGCTCACTGACCAAATGCATGAATCGATCACTACTGTCTATGAAGGCAACAAGAATACACATGCATTTACTTGTGTAAATAATAGCAATTACAAATTAATTAATACACATCTACAGTTTTTATGTACCACTCTAAAATCCAAAAATCTCAGAAAATTCAGGTTTTTTTGACTTTCATTTGTTGGCAATCCTGACCAGACCTGAACTCATGGTAAAAACAACTGTCCCACACAGATATGGAAATGTGTATTTTTTATTTGTATTGAATGACATTTGTCATTCCAATGTCATGACATTTGTATTGAATCTTCTTATTTTTGCTGGAGAAATTTCAGTGTTTGGTTGTGGAATTCTATATCATCTTTCTCAAATTAAGAAACTCTGAATTCTGAAACACATCAGGTCTGATTTCTAGAGTGGGAATGTGGACTGGTATTTTATTGATTCTCTCTTCTGTTAGACTTTACTGAAGTGATACTTTATCAAAATAATGTCTCAAATCACTACCTCATATGGTGGCACATTCCACTTTTATGTCTTCCTTAAATCTAATAAGTTGTGTCTTATGGAATAAAAATAAAGTGTACCTAAATTGCATTTATATTTTATTACCTAAGTAGTACTATGTGAGAATATTTGAGAAAAAAAATACTGAATGACAGTTTAACTGAACTTTGCCAGATGAAACAATTAAATTCGTTGTGTAACCAGCATACAGGGATTTAGTCTAACAATTCTGACCTTAATGGATGTCATTATTATTTAGGATAAATACATTTCCATGACCATAACCCTAAACAGTATGGTTGTCAAGAATTTATGAATATATTCCATGCATGGTGCTTATAGGTACTAATTTGATCATTTTCTTCTTAATGCACAGAACTTAATTCTTAAAGAATTAAGCATTCTTAATTCTTAATGAATTAAGAATGCTTAATTCTTAATTCTATTTTCCTTTAATATTCAAGCACAATAAACAAAATACAGATGAAATTTTATTGTCTTATTTAAAGCAATCAAAGTCCTTGATTTTGACCATATTTTTAGCAATTTAATATAGAATAGATGCATCTTCCTTTATAAACTTTTTTTATCATAGTGATCGGGAATTAATTATTGAATTGCTTATATAATTGTAATTGATGGAAATCTATCATTTTACCTGCTATGGCTATGTGTTCATATAATGGAACCAAAAATGTGATGCTGAATCAATTGTCTAGTTCCTGAAAAGAGGAGAGCTGTCCCATAGAGAAGTCCCAATCTACAGTAGGCACTTTGTGATACATTTTTATAAAGATACTTAGATTCAAGAGGTTTTTTTTTTATAACAGTATAGTTTATCCTAATCCTATCATGTCCTTCTGTACAGTTTCAACAGCTAATGGATTAACCAATATGGGATAAATGTATAGATAGTAATTATTTTAATGTGATACAGTATTGTCAATTTTCAGAAATATTTATTAGTGTCACATTGGTCATCTTTATGGACTTAGGGATTAAAGAAAACCTGTTTGTTTGGGGCTGTCTTTGTTGCTACTGTTGTACTCTTTTTGAATTCAAATTCTATTTTATGTAATATTTCCAGATGAGTGCCTTAATTGAAATAAACTTTCCAGCTTTATAAGCATGGTATGCTATGGGGTTTTGGTTTATATTTTAAACAAAGTAAACTTTTTGTAAGCTGAACAAATGGAAGAAACGAGACTCCATTATCTCTCATTCACATAAAGAGATACAGTTTTAAAAGTTATTTTTGATAAGTCAAGTGTAGCAGGTATTTTTTAAAATTACCTCAGTTTAACTAATTCTATTTTATGTAATATTTCCAGATGATCAGTGCCTTAATTGAAATAAACTTTCCAGCTTTATAAGCATGGTATGGCATGGGGTTTTGGTTTATATTTTAAACAAAGTAAACTTTTTGTAAGCTGCACAAAAGGAAGAAATGAGATTCCACTATCTCTCATTCACATAAAGAGATACAGTTTTAAAAGCTATCTTTGATAAGTCAAGTGTAGCAGGTATTTTTTTTTAATTATCTCAGTTTAAATCTATCACCTACTGATTATATTTGTGAATTCTTTATCATAAACCAACAGAAGGTAGAATCTTCTATCTTTCTCTTTCACAGTCTTCATCCCATGCACAAAAATCAACCAAGTAAAGTATTATACATATATAGTATTTAATAATATAAAATTGCAACATCTTTTATCTAAAGGAGCATTTAGAAATCTTCTAGTAAGACATCCCATCCAATGCAGAAATCTCTTCTATCTAGCTTTTTTTTTTTTTTAATCTTCTAGCTTTTTAACTAAAATGCCACTGGTACTTAGAAAACCCCCCGAGTCCTAAGGGAGCTGTTTGATTTTTCAGAAGAATGATGATTCAATTATGTGTGATTTTTTTTTTTCTAACGTAGAGACAAAATCTAGCACTTAACTCTTAATAGTTGGTCCTCAACTCTTGGAGCACCACAATATTTCTAAGAGGTGAAACATCAAATATTTCAAAATACTTAATGAGGCTTCCTCTAGTCTTTTTTCTATCAGCCCAGATACATTGTAACTAACTGTTCAAGAGTGCAAGCTCTGGATTAAGGTGGAAAAAATTCAAATCTGGACTTTATACTACTGGCTGAGAAACTTGTGGCACAAAAGTTTCCTACCAGATAGTAGGGCTAATAACATGACCTAATTTACTGGGCTGCTTTGAGGATTACAAAAAAATGAGACATAGTCGGTGCCTATTAAATCTTAAAATTTCCAAAAATCTTCTTAACTTTGTTAATATCTGACATGATATGAACCCTCTCAAATAAGCCCTTTTGTGACATGTAAGTAAGTTGACCTCTAATAATTTGGTCCAACCTCTGCGGATGAAATTTCCATACAGTTTCCAATTATTAGGAATTTAACTTCTGTCCAACGCTGTTGAAATTAAACAGAACACTTAGCTCAGAGACTAAGCATGTAAAAGAAGGAGGGACAATCTCTTGTTAATTTATCAAATTTTTCCACCTAACTGTTTTGCAAGTTAAAGAGGTTAAAGAGAGGTTTCACACTCTAAGGGATTATAATTTTATGAATGTTTTTAAAATAGGACACAGAGTAATTTCAGTTATTTCAATTTGATTTATGACAAAGTTAGCACAACAGAAAAATATGTTGGGATGATCTTTCATTAAATAATATTGGTCAATTTGACATCCATAAAGAAAAATTAAAACTTGACCGTAACCTCATACTATGTGGTTAGTATAAACCATAAATCACAGTTCAGAATGAAAAATGTTGATGAACTAAACTACAGTAAAATTAAACTTCTACTTCATCAGCAACACAATTAAAATAATAAAAAGCAAAGCCTCAAAGTGAGAGGAGATACCTGTTATGATAATAACTGACAAAGGGAAGGTTTAAAGAACTTTAACAAATCAACAAGAAAAAACTATTTAAAAGAAAAAGTGGCTAAAAGATTCAGACAGAAACTTCACCAACTTAAGGATCTGTGTAACCAATTGGCATTTGAAAAACTGTCAAGCTCATTAATTTTCAAGAAAATGAAAATCAAAACTATGAAGGATAGAAGACACATCTCCAGAATTGCAAAGATTGAAAAACTGATAATATAAAGTTTTATGGACTGTATAGTGTCTCTCCTTAAAATTCCTGTGTTTAAGCCCTGACCCCCAATGTGTCTGTATTTGGAGACAGGGTCTTTAAAGAGGTAATGAAGATTATATGAGGTCTTAAGTGTGGGGCTCTAATCCAATAAGACTGGTGTTCTTTTGGACATCAGAGGAAGAGACACCAGGGGTTCTCATGCATAGATAAAAGCACATGTGAGAACACAGTGAGGCAGTGAACATCTGAATGCCAAAGACAGAGGCCTCAGGAGAACCAATCCTCTCAACACCTTGGTCTTAGACTTTCAGTCTCCAGAACCTGAGAAAATAAATTTCTGTCATGTAAGCCACACAGTTTATAGCTGTGTTATGCCAGCCTTAGAAACAAACACACCAAATATTGGTGAGAATGGTGAGTAATGGGAAATCTCAGGTTGAAGTGAAAATTGGAAATTCCTCTTAGAAAAAAATATTTGCTATTATTTACAGAAATTGGATTTTCTCCTAGGTCAGTGTTTCTCAACTGAGGCAATTGTCCCTCCCTACTCCACCCCCCAAGACAACTGCCAATATCTGGAGACATTTTTGATAGTTCACATCTGGAGGTGATGGTGGCTGTGGTGACACTGGGATCCAATGGGTAGGGGCCAGGGAATGTAGCTAAACATTCTATAATTCATAGGATAGCTCATTAGAAAAAAGAATGATCGGGCCCCAAATATCCAAATATGCCTCTGTTGAGAAAACTTGTCCTAAGTAGAAAACCTACAACACTGGACATATCCATGCTCCAGGAGACATGTAGAAGAATGTTGAATGCTTATGATAGTCTAAATTTGGAAACAGTGTAATGTCTAATGACTGTAGAAGAAGTAAATAAATTGTGGTACATTCATACTTATGGTACTCTATACAACCACAAAAACGAACAAACTTTAGCTACATACAACTCATGCTTTTATTTCACAAGCATAAGGTTGATCAAAAGAAAAGAGGCAGAGAACAATGCATGCTGGTAGTGTTCAGTCATGCATATTTATGTGGCAAAAATAATGAGAAAAATAAGGATGGGAAGAAGTAGACTTTAAAAGTCATTAGGGAGAGAGGGATTGTGATGTGAAGGGACACGTAAGGCTTCGGTGATGCTAATAGTATTCTGTTTCTTTTCAAGGGAGGCTGTTATTCAAGTGTTCAGCTTTAAATGATTCATTAAAATCTATATTTATATTTTATGCACATTTCTACATGTGCATTATATTTCCCAATTTTGAAAAATACTTTAAATATTTGCATGCATAAATATAATTTTAAGCTTTTTTAGTTAAGAGAGCCTCATGCATTTTTGTGACACTTATTGGATTTATTCATTTCTCTCAGGTCACAAAGATCTTAACAAATATCACAAAATAATGATTATCCTTTTATAAATAAACCCCTTATCTTTCTCTGGATTCAATTAGTCATCCACCATTTATTCATTATATATTAAGTTCTAAATATTGTGCAAATCTAAGAGCTGTCAGGTTGGAAAGAAATACTTTCAGTTTCTAGAAAATGGAGTAGATTATGATCATGTTTTGGAACGGAGATTTTGTCACATGAGGTCAGTAAAGAACAATTAAATGTCAAGCTGTGCGGTACTGAATTTTCAAGTGTAGTAAAGTTTAGATATGGGGGAGAAAAGAGAATTTGGGAATTGTCAGTTTAAATAAATTTTTTTTAAATGCTTCACGGGGAAGTAGAATTTCAGCTGGACCCAAGAGAAAGACTGGAGGAAATCACAAAATCAAACAAATTATGATAAATTATCTCTAGGCAACTCCATAAAGGTTGGGGATCACTGCTCAAGAGAATCATTTATTAACTAACTGTTCTTTTGTGCTTTGAAACAGTACATGTCTTTCCCAAAGTGATGTACTTATACTCAGTTACCAAAGAAAGAAATGTAATGGAAAAATATTTTCATCCTTACACTAGTTAATCCTCCAGTAAAGAATTATGTGCTTTTATAATGGATCTCTTACTAACAGAAGTTAATTCCTAAGTACAGAGCAATGTATTTTCATAATGATTGCTTGTATTTCTTTAAAAAGTGCATATCGTTTCATTATTTTAAATGGGGTGCTCTTAACTTGGAAAGCTATACTTAGAGCTATTTCCAAACTAGGAAACCATTATGCATGAGGCTCATCCTTTGAAATTCCAGTTCCCAGTGACAAAGGGAAGATATAGGTGTTTTTATTCTCATCAGTTACAGCAGGAGAAATTTTCTGTCTTGGATTCATTCCTTCCACATAATTCTCAAGAGACACTTAATAGTTAATATAAGGAATATCAGACTGGGAATGAACTTACCTAGGTTCCAATCTGCCACCATCTAGATATTTGGGCTTTAGACAATTCATTTTATCTCTCTGGACTCCTGATTCCTTTTCTCATCCATAATAAGACATGTTTAGAAGATCTCTGAGGTCTTATCTATCCCTGTAACCTGGACTACATTGTACTATAGAACACACAAAGAATTTGTGAATTGAGTGTCATTTTCATGAATGAAAGGTGCTTTTGTTTCTACAGGTGAGCATGCCCATATAGCATGTCTTGTGAAATAGTACCTCCTGTAGACATATTTTGCATTCACGCTCCCCTTGCCCTTCCTAACAACTCTGATTTCCATTTCAGGCCTCATGAGGTTCTAGAGAAGACAATTCTCACCCGCGCATCCCAGTAGGAATTTAGGACAAAATAAATCAACACACTCCATTGCACTAGTTAATGGTTACTTTGCTAATACACAGAACAAGCCTACTCTGGACCATCTAGTCAAAGGACTGTTGAAGGCAACAGGAAGACAAATATTCTTTCTCTGTCTCTCTGGACATGAACAAGGAAGTATGTACCGCTGTATTTAATAAAAGGCACCTGGAATAGCCATAAGGATGCACATTCGGCAGAAGCAAAGCAGGATTTCAGTAGTGCTGAGCCACTTGATCAAGGCTTCACTGAAGCTAATGAATTTGCTTTAATATTTCTGTTTATGTCTTTTTAAAAAATATTTACAGCTAAAAAAATGATAATCCTGCTAATATTATGTATTTAGCTGATATTTCCGGGGATTCAGATTTGTCATCCATGTGGAGTTATATAAAACCACTTGAATCTTACTTTATAATAAATATATAGGGTCATATTCACCAAAATCTGTCATTGAACTTCTTCCCATTCCAGAAGCTATGATCTAGAATCCAATTTCTATTGAATGAGAAAGAACATTTTTGCTTTATTATTATTTAACTCAGTTTTTTGTTTATTTTTTTCCATTTGAAGATATAACTGAAACAGGATGGGATTTGCTATGGAGTATGAATATGGAATAGAAAAATATTGTTACAGGAGAATCATATTCTCTGTGAATTATATGTAATACTGGATTGAAAAATAAATATTCAGCAGAACACTGGAAAGATTTTCTCTTGGTTTTAGGGTAAGGCAGAGGTCTGGAGTAGATTAGAGGATAGAGGACGACAAGAAAGAATGCTGCATAATTGAATAACTCTTTAAATATTTGAAGTAATTTAAATTATATTTATATAAAATAGATATAGAGATACATATATATATATGTGTGTGTGTGTGTGCACACAAAACACGCACATCTATATATGATTGCATTATTTGGGTTATGATATAGCTATAAGTAATGTTAATAATTTATTAGTCCTATTAAGAAAAAGTCTGGAGGCCTCCCTGGTGGCGTAGTGGTGAAAAGTCCGCCTGCCGATGCAGGGGACACGGGTTCGTGCCCTGGTCCGGGAGGATCCCACATGCCACGGAGCGGCTGGGCCCATGAGCCATGGCCGCTGAGCCTGCGCGTCCGGAGCCTGTGCTCCGCAACGGGAGAGGCCACAGAAGTGAGAGGCCCGCATACCACAAAAAAAAAAAAAAAAAAAAAGTCTGTAAATTTTGTCCACTAAACCTGTACGTACAAAAAAATATTAGAATATTTCATTACTCATTACACGTAGTCCAGAAAATAATATGATGCATTAACATTTAATACCACTACAAAAATGTTAAAGACATCATGCTATGATTTTGTGTACTCTGTAAGACAACAAATGTATTCTAGTGGATTATTAGTGAAGAGAAGCGAAGGGAGGAGAACATGGAGGTGGTGAACTAAGTGTGTAAATTAAAAGGTCGTCAGCAGAACACAAACATAGTCGAAAACTCAACTTCTTTCCTTCCTAGAAAATCAGGAAACTATATGCTTCATCTTATTAACTAAATTAAAAGCAAAATGTAATTATGGTTTTCATGGTGTGTCTTCTTTTACATTTTTTATACTGCTTAATTATATTAGATGGTTGATGACAGTCTCACCAACCTCTCTATGAATTTTACACTCAGGCAGCAGCAGCTTTTACACTCAGTGTTTAACCAGCATCACTCATATTTACATAAAGACTGATTGGAAGAATATTGCTTTTTAGAACTTTGCATTATGGTAATTTTCACCTAAATCCAATACATTAGTTTGCAATCAGAATGACTAATGATTTCTGCCTCCTCAAAAATAAATGTGTTGTACAGGGACAATAATTAGAACTGCAAACATTTGTGGATGCCTTTGATAGTGGCCACTTTGTATAAGCTGAATCCATCCACTCTGTTCATCGCTGCGTACAACGCAGATGCTTCCAAGTCAAATTCCATCCAGGCATATTCATGCTCAGTTTTCATGCAAGTATTCAAGGCTGGCACTACTAGAGTCAACAAGGATCACCTTATTTTATGAATGTTGTCAGATTTTTGTTTTGTTTTGTCTTTACAATTTATCGGCACATATCAAGTTTATGTCTTGTCTCTCCAATTAATGAATTATGGACTACACACTTAAAACAAACAGGCACCCTTAACAATGCAATGCCTCTTCCAAAGAATATATTCTCAAGCATTTGGTGAAAGAGGTGAAGAGAAGGTCCTTCTTGATCATGAGCCAGGACTTTGCTACAAAATAAAAAGTGTTAAGAGCTCAAAATCCTGGTATCCAGTGGCAAGAATAGCTCATGGTACATCTAAGTACTCAGTAAATATTTATAGATGAGTGAATGAAAGTGACTTAATTAAGCTAGGTTTAACTAACACAGTCTGTTTTATACTGTCTAAACTATGCTCAAATCCCACCAAGCTATTCAAGTCCAAATTCAAAGGGATTTGAGTGATGCAAAAATAGTCTGCTCCTTACCAAAAATTTCCCCTAGATGAAGCACCCGGTTTTGATTTTCTTTTTCTTTTTTGCTATCTAATCTTTACTATGATGATTGTAATAGTTCAATTGAAAAAAAACTGGAATACAAATGTTAAATTTGATAAACATACAAACTGATGAGGCACCAACTCCAGTACTCAGCATTCTACTGTAGTAAGAGCTTTTCCTTCTTTTCTGTTTATTAACTTATTATTTGTATAGATTCATAACTTCATAATTTTTCTATAGACATAATTTACTATGGTCCTAAATTATTTTGATGCTCAAACTTTTCCAAATTTGAACATAGAGATCCCTTCAAACTGGCTCCTGCAAGACAACATGTTTAATGAGACAGTTCAGCTGTTGAATCTAAGTTGATACATCTATGTGATTATGACAATGGCTTAGATAATTCATGGTTGTTTGAATTAAGTATGTCTATTTTGACTTATACTATATGAAACTGTTTTTCTACCACGTATATTTTTTTGAAGCTCCTGAGAAAAGTACCTTTATTCAAATCAAACTTTGTGAAATCACTTAGCTAACCCTCAGCATGAATTTACTCTTCTGTTCTATTATTAACCTCTGCCAATAAAATTCGTACTACTTATATCTAACACAAGCAAAATAAAAAATATACATTTAACCAGCATAAGTATATGAGCATGTGTGCAGCTTATTCAGATGATCCAGAATCCACTTCTATTATTATTAAATTTTAGTCTAAACTGTATAGAAATGAAGGTATAAAACATTGCCAGATCCTTGGGGTCGAGAAAACTGTTTAAGAAGTAGTAATTTATAAACTTCTGTTGTACAGAAACACTTCCCATTCAAAAGCATTATGTGGCATAATGTGACGTGTTGCAATTTTGTTCTTTCTTGTTGTTTGTTATTAACAATTTTAGTTCACATTGGATTAATAGTTTGAATAGAGCACTCATCAACATGGCACTGAAGAGATTCATCGAAAAACTTTGTGAAGTGAGCATCATCCTCATTTTCAGAAAAGCAGTAATAGTTGAGATATTGAATTATTTGTCATAGGTAACTCGGATGGTAAGTCATTGACTTTCCTATGCAGTCTCTTTCTCCTCTTTCTCTATGCCTTGTTTCTCGGGAAATTCTTACTAGGAAAAACCTCCCACAAAACTCCCCCAAAAAACAAACAAAAAAAATGAGTGCTGATTTTCAACCAATGCTGACTGGCATATTTTTATATCTTCTGCATAAACATGGGATGTTACAGATCCTAAAATCATCACAATACATTACCTAAAATAAGACAGCATATACACACACAGCCCCCAAATTAACTGCACTGTCAGTAGCAACATGCTAGGATAACAGTAGAACAATATGGTCCAAATAGTCATTGAATCATTAAAAACAAAAACAAAACCTTGAGAGTATAACACAGAGTAGATAAATGTTGACATTCATAAGGGTAGCAGCAAATCTTATATAACAATAAACACAATCATCACCATTATTATCCTAGTTTCAAGCTAATCCACGATCTGTATGCAGAAATTTGCTGCTTTTGCACCATCACTTTTTCATTTAGAGTTTAATCATATTGTTTAACATTGATGTTTCTGTCATAAAATATTAATCTGAAGCCCACAATAAAAACATATATCACTTTTTACAGTAGGATAGATTGACTTTTGTCTAATGGATTAAAGTGGATATTTGAAAAATAAACATTTCCATTAAATACATCCCAGAGTTCACAGGCCACTACCTTACTATTATTTTTTCTTAATAAAAAATGAATCTAAATTTCTATTATATGAATCATAGAGTAACAGCCTGAATAAATTCTACATTCAGCAGTCTCTGGACTTTTCCTTTCACAAAAAATAAAAAGGAATGTGAAAGGTGTTTTGCTGGATTCATTGATGAATTGGTAAATCTCCATCAGATTTTAGTGGATATGTTCATTCCAATGGGAACTGTTCATTTTTATGGGAGCTGAGTAAAATTAAAGTTTTTATAAGATCAATAATGAAAAGGCATACTCTCTCTTTTACACATAAGTTGATGAGCACATAAAAGTGTGATGACACCAATTCTGACAAAAATACAGAACATCATAAATTTATACATTACCCAAAGAGGAGTAAATTTGCATAACTATTTTAGAAAGCAGTTTGGTCATACCTAGTAAATTGCAAAATAGGCATGCCCTATGGTTTAGAAATATTACCCACTGGCATATAAATTTAAAGCATTCTGGAATATTGCACCAATTAACATGTACATGATTGTTCATAGCAAAACTATTTGTAAAAGTGGAAACTTGTAAATAACTTGAATGCCTAAAAACAGGAGAATAATAAATATATATTATATATTTATGAAATGGAAAATAATATACAGAAGTTCAAATGAATGTCAGAGCTACATTTAACAACATGCATATATATCATAAATGTATAATGATAAATAAAAAAACGTTATTTTCTGTGGATTCATACATATGCTCTGAAAGTATAATGGCATGCATGGGAATGAAAATCACTACAGTGTTCACGCCAGTTAGGAAGGGTTACACATATCAGCAACTGATATGTGGGATGTTACATGTATTTGTACAAATTTGCTTTCTAAGCTTAAAGGTGTCCAATAATTAGTTATTATATCATTTATATGTTCAAAATAATTCATAATTTATTCTCTTTCCACATACTTGTAGACAAAATTGAAAAATTTCCTGCTTTGCTGTAGTTCATGATTAACCAAAGACATTCCACATCAGAGGTACCCTGACTGGTCACATAGATGAACCACAATAATCTGCAGACATTTTCTGTTTCCAGCCAAAGTATTTGGCCACCTTATGTTTTACTACATTTTAAATAGACTATTTTTAAAAGCTAGTTTAAAAGGCTCCCAACACTTTACTATCTCCAGGTATTCATCATTAAACCCTCCCACCAGAATTATATTTCTAAAATTCAAACTGATCAATTTATCCCTACCTCACATTCTTCATTCACTTCCCATAACCAAAAGGAACAAACAAGAAAATCATTTGTGTGCTATCATGGCTATGCATCACTTTTCTTTGCCTATGTCTATAGTCCATCTCTCTACCATAGGTATGTCTTGTTTTACTTTCTTCCCCATAATGTCAATGATCCTTTAGCTATGCTAAATTACTTACATTTCATTGTGTCTCACGGTCTTGAGTGTACTACTCTCCTTGCTGTTTCTCTCACCTTATATTAAGAAACTCTTTATTTAACAAGATTGACCTCAAATGTCATTCTCCTTTAATCATTATATTGACAGATTTTTTTTCTGTGCTTCCATAACATAGAGTTCAGGTCTTATCATTGCCTTATCACAATTCATGTTAATTATAAGACCCATGAGTCAGATTGTTATAATTCACATTCTGGCCAAGCACAGTTTAAAACACAAAGAATATGCTTAGAAAATGTTTATTACAATAATAAAGTCAATTATGTGATATCAACATCCAAGGTAGAGATACATCTGCTTACGGTTTCACTTTTCACTGTACTCTCCTGCTCAGTGAACAAAGCAAGTGTGGGTTGTCTAGAAGGATGGCAAGTTTATCCTCTACCCCATAATATCAAAAGAATTGCCTTGGCCTTCTCTGTTTCTCCTACAAGAGTTCCCAGATGCAAGAACATAACAAATGGACAACCTAGTTAAGGTCAACTATCAGCTGTATTCAGGACTTATGTGAATGAATTTATTACAAATACCCAGAGTGGGTTAGAGCATTTGGAAAAGGATACCAGTTCTATTTCTACCATTAATTTAGTAGAGGGCAGTTGTCAATTTATCTAAATATTCTAAGTGTTTATCCTTGACAAAATGGGGATAGAAATATAAAGACATGTTTTATGTGAATTAATGAATGAATATTTATATAGCACTAAAAAAAGTGCCCAGTAAATTGTGAGCTTTCAACTAACATTGAGTTTGTTGTTTTCATTGCTGTTATCATTAATAGACAGTGGTTGGCAGTTGTGCCAGAGAGAGAACAGTCTCTGGGGTGTCCTTTCTCTACTGAGTTTTGTAGGAGCAAAAATGTATTCCAGGAATAATTCCAAATATTATAAATGTATGTTTTAAGTTCATAATGGATAATCTATGAAATGAGGCCTATTATTATCTTTCTCATTTTACCCATGAAGAAACTGAATTATTTGCCCAAAATCATACAGCTAGTTTGGGCTTTCAAACTAATCTAGTGGGTTTTATGCCCATGCTCTTGACCACTGTGTTATGCCTCCACTCCTATTAGTTGGCAACATTTTGTTTTCTTTTTTTTGTTTTTTTTTAACACTATTTGAGGAATCATATGTGAGCAGTAGATATACAAGTAAAACAAACATTCCCTCCCCTACTTCCTCAGCTGATAAAAAATTAATTTTATAAAATTACATATGTTATAATATAAATAAAAAAATAATTGAGAGCAATATACTGATTGAATGTAACATATCAACCATCTTCCTGAAAATGTATATATTCCTTTTTATCATCTACTCATTGGTAATATCTATGGAAGTAGATCTAAGCTGAGTAAGAAGCTATTGCATTTTCAACAAAATAAAGGCAGATGTCTGAGCTACAGAGGTACCCTTATTTATTTGACAGAAATGCCTCTATCGTTAATGTATGGTAAGCCACCTTGGCAGCATTAAAACAATTTTAATGTAACAAAGCTGCTTCCCATCATAGTTTAGATAACATGTTAATTTAAATTTTGCAACATGTGTAACTTTGAGTCTCATAATGGTACAACTGTTACAATTTCCACCTCATTTGTTTGTTGCCTGTTTGTTTTGTTTTAATGTCATAAAAGAAGAATCGGGGTGGGGGGGACCTTCAAGATGGCAGAGGAGTAAGATGTTGAGATTAACTTCCTCCCCACAAATACATCAAAAATACATCTACGTGTGGAACGACTCCTACAGAACACCTACTGAACACTGGCAGAAGACCTCAGATTTCCCAAAAGGCAAGACACTTCCCATGTACCTGGGTAGGGCAAAAGAAAAAAGAAAAACCAGAGACAAAAGAATAGGGATGGAACCTGCACCTCTGGCAGGGAGCTGTGAAAGAGGAAAGGTTTCCACAAACTAGGGAGCCCCTTCACTGGCAGGCATAGGGGGTGGGTGCGGGTGAAGCTTCAGAGCCATGGAGGAGAGCACAGCAACAGGGATGCAGAGGGCAAGGTGGAGAGATTCCTGCACAGAGGATCAGTGCTGACCAGCACTCATCAGCCTGAGAGGCTTGTCTGCTCACCTGCCAGGGCAGGTGGGGATTAAGAGCTGAGGCTTGGGCTTCGGAGGTCAGATCCCACAGAGAGGACTGGGGTTGGCTACATGAAGACAACCTGAGGGCGCTAGAGCGCCACAGCTAGCCAGGAGGGAGTCCGAGAAAAAGTCTGGATCTGCAGAAAAGGCAAGAGACCATTGTTTCAGGGTGCACAAGGAGAGGGGATTCCTTGTCTGTGTGCCCACAGAAGGCAGAGCACCGCTTAAGCAAGATCCAGAGATGAGCATGAAACGTTAAAACTGCTGCTGCTGCCACCAAGAATCCTGTGTCCAATTGCAGGTCATTATCCACACTCCCCTCTGGAGCCTGTGCAGCCTGCCACTGCCAGGGTCCCGTGATCTAGGAAAACTTTCCCAGAAGAACACACAACAAGCCTCAGGTGGTTGCAACATCATGCCAACCTCTGCCACCGTAGGATGACCTCACATTCCAATTATGACTACCATACCCCTCTTCCCTGGCCTCAGTGAGCAAGACAGCCCTAAGCAGCTGCTGCTTTAAACCCCTCCTGTCTGGGTGGGGAACAGACACCTGAGGGCGACCTACAAGCAGAGGCAGGACCAAAACCAAAGCTAAACCCCAGGAGCTGTGTGAACAAAGATGAGAAAGGGAAATTTTTCTGTGCAGCATCAGAGGCAGCAGATTAAATCCCCACAATCAACTTGATGTACCCTGCATCTGTGGAATACATGAATAGACAACAATACGTCACAAAATTGAGGTGGTGGATTTAGGAGCAACTGCAGATTTGGAGTTTGCTCTCTGTGACTGATTAGATTCTGATTTTTATGTTTATCTGAGTTTAGTCTTTTTTTTTTTTGTGGTATGCAGGCCTCTCACTGTCGTGGCCTCTCCCGTTGTGGAGCACAGGCTCTGGATGCGCAGGCTCAGCGGCCATGGCTCACGGGCCCAGCCGCTCCACGGCATGTGGGATCTTCCCAGACCAGGGCATGAACTCGTGTCCCCTGCATTGGCAGGCGGACTCTCAATGGCTGCGCCACCAGGGAAGCCCCTGATTTAGGGGATTTGGTGGATCATTTGGTGTTATCATTGGTGGATTTATTTATTGGTTTGGTTCCTTTCTTCTTTTTTTAAATTATTTTTTTAATTTTAATAATTTGTTTTATTTTATTCATTTATTTTTATTTTTCTTTCTTTTTCCTACCTTTTTTTCTGAGCTGTGTGGCTGACAGGGTCTTGGTATTCCGGCCTGATGTCAGGCCTGAGCCTATGCAGTGGGAAACCTGAGTTCAGGAGATTGGACCACCAGAGACCTCCCAGCCAACGTAATATCTATTGGTGAGAGCTCTCCCAGAGCTCTCCATCTCAACTCTAAGACTCATCACCACCCAACAGCCAACAAGCTGCAGTGCTGGACAGCTCATGCCAAACAGCTACCAAGACAGGAACACAACCCCAGCCATTAGCAGAGAGGCTGGTTAAAATCATACTAAATTCACAGACATCCCAAATCACACTGTGGGATGCAGCCCTGCCCACCAGAAAGACAATATCCAGCCCCATCCACCAGAACAGAGACACCAGTCCCCTCCACCAGGAAGCCTACACAACCCACTGAACAAATGTCACCACTGGGGGTAGACACCAAAAACAATGGGAACTACGAACCTGTAACCGGCGAAAAGGAGGCCCCAAACAAAGTAAGTTAAACAAAATAAGAAGACAAAGAAATATGCAGCAGATGAAGGAGCAAGGTAAAAACCCACTAGAGCAAACAAATAAGGAGAAAATAGGCAGTCTACCTGAAAAATAATTCAGAGTAATGATAGTAAAGGTGATCCAAAATCTTGGAAATAGAATGGAGAAAATGTGAGTAACGTTTAACACAGACCTAGAAGAACGAAAAAGCAAACAAACAATGATGAACAACACAATAAATGAAATTTTAAATTCTCTGGAAGGAATCAAGAGCAGCATACTGAGGCAGAAGAATG
Organism: Stenella coeruleoalba; assembly: GCF_951394435.1. Classification (NCBI taxonomy): domain Eukaryota; kingdom Metazoa; phylum Chordata; class Mammalia; order Artiodactyla; family Delphinidae; genus Stenella; species Stenella coeruleoalba. Next base: position 19,042,434 of record NC_137147.1, on the reverse strand, counting down.
GAGAATTGACATGGAAGATAGAATAGTGGAAATAATTACAACAGAGCAGAATAAAGAGAAAAGAAAGAAAAGAATTGAGGACAGTCTCAGAGACCTCTGGGACAACATTAAATGCACCAACATTCAAACTATAGGGGTTCCAGAAGAGGAAGCAAAAAAGAAAGGGTCTGAGAAAATATTGAAGAGATTACAGTTGAAAACTTCCCTCACAAGGGAAAGGAAATAGTCAATCAAGTCCAGGAAGTGCAGAGAGTCCCATAAAGGATAAATCCAAGGAGAAGCACGCCAAGACACATATTATCAAACTATCAAAAATTAAATACAATGAAAAAATATTAAAAGTAGTAAGGGGAAAGCAACAAATAACATACAAGGGAATCCCCACAAGGTTAACAGGTGAACTTTCAGCAGAAACTCTGCAAGCCAGAAGGGAGTGGGAAGACATATTTAAAGTGATGAAAGGGAGAAACCTACAACCAACATTACTCTAGCCAGCAAGAATATCATTCAGATTTGACAGAGAAATAAAAATTTTTACAGACAAGCAAAAGTTAAGAGAAATCAACAACACAAAACTAGCTTTACAACAAATGCTAAAGGAAATTCTCTAAAGAAAATTCTCAAGAGAAGGAAAAGACCTACAAAAACAAACCCAAAACAATTAAGAAAATGGTAATAGGAACATACATATTGATAATTACCTTAAAGGTAAATGGATTAAATACTCCAACCAAAAGACACAGACTGCTTGAATGGTTACAAAAACAAGACCTGTATATATGCTGTCTATAAGAGACCCAGTTCAGACCTAGGGACACACAGACTGAAAGTAGGAGGATGGAAAAAGATATTCCATGCAAATGGAAATCAAAAGAAAGCTGGAGTAACAATTCTCATATCAGCAAAATAGACTTTAAAATAAAGACTATTACAAGAGACAAAGAAGGACACTACATAATGATCAAGTGATAAATTCAAGAAGAAGATATAACAATCATAAATATTTATGCACCCAACATAGGAGCACCTCAATACATAAGGCAAAAGCTAACAGTCACAAAAGGGGAAATTGATGGTAACACAATCATAGTAGGGGACTTTAACACCCCACTTTCACCAATGGACAGATCATCAAAAATAAAATAAGAAAGGAAACAAAAGCTTTAAATGACACATTAGACAAGATTGACTTAATTGATATTTAGGACATTCCATCCAAAAACAACAGAATACACTTTCTTCACAAGTACTCATGGAACACCCTCCATGATATATCATATCTTGGGTCACAAATCAAGCCTTGGTAAATTTAAGAAAATTGAAATAGTATCAAGTATATTTTCTGACCACAACACTATGAGTCTAGGTATCAATTACAGGAAAAAAAAATAACTGTAAAAATACAAACATACGGAGTCTAAACAATATGCTACTAAATAACCAAGAGATCACTGAAGAAATCAAAAAATACCTACAAAAAAGTGACAATGAAAACACGAAGACCCAAAACCTATGGGTTGCAGCAAAAGCAGTACTATGAGGGAAGTTTATAGCAATATAATCCTACCTCAAGAAACAAGAAACATCTCAAATAAACAACCTAACCTTACAGCTAAAGCAGTTAGAGAAAGAAGAACAGAAAAAAACAAACAAACAAACAAAAAAAAACAAAGTTAGCAGAAGGAAAGAAATCATAAAGATCAGAACAGAAATAAATGAAAAAGAAATGAAGGAAACAATAGCAAAAATCAACAAAACTAAAGGCTGGTTCATTTAGAAGATAAACAAAATTGATAAACCATTAGCCAGACTCATCAAGATAAAAAAGGGAGAAGACTCAAATCAACAGAATTAGAAATGAAAAAGGAGTAGTAACAACTGACATTGCAGAAATACAAAGGATCATGAGAGATTACTACAAACAACTATATGCCAATCAAATAGACAACCTGGAAGAATGGGGCAAATTCTTAGAAAAGCACAACCTTCCAAGACTGAACCAGAAAAAAACGGAAAATATAAGCAGACCAATCACCAGCACTGTAATTGAAACTGTGATTAAAACTCTTCCAAGAAAGAAAACCCCAGGACCAGATGGCTTCACAGGCGAATTCTATTAAACATTTAGAGAAAAGCTAACACCTATCCTTCTCAAACTCTTCCAAAATATACCAGAGGGAGGAACACTCCCAAACACATCCTACGAGGCCACCATCACCCTGATACCAAAACCAGACAAAGATGTCACAACAAAAGAAAACTGCAGGCCAATATCACTGATGAATATAGATGCAAAAATCCTCAACAAAATACTTGCAAAGAGAATACCACAACACATTAAAAGGATCGTACACCATGATCAAGTGGGGTTTATCCCAGGAATGGAAGAATTTTTCAATATATGCAAATCAATCAATGTGTACACCATATTAACAAATTGAAGAATAAAAACCATATGATAATTTCAATAGATGCAGAAAAAGCTTTCGACAAATTCAAAACCCATTTATGATAAAAAAAAACTCTCCAGAAAGTAGACATAGTGGGAAACTAGCTCAACATAATAACCTGAAACCATTTTCTCTAAGATCAGGAGCAAGACAAGGTTATCCACTCTCACCACTATTATTCAACATAATTTTGGAAGTTTTAGCCATGCCAATCAGAATAGAAAAGAAATAAAATGTATCCAAATCAGAAAAGAAGAAGTAAGACCATCACTGTTTGCAGATGACATGATACTATATATACATAGAGCCTCCTAAAGATGCTACCAGAAAACTACTAGAGTTAATCAATGAATTTGGTAAAGTAACAGGATAAAAAATTAATGCACAGAAATCTCTTGCATTCCTACACACTAATGACAAAAATTCTCAAAGAGAAATTAAGGAAACCCCCCAATTTACCATTTCAACAAAATGAATAAAATACCTAGGAATAAACCTACGTAAGGAGACAAAAGACCTGTATGTAGAACACTATAAGACACTGATGAAATAAATTAAACATGATACAAATATTGAGGGATATGGGGCTTCCCTGGTGGCACAGTGGTTGAGAGTCCGCCTGCCGATGCAGGGGACACGAGTTTGTGCCCCGGTCTGGGAAGATCCCATATGTCACAGAGCAGCTAGGCCCGTGAGCCATGGCCACTTGGCTGCATGTCTCCAGCCTGCGTGTCTGGAGCCTGTGCTCCACAATGGGAGAGGCCACAACAGTGAGAGGCCCGTGTACAGAAAAAAAAAACAAAAAAGATTGAGGGATATACTATGTTCTTGGATTTGAAGAATCAACATTGTGAAAGGACTATACTACACAGAGAAATCTACAGGTTCAGTGCAGTCCCTGTCAAAATACCAAGGGCATTTTTTACAGAATTAGATCAAAAATTTTTCACAATTTGTATGGAAACACAAAAGACACCGAACAGCAAAGCAATCTTGTGAAAGACTAATGGAGCTGGAGGAATAAGGCTCCCTGACTTCAGACTATACTACGAAGTTACAGTAATCAAGACAGTATGGTACTGGCACAAAAACAGAAACATAGATCAATGGAACAGGATAGAAAGCCCAGAGATAAACCCATACACATATGGTCACCTTATCTTTGATAAAGGAGGCAAGAATATACAATGGAGAAAAGACAGCTGCTTCAATAATTTGTGCTGGGAAAACTGGGCAGTTACATGTACAAGAATGAAATTAGAACACTTCTTAGCACCATACACAAAAATAAAGTCAAAATGGATTAAAGACCTAAATGTAAGGCCAGACACTATAAAAGTCTTAGAGGAAAACATAGGCAGAACACTCTATGACATAAATCACAGCAAGATCCTTTTCGAACCACCTCTGAGAGAATGGAAATAAAAACAAAAATAAACAAATGGGACCTAATGAAACTTAAAAGCTTTTGCACAGCAAAGAAAACCATAAACAAGATCCCGTTAGAATGGGAGAAAATATATGCAAACAAAGCAACTGACAAAGGATTAACCTCCAAACTATGCAAGCATCTCCTGCAGCCAAATGTCAAAAAAACAAACAAACCAATCCTAAAATGGGCAGAAGACCTAAATAGGCATTTCTCCCAAGAACATATACAGATTACCAACAAACCCATGAAAGAATGCTCCACATCATTAATCATTAGAGAAATGCAAATCAAAATTACAATGAAGTATCACCTCACACCACTTAGAATGGACATCATCAGAAAATGTACAAACAAAAAATACTGGAGAGAGTGTGGAGAAAAGGGAACCCTCTTGCGCTGTTGGTGGGAATATAAATTGATACAGCCACTATGGAAAACAGTATGGGGGTTCTTTAAAAAACTAAAAGTAGAACTACCATACAACCAGCAATCCCATTACTGTAAATATACCCTGAGAACATCATAATTCATAAAGAGATATGTACCACAATGTTCATCACAGCACTATTTACAATAGCCAGGATGTGGAAACAAAGTGTCCATTGACAGATGAATGGATAAAGAAAATGTGGCACATACATACAATGGAATGTTACTCAGCCATAAAAAGAAATGAAATTGAGTTATTTGTAGTGAGGTGGATGGACCTAGAATCTGTAGTACAGAGTGAGGTAAGTCAGAAGGAGAAAAACAAATACTGTATGCTAACACATATATATGGAATCTAAAAAAAAAAGAAAAAAAATGTTTCTGACGCACCTAGGGGCAGGACAGGAATAAAGACACAGATGTAGAGAATGACTTGAGGACTGGGAGAAGGAAGGGTAAGCTAGGATGAATTTAGAGAGTAGCACTGGCATATATACACTACCAAATATAAGATAGATAGGTAGTGGGAAGAAGCTGCATAGCACAGGGAGATCAGCTTGTTGCTTTGTGACACCTAGAGGAGTGGGATATGAAGGGTGGGAGGGAGGTGTGGAGGGAGGTGCAGAGGGAGGGGATATGGGGATATATGTATATGTATAACTGATTCACTTTGTTATACAGCAGAAACTAACACAACACTGTAAAGAAATTATACTCCAATAAAGATGCTAAAAGATATATACTTCACTGTACACCTGAAACTAGCACAACATTGTAAATCAACTATATTCTAATAAAAAAATTTAAAACAAAGAAGAATCTGCTTATTAAGGACAATGGTACTCCAAATTAATTGTTTCCTCCAGCATAAAAGCCAAGGCTATTTCTTCACTTTTGGGTTTTGTCTGCATTGAAGAAATTCTTATGATACATTGAAAGATTGTATCTTTTCACAAAAGCTACAGCTGGATGATTTAAAGCAGAAGCAGGCCAACGTGTAGCATGAAATTAACAAGAAACATGGTCACTCTTAAATTCAGTGAGTTACTCTCATTTGAGATAAGATATTGCTAAACCAAAGGCACTTTGTGGAATGTATCAGCAAGGATGCTTTGGAAAGAAATCTTGTCCCTAAGGGGGCTTCACTTGTCTCCCTTTCCCTCAGGGTAAACTATGTTTTTCTATTTTAATTAATTTTTCCATTTTTTTAATTTATAATTTCTATAACATTAATTTTTCAACTTAAACAGATTTTGGACACCCAATAGAATTACAGGTTACTCTATAAAGTTCACATTTAAGTAGCACTTGTAAATTACTGTAATCTGAAAATTAAATGAGATCTCCAAACCAAAAGCCTTTTTTAATTGCATAGAATTAATTACAGTTTGTTTAATTGTTCACAAAAAATGGGAATGCAGATAACACTAGCTGATTTTTTTTTTCTTTGCTGTTGTTGGTTTCTACACTGTTTAATTATATGAGGGGTAAGTACTCTAAAATATCTCCCATTTTACAGGTGAAGAAACTAGGGAGGAGATGGGATCATCAATTTCAGAAAATCACATAGCTAGACACTTGTTGTGTTGGCATTTAAATCCATGCAATTTCATTCCAGATTTTATGCTTAATCAGTAACCTATACTTTTCCCATTAAGGAATTCATATCTCATGACTACAAAATATTTCCATTTCTTCTTGTTTCTTGTCTTCATGTTTCATAAAAGAGGAAGGTTAAGACTATCATATAAAATGTTAGTAAATCAGCTCCCAAGAATTCCCAAAATGGGTAACAAATGCCATGAACACTGTAAAATATGGCAGGGAAGGGAAAGGGCAGGTGGCAGGAAATAGTGATAAGAAAGGATTGTGGGAATATCCATGTAACCATAGACTCCAATGATTATCCTCATATCACCTTTTTAATTCATAGATCTGTTTGCTCATATTGTACTAATCTAAGCAAATTATACAACTGCTTTTATCCAGAGTTTAGTGAAATATTTATTTTCTTATTTATATAGTAAATATTTATTAAGCACCCATATACAATAAGCAATGTCCCCAAGTTCTAATATTAAACATGAGAAAATAGACACATGAAAACTCAAAATAAGACTTGATAAATTTGACTATTTTCATGGTAACATGGTCTGTGTGGCTAACCACAAGTAGTTACAAAACAATTTTTTAGAGGGTAGTCAGTTTCAGGGAGAGATAAGCCTAAAATGATTGGGACATACAAGGTCTTATTTGACAGTAAACAATCTGTTTTTTTTTGTTTTTTGGAGTTTTTTTGTTTTTTTGTTTGTTTTTCTATCTTAGGGGACAGAGAGATGTTCTCTGCTGAGAATGGAATGAACTAGTGTTGAGAGACTGAAGGGTGTAAATCCCCTGTATATAAAAGGAACTATACAGTTTCCTTTTATAACTGTAAGAAAATTTCAGAACTATATGAAAGAAGAGCAAATTTAGTAGTGTCAATTTACTGTATTGCTTTAATTGGCTGAATAGCTCCAAAGAGTTTTTAATCATAGGGTATTTTTGAACAATTGATGCTATATGAATATTTTCCAATTTAGTTGCTTATGCAACATATTTGATTCAGCTAATCAGACTAGTTGGTCAGACATTTCAGTGAAGTGATAGGGATACCAGTTAGATTGCAGTGGTTTGAAGAGTGAGTGGTTGGTGATGGAAAAGGAAACAACATGGATAGATTGATCTGAGAGGTTTGGCTATGAAGGGTATAGAGAGTAGAGAGGAAGCAGCAGTAGAATTGATGGGGAGTTTATAATAAGGTTTTTTTTTTGTGTGTGTGTGTGTGTGTGTGTTTTTTTAATGTGAGAAACTTGAGCATTTTAAACAGCCATTGGAAAGATGCTACCAAGTTAAAGTTGAATGCATAAGGGATAACCATAATTACTACTGGATGCTACTGAAGCTAGGAGGGATACACTTACCAATAGCACCTTTGCCATAACAAAAGGTAAGAATGATAAGAGCACCCATGTATATTTGGAACAAAGGTAGTGAAAGATTCCTATCTGAGGTAAGGTGATCCTCAGAAAACAGGAAAGTGAGAGAAAATATGGGAGGACCTAACATTTGAAAAAAATGGAAAAAAATTGAAATAATCATTATAAAGAGTAAGAGAACAAGGTGATCTCAGAAACATGCTAGCATTCCCTGCCAACTAAAAATAGTATTTGAAAATTATGGGATAAAATTTAAATATTTAGTAAAAAATCAAGTTGCTAAATTATATTTATTGTATTACTTTAACTGTCCAAATGGCCCTCCATCCCCTCCCCAACACACAATTCAGAAAGGAAATAGAATGTTGACACTGATAGCCCCTGGGGTATAGTAATATAGACAATTCTTTTTCCTCAGATTTCTGAATTTTCCAAATTTTGTTCAATGAGTATGGATTCAATTTTTATGTTTTTTATTATTTATATTTCTTTCACATACTATAATTTATTTACTTATTCACTGTTGGATTTTTTTTTCCTTTAATAAGCATTACAAATGATGGACATTCCTTGTACAGATTTTTGTATCCATGAGCCAGAGTTTCTTACAGTCTACACACTAAAAACGAATGTTTAAGTAACAAGATACACACACTTTTGTTTTTAATATAATTCAAAAGTTTAAAAACTCAAAAAAACTTTATAACATAATATGACAAGTACGCATGTATTTATTAACCCTGAATTAGCTATTGTTCATAGTGAGCCACTTCATTGTACATTTCATCATGTATAGTTAGACCACTACAGACACTTCTGAAGTCTATCTTGTTCCCTTGTACAATTTTATTCCCCTTCCCTCTCCCCAGAAACAACAAACACTATAATAAATTTTATGTGCTTCTTTCCTGTCTATTGTTTTATTTCTACTAAATATTTAATTATCCATAAACAATGTAAAATATTGTATTTTATGTTATATTTTAAAATTCACCTAAAATCATTTATATTGCATGTATAATTCTGCACTAGGAAATTATATGAGGAGCTTTATGGCATCACTATCTGTAATCAAAAAAACAATTTAGAAACTACCTTAACATACATTGACATAGAAAGAAGAAAACACTGAATGGACTACTCTATAGTGTTACTGAATGACTAGATCTATATGAATCAACATGAAGAATCCCTGAAAACATAAGGTTGATAGTATTTTTTTGTGATGAGAAAAACAAAAACTCAATACATATGTAAAATGTGGCACTGTGTATGGCTCCCTTGGTTGTTTTAGATTAGGGGACAACGTTCCTCTCTTGGTGTGAGGTCTTAACAAATTACTTCTCTTGGTCATATTAGGCCTTGACCTTAGAGGCTGAAAAACGCTTGTGTTTGCTTTTTTCTTTCTGTAAATAATTATTTCATGCTTACTTACCTTTAAGCCTTTGCTCAAATCAGACTAAAGTATAAAATATTCTTGCTATGCTTTCTTCTTATAGTATTCTCACTTCCCCTGTTAAAATAAAATTCAGGGTCCTCCTCCAGAAATAAGATTTGTCTTACACTCCAAAAAAAAGGGCACCACATAATCCCAATTTCCAGCTTCTAGGCCCTTATGTTTACTACTGATATACAAAATATTTATGCCTAGAAACTTGTGGACTGTGGACAAATCTCTTCCTCACTCTCTGAGTCAACATGCACTAAACCCAAACTTGACCCTGATTGTTCGTAAGTGTTTCAATGGTGGAAATGTTGTATAATATCAATATGCCCTAAAGTCAGTGGTCACATAATTATTTCATATTTACCTTTTCCTTGCTCATCTAAAGATACTGGCTTAAAGTTTTAAAATATGTAGAAACAGATTTCTTTTTATTACTCAATTTCTTTTGTATAAATTCCATTTGTGGGGGCTTCCTTGGTGGTACAGTGGTTGAGAGTCCGCCTGCCAATGCAGGGGACATGGGTTCATGCCCCAGTCTGGGAAGATCCCACATGCCACAGAGCGGCTGGGCCTGTGAGCCATGGCTGCTAAGCCTGTGTGTCCGGAGCCTGTGCTCCACAATAGGAGAGGCCACAACAGTGAGAGGAGGCCCACGTACCACAAAAAAAAAAAAAAAAATCCATTTTTGCCTTGAGGAAGAAACTTGTATTAGTTAGCTATTGCCATAATCATCGTGCACATATCCATTGTGCATTGGCTGCATCTGCTTTGCTCCAAGTTGCAGGGTTGCCGGTTGGTATGTGGCTCTGCTTTATGGGTCTTTGGACCCAGACTTGTGCTGTAGTTTCTATGTGGGTTATGTTCTTCTCATAATAGTCACAGAAGCACAAGAGGGCAATCCAACTACTTCCCCTCATGTCCTAACATCCCATTGAACAAAGCATGTTATGAGGCTACAGCCAAAATCGAGTATATAGAACATACACAGAATGAAGGATAAAGAGAAGAATAATTTGTCTACCATGACGCCATGGAAATTGTATAGATGTATCATTCGATAATAGGGAATGAAAAATTGAGACCAATAATTTAATCTACTGCAGAGCTCATTTCCTTCTTACATTGTGCTGCTAAAAGAAAATATTGGTTCTGCTGAGCATGTGGATTTTTAGACTATCTCTTCTAGAAAAGAGAAACATTGTGAGCCAACATATTTCCTTGGTTAAGACAAAAAGCTTTTCTTCATTGCCAGAAAACTGAATGTACATTCAGAATCCAAGTACAGTAGTATAATCTCATCTCAGAAAACTGGGAGTTCCTAAATCTGCTTTTTTTTTTTTTTAATAGAGGAGCTCTATTTTATTCCTAATTGTCTCGTTCTGAATAGTACTTTAAATTACAAGCTCTTTAAAGTCCTCTTGGAGGTAGGCAAGCCTTTTGAAACAAATTCTCCTGTGTGAGTGAAATAAATTATTGAGTACTTTAAGATATAGGAAACTGGGAAACCAAATATATATATCAGCTTCCAACAGTTTCTACAGGCAAATATTAGAGTGAGACAGTGACATACATGTGAATCTTCATGGAGAACTAGACAAATATGTATTTTTATCTTAATGTAATGCAATATATTCGTTCACATACTCCTGAATGTGTCATCCAGAGTTCCCTTAGATTTTGTGGAGATGGGAGGAGAAAGAGATCGGTTGCTTGATTCTCTATTCAACCCTCCCAGAGATGGTTTGGCTTTCCAGGGCTGAGGAGCCAGTTTGAACCTACTATATTATTAAGAAGAGACTACTGTTATACTGTCCCTAGTAAGTATTGGATTGACCAAAAAGTTTGTTCAGGTTTTCCCATAAGATCGCATGGGAAAACCCGAACAAACTTTTTGGCCAACCCAAATAGAAATAATAAGAGTGACCCTGAATCATAGCTATACCCCAACAAAGCAGTCTGGTGTCAATTCTAGTGGCTTTCCAAAATTAAATAATAATGATGAATTGTTTTCCTTCTCTCTCAATGTAAAATTCATCAGGGAGAAGTAAAAAGATAGATAATATACTCAGATTTACAGATTAACTTTTTAGCAAATTCTCCTCTTGATGGGATATCTGAAGTTGAGTACTAGAATTTTTAATAGATTTATTCGTCAGACATGTATTGAAAGCCTGTTACATGCCAGACACTGTTTTGGGAGCTGACATAAGGAATTAAACAAAGCATATAAAGCCCCTACTCTCATTGGTTGAGGCACACAAAATATATAATTTCCTAAGTGATAAGAAAACTCTGCAGGAATCAGTGTCTGGTAAGTAAAATCTGAAATATAACTGAGGAATTGCTAGAGACTCACTGTGGACAGTTTGAGAGTTAAAAACTCTAAGGGAATTCTATCATAGGGGGACTGCCATGCTTCCATAATTTTTACTTCTAGGAGGTTAACCAAGTTCTCACAGTAAATAAAGAAGAAAAATCCCTAGGGATTCTGGTAGTGGGAGTTAAAGGAATCATTTTGAAACACAGTCATCCCTCAGTATCCACTAGGGATTGGTGCTGGGACCCCCACGGATGCCCAAGAGTCTTAGGATGCTCAAGTCCCTTATGGTGTAGTATTTGCATATAACTTACACACATCCTCCCATGTACTTTAAATCATCTCTAGTTTACTTATAAAATCTAATACATTGTAAATGCTATATAAATAGTTTCCAATCCACCGCAAATTAAAGTTTTGCATTTTGGAAGTTTCTGGAATTAAAAAAAAAAACTATTTTTGATCTGCAGTTGGTTGAATATGCCCATGTGGAAACCTCAGATATGGAAGGCTGACTGTACACAGAAGAACTTTGTCCTGAACAAGTCTGACCTCGGGAGAAACTATGTAAATAGAGCCTAAACTGTAGGGATTTTATCAGAGCTAACAGAACTTGGGGGGAGGGAATTACCCAACTTCAGCCCACTCTAGCCATCCTGTCCCACCTAAGTGGGGAGAAAAAAAACTAAAAACACTTGTGAAGTTCACAGTCTAGAGGTACAGATTCACTAAAAAGACTGACTCCTTACTATAGGACTATATGATGACTCCCTTCCCTCAACATCTCACCACCACATTATTAAAATCCTATTTACAACACTTTCTTGAATCTGGTACATCATGTCTAGATATCAAGTAAAAATTAAAAGACATACCCATATGCAAAAAACACACTTTGAAGAGACAGAGCAAGAATCAGAACCAGACTTGGCAGTGCTGTTGGAATGATCAGACTGGGGGTTTAAAGCAATTATGATTAATATGCTAAGGGCTTTAATGGCTAAAGTAGATAGTATGCAAGAACAGATGGATAATGTAAGCAGAAAGATAGAAGAACTAGAGATAAATACTGTAACGGAAATAAAGTATGCCTTTGATGGGCTTATTAGTAGACTGGACATAGCTAAGGAAAGAATCTCTGAGCTTGAGAGTATGTCAATAGAAACTTTCAAAACTGAAAAGCAAAGAGAACAAAGACTGAAAGAAAAAAAAAAAAAAGAAAGAAAGACTATCCAAGAACTGTGGGACAATTACAAAAGGTGTAGCTTACACATAATAGGAATATGAGCAGGAGAAGAAAAAGAAACAGGAAATATTTGAAATAATAATGACTAAGAATGTCCCCAAACTACCAACAGACTTAACCATAACCCAGGAAACTCAGAGAACACCAAGCAGAATGAATGTCAAAAACACTATGGTTAAGCATATTATTTTCAAACTACAGAAAATTAAAGAGAAAGAAAAAATCTTGAAAGAAGCCAAAGGAAAAGAAAAACCTTACCTATAGCTGGGAAAAGATAAGAATTACATCTGACTTCTCCTCAGAAACCATACAAGGAAGAAGAGAGTAGAGTGAAATATTTAGAGTGCTGAGACAAAAAAATCCACCAACTGTATTATGTACCCTATGAGACTAGCTTGCAAAGGGTAAGAAGAAATAAAGATTTCCACAAACAAAGAAAAATTGAGGAAATGTGTCAGTAGACAACATACTGGTTGTCAGCCAACCAGTAGACTTTGCTTTCCAGAAATGTTAAAAGAAGTTCATAGAGAGAAGGAAATGATATGGTCAGAAATTCAGGTCTATATAAAGAAAAGAAAAGCATAGAGGAAGGAATTAATAAGGGTATTTTGTTTTTACTTATTCTTAATAGATCTAACAGATAATGGTTTGTTCAAAATAATAATAACAATAATGTATGTGATTATTTATATATACGTAAGTGAAATGGACTATAGCAATGATATAAGGGGTAAGAGGGAAAAAATAGGATTATTTTGTTATTATAAATTATTCACACTACCTGTGAAACAGAATAATGTTATTTGAAAATGAACTTGGATCAGCTAGAAATGTTTATTTCCCTAGAGTTCAGTGCAACAACTAAAAAACTTTTAAAAAAAAAGTATCGCTATGATAAGAAAGGAAAGGAAATGTAATCATACACAATGCTCAATTAAAACCACAGAACATAGTCTCCACCAAAATAACTATTAGAACTGATAAATGAATTCAGTAAAGTTGCAGATATGCGATTAACATACAGAAATCTGTTGCTTTTCTATACACTAATAATGAACTATCAGAAAGAGACAGTAAAAGTAAGCAATCCTGTTTAAAATTTCATCAAAAAGAATAAAATACCTACATCACCCCACCTAGGCCCCACCCCAAACTCAAACGTCACCCCCCCACCGGCATAGGTCCCACCCCACCCTAAAACTCACCCCTGCTTAAGTTCCACCCAAGACCTAAACCCTGCCTCCATAACCAAGGTTTTGTTTTGTTTTCTTTTCTTTTTTCCTCTTTCAGATTGGGGTTCTGTTTTAACTTGGTGATTCATTGTTATTTCTTTTATATTTTTCCTAATAAATCTTTTATTTTTCTAATTTTATTTTATTCTTTATACTTTGTTAGTGATCGCTCCTTTTAGCTTGTTGCCTCCCCTCCCCGTTTCTTTGGTTTCTTTTTTTTCTTTTTTCAGCTGTGGTTTTATTTTACCTCTTGCAGTTGTTTCAATTATAGTTTTATTTTTCCTAATATATATTTTATCTTTCTAATTTTATTTTGTTTTTTATTTTTTGATATTGTACTGCTGTTTTTTTTACTTTCTACCATGCCATGAAGCTTGAAGGATCTTGGTTCCCAGGCTGGAGGTTGGGCCCAAATTCCGGTGGTGGGAGCTCCAAATCCAAACCACTGGACTAAAAGAGAACCTCAGAACCCAGGGTCTATCAATCGGACTGAGACCTTCCAGAGGTCCTCTTCTCAGCACCAAGACCCAGCTCTATATAACTGCCTGCAAACTCCTGTGCTGGACGTCTCAGACAAAACAACCAGTAAGACAGGAATACAGCACCACCCATAAGAAAAAAAAAACAAAAGTAAACGACAAAATATATGTTACAGAAGAAGGAGCAAGGTTAAAACCTACAAGACCAAATAAATGAAGATGAAATAGGCAACGTACCTGAAAAAGAATTCAGAGTAATGATAGTAAAGATGATCCAAAATCTGGGAAACAGAATGGAGAAAATATAAGAAACATTTAACAAGGATCTAGAAGAACTAAAGAGCAAAAAAAAAAAACAGTGATGAACAACACAATTACTGAAATTAAAAATACTCTAGAAGGAATCAATAACAGAATAACTGAGGCAGAAGAACGGATAAGTGAGCTGGAAGATAAAATGTTGGAAATAACTGCCAGGAGCAGAATAAAGAAAAAAGAATGGAAATAATTGAGGATAGTCTTAGAGACCTCTGGGACAACATTAAACATACCAACATTTGAATTATAGGGGTCCCAGAGAGGACAAAAAGAAAGAGTCTGAGAAAATATTTGAAGAGATTATAGTCATAAACTTCCCTAATATGGGAAAGGAATTAGTCAATCAAGTCCAGGAAGAACAGAGAGTTCCATACAGGAAAAATCCAAAGAGAAACACACTGAGACACATATTACTCAAACTATCAAAAATTAAATACAAAGAAAAAATATTAAAAGCAGTAAGGGAAAAGCAACAAATAACATACAATGGAATCCCCACATGGTTAACAGCTGATTTTTCAGCAGAAACTCTGCAAGCCAGAAGGGAGTGGCAGGACATTTTAAAGTGATGAAAGGGAAAAATCTACAACCAAGATTACTCTACCCAGCAAGGAACTCATTCAGATTCTATGGAGAAATAAAACCTTTACAGAGAAGTGAAAGTTAAGAGAATCCAGCACCACAAAACCAGCTTTACAACAAATGCTAAAGGAACTTCTCTAGGCAGGAAACACAAGAGAAGGAAAAGACCTACAATAACAAACCTAAAACAACTGACAAAATGTTAATAGGAGCATACATATCCATAATTACCTTACATGTAAATGGATTAAATGCTCCAACCAAAAGACATAGACTGGCTGAATTGATACAAAAACAAGACCCATATATATGCTGTCTACAAGAGACCCAATCCAGACCTAGGGACACATACAGGCTGAAACTGAGGGGATGGAAAATGTTAGTCCATGCAAATGGAAATCAAAAGAAAGCTGGAGTAGCAATTCTCATGTCAGACAAAATAGATTTTAAAATAAAGACTTTTACAAGAGACAAAGAAGAACACTACATAATGATCAAGGGATCGTACCAAGAAGATATAACAACTGCAAATATTTATGCACTCAACATAGTAGGACCTCAATACATAAGGCAAATGTTAATAGCCATAAAAGGGGAAATCAACAGTAACACAATAATAGTAGAGAACTTTAACACCCCACTTTCACCAATAGACAGATCATCCAAAATAAAATAAATAAGGAAATACAAGCTTTAAATGACACATTAGACAAGATGGAGTTAATTTATATTTATAGGACATTCCATCCAAAAACAGCAGAATACACTTTCTTCTCAAGTACTCATGGGGCATTCTCCAGAATAGATCATATCTTGAGTCACAAATCAAGCCTTGGTAAATTTAAGAAAATTGAAATTGTATCAAGTATCTTTTCTGACCACAATGCTATGAGACTAGATATAAGTTGCAGGAAAAAAATGTATAAAAAATACAAACACATGGAGGCTAGACAATACAATACTAAATAACCAAGAGATCACTGAAGAAATCAAAGAGGAAATCAAATAATACCTAGAAAAGAATGGCAGTGAAAACATCAAGACCCCAAAACCTATGGGATGCTGCAAAAGCAGTTCTCAGAGGGAAGTTTATAGCAATATAATCTTACCACAAGAAACAAGAAAAATCTCAAATATACAAGCTAACCTTACACCTAAAGCAATCAGAGAAAGAAGAACAAAAAACCCCTCAAAGTTAGCAGAAGGAAAGAAATCATAAAGATCAGATCAGAAATAAATGAAAAAGAAATGAAAGAGACAATAGCAAAGATCAATAAAACTAAAAGCTGGCTGTTTGAGAAGATAAACAAAATTGATAAACCATTAGCCAGACTCACTAAGAAAAAAAATTGAGAAGACTCAAGTCAACAGAATTAGAAATGAAAAAGAAGTAACAAACAACTGGCACTGCAGAAATACAAAGGATCATGAGAGACTACTAAAAGCAACTCTATGCCAATAAAATGGACAACCTAGAAAAAATGGGCAAATTCTCAGGAAAGCACAGCCTTCTGTGACTGAAAAAAGAAGAAATAGAAAATACAAACAGACCAGTCACAAGACCAGAAATTGAAACTGTGATTTAAAATCTTCCAACAAACAAAAGCCCAGGACCAGATGGCTTCACAGGAAAATTCTATCAAACATTTAGAGAAGAGCTAACACCTATCCTTCTTAAACTCCTCCAAAATATAGCAGGGGGAGGAACACTCCCAAACTCATTCTACCAGGCTACCATCACCTTGATACCAAAACCAGACAAGGACGTCACAAAGAAAGAAAACTACAGGCCAATATCTCTGATGAACATAGATGCAAAAACCCCCAAAATACTAGCAAACAGAATCTAGCAGCACATTAAAAGGATCAAACACCATGATCAAGTGGGGTTTATCCCAGGAATTCAAGGATTCTTCAATATATGCAAATCAATCTATGTGATACACCATATTAACAGGCTGAAGGACAAAAATCATACGATAATCTCAATAGATGCAGAAAAAGCTTTCAACAATATTCAATACCTATTTATGATAAAAACTCTCCAGAAAGTAAGCATAGAGGGAACCTACCTCAACATAATAAAGGCCATATATGACATACAAATAGCCAACATCATTCTCAATGGTGAAAAAGTGAAACCATTTCCTCTTGGATCAGGAAAAAGACAAGGCTGCTCATTCTCACCATTATTATTCAACATAGTTTTGGAAGTTCTAGCCACAGCAATCAGAGAAGAAAAAGAAATAAAAGGAATCCAAATCAAAAAAGAAGGAGTAAAACTGTCACTGTTTGCAGATGACATGATACTACACATAAAGAATCCTAAAGATGCTACCAGAAAACTACTAGAGCTAATCAATGAATTTGGTAGAGTAGAAGGATGCAAAATTAATGCACAGAAGTCTCTTGCATTCTTATACACTAATGATGAAATATCTGAAAGAGAAATTAAGGAAACACTCCCATTTACCATTGCAACAAAAAGAATAAAATACCTAGGAATAAACCTACCTAAGGAGACAAAAGACCTGTATGCAGAAAGCTATAAGACACTGATGAAAGAAATTAAAGATGATACAAACAGATGGAGAGATATACTATGCTCTTGGACTGGAAGAATCAACATTGTGAAAATGACTATACTACCCAAAGAAATCTAGAGATTCAATACAATCCTTAAACTACCAATGGGATTTTTCACAGAACTAGAACTAAAAATTACACAATTTGTATGGAAACACAAAAGACCCCTGAATAGCCAAAACAATCTTGAGAAAGAAAAATTGAGCTGGAGGAATCAGGCTTCCTGACTTCAGACTATACTACAAATCTACAGTAATCAAGATAGTGTGGTACTGGCTCAAAAACAGAAATATAGATCAATGGAACAGGATAGAAAGCCCAGAGATAAACCCACACACATATGGTCACCTTATCTTTGATAAAGGAGGAAAGAATATACAATGGAGAAAAGACAGCCTCTTCAATAAGTGGTGCTGAGAAAACTGAACAGCTACATGTAAAAGAATGAAATTAGAACACTCCCTAACACCATACACAAAAATAAACTCAAAATGGATCAATGAACTAAATGTAAGGCCAAACACTATGAAACTCTTAGAGGAAAACATAGGCAGAACACTCTATGACATAAATCACAGCAAGATCCTTTTTGACCCACCTCCTAGAGAAATGGGAATTAAAACAAAAATAAGCAAATGGCACCTAATGAAACTTAAAAGCTTTTACACAGCAAAGGAAACCATAAACAAGACACAAAGACAGCCCTCAGAATGGGAGAAAATATTTACAAAGGAGGCAACTGACAAAGGATTAATCTCCAAAATATACAAGCAGCTCATGTACCTAAATATAAAAAAAAAAAAAAAAACAAAGAACCCAATCCCAAAATGGGCAGAAGAGCTAAATAGACATTTCTCCAAAGAAGACTATACAGATTGCCAACAAACACATGAAAGGATGCTCAACATCACCAATCATTAGAGAAATGCAAATCAAAAATACAATGAGGTATTAACTCTCACCAGTCAGAATGGCCATCATCAAAAAATCTACAAACAATAAATGCTGGAGAGGGTGCGGAGAAAAGGGAACCCTCTTGCGCTGTTGGTGGGAATGTAAATTGATACAGCCACTGTGGAGAACAGTATGGAGGCTCCTTAAAAAACTAAAATAGAACTACCATACGACCCAGCAATCCCACTACTGGGCATATGCCCTGAGAAAACCATAATTCAAAAAGAGTCATGTACCACAATGTTCATTGCAGCACTCTCTACAATAGCCAGGACATGGAAGCAACCTAAGTTTCCATCGACAGATGAATGGATATAGAAGATGTGGCACATATATACAGTGGAATATTACTCAGCCATAAAAAGAAACAAAATTGCATTATTTGTAGTGAGGTGGATGGACCTAGAGTCTGTCATACAGAGTGAAGTAAGTCAGAAAGAGAAAAACAAATACGGTATGCTAATACATATATATGGAATCACAAAAAAAAAAAATGGTTCTGATGAACCTAGGGGCAGGACAGGAATAAAGACACATACACAGAGAATGGACTTGAGGATACGAGGAGGGGGAAGGGTAAGCTGAGACGAAGTGAGAGAGTAGCACTGACATATATATGCTAGCAATTATAAAATAGATAGCTAGTGCGAAGCAGCTGCATGGCACAAGGAGATCAGCTCGGTGCTTTGTGACCATCTAGAGAGGTGGGATAAGGAGTGTGGGAAAGAGATGCAAAAGGGAAGGGATATGGGGATATATGTATACATATAGCTGATTCACTTTGTTATACAGCAGAAACTTACACAACATTGTAAAGCAATTATACTCCAATAAAGATGTTTAAAATAAAAGGATAACAAAGAAGAACTGTGAACAACTCTATGCCTACAAATTTGATAACCTTGATGAAACTGACCAATTCTTTGAAAGACATAATCTGCCAAACTCACACATAGGAAATAGACAATCTGAAGAGGCTTATATATATTAAAGAAAGTTAATCAATAATTAATTAATAACCTTCCAAAAAAGAAAAAGAAAGCACCACTTTCTTTTTGGTGAACTCTTTCAAACATATAAGGAAAAATTATACAAACTCTGTACAACCTCCTTCCAAAGATAGCATCAGAAGTAATCCTTCCCAGCTCATTCTGTGAAGCCAACATCACCCTTATACCAAAAGTGGAGAAAGACATTACAAGAAAAGAAAATTCTGGACCAATCTCTCTCATGAAGATAGGTGTAAAAATTCTCAACAAAACATTAGCAAACCAAATCCTCCAACAATGTATAAAAAGAATTATCCATCACAACCAAGTAGTATTTATCCTAAGTAGGCAAAGCTGGTTCAACATTTGAAAAGCAATTGATGTAATCCATTGCATCAACAGTCTAAATATCATATTAATAGATGCAGAAAAATTACTTGACAAAAACCAACACCCATTCATGATAAAATCTCTCAGAAAACTAGGACTAGAGAGGAACTTCCTCAAGTTGATAAAGTATAGCTACAAAACATCTACAGCCAACATCATTCTTAATGGTGAGAAACTAGAAGCTTTCCCACTAAGATCAGGAACAAGGCAAGATGTCTCCTCTCACCACTGCTTTTTAACACCATTCTGGGAGTTCTAGTTAATGCAATAAGACCAGAAAAGGAAATAAAATGTATGCAGATTGAGAAGGAAGACGTACAACTGTCTTTGTTCATAGATGACATGATTGACTATGTAGAAAGTCTGACAGAATCAACAAAAAACTCCTGGAACTAATAATTGATTATAGCAAGTTTGTGAGGTACAAGGTTAATACATGAAAGTCAATAGATTTTGTATATTACAGCAATGACTATGTGGTATTGGAAACTGAAAACAATGTCATTTACATTATTACCCACAAAATGAAATATCTAGGTAGAAATCGAACAAGATCTGTATGAGAAAAACTAAAAACTCTAATGAACAAAATCAAAGAAGAACCAAATCAATGGAGAGATATTCCTGTTCATTTATAGGAACATTGTGTAATGTCAAGATATCAGTTCTTCCCAACCTGACTAATAGATTAAAGAGAAGAACATAGTTGGAGACTTATAATACCTGACCTCAAGATTTACTCTAAAGCTACAGTAATGAAGACAGTGTTGTATTGGTGAAAAAAAATAGATGAAAAGTTTAATGTAAAAGAATGGAGAGCCAAAAAAATAGACTAAAAATAGAGTGAACAATTATTTGACAAAGGAGCAAAGGCAGCACAATGGTGTAAATAGTCTTTTCAACAAATGGTGCTAGAACAACAGACAACAATATGCAAATAAATAAATCTGTACACAGATCTTATATTCTTCACAATTATTAAGTCAAAATGGATCACAGATCTAAGTGTAAAATGTAAAACTATAAAAACTCCTAGAAGATAATGTAGGAGAAAATCTAGATGACCTTGAGTTTGATGATAACTTTTTAGATACAACACCAAAGGCACAATCCATGAAAAACAGAACTGATAGGCTGGACTTGATTAAATTTTTAAATTTCTATTCTGCAAAAGACAATTTCAAGAGAATGAGAAGAAAAGCCAAAGACTAGTAAAACATATTTACAAAAGTCACATCTGATGAAGAACTGTTATACAACTATACAAAGAACTCTTAAAGCTCAACAGTAAGGAAACAAACAACCTGATTATAAATTGTGCCCAAGACCTTAACAGACACTTCATCAAGGAGACACACAAATGGCAAATAAACATATGAAAAGATGCTCCGCATAATATGTCGGGGAAATGCAAATTAAAATGACGTCAAGAGGGCTTCCCTGGTGGCGCAGTGGTTGAGAGTCCGCCTGCCAATGCAGGGAACACGGGTTCGTGCCCCGGTCCGGGAAGTTCCCACATGCTGCGGAGCGGCTAGGCCCGTGAGCCTGCGCGCCCGGAGCCTGTGCTCCGCAACGGGAGAGGCCACAACAGTGAGAGGCCCACGTACCGCAAAAAAAAAAAAAAAAAAAAAAAAAAAAAATGACGACAAGATACTACTACACACTTATTAGAATGACCAAAATCCAGAACACTGTTGACAACACCAAATACTAGCAAGGATGCAGAGCAACAGGAACTCTCATTCGTTGCTGGTAAGAATGCAAAATTGTAGAGCCCACTTTGGAAGATAGTTCAGTGTCTTCTTAAAAAATGTAACACACTCTTACCATATGACACAGCAGTTGTGCTTTTTGATATTTAACCAAAGGAGTTGAAAACTTATATTCATACAAAAACCTGCACATGGATGTTTATAGCAGCTCATAATTGTCAAAACCTAGAGGCAATTAACAAGTCCTTCAGTAGGTGAGTGAATAAACAGTGGTACATCTAGGCAATGGAATATTATTCAGCACTAAAAGGAAATGAGTTATCAAGCAATGAAAAGACATGAAAGAACGTTAAATGTATATTACTCAATAAAAAACCCAATCGGAAAAGGCTACATAATATATGACTCCAACTATGTGACATTTTTGAAAAGACAAAAATACAGAGATAGTAAAAAGATCAGTGGTTTCCAGGCATAATGGGTGATTAATTGATGAATAGGCAGAGTACAGAGAATTTTTAGGGCAGTGAAAATATTCTATGATACCATAATGATAGATTCATGTCATTATACATTTGTCCAAAGCCATACAACTTACAACACGAAGAGTGAATCATAATGTAAACTATGGATTTTGGGTGGTTATGATATTTTAATGCAGTTTCATCAATTGTGACAAATGTGCTACTCTGGTAGGGGATGTTGATAATGGGGGAGGCTATGTATGATGGGGGCAGGGGATAAATTGGGAATCTCTGTGACTTCCTCTCAATTTTGCTCTGAACCTAAAACTGCTCTAAATAAATAAAGTCTTTTCTAAAAAGTAAATATTCTGAAGCAAAAATTTATACATTTCATACTAAATAATGCAGATAAGCATTAAAAGAGGGAAACTGATCTAGAGTAGTATTATCTTAGATTGAATATAGGGATTATATTCTCACTTTATTGTCCTCTTTAGTTTATTCCTAATGCTACAGAACCTTCTCTTACTCAGCTAAGGATATACACTAAATATATTGTAAATATCAAAATTAATTTTTTATTCATAAAATCCATTCTAGATATTCGTAATAGTGTCTAATCTAGTACAATAATTATCAGTTTTCCTGACAGTTATTACTACCTATTTCTTTTCATGAGAATTCAAAGTGTATTTTGATGAATCAGGTTGCTGTTGATCAAATCTTGGCTGAATACTAGCAATATGTTATCGTTAAGAGTTGCTAGATTATAGTTTACCCTTCCCAAGGAGATAAAGAAAAAAACTAATTTTCAAGTTAATCCTATCTCTGTTGCATTTAAACTATAAAGCAAATGGATTTTCTTGTATGTGGACATATAAAACGAGAGGCAGGATCTTGCTGTAAGAGGTCCTTGGTTAGCTGCTTTTCAGCCCATTTGTGCTGGATCCATTTCTCTGCCTCTCCTTATGCTGCTTTGTCTTATAGAAAAACTAAATTCTGCTCCCACTGTGCTCCTGTGTCAGCTTGTTTAAGTCTGGGTTTGACAGGTCCTGGTGAAGGTTGGAATATAGGAGAAAGGGGGAAATCTGGTATTTCCTTCCTTTCCTTCAAGGTTTTCCAGGAGCACTGGCAACACTTCCATGGCTCCAGCTCCTTCCAGGTGACCCAAAGCCCTGGACTCCATCAACATGGGCTCCTTTCTTTGTTTCTCCAACACGCTCTTGCTGATTTGTAGGTTGTCTGCTGTGGGGAGTTGGTTCTATTTATTTTTCCTGCTATAAATACACAGAATCATTGCTGTTTGTCTGTTTGGACCCTGACAGATATATCAATACTTTAGTTTGTTTGGCTCGCTTTTCTGTCTCTGTCTCTTTCTCTCCACTGTCTCTCCACTCCCATCACCCCCTGTAATGTCAGTGATGCAATATGTTCACAATGTAACATACAGTTACATTTTGCATGATCCCATTAGGGAATATGTGAAGGATATAAATATTAATCTGGTACCATGTAAAATAAGGTTGTACTTCCTCTGATTGTGTTGCCATCTTACTAGGAAGAATAGAAATGTCTGATATAGTTTAAATTTATGCCTGGATTTTTTCAAATATATAACTGAAAAGATGCAAAGCTTATCAGATCATAGAAAATAGAATTTTCATCTTTCCCTAAAATGATGATTACTCATGGTAGGAAATCAACTTAAATTGATGTTGGATGAATCTAGTTTTGCAAATTTCATACATAGTACCTTAACTCTTTAGCCCATTCATTCATTTACCTCAGATTTCTTCAGCCCATACTAGAGGCTGAGGACATAATGGTGATTAAAAGCAGATGATTTTCATTTCCTGAGGCCTGCAATCTAGTTAAGAGATCAATCAATAATATAACTGCCTGATAAATGTACACTGACAGCTCATCAAATTGCTAGAAAGAAGAGTGTATGACAACATGCCAGTATAAGAGGGAAATTCCACTTTTTGAGGGTTCAATTTAACAAAATCTCTTTCCTGAGGTTCTAACCCTGAGCTGTGATTTGAAGAATGGACAAAGGCTAAGCATACGAAGAAGTCAAGAGGATATTCCAATCAGAACAAACAAACATATTTGTGGCTAAGAGAAGAATGTCAGAAAGAAAACGAGTGACTCTGGTAGACAGAGTGAGGCTAAGTGAGGCTGTAGGGGCTGACTGTTCTAATTGTAGGTCACTGTGTTAGTTTTCTCTTGCAACTAACAAACCAACAAAAATGTGGGAACTTTCAACAACAACCATTTATGAACTCACAGTTTCGTAGGTCAGGAGCCTGGTGGGCTCAGCTGGATACTCTGCTCAGAGTTTCACTAAGCAGAAACCATTGTGGGATAGCCTGCCTTCCTTATGGGGCCCTGGAAGAGAATCTGCTTCTAAGACCATTCACATCATTAGCAGAATTCAGTTGCTTTCAGCTGTAGGATGGAGGTCCTGTTTCCTTGTTGGCTGTCAGGTGGATGCTGGTCTTTGCTCCTAGAGACCACCTGCATCTCTTCTCAATTTTCTCAAATACCGTTTTCCAGGAACCATGGGTCAAGGCTCTGTCATGCTTTGCAACTTTCTCACTTACCCTGCAGCTGCATCTCTCTGACTGACCCTTCTGCTTTCCTCTTCGACTTTTAAGGGCGCCTGTGGTTGCATTGGGCCCACCTGGATAATCCATGATAATATCCCTATTTTCAAGTCAGCTGATGCATAACATTAATTACATCGGCAAAGTCCTTTTACAGCAGTACCTAGTTAGTGTTTAATTGAAGAACCAGAACAGTCATTACGGAATGTTTACTTATTTCTAAGATGTTTGTTATGCCACTGAAGGATTTGAAAAATAATGGTGGAGGTAGTGGTGATGATGTAAGCCTTAGTAGTATGTCACTGAAATATTTTCAGCTACTAGTAAAACAATAAAGTAAAATAGCATTTCCATCAGGAACTGTGGAAGAGAAGCAATGTGTGTGAACAATCAAGAAATGTTTGAGAAATTCAAGCAGTGAATCCAGCCTGGGCCTTAAATCCAAATAGAAAACATTTAAAAGGAAACAAGTATTCTCACCCCAGGGAAATTAGTTACTAGCAGAGAAGCCTGAATAAGCAAGCAAAATAAAATAGAGAGGGTGTTGAACCAATATATATTGCCAAAACTATTTACTAAGGAGTTGAAAGATATTCTGGGAATGAAAGTGATCAAAGAATTAGAAAGTTAAGGTGTGGGGACCGTGAAATTCACATCTCTTTCTAAATATATATTACAGTCAATTTGTTTTAAATTAAGATTGTTTTTAATGTAGGGGGTTGTGGTTTAGCATCCTACTAGGCGCTGAACCTATCTGTAACTCCTGAAAGCAGGTCAAAAATCAAGTACAGGGAAATGTATTATGTAACAGCTCTGCAGGAAACACATTGTAGATGGCTATCCCAAAGAGACATGGTATCTGGAAATCTACCTGGCAAACTCACATCAAGGCAGTACGTGATGCAGAGGAGGGGTTGACATCCTTCTACTTTCTGTGCATGGGTTGATAGCAAAGGCAATCAATGAGAATTTCCTCTGACTTTTTTTTTGTGTGTGTGTATGAGGAAATAAATAGAACTCCAGTAAGAGCTGAGATTAGAAATCAGTACTCATAATAGATACTCACATAATACATTTTACTTTTCTATAAATGCTAGATACTTGGAATAACTGTCCCTGGTCTTGTCCAGTTTTCTTGTAGAATAAGACAAACACAAGTTCAAGGAAGATTCACAAGAAAATGTGGGAGTATGTGTAAGCTGGGACATTTTACTTCTGGAAAGCCCTATTTGGCAGTTTTTAGATTAATAATGATACATTTTATTTCTAATTGTGGTCAAACTATTTTTAAGTCTTTCCAAACCAAAGACAGTTTTATCAGGAACATCCCGATTAATCTCTAATACAAGATCACAGCATAATTCAAACGTACTCTTCCACCCACACCAAGGTACAGAAATTTCCAGCTCCCAAAACGTTTCCTTCTTGCTCCTTCCTAGTCAATATCCCTGCCTAAGAATTGATCACTATTTTTAGTCCTACACTAGAATAATTGGCCTGCTCTTAAACTTCATATGAAAAGTAATCACACAATATATACATTTTGTATCTGACTCATTTCACTGAATCACTATGACAGTATCTCAAATAGCTACTGATTCTTTGTCAGTAGACTACTTTTATAATAGCTTTATTAACATGATAGTATAGAGTTTCTGTATAATACCATACCTGTTTCCCTTCTTATTAATATGTTACATTATCATGTTATTACTAATTTGTTACAACTTATAAACCAACACTGATAGAGTATTTTAAACTAACGTCAATAGTGTATTCAGATTCCCTCAGTCTATACCTAATGTCCTTTTCTGTTCCAGTTCCATGATACTACATTACATTAGTTGTCAGGTCTCCTTAGGATCGTCTTGGTTATAGAAGTTTCTCACACTTGCCTTACTTGTGATGATCCTGATAGTTTTGAGGAGTGTTGATCAGTTGTATTGCAGTTATATCAGGTGTATTCCCTGTTGGAAATTTTATGTTTTTCCCATGATTAGACTGGTGCTTTGGGTTTGGGGGTGGAAGATCACAGAAGTAACATGTAGTTTTCATTAAATCTTATCAAAGGTACATAATAACAACATGATTTATGACTTGGTGTTGCCCTTGCTCCCCTGGCTAATGTAATTTTTGTCATATTTCTCAATAATAAAGTACTTCCCCACCCCTTTCATACTGTGTAGTCTTTGGAAGGAAGTCACTATGCATAGGCCAGACTTAAAAGGTGAAAAATTATTTTCTCCCTCTTTTAATTTGTTTGTAATTCTTTTGCATGGGAGATATATCTCTTCTCCCTCACGTATTAATCTATTCAATCCTTTATTTACATGATATGGAATCATGATATATATTTTATACTTGGGGTTTTAATCTGATACTAATTTATGTTTTTTTGTTTTTGTTTTTTTGCTCAAATTGCTCCAGTTTTGGCAATAGAAATCTCTTTTTATAATTTTTTTTGAAAGTTCATAGTAAGGCAATGGACAAGGAAATTTAGTTATTTTTGAGATATACATTTTAAAGTAATAACTAGAATTATGACATATAACATTATACCAGAACATATAAGATTTTTAGAAATTTCATGTAATATCTGAAACATTTATATTAACATATTTCCATACAAATAACTCAAAGTAGAAAGCTCTTTTAATTGGCTCCTATGCTCATGTGACATAGCCTCACTTATGTGTATGTTTGTGTATGTTTATTTGTGTATGTGTATATGTATGTTTTGAGCACTGCCTTGCTTTCTGGCACTGGGTCATTTTGCGTATTTCATACATAGTCCTATGACCAACCATTTCTTGAATGGATTAAAAACAATAGGTAAATATTTTAATTGTTTAATAGCTCCTCTAAAAACTATAAATATATGGTTCCTTTTATTGGAAAATGGATTGAAGAACTGGGTGCTGGCCTTAATTGTTATTACTGGGATGTCATTTCTATTAGGTCCCCTTAGCTGACAGAATAAAGAAATACATGTGTGCATACTCACCTATGTATATACATATATCTATAAATATTTCTATATGTAACCATTTATGTTTATATTAAGTTAAACATGAATTGTTACTGATGTCTCCAGTGCTAATCCATTAGCATATGGCTCATTCAGCCCCCTCTCCTTGCTAATCTCTAAATTTCATCCCCAACAGTTAGAAACCTGGCTTTCACTTCCTACCATCCATTTACTTAATTGCTCCATTCCAATATACATATGTATCTATGTCAGAATTGTTAACCTGTATCCCCGTAGGAAACAAGTTTATTGACCTTACTATAGTACTTACGTGCAGTTCCTTTTGCCTTTAGACTTACACGATCAATTCATTTCCAAAGTTACTTATGTCAGCAGCTTTCCTGTCACCCCCTTCAGTGAGGCTCTTTGGCACACTTTTAATACATATAGTTTCTCTTATCACAATCTCTCTTGTCACATTCTTTCTGTGAAGCCACTGGCTTCCTAAATAATTTAAAAGTTTTTATACATTAAGGTTCACTGTGTTATAAAGTTTCATAAGTTTTGACAAATATGTAATGTCATGTGTCCACATCACAGTAACATAGAGTTGTTTCACCATCTTAAAAATCTCTGCGATTCACTTATTCATTGCTTCCACTCAGCTATTAATCCCTGCTAACTACTCCATTTTACTTGCTGTAGAGTCTGCCTTTTCTAGAAATGTTATAAAACTAGAATCATACTATATCACCTTTTCAGACTGACTTCTTTCACTTAGCAATATGCATTGAAGACTCCTCCATGTTTAGCTTGATAACTCATTTCTTTTTATGGATGAATAATATAGCATTACATCATATTAATTATCAAAGTTTATTCATCCATTAACTTATTGAAGGCCAACATGTTTGCTACTGCTTCTTCTCCTTCTCCTTCTTCTTTTGCCATAAATATTCATGTGCAGATCTCTATATGGTCATAAGTTTGCAGCTCAAATGGTTAAATATCTGACAGCATGATTACTGGATCGAATGACAAGACTTTAAAAAAACAAAATCTTTGTAAGAAAATACCAAAGTTTCTACCATACCATTTGCATGCTCATCAGAAATGAATGAGAGTCCCTGCTATTCCACATCCTTGCCAGCATTTGGTATTGTCAGTATTTTTATTTTAGGCAATTTTATAGATATGTAGTAGTATACATTTGATTTTTTTAAAAAAAATATTTGAAATTTCCTAATGATGTGAATCTTTTCATATCTCTATATCACATATATATATATAAAGCGAGAGAAAGAGATGATATAGATGTATTTATCTATCATCTTTGGTCAGGTGTCTGTTTAGATCTTTTGTCCATTTTCTAATTGAGTTTTTTTTATCTTCTTATATTTGAGTTTTAAAAGTTATTTGTATACAGAGAACAAACTGGTTGTTACCAGACAGGAGGGGTTAGGGAGAGGGACAAGATAGGTAAAGGAGATTAAGATTACAAACTACTAAGTATAAAATAAATAAATTGAAAGGATGTAATGTGCAACACAGGGAATATATAGTCAGTATTTTATAATAACTTTGTATGGAGGGTAATCTATAAAAATATCAATTTACTATGTAGTACACCTGAAACTATTATAATAATGTAAGTCAACTACACTTCAATTTTAGAAAAATTCCAAGAAAAAACTTATTTGTATATTTTGGATACAAGTCCTTTATCAGACATAAGTTTAGCACATATTTTCTCCCATTCTTTAGCTTGTCTTTTCATTATCTTAACAGTATCTTTTACAGAGTAAAAGTTTTCAACTTTAGTACAGCCAAATATGCATTTTTCTATCATTGATCATGTGTTTTGTGCTGTATCCAAATACTCATAATAACCATAGATTTTCTTCTATGTTATCTTTAAGGAGTTTTATGGTTTTGCATTTTACCTTTAGATACAGGATTTGTTTTGAGTTAGTTTTTGTGAAAGTTAAAAAAAATCTGTGCCTAGATTCTTTTCTTTCTTTCTTTCTTTTTTTTTTTTAATATATGGACATCTAATTGCTCAGCATCATTTGTTGGAAAAACCTATCCTTTCCTTATTGACTTTCCTCTGCTCTTTTGAAGAAGATATTTTTGCTTTATTTGTATTGACATATTTCTGTGCTCTATATTCTGTTCAACTAATGAATTTGTATGTTCTTTTATCAAGATCACATTGTCTTTCTTGATCACTGTAGCTTTATAATAAGTCTTGAAGACAGGTTAATGTCAATCCTCCAACTTTGTTCTTCTCATTCAGTATCTTTTGGCTATCCTGGGTTTTTGCCTTTCCATGTAAATTTTACAATCAGTTTGTCAATATCTTTAAAATGGCTTGCTGGTTTTAATTGGAATTGTAATGAATCAATAGATCATTTGGGAAAAATTCACATTTTAACAGTTTTGAGTCTTCCAATTCATGAACATGGCATATCTTTCCATTTGTGTTGATCTTCTCTCAACAGGGTTTTGTTTTTCATATAGATTCTATGTGTATTTTGTTAAACTTAGACCTAAGTATTTCATTTTTATACTAATGTAAATGGAATTGTATTTACATTTCAAATTTCAGCTGTTCATTGCTAGTATACTAAAAACAGCAGTTCACTTTTGTATATTAATCTTGTATCCTCTGACCTTGCTATAATCACTATTGAGCTTAAGTAATTTTCTGTCAATTTTTCGAGATTGAAAATTTTGTCAACTCTTTGTCTCTATATACAATCATTTCTTCTATCAGCAAAGATAGTTTTATCACCCCAACATTCATATGGTTTATTTCTTTTTAAAAAAATCTTATTGTAGCTATATTTCTCTCTGCAGTTTGTCTATTTCTCCTTGCAGTTCTACCAGTTTTTGTCCCATGTATATGATAACTTGGTTGTTAGGTAGATACACATTAAGAATTATTATGTCTTCTTAAATAATTGACCCTTTTATTTATATAAACTAGGTTTTCAGAGACAACATATAATTTCACCTTGTTTTGTAACCACACTGAGAGTCTGTCTTTTAATTGGTTTATTGAGACCACAGACATATAAAGTGACTATAGGGAAAAAATGTAATGATTGACAGCACTGTTTTAAAGGACAAAAGGGAGAAACTGGAAATACTTCATTATAAGGTTTTTGCTGTGAAGTTGTCTGGTATTATTTGAAGGTGGACTTCAATTAGTTGTAAATGTATGTTGCAAATTCTACAGCAACCATTAATATTTTCTTAAAAGGAAGTGCAATTCATATGCTAATTAAGGAGAGAAAATGGAATCCTAAATGCTCAGTTAAATACAGAGATGGCAAAAAGGAGGGATTAAATTAAAAAGACACAAAAAATTAAAAAGACACAAAAGACAAATGAAATAAATAGGAAACCATCACAAACATGGTGGATATTAATCCAACTATATCAATAATCATTTCCAATTCCATTGGGTCCTCTTCTGTAAATCCTATGCTGCTTTGACCAAGCTGTATGTGCCAAGGGTGTTTTCTTCTTTGTGAAAGCCTTTGCCTTTACTTACACATTTGCTTTAAGTAGCTTTGTTTATTTGTTTTATTTCCTTTCTTCTAATATGCTTTGCAAGAAGCTGGCTGTAGCTGTGTGATGCTGAGTCTCTCAATCTTTTTAACATGAATACTCAGCCTGTGTTTTCTCTTTAACACTTCATTTTCCTTTGGAACTGAGATTTTCTGCTATGGAGAATTTCACCCTTGAGCTATCATTTTTTTACTGAAGGGAGTTACATATTATGTCCTGACTCTTTCTCTTAACCACAAAAGATCTGTTTCTTTTTTTTCTCCCTTAGTTTTCTGCACTGTTCCAGGTCATATTAAAAGCAAGAAAATATTTAGAACCCTATAGTAGACACGATTGTGTAAGACCAGACAATGGGGTAATGTTTATTATTTACTCCCAGTGAGCAGTCACAAAAGAGGGAAAAAGCCAGAGTTATGCTCTCTTGTTCCAGCCTGTGTAATTATGTAAAGTCTGACTTTCTTGAAGATGGAGTCTGGATTAAAGTCAAGATTATACTTCCCTCTCCCCAAAATGACAGGATGAATAATGTCTGCTTATCCATTCCCATGGTACACCCGAGATTTCCCTGTGAGGATTAGGCTTTTTTGAAAAGGGACAAAGGCTTGGATCAAACTAATGGATGCACCTAGGTCAGTACTGACAGAGTATTCACTCTCTCTTTCATTTTCTAAGACAAGAAATGAGATTATCAGTAACATTTTTTCAGCGATTGCCCAAATGTCACAGTGTCCTCATATTTCTAGCCAACTTTTTAGCATCTAGAAGCAGAGATAGGTCATATGAAATGAGAAAAGTTTATTCTCTCTAAATTCAGCCTTATCTGTGAGCTGAAATCATGGAAGTGCCAACTTTATGTCGGTGTGAGGTATCTTCTCTACAGCATTGCTTAAAACGGTTGACCCACATTTTCAGAAGATCAAAGTAAGAAAACTGTTGTCTGTATTAACAACTGTCTTGTCTTAACTCATCCCTGCAAAATGAAGCTACATTTATTTAAGTTCTTTTTTCCTAACTGTAAATGTATCTGTTCTTCATATTATAATAGGCTGAATTTCTAGCGTTACTGGTTGAATGAAAATATATTGTTTTGATTAGTGATGTTTTGTATTTGGGCTATAAACCCAAAGGCTTTTCTTCCCCATCCCTAGCTCTCTGATCATCTACATGTATTTGCCTTCCTTTTATACACTGTAAACTTATGCTGGTCCAGGGTAGGCAGCAAACCACACCTCTTGCAATATTACTCTTTCTTTAAGTGACATTGTTCCTGAAATTCTACCAATGAAGATGAAAGCCTTTTGTTTGAAGTACCAAAGTCTAATCAATCTCATATAAATTACACCTCTGTCTAGAAGTAGAAATTGATGAAACTCATACCAATCATTTATATTTTGTTATGAAACATTATGAAATACATGAAAACATTCATCTAATATGAAAAGTATATTATTGTGAAATAATACATATTATTTATTCTTTATGAAATGTTATAAAATTAACTATAAGCATGGGACTAAAGAGAAGAGAACTCATGAAAGCTAATAAAACTATAGAAACCCCCTGTGAGAGGGAAGAGGTCAGCTATCTAAATCATGATATTACCAGGGTTAAAGCCACATGAGTCTGAGCTGGTGGGTGGGCTTAATGTGATAGCTCCTAGCCAAACATGAGCCTCAGGATCAGGTATGTGGTTTCTATTGTTCTTCATATGAGAACATATTTCAACATAATTCATATTCATATTTCACCAAATCTAAACAACTAACTAAAACTCCTACAGTTAAATGGGGTGGGAAAGAGCAGAAACCCTTTCTCAAGTAAACGGTGCATTTTGGTAGAGTTATTATGACCGCAGACAACTAAACTAGAATTGAAAATAAAGCTTCATTCTTAAGGGAAAAAAGAAGATTATAATTCATAGGAACAAAGGAGAAAACCAGGAACATGGGTATAGAAGAAGGAGTAGGGAAAGGAAGGAATGAAAAGTGTGTGAGGTCTCACACAATTTAGAAAATTGTGTGAGGTCCCAATTTAGACAACACACATGCAGGCTTAGGTTATTCAGATTCATTTCAGATATACCCCCGACCCATCATAACCCCCAAATCAAGACTAGAGTACCTAGTACAACACTGGTTTATGCAGAATAGGTTGGGAGCTGGCTGGCACCCAGTCTGCCACTGAGCACCGGGACTGATGGCTGAGCAAGACTGGGAAAGGCAGAGACTGTGACTCCTGAGACCCAGGTCTCAGGGCACAAAGTAAATGGGGACAAGAAGGGAAGGTCATGGTTTGGGGAAAACCAAGCCAGGGGAACTAAACCTGAGGAAAACCAGAGAGAGGGAGAAGAGAAGAAAACAAAAAAATAGTAAGGCTCCTGTACCTCTCCCTTTCCCTAGCTCCCTGGCCCAAATAAAGCAGAAGATATATTTCTCAGTTTTGCTAGAAGTTGGTACTGCTCATAATACAGAATATAAAATTTTGTAGTTTTTCTTGACCACCGAAAATTAGACATCATTTGATCTAACACGTGCATCAGTGAATGAGAAAATGCAGACTCAGAGAGATCAAGTGACTCGCAGCATTTCATAAAGTGTGGATGAGCTGCCTTCACTTGTCCCCTGGTTTCCTGTCTTCTGCCACAGTTTGGGTCCTGAGCCAGGCAGACTCAGACAGAGTGCACAGGGAGTCTATTAGGGAGGGCTCCTCTGAAAAAACAGCTAGGAAGTGAAGGGAAGAAAGCAAGGGTAAACAAAGGTAGAAGATGACTGCAATGCTATCTCGGTGGAAGACTCAGCAAACTCTAGAGGGGATTCAGAAGATGAAATGATCCTTGATAGCTGTCCCAAGTGAGAGAGCTAGGCCTTTATACTCCTGCATTGATCAATGCTTGAATGCCATGGCTCCATAAAGGTGGAGTGACCGTGGGCAAGGGTACTATTCAGCTGGGGCATCCCTAAACAGGTCTAACTGATGGGGTCAGTCTGCCCATAGAGATTTACATTTCTGGAGTAATAAGTTCTTCATTCCTGATGGGGTACGTATCTGGGTAGCACATCACAGCTTGCACCACATAGGCCTTCTTTTATTTTATGACTCAGGAAGAATGAGATTGTCACAGAGGCAGAGAAAGACATTTGGCTGGACCCACAGAATCAATAGAGACAATAGCTGGAGAACCATTTCAAGATGGTTCTGATTCCAAGGGAAAAGAATGTGTTGCTGTGCAGTGGACATCTCTATACTTGGAAGGCGGCAGCTTTCCTGTTGTGTGAACATCACTGCTGCAGGTTCCTGGGTCACCATTGACTGAGACACACTTTTCTCTAACTGGACTCTTAGAAAGAGCACTGACCTTGGAGTCTGGAGACCAGAGTTCTCCCCTGTCTCTGGTAGGACCTCATTGAATCGGTATCTCAGCCTGCAGTCCATTTCCACATCTACAATAGAGCATTCAAATCTCTGTCTCAGCCCCCCATCAAAACTATGAGAATGACATAAATACTTATGGAAAAATGCTTCACAACCTGAAGGTTACATTGACGTTTCCATGAGAATCTGGGGATAATGTAGGTTGGATTTGTCTCGCACTGAGACCTTATTTAGGATTTTTCTACTTTACTGCTTTGTATGCTTTCACTTGATATATTTTCAGTCATCAATAATCGAAGGATTAATTGTTGGTAAAGTTTGCTGACTTTTTAAAACATATGCAGTTATTTGTAGCAATACAAATATCTTTCTTATCCATGGCATCTGGAAAAACTAAAAGTAACTAAAGGCAATGTTTTGTTTTGCCTATCTCTCTTCTACAGAACAGTTTCTCTTTGCTCTTACAAAAGGAGAATAGAGTTTCTACTTTATTAGATCATTAATTCTAAGCCTGAGAGAAGTTATTGTGCCCTGATAAAACCTTCTCTTGTCATAAATACCAGAAAAATAGAACTTGGCTTCATGTCTCTAACTTGTAATTTTATAACCTCCAAAGAACTTTAGGCCTCTTTTGTACCTCAATTTGACTCTTTCTAAAATAGGAATTAAAAAAAATATATTGTCATGTTAAGATTCATAGGCGAAATATAATTAGTGATAAAAATGATGAATAATAGAAATGTCTTTTCATTAATTTTGACCATAATGATAATAGTACAGTACTTGTAGAAATGCCTTTCACAGAAATCAAAAGACAAATTTCCTTGCTATAGTCAAGGGACAAATGAGGCTTCATTTCTGGATATGATTTTTCAAACTTTTCAAATATTGCCTAACCTGATGTTTTCAAATTCTGCTAAACGACATCTTTTAATGGTGGCTTAAGTTCCCACTATTATTTCCTTCATTTAGGGTCTTCCAGGTCACTTACAAAGCAAAATACCTATCTGAAGAAATTATTTCTATGAAAATTTCAAGATTTATTCAATGAGGAAGTTGGCTAGTGATTTACTTCCCAAAAGAATAAAGAATAAGACAATGGGTTTTATTGCAAGAAACTGGGAAGGTCAGACTTGGGGCCATCACCTTGAGCAGATTTGAGGCCATTATTTTGAGACAGAAAGGGGATTAAGAAACTTCAAAAGAATACTGAAGACTTATCTCAAGTAATTCAACATTTTGTTTAGAATCGTTACTCTATTTTGAATATATGGACATTTAAAATGATTGTTTTTCCAAAAATTTGGCTGGATTAGACCAGCAAGCCAGTGATCAAATTATGAAATCTGCTTATCTCTGACATCTTCATATGCTCTTGTCATACTTTTAAAATCAGCAATAAGCCAGGAAGGCTATAAAAAGAGACTGTATAATTGTTGTGAGTTAGACTGACCTTTTATCTGAGCTATGAGTTGCTTTGCATAATCAACAAGGCCCCCTATCTACCCAGCTTCAAACTGTCTATTGCTCTGCAGCCATGCTGACAAATATATTAGAACTGAGAACTTGGTTCCATAAAGGGCAAAATGACAAGTTGCTGAAGTGACCAGAGATTCCGATTGGACTCATCTATTGATAATATTAATAAATTTCTCACTCATTAACCTGAGAGTTCCTGTAGGGCAAGAGATGTGTCTTTAAATTCTAGCAGTGTTAATTGGCCTCTGTCAGGGGCAAGTCTTAAAATCATCCAGTTTCCTTTAGTTAGTGGAGGGTATATTATCAGAATAGATGGAGAAGTGAAAAGATTAGGAAGAAATGTGTCCTGAACTCAAGGAAAACTTCCCTGGACTTCATCTCAGTATACAAAGGAGTTCTGGGAGACAAACATGCATCTCACCTCCCCACTCCTTCCCTGCTTCTTTTTCTACCTGTGTTTCCTTTCTACTACTCACAATTAACTATCATTTGTATCATTTCCTTTTTCTTCTTTCTTTTTTCACCCTCATGGTTTCTGTTTTTTTCTTGGCTTCATTACTTTTTTACTTATCTCCTCTCATCCCATGTTGGCTTACCACCTTCTCTTTTTATAGCTCTACATGTAGGGTCCCTCTTTTTTCTGTATCTATGTTCAACCTTTTCAAAAGTGAGGATCTGATTGATCATCAGCCTCATTCAAAAACAGAGCATCCCTTTTTGGAAGAGCACTCACTTAAGGCTAACCACAGGCTCCCTAGCAGGCACATAGGTTATTGTTGTGGGACCAAGTGTCTTACCTTTGGTTCTATCACCCATTGGCAGCATGGTCAGGTCACATGTCTCAAAGCATGTTTGCCTCCTTCAGAAAGTCATCGGGGGTGTCAAAGGAAAACAAAGTCAGACATTTGTTAATGGGGTGAAAACAGATTTTATTCGGGAACTACTGACAGAAGGGGAAAGAGATGAGCTCCATTCCGCTTTGCAAAACTGTGACCTGGCATTTTAAAGGAAGAAGGATGGAGTAGAGAGAGGGAGGGAGTGAGGGCTGAATCAGAGTCAGGGAAGTAAATAATTACAAAGGGTTGGTCAGTGCAAATACTGATGTGGCCAGTTGTGTCTGCTCGCTGGCCACTGCCTAACTTAGGATTCTTTCCTCCCACAGAGACTGGGAGGCAGAAGCTCTATCACTCTTGATGATCACATTTCAAAGGGATGGTTTTCAGGTCCTTGAGATAGATACTCCTGAGTTGTAGAAGATATAGAACATCTCAAAGGGACAGAGGAAGAATCCACAATGGTAAGCCCTTTTTAGTCAATGCTGAGAAAGGGCGGTTAAGGGTTTATCATCAGGTGTTGACTAGAACAAACACTAAGTTCTTTTGACACTTTGTGATTTTTCAGATAGGAACTCAAAAAGGTGATAGGTTGTCCAAGGGACTCGGCCTTGGGCTGCTAGAAGCCATGCTAAAGTTTCGTCAAATCTCTTAGTGCAGGGTTTGGACAGAGTTGTTATGTGCTGAGAGTTCTGTTTTAGTTCTCAGGTGCACAGCCTTTCAGAAGAGTGAGAGTCACATACATTTAATCCAGCATGTACAACAGTACTTGGAGCACCAGTACTTACTGAAGGACTGTGTGCAGATATGAATGCACATGTTAATTAGTATGATCTGGAACAGTTACATTCTTGTTTTCAAAAAATTGAAAAAAAAATTTAGAATTAAAAAAAATTAATTAGAAAAAATTTAGTTACCATATCAATGACCACTGTGAATGTGAAAAATGTTTTTCCTAAGTGAAGTTACAGAAACTGTTTTACCACATTGGATGAGAATCAGGAAACTTGGGTTCTCATTTTTCTTCTGCCTAGGAACACACACGTAGCTTGTAGGCTGTGTCCCAGATGAGGAGACAAAGTGAAGCCCTACACTGGGAGTTGTGGCTTAGTGAGTGGAGAGTACACTGAATTTCAGCTCCACACATCCTTTTGTCTGTCACTCCCTAGATAAAGATGTTTTATTCCTAGTTTGTCCAAAGGTGACATATTGGCTGGCACTGGGCCTGGTTCTGCTGATACATACGTTTTTAAACTTGTGAAACTCATGTAACTCATAGAAGCTTAAAATTCTCATTTAGAAATCATGGAATTTGGTTCCAAGAAACATGAAAACAAGTCCATTACAATTCTGAGACTTTGTAACTATACTGGGAAATATGTAAACATAAGTCATTTCATCATGGCAACTTTTGTTTGTATATCTCTATATAAACAAATCTAAAGCAAATCTAATCTAAAAATAAAGTAATAAAAATAACTTTTATGATGTAAGTGATTCTAGAAGCTAAATCTAAAATGTACATGAAGTTTACTTACCCCATTGTATGTTTCTACTTTATTTGTTGTCCCAGATAAACTCAGTTTCTCCTTTACTCTCACCCTCAGAACATTTCTGGCACCAGATGGGTGGGTTCTCCACACCGAGCCATTCTGACATTAACTGCCTGGACTTAGCCTCAGATCCCATAAGTTAAGGGCTCAGCCCACAGGATAGCTCCTCCTTCAGGCACTGATCACAAACCCCCAGCTTGTCCACAATACTTTTCACTGACTGGCTATAATCAGGTCTCACAAACCCTCCTTGGGTTTAATAATGTGCTAGAAGCGCTCAGAGAACTCAGGAAAACACATTTACCAGTTTATTAGAAGGGATATTAAAGAATACAGATGAACAACCAGATAAAGAGATATGTAGGACATGGTGCAGGGGAAGGATGTGGAGGTTCTTGCATGCTCCCTCTGGGTGTGCCACCCTCCCAGGATTTCCCTGTGTTCAGCTACCTGGAAACTCTCCCAACCCCATACTTTGGGGATTTTTATGGAAGTTTCACTATATAGGCATGATCAATCATTATCTCAATATTTGGACCCTCGTCCCTTCCTAGATGATGGGGTGGGGCTGAATGTTCCAATCTTCTAATTGTGGCTTGCTCTTTCTGGTGGCCTGTCCCCATCCTGAAGCTATCCAGGAGCCCACCAATGGTCATTTCACTAGAGCAAAAGACACTCCTATCACCTTGGAAATTCCAAGGGATTTAGGAGTTCTGTGTCAGGAAACATGTTCAAATACCAAATTTTAGAACAAAAGAAGATCCTAGTGCTCTTATCACCTAGGAATTTACAAGGGTTTTAGGAGCTCTGTGACAGGAACAGAGAGCAGAGACCAATAAATGTATTTTCTATTATTTCACATTTGTGTTTAACATAGGACACTGCTAGAAACACTCCTAGATTAGCATAATTGAAATTTATTTGTAATATGTACTTTCATTATTGTAAACAAAAGTGTCACTCTTAAAGAAGCCTACATGGCTTCATAATAATTCATATACTATCATTTTCATAAGATTTAATTATATGTTTCTCTTTAGCTTCCAGATTATGACTTGCATGGCCAAGACCTCAGCCTTCTTAGGTCCCAAATGTTCTCTGTTATCCTGCCTCTCTAACCGTCCAAGGCTGACCCCAGCTTCCTCTGTGTCTCAAAGCTTTCTCTGAGATCCCTTGGTATCCTACGCATCTTCTCATCTTGGGGATTTTACACATGCCATTTCCCCTGTCTGTACTGCTCTTCCCCCAGTTAATTACAACTTGTAATTTTACATGTCTTTTCAGTTAAAAATTTATTAGCATTTCTCTCAATTAGATGGTAAGTATGAGAGGAATTCTCTGTCTGTTGCTTTAGGTGTGTTCAAAAATAATTGTTGAATAAATGAATGGACAGGTGAATAAGTTAATACATTCTACCTTCTTTGTACAAAAGCTTGCAGTTTTGAAGTTTTGTGAGTTTTCTCTCCATACAACAATTTGTTTCTCCACAGAAATGTAAAGTCTTTGTTTTGATTTTAGAAAAAATATAGAATAAGATGGCACAGTTATTTGACTATACAACTGTACAACACAACTAAAAGCAAACATGTTTGGGAAACATGCAAGAATTGAGATGACTTAATAGTGAATTAAATGTAATTATGAAGTATAAATGTGAATAGCACATTGTCTTGGGTTTAATTGTGTCCCCTACTCCTAGTCCAGATGTATTGAAATCCTAACCTCTGTACCTGTGACTGTGACCTTATTTGGAAATATGGTCTCTGCAGATACAATCAAGTTAAGATACTACCATTATGAAGATACCAAACTAGGGTGGGTCTTAATCCAATGACTGGTGTCTCTGTAAGAAGAGGAAAATTTAGACACACAGACACATGGGGAAAGTGCCATGTGATAATAGAGGCAGACATTGGAGTGATGCAGCTACAAGCCTAGGAGTGCCAAGGATTGCTGGTAACCACCAGAAAAAAAGAAAGAGGCAGGGAAGCATTTTCCCCTAGAGCTTTCAGAGAGAGCATGGTCCTGCTGAAAACTTGATCTTGTATTAGTAGCCTCCAATACCATGAAACAATGAATTTCTGTTATTTTAAGCCACATAGTTTGTGGTAGTTTGTTATGGAAGCCCTAAAATACAAATACACCCACCAGTGTTTGGTAGTCGCGAACGATACTTCTGGAATCTGTACTGATATTTGAAAGATCCAACTGCCTTTTTAAATCAGAGAATCCTATTACCATTTATTTCTTCCAACATTCTGAATGACCATCGGTCAACAATAGAGAGACATTTCCAGAAATGCCCACATGTACAGTTCAAAGGCTGAAGATGATTCATCAAACTTTCAAAAGTGACCTGGAGTTTGGAAAAAAAAAATGTTATTTGTTTTCAGTAACAAAATCCTGAGAAAACAGAAGGTTTAAATAGAGATCATTTTTAACTCGATGGTATTTTTTTTTCCTCTCTTTAATTACTTCTCAATGAAAGGAAACTGACGGAGGATGACTATAACTGTGAAAAGCCTCAATAATTAAAATGTCACCTAGAAACTTTAAGAAGCCCTGGCACGAAGCTTAGTATTTTGTTTGAAAATAAGGATTTCACTATCTACTTTTCACAGTTTGGATTTTCCAGCGAGATGACACAGCTGTGTCTACATCGAGCCAAAACACCATGATGGAGAGTTACATTCAGCCCAACATTGATAGAGTCCTAGGTAACCAGATGTGGAGTTTTGGATAAGCTTTCAGATGACTCACTAAATGCACCATTTTAATCTTTGTGTTGTTATTGCACTGACAATGGTTAAGTTAATTTGGAAAGTTTTGTGAGACTTTAAATAAACAGTTCAGAAATAAGTACTGGTGGAGATGGCTTCTCATCTTTTTTATTTTATTATTTTATTTGATTATTATTTTATTAATGTATTTTATTTACTAAAAATTCTTACCTATCATTTTATCACTCATTCACTCATTTGTTAAATATTAATTATACAGCTATTATGTGCCAGACGCTTCAGTTGTTGGATCATTCAGGATTTTCTTATCTGCAGAGAGCTGCTTCATCCAAGGTCACACCCTTCCCTGAGACAGTCCACATTTAATAACTGGTGGAATTGAAGTCAAACCCTTGCCCTTAATTCTAATGAAGGACAACTTTGATAGAACATATTTGTTTTAAAGCTCACCATGGGGCTGGCTAAGTCTGATGTAAGTCAGAGAGGTCCTGGCATCTTTGGTGGTGGCCCGGTGGCTGGGCAGATTATAGGAAGGGTGCACATTACGGCAATTGGGATGATAGGATTGGAAACAGTAAAGAGCAGGTAGTGGTGTTTCACCCCCAGAAGGCAGGAGGCTGCAATTTTTATAATGAGTGACAAGGTTAGAGTAGCAGTCAAGAGGCCTGATGAACGTAGAGTTATGGACCAGGTTAATAGAACACAGAATCCCTAGGGATGCATAATCAACAAAGGCACTGCCACGCTCTGACAACTCTGGAAGTCAGAAAGACCTATGATTTTTGTCCTAGCTCAATCACTTACCATCCATGTGGCATCAAATAACTGACTTAACTTCTCTGAATTTTTATTTTTCTAAATATAAGATAATAAAACCTGCTTTCCTGGATTTTTGCTAGATTTAAATTGATTATATACCAAAATATATAAGACAGATTTTGGCTCATGGTAGGACCTCAAT
The DNA here is from genome assembly GCF_951394435.1 of Stenella coeruleoalba. NCBI lineage: Eukaryota > Metazoa > Chordata > Mammalia > Artiodactyla > Delphinidae > Stenella > Stenella coeruleoalba. The sequence continues at coordinate 19,000,337 of NC_137147.1, read as the reverse complement.
AAGGCATAAGGGGTAGCAATTATTACGATTTTATCCATGGTACTGATTAGCAGAAAATTAATAAACCCTTCTTTAGAATTTTAACAAAGAGAGCACTGTAAGCAATAGATTAGGAAAGGTTTGGGAAGAAAAACCACTAGATATCCACAATGACTAGTCATAGAATACTAATAGATGTTATGGATATATCTAAATTGTCTCTAAGATAAATTAATGGGAATGAGAAGGGCCATTTTGGAAAAAAGAATACTCAACAATAAAGTAAAAAGAGAAATTTAAGACCCAGTTCCTACTTTATATTATAAAATTAGACTTTTAAATAAATACATTGGAAAAAAATTATAACTTTGAGGAAAAACTCAAGAGGAGAGCAAAAATACCTTTTTAAAGACTGGGAGATGTAGAAAGATAATTTAAATAATGTGATTTATATTTTTATAGTTAAAAGACAATTTTATAGTATGCATCTTGAGGTTTGCCTAGTAAAAAGATGACATTTCTTTAAATCTAAATATAAATGCATGGCAAAAAAGAGAAGACACAAACAGCTTGTCAACATGTGACAGTCAACTGCAAAACTGTAAGTGAACAATGATAGTAAATGAAGACATATGACTTGAAATCTGTCCTTACACTTGAGAAGGATTAAGTTTGGCAATATTACACATTTTTCATGGAAATAAAAAATTAAAAGTGAAGTTACGTGTATCTGAGAAGGTAAGGTCTGTTTTCTGAAATTAAAACTCTCCCTCCTCAACGCCTAGGCACCCTTAACTTTATCTCTAAATTTTAAATTTTATCTCTAGAATGTAGCTGTTTTAATTGTCAGAAATGTGACAACTTTTTAAAGTCCTTTTGACCAATTTCATTTTCCCTAAACCTTTCTAGCTTGTTCTTCTTCCCTCTCAGATCATTTCCTTCTAGAGGAAACGTGAATTTTGCAAATGTGACTTTGGGGTGATAAGTCATTTAATAAGCAAATAGTTCATATAAAATGGACCAGTTGAAAGCTGTAGAATTAAATCTTAAAAATATTTGAATTCAGTTCCAGTTCTACTACATACTAGCTGTGCAATTTGGGGTGGGTTAAGTTTCACTATCTATAAGTTGGTAATTAATAATATCATCCCTTTTTGGATAAGTAGTTTACTTTTGTCTATTCATTTGATTGGATGTTTAATAATAAAATGATATTACATACCCTAAATTATTTTTAAGTGTTAAAAGATTGGTGCGCCATGTATTTTTATTTCTTCATGAACTGATTGCTGACTGAACAGTTAAATTCAATGTAAAACTATATATATATATATTTGTTTGTTTGTTTTGTTTTGTTTTGTGGTACGCGGGCCTCTCACTGTTGTGGCCTCTCCCGTTGAGGAGCACAGGCTCTGGACGCGCAGGCTCAGCGGCCATGGCTCACGGGCCCAACAGCTCCGTGGCATGTGGGATCCTCCCGGACCGGGGCACGAACCTGTGTCCCCTGCATCGGCAGGTGGACTCTCAACCACTGCACCACCAGGGAAGCCCTATTGTGGTTTTAATTTCTCTAGTGATCAATGATGTGGGGCATTTTCCATGTTCCTAATAGAATTTACATCTTTTCTAAAGAATTTTTTCAAGTAGTTTGACCATTTATATTGGACTATTTTCTTTTTTTTATTATATATATGTTTAATTATTAATAATCCTGTATACAAACCCTTTTCCAAATACGTCTATTGTACATGTTTCTTCAAGTCATTGGATTGTGATTCACTTTCTTCATGGTGACTTTCAAGAACCAAATTTATTACTTTTTATGAAGTCCAACTTATTCTTTTTTTTTTTTTTTTTTTTTTACTGTTATGGGCTGAATTATGTTCCCCCAATATTCATATGATAAAGTTATAACCCCAAGTAATTCAGAATGTACCTGGATTTGGAGATAGGGCGTTTGAATATGTTATTAAGGTAAAATGAGGTAATATGCATGGGCCCAAATCCAAAATGGCTGCTCTACATATAGAAGATAATGCACACAGAGGAAAGACCATGTGAGGACACAGAAAGAATGCAGCCACTTCCAAGGCAAGGAAGGAGGATTCAGAAGAATCCAAAATGACAAATATCTTGGCCTTGGACTTCTGACCTTCAGAACAGTGAGAAAATAAATTTCTGTTGTTTAAGCTACCCAGTCTATGGCTGCCATAGCCTCCCAGTTAATATAATGACTATTTTAAAAAATATATATATTTCTAAGACATCTTTGCTTACTCCAAGCCTGTAAAGCTATTCTCTTTATCCATTCATCTGCCAATGGATACTTAGGTTGCTTCCATGTCTTGGCTATTGTAAATAATGTCACAATAAACATGGGAGTGCAGATATCGCTTCAAGATAGTGCTTTGTTTCCATTGGATGTATGCCTAGAAGTTGAGCTGTTGGATCATATGGTAATTTGATTTTTTAATTTTTATATTTTGAGGAACCTTCATACTGTTTTCCATAGTGGTTGTACCATTTACACTCCCGCCAATAAAGTACAAGGATTCCCTTTCTCAACATTGTAGATAGCATTTGTCATCTCTTTTTCTTTTTCAATAGCCATTCTAACAGGTGGGGTTTTGATTTGCATTTCCCTAATGATTAGTGATGTTGAGCACTGTTTCATATACTTGCTGGCCATTTATATGTCTTCTTTGGGAATATGTCTATTCAAGTCCTCTGTTTGTCCTCTGGATGCTTCTACAGATCTGCAAGTGTATAATCAGCTTTGCTAAAATAAGGCTGTACAATAAAATATCTCCAAACTCAGTGGCTTATAACAGCAATAAAATGTGTCTTACTAATAATTTTTCAGATCAGCTGGGGCACTATTGACCTTAGCATGTATCCACATTTCAGGTTGGATTGAATCTAGCTTTAAATTTCTCCTCAGTCCGGAATCAACAGCTAACTAGGCATGTTCTTCTGAGTAGAAGGCAGAATCACAAGAGAGTAAGTGGTAACATGTATTGCAAAATAGTTTAGAAACGGTAAAGTGTTATTTTGCATATATTCTTTTGGTCAGAACAAGTCACGTGGTCAAATCAAAAATCACTAAAGTACGTGCTCTGCCTATTATACTGGGAAATACAACAAAGTTACATAATAAAGGGTAAGGCTGTTACTCCTAGAAGGGTCTAGTGAATAATTGAGAATGAACTTCCTACCTTTATTTGAATGCTTAGTGTTACTTCTTTTGAATATGCTCCAGCCACTTTTTCTTTAATAAATCCTCTCCCCTCTGTCCAAAACCTAACAGTAGATAGAGGTTCATTCTAAGTGTGTTCCTCTTATCCTATGCTTTAACCTATAATAACACACTTCACAATACATATTATCACTGATTTTATTTCCACTTAGTCAATGACTGTAGTGGAAATCTTAGGTCATACTGTGTTTTTTTTACCTTGTATCTTCAGCATTTTGCATCTCACCAAGAACAGTATTAGCATTTGAAAATGTTAAATAAATGACTGGATGAATGAATGCCTTATCTGCACTTATTCCTATCTACCCTTAGTTAGTTTTACTTCAAATTTAACTTTGAGAGAAGATGCACGAGTTGTTAAGAAAGTCAAATGTACCCAAATTGCTTTCCAGACTGAGTACAAATATTCACAGGGGGAAGAAAGAAAGAAAGGAAGAAAGAAAGAAAGAAAAAGAAAAAGGAGGGAGGGAGGAAGGAAAGGAGGGAGGGAGGGAGGAAGAAGGGAGGGAAGAAAGGAAATAAGAAAGAAGGAAGGAGGGAAGAAGAAAAAGAAAGAGAGGGAAGAGGGAGGAAGGGAGGGAAGAAAAGAGAGAGAGTGAGAGCAAGAGAGAGAAAAAGGCTTTAAAAAAAGGAAATAGTCATAGTTTTAAGATCTGAAAAGGGAATAAGATATCAAATATATATTGAGGCAGTGTATTAAATGAAAAATATGGCTACATATCGTGAATTTAAAACACATTCATGTACTGTATTTAAATAAAATCAATTTGCTATAACTAATTCTTCCTTTGATTTGCATAGAACCTACTTTTGTTTAAGCATTTTTTAAAGATTTTTTTTCCTACTTGTGGCGGGATGGGTAGGATACAAGATTAGAATGATGCTGTACAAAATTTGGGGTAAGCACATTATGATTTTGTACACATAATTAAGAATTACATTTTTGGGGTGACTGTTTTGTTTATCCAACAAATGTTAAATTTAAAACAACCTTGGAAGGGACGTGTGTTTCTATTGTTAATTTATAGGTGGTGATATAAATTTTAGGTGGTTAACTATATTTCCCAGTGACATTCAACTATTAATGACAGACCCGGAATTAAAACACAGGTCATTATTAAAAATAATATTAATATACTTAATTTCACAAGTAGTGTGTGTACATAAAATAATCAAGGAATTCTAAATCAAAACAAATTATCAGTTGAAGCCCTAAGGAAAAGTGTATAAAAATCTTATAGTGTCTAGAACGATTATCTTCCTCTTAACTTTTTCTAAAACTCATGAATATTTTCCTAACTCCATTGCTAATAGGCAAAGTAAAGAGATAAAGTGAGACTTTTTCTTATTTAATTCTTAAGAAGATAACAACTTCCGTCCTTTCTCTCATCTTTAGCCTTTGAAACTGGGACTCAGCATGAGCATATTTTTGGCAATTACTGTCATCTGGAATAACTTTTTATCTTTCTTTTCCAATGGCTTTTTACCTGGTCCTCATTACTCACCACCAAACAAGATGTCTTCCTCTTGTTAACACATCTTACCTCCATTCCCTTTCAACTGTGAATTACTATCAGCATAAGCTATGTATCTTGGAAAAGCAATTCCTTTGATTTGTCCAATCAAATCAAGTCATGCTTCATGATGGGAAGATTTCCAAAGAGGCAGCCCTGCATTTCTGAGCATAGCTTCTGAAACCTAAGACACCCACAATATCCATTAATTAACACATATTTAATGAGAGTCCTCTTTGTCGAAAGTGTGGCAGTGCTCTTTGCAGTGGAACTCTATGAAGATTAGACCCAATTACTGACCTTAAAAAGTATCCAGTCTATTTGAGGAGACTGGAATATACATGTAAAAAGATTATGTATTATTATTTTAACAAAATGTGGAGTATGTCCTACATTACAGGTTCGGTACTGGATACTGAGGTTATGGTAATATACAAAAGAGACATAACAATCCTCACTCTAGTGTACCTTATATTTAAATAGAGAACACAAACAATAAAGAATAAATATGATAAATAATTAATAACATACTTAGGAAGTTATAAGTGGTATGGAAATATACACAGGTTAATGTAAATGGAAAGTGCTGGGGGTTGTATGGGGTTTCAATTTTAGATGCATGGCCAAGATAGGGTGTAATGAGAAAGCAGCGTGTGGTTACCTTGCTGATTAGTGTCCCTGGAAGATGGAGCAAATAAGGCATAGACTTTGAGATGGGAGCGCCTGGCATATTTGTAATCAAGAAATGGGGAGTAGAACAGTATGTTGTAGCAAACTGTGCAATGTGGTACTGATAGGAAGTAAGGTCAATCATTTCATTTGTTGACAATTTTTGTAGGGTCTTTTAGGTCATTGTAGGTTCTCTGGCTTTTGTTTTGGAAGAAATGAAAAGGTATTTTTCAGAAAATATTATCTAACTTTTTGTGGACAAAGGCATTTGCCAAAAAATCAATTGAAGAACACAGCAAAAACCCATGATAGTGAAGATGGAGGCTTGAACCAGGGTAGCAGCGGTGGGTGTGGTGAGAAGTTGGTCTCCCTAGATGTAGTGAGAAATTCAGGATACATTTTGAAGGAACAGCCAATGGCATTTTATAATAGATTGGATGTGATGTTTGAGAAAATGAGAGATGACTTCAAGATTTTTGAACCAAAACAAACTAAGATAGAAACTCCTAAAATAAAACTATGGATTTCTGGAATTGAGGTAATTTGATACAACCATAATAATACTTTCTCCATTGGTGAAGTCACTCAGAAAATAACTACAATCTTATAGATGCAGCAGGTTTAAAACTGAGTCTTCAGGGATGTGTAGGATTTAGCGAGAAAAGAGCAGAGGTATGTATGAGGTAAATGTCACAAGCAGAAGAAATAAGATACACACACACACACACATATATATGTGTGTGTGTGTGTGTGTGTGTGTGTGTGTATATATATATATATATAGTTAAGTTGTATAAAGCTAGCAAGCTTGGTCTGAACCAAGAATCAAGGGAGCTAGGTAAAACAATTAGAAATCAGTTAGGAATTAAATTGAGGAGACATTTAGGGGTTAGATCAAACTGAGTAAGATTAGTGAATAGAAAATATATATAATAGTTTCAAAAATTATCTAGAGATAATAGGGAATACAATGATTCTCTTTAATCGAATTAAAAACTATTTTCATTCTAAGTGACAATACAAAATTTCATACCTGTGCTAATATATTCAATCCATTATAGTATGTTTTATCCATTTAGAAGCCAACCCTTAGTTACTAGCAGTTTCAAGTGCAATGCAAAATAGGCACAACAATAACTAGGCCAATTTGGACAGCATTTCAAAAATGCAACCATGATCAAATACTTAATCCATTAAGTATGTTTGGTTACCTCTAGTTGAGAGTGGTACTGTTGTTTTTGATTTTTATAATAGGCAAATAATCAGGTGTCACCCAGAGAGATATTGGTGACCATAAAGTGACTGAACAATGCACCAAAAGGACTATTTACTGTTTGCTTTTTACTACTCAGTAATTTAAAGGAAGTTTCCCTAAAGACAGTCTTTAACATACTATCTTCTCAGTAAATGTAGCATTACACATGGACTTTGTTGCGTCAGATGCCTGTCTTTTTGTTTTTTTGTTTATTTCCTAACAGAAAACCTCTAATTATGCATATGTGTATTCTCTAAGGGAGCCACGCTGTAGAGTCTATTTATGGCTCATTGATAGGAAAACTGAGGGATGACAGGAAGCACTGTGCTGTATACAATATTGTATTACTTCTAGAAGAAAAATACTGAAAGAAGTATAATGTAATTTGCATGTATATGAAAGAGGTAATGTCAGTTTATATAAGTAATTATGTACAGTATACAATGCAAGTGCACTGATGTACATGCGCTTTAAATGGGCGTCTTTCTGCAATATGAAATATTTTCAAGGACAGCAGCTAGAGTCCCACAGCTGGAATAATTTGTAGGAGAAGTTTTCTAAAAAGGGACTTTCTAAAATTCACTTTCACACTAGCACCTTTAAAATAAACTAAATGACCAAAAATGGTTTAATCTAATCACTGATTCAGATTTACTACAGATCTCTTACAAGTAGACAGAGGTACTTATCCTCGACATGAATCTCATTACTGTCTGCTGACTTCTGTGTACCATGTAATGAACGTTGGAGAGCTCTGTCAGCCTATCACCAAACTCCTATGGCCCCAGAGTGTGAGAAATAGTGCATTTATTCACTCACAGTAGCTGCCTCCAGACCACAAGCAATTTACCTAGAGAATGAGTCAGCTTATCAGTTCTCTCCCTCCTATCACTCTTCTCTAACCACATTATCCTGAAACTGCATTTCCCAAGCTTCTTTTAACCAGGTATCATTCACGTGTTTCACCACTTGCAGTACTATTTAATTTTTTCATTAAATTGACAAATTTTAAACAAACAGGCTGATAATACTAGTTTCACAGTAATATAACCTCTTAAATATTAAAAAAGAGAATGTTTCTGGGCTTCCCTGGTGGCGCAGTGGTTGAGAGTCCGCCTTCCAATTCAGTGGACACGGGTTCGTGCTCCGGTACGGGAAGATCCCACATGCCGCCGAGCGGCTGGGCCCGTGAGCCATGGCCGCTGAGCTTGCGCGTCCGGAGCCTGTGCTCCGCAATGGGAGAGGCCACAACAGTGAGAGGCCCGCGTACCACAAAAAGAAAAGAAAAGAAAACCCTTTTTAATATTGTTTATCACGTCTTGAAATATACTGACTTCCAAATTTTGACTGAAGGTAAGGTCGGATTCTTCCTAAATCCATGTTGAGGTTGGGCTCAACTGTTTTCCTCTATTGTAAAATTGTGAAAAGTACTTAAGAGATTCATTCAAGAGAAATGATATGCAACTCATGATCATAAGGGAGTATTTTCCTACATCGGAGAATCACATGAGAACATGGCTTGGTATCCATTTTCAAAGAGCTTATGAGATATCAGGGACACAAATTACCATGTTGCAAGAAACTAAGAGAGTTTAGATAAAGCTATAAAGGAATTTAGAAGAAGGAAACATACTTCTCATTGGGGGATAAGAATTCAGGAATAGGCAGAGTTTGTACTGGCCTTTAAATGGCACATTAAACATTTAGTCTATGAATATTAATGAGGGGTTGCGGGAAGATGTTGCTAAAGATTTCTGGTGGCTGGAATAACATTAACAAAGATACTGAAAAGGGTTGGGCAGGGTCAGGAGACTACACGTGGCTCTTAGAGTACAGGGTACAGGAATTTCACTTAGTAGAGAAGAAGGCTGGAAGTGGATTCAGGTAGTGGATTGTGCAATACTTTATATGCCAGCATATAGGATTTGGAATTCTGCAGTAAGATTTCTGTAATTATTTTTCTTTCTATTACATGTATACGTATTTACTTGCTACATTGTATAATGCATCACCATTATGAAATATTTGTCATCATCATTATTACTACTGTTATGATAGTATATATATTACCTTGGTATTATGATTAATGTGATATATTACATGACTAATATATATAGTATTTCATATGTATGTCTATATGCATATTTATGTGTATACACACACACACATGCATAAGGCATTGCTGCTCTGAACATTATGCATTACTTAAACCGAAAAGAAAAAGCACACTCTTAGGTAGACTTTGTTATCCATGTTTTACAAATCTGAAAACTGGCAATCAGAAGCACTGTCATAGTTTAAAGTCACAGAATTATGGTTCATACTCCAGTCTGCAGTGACTCAGTCTATGCTTCTATGAAGTAAAACCTCCATGATAGACACTGACTAGGGTAAATGAGTTTCTCTTATTCAGATTCTTCTGGTGGCTGATAACTCTTTTCATGAGTTATAAATCGAGTCTCTCTGTTTCAGAACAAACACATAGTCTCTCTAACAACAGATTTGTAGAAGCGCCACAATAACCAGAATTTAATAACCATTATACTGAGGATCGCTAGCAGAATCAGATGTGGATCCACGACATCTAGCTGGTGGATACGTTACTGAAGTCACAACTTTTCTGAACGTCAGTGTCTTCAGTTGGAATACAAGGATCTCTGAATTCAGTTATCCTGGAAATCCTTGCCAAAAATATGAAGATATGAGAACATACTTATCACCAGCAAGGAAAGTAGGTCTCAGTCATTTTTATCAAGTTCTTGATTTCAGTAATCAGTATGGTCAATTTTAGGAAAAGTAAAATAATTGAGGTTGTTTTGAACTGTTATTAATTTTGAAGACTGTACAAATAAAGAGATGATCTTTATTGTGTTTCAACTGTGGTATCATGAAAAGAAAAAAAAAATCTATGGGTTCAACCCATGGATCAGTCATTTCCTGCCTATGTGATCATGAATAATGTATCTATAGACTCAATTTCAGCTTCTGAATCTATAAATGCAGGGTGTTAAGGATTAGAGAGGCTATAGCCATACATCTGGCCCTCAATAGAGATAATATAGTATGTTTTTTACAGCACAGGTTTTGTCATCAACTGGCCCTGGGTGATGAGTTGTATAACCTTGAATGTACGTGACTCAACCTCTCGAGGACTTTAAAACAGAGACTGTAATAATACCTACTTCATAGTATGGTTGTGAAAAATAGAAGAAATATTACATAAAAACTGCTTGTCACAGTGCAGTCAATCAATCAATATATACATATGTTTTTTTCACTAGTTTTAATAACTAGTAACAGTCACAAATACTAATAAGCGATAACAAAAGATAATTGCTATGGCTATTATTGTTCCCATAAGAAGGACTTATGATCATGTCATTTTGACTATTTGAAATGCACAATTTAAAATACCAATTTACAATTTTGAAAACAATAGGCATATTTGAAGTGACATAACATATAGAGTATTTATTCCGGTAAGGCTTTAACACTGGCCACTGAAAATTAGGTGCCAGGAACAGAATTTCCCTAAGTGGTGAGAGTCGTTTTGAAAATTCTTTCATTTTCTTTTTAAGACATGAATGACAGATTAAAGTTGCCAAACCAGATTATTACCAAGAAACTTTTCTAGTATGATATAATTAAACAGTATGAGAGAGGGCAATGGAATTTCTTAGTTTTATTTCTAAAAGTTCTAGGAAAAAAAATATCCCAAATCCACATTTTGGTCATTGCTTATGAAAGTTAAGAAAAGAGATCTATTTTCTCTTCTAATTTTAAATGCAAGAACACATATTCTGTTACATAAAGTTTCAATGTCTAAACACAAAACTATTAAAATATGTATTGGAATCAATTTATAATGATTAGGAGTTTGAATAGGAAGCAATGTCTTTCTGGTGTCATTTTTCATAAAATACCAGTCTATTTTATTATTTAATTATAACCACAAGTTGTTTCCTTTTCAGGGTAAAATAGCCAGTATTACTTTACTCCTTATGTGAGTGTTCTCCAAGTTTATTTATTCTTGTCCTAACTTTTGCCCTAATGAATGCATTATCTGTTCTTTCCTAATCCTGCTACACAGGAATTGTAAGGGAAATCCGGCATGAGTGCCTTTTGACCTTAATCTTAAGTGCATTGCAACATTCCTGAAAGTCAAACCAGCGTGCCTTTTCACTTCTCCATTCCTGAAATCTCATACTTGGAGTGTGTTGTGTTTGTCTGCCTTATTTGCCTCAGGACAGAAATCCTGACCTTCTGGGCCATTAACTCTACTATGCACCTTTGTGGTTCTTGAGAGCTAGGTTCTTGAAGGAAAGGCAGTTGGTAAGATCAATCATTTAGAATATCTTTGAATTCTTTCATGTAAATATGTATATGTATATGTTTTAAAACCATTAATATATATTTTTATTTATACATTATATATATATATTGCATATGTATTTTTTTCTTATGTAAGTTTCTATTAACTTCTATGTTAAGACAGGGGGTTGGTGCTATGACCAGGTCATGTGCTTAAAAAGTGAAATCTCTGTCTATCATAATAGATGAATATCATAAGCAAAAAACAGCCAAAGGAGTCAAACCCAAAAGAGGACATTAGTTATGATTCCATTTTGTACCAATCTATGTTCTTGGAGATCATGCTAGTAACTAGTCCTAACAAGGCAGTAACGACTAGACAAGAGTATGAAGGGTGTTTCTAGATGTGGGTCCTTGGATATGTGTGTGATCACTATGAAAATTCATCGTTATACTATTATGACATAGTCCTTTATATATATTTCAATTTGATAGTGTTATAAAAGGTATTTTATGTAGAGAATCAAGCTTACAATTCTTATTTATAGAGGTGCAGGCTTCTTATATTTTATCAGTCTTGAGAGGCACAGAAAATTGCATTTTATGAAAACACTGTTCCAAAAAGAAATAAGAAAAGGAACTATGATTTAGCATAAAATTACCAAAAATGTCTAATTATTCTTCAAATATTTTTTAGCACGTTCTCTTTAAATGATAACACCCTGACAGGATTTGGTCACACAGAAGTGATTAAAAGGGAGTCCTGCATATAAACACTACCAAATGTAAAATAGATAGCTAGTGGGAAACTGCTGCATAGCACAGGCAGCTCCATGCTTTGTGACCACCTAGAGGGGTGGGATAGGGAGGGTGGGGGGGAGGGAGATGCAAGAGGGAAGAGATAATGGAATATATGTATATGTATAACTGATTCACCTTGTTATAAAGCAGAAACTAACACACACACACACACACAAAGGGAGTCCTGACTGCAAGGAGCTTACATTCTAGTGGGAAAGAGAACAAAAGCCAAGGGAAATTAATATAATACTTTTAATAGGTTAATTACTCTAATAAAGGTGTATTGCCTATGGTAATATTGCAGCTCTGAGGGAGAACATATGGAAATATGCATTTGTACATCACCTACACACATCCTCCCCTATACTTTTTTTTTTAAGTCTTTATTGAATTTGTTACAATATTGCTTCTATTTTATGTTTTGTTTTTTTGGCCACGAGCCATGTGGGATCTTAACTCCCTGACCAGAGATTGAACCTGCACCCCCTGCACTGGAAGGCGAAGTCTTAACCACTGGACTGCCAGGGAAGTCCCTTTCCCTATACTTTAAATCATTTCTAGATTACTTATAATACCTAATACAATGTAAATGCTACAGAAGTAGTTTCCAGTGCATGGCAAATTCAAATTTTGCTTTTTGGAAATTTCTGGATTTTTTTTTCCTGAATATTTTTGGTCCAAGGTTAGTTAACTTTGTGGATGTGGAAACTGCAGATTTGGGAAGCCAAGTTTGCTCTCAACATTTTCTCAGTTGAACTCCAGATGAGACACTAATGAGCCTTCCTGAAGATAAGGCCAAAAAAAGAAAATGTATGTAGCTTCTGAGTGTCCCAAATGATGATGCCCCAGAAGAAGGACATATGTGTGAAAGGAGGATAAACTGAACAGCCCACAAGAACTATTTTAAAGGTAATTAATTTCTACTTGAAGCTCAGAATCTTAGCTTCTAAACTTTCGCTGTTGGCTAATTTAGGATTCGTGTGGTTTATCAGCAGGGTTTTAGAAGTAACAAATTTATTTACAGAACAGAAACAAACTCACAGACTTAGAGAACTAACTTATGGTTACCAGGGGGTAAGGGGTCAGGGGAAGAAATGGATTGGGAGTTTGGGATTGACACGTACACATAACTATATTTAAAATAGATAATCAACAAGGACCTACTGTATAACACAGGGAACACTGCTCAAAATTTCCCATTTAATAACCTAAATGGGAAAATAATTTGAAAAAGAATAGATACATGTATATGTGTAACTGAATCACTTTGCTGTACACCTGAAACTAACACAACATTGTTAATCAACTATACTCCAATATAAAATAAAATTAAAAAAATAAATATGTTTCTTCTTGTCTAGGCATAACACAAAGAAAACAGACATGTGAATACTTGTGGTGAAAGGGAAAAATTTAAAGCAAACAAACAACAACAAAACTTTTCTAGAAGAAAAGCATTTCAAAAATATTTACTATCCTGGAAGGGCTTGAACCAGTGAATACACATGCTTAAATCAACTCCCTAAAAAGTTATCATTGGAAGTATAAGTTTCCTTCAGAGTCCAATGGGCTAAACATTTATTTGAATGAATAGAAAAGCAGCTCTAATGAAAGTGTTTAGTTGAACTTAAATGTTACCATACTGCAAATATACCAGCTCCCTCATAAAGCGTTCCATTAGTCTACATAACAAAGTCAAAACTCCTTATTACAGCACACAAAGCTCTTCATCATCTGGATCCTGACCATCTTTCCAGCCTCTATTTTCTTTATCCCCTCACACTCACACAATGTATTTCTACTGGGGTGACTTCCTTAAAATTCCCAAATCAGTTGTGTTTTGTCATACTTCCACATCTTTAAATATGCCCTTTGCTTTACCAAGAATGACCATTGCATCAGAGATAATACATCCCAATACCTTCACAGTGCTTAACATAATGAAGGATTTCCATAAAGATTTGTGGAATGTAAAACATGAAAGAGCATTAGTTTGTATTTGTGAACTTAAAGACATTATTCAAGGTTATTGAAAGATGCTAAATTTAAATAATCCCTGAACTTGCAATGATGATTACCTCCTTCACTGTCCTGAATCTTCATCAGACACAGCTCATTTACTCTCACTGGGTACCTAATAAGAGAATGGTTCAGGAGACAGGGCCTGAGGTGAAATGCAGTTGTTCTTGATAAGTTTTGAGACCGAGAGTTTACATCTGGAGTGAAGTGAAAGTATGTTGTTTTTCCTACCTTGGAGCTTGAAAATGCCAATTCACATTCTCTCTTCCAGTTATCTATGCTCAATTGTCTATTCCAATATCACTGCTGATTTGTAAAATTCTCTTGAATGTCACAATACTAAGAGGTTGCAATTATTAGAGGTTTACTGTATGCTAGGCACTGGCATATACTGACTACCTCATTTAATACTTTAAAAAAATGCCATCAATTAGATTCCAATAGATGCACACATTATAAATGAGGAATTTAAGGCAAGGGATTATAGATAGATTGCCAAAGGGTACACAGCTGATAAGAGATGGAGCCAGGATTTTAAAACATGAAGAGCCCAGAGTCCTTGTCTTTAATTTCTATACTATCATGTTTCCATGTTTCCCCTGTATTAACATATATTTCCCACTATGTTCTAGGCTCAGAACTCAGTAATCTGTATTAACATTATCTCATTTGAAATCTACTAGAATTTTGTTTTCTTTATAGATGTCAAAAACATAACTCGGATAGGTGAAGACCCTTGCCGTAAGCTGTGAAATTAATTAGTTAATTGTCAAAACTAAGTTCCAAATCCATGTACTCTAATTTAGAGAAAATAAATAATGAAATGATTATGCTTTAGAAGAAAAAGCAGGTTATTTCATAAATGCCTTCCAATGACAGTAGTATGGGAACACAAAAATAATAACAAGAAAAATGTAAAGAAGCATGGGATGAAAGGGGTAACTCTAAGAAGTTGTGATGACAGGCAGAGACCCAGATGATTTCTATGTTCTCTCTAGTTAGGTTAAAAGGATTAGGGCTTTACCAAAATGTTGTGCACAAAGACAACTGTGGACCTAGAATGCTTTCAGCCACCTGTAATGCAATTTTAGAAGAAAGCTCACACATTGCCCTCTCCTTCAATGAGTCCTTGAACTTTACACATAAAACCTGTCTGCTGTCTTCTTCCTCACCCGTTTATCCTCTCTCTTATCATAGACCACATTTAGTTAAGTATTTGCTATTACAGAATTATGGCTCAAAACAACACTCAGTTAGTGCCATTGCCAGTTTAAAGACCCGGTTTGTCTAATTAATTCTTTTGATTGAATGCCAATGTATGCAGTTTCATTTTTCTCATTTTATTCTCAGTACCCAGGGCAAAACCACAAAAGCGTTCACAGTCAAACAGAAGAAAAGAAACTGGAAATAGTTACAATATACAAAATAAGCTTAATAATGTGGATATGAAGGACTTTATGAACCCATAAGAATAAATTCATAATTTAGCCCAAGGAAGTCCAGAAAGACTTAGTAGGGCAGGAATTGTCACCCGTGTCCTCCCGGAGGTTTGGGGTAGGACAATGGATACTTAGCTCTGAAGAGACAATTTTCGTTGCAATTGCTTCTTTTATTTTAAACCTAATGCAGCTTTACTATCATTCATAATTTATGTGTTTAATTTTGGATAGTAAAATATCTAAATCCTTGAGTAAAATGAAAAGACCAGGGAGAAGCCCCTTGCCATAAATGAAGTCCAGTTTAAGAATCAGAGCCTAAGTAGAAGACTGCACCTGGGTGAGTGGAGGTCTGGGTGTGGAAGGAGGCCCAGTGGATGTGGCTCAGGGTGTGCAAAGGCAACCAGTTCTAGAAAGCTAAGAGGTCTGCATGTTCCATGAAAGTCAGGAGATCAGAAAGGCTGGAGCACAGGGCAAGCAGACAGTGAATTTTACTACCAGTGTAGGTGCTATTGGCTTTGGGGAGATTGGATAAAATAATAAGAGTTTAAAATTGCTATCTGAAGATGTTATCACACATTTTTAACTCAGTTGTTTCCCCAGATAGCTGTCACAGCAGGCTGTCCTCTTGTGTTTGGGGTACTTTTTTTAAATTGGGAAAAGAAAGGGAGAGCTATGCTTTAAGTTCTTGCTCTAATGTCATCTTCAATTTCCACTCTCTTCATTCATCAGGCCATAGAAAAGCAGAAAGTAATGCCTGAAATTCTGTTTGTGAAATACTACTCTCTAAACACTGTGGGAATATGAAACATGAAGTTTTCTGTATGAGAAACTTTATTATTAATATTACTCTTGTTTTAAAATTTTAATTATACTTTTTCATTTATTATTAGAGCATTTTTTTAAAAGAAAGCTCATTCTACATTCCCCACTTGAAACCAATTTTTATTTTCTCTTGGTTCTTTATAGTGTTCTTTGTCATTGAAAAGTCAAAGTGTTCCACATAGAAAAATGCTACCCTTTTGTTTTATGTGTTAAGTTAAACTCCTGCTTTCACTCTTCCCTGAGAAGCAAATGCCACCTTCTCACACAGACATACACTTCAAGTCTTCAGCTTATTCTGATCATTTAAAGTCATTGCTCTTATGTACTGCAAGCTGTAACTGCTTATAGCAATATAATGCCATACCTCACTAACATAATCGTAATGCAGTTACTAAATATTTTTTACATGGCAGTATCTGTCTTTAGATAACTATTATGTTGGGTATTATTATAACTCTCTTTGTACTATTGTGGCTTGAAGATGTATAGAATAGAGCTGGCTTCTATCTGCTGAGCAATTAAATGAAATATTATAAACAGGACAGTCTATCTGTAAAGCTTGAATGTTTACTTGCTGAATTAGTGTTTAGCAGAGAAGCAGTTGCAGCATGTAGTCCTCTAGGAAGGAACACATTTTATCGAAAATAATGGCAGCTTGCTTCCTTTATGAGGTCTGTATTCAGTCCCTCTGTTATTAGAAGATGATAACAGGGCAGGCAATCCAGCAAGCTTTGACTGCATAAGAAGACAAGGAAGGAGATGGAAGCATCCCCTCTTCAGCTCACATTCAGAAATTCTGCTGACCGAATAGGATAATAAAAACTGGCATTTAGATTATGACTTTCATCCCAAGATCTCAGCCTATGCAGAAATAATTTCCCCCTTTCTATATAATATGATCATCATCACTGGGGTACCTTTAAAAAAATTACCTTTAAAGAGCCCAGTCACCTATCCAAATACCCTCATATCCTCATCCATACAACAATACATAGGAGTTATAGTCAACAAATTGGGATTTTTATAAGATCTGAGGTTGCTTTCCAGTCTTCTTTTTATAATACTTGTGCTGATGAAATGATTATGAGACCTATTTTCATATCCTAAAGAATTATGATACAGTATTGGTCATTAGGGTCATAGACACAAAAAAATTTATATGAAGGGATGTTAGCAAGTTTCTATACTACATTTCCTTGAGATGAGCTGATGTTATCTGTCTTTGATAGCCCGATCCAAATAAATTTCTCTCCTTTTGAGTTGTTATAGCATTTAGATCAAATAATTTCTTGCTTCTTTAGGCATTGTCATGAGCTTTATTTATTTTAATCTCCCATTAAAAATAAAACTCTCTAGAATAAAATTGAGATATAAGATTGCATTCCCCTCACTTTGCAATTACCAGAGTTTAGAGTTTAGTAGGTTTTCAATTGACAATCAACAATTAATAAATTACATGCTCTGAGGAAATGTTCTATACCAGATGGCTTTCCTATTTCTTTGAAATATATTCTTCTATTTATGCATCTCAAGGCACAGCAAACCTGGATTATTTTTTTTTTAAATGTGGGTTTGTGGAAGTGACAGACTTCTGATTAAATCATGTCTGTGGGCTCCTTGAATGTAGGACGTCTGGATAATCAAGGTTTATTCCATACTGTAGTGGTTTATGACTGGGTAGGCAAGCTTTAATTCAAAGGACCTCTAGACCAAATTCATTCATTTTAGGAATGGAGCCAACTGTACTTGTAAAATCAAGAGTATTAAAACTAGATACATTTGTTAAATAGAGAGTTATCTACAGCAAGAGAATATAATTTTTCTGTCAGTCACTTTGCTGTCATGGAATTGAATCTAATCTTTGTCACACAGGTAGGACCCCAACTTTCACATCCAGACTGTTGATGGCAGAAGGCGGAAATGGAGAGAGGGTGACTTATTAGTAGCATTTGTTAAATTTGAAGTAAACTAATCCTGCCACATTGGGTCGAAAAATAAACAAGGTTTTGAAAGAAGAGTACGTGCTTCCTAAATTATTTAAATCTGTACTATAATTAATATATAGCGTCATTGATTTAATTAAACTAAGTTGCTTTCTACTAGAGAAGGCCCAAAGTTAATTAGCACCATAGCCTTAAGCAGTTCAAACACACTGAGAAAGTAATTTGGTGGTAAAATGCATGTTTTTCTATTGTAATTTCAAAGACCTTAGCAATTTCTTATTAGTAGTAGATTTATCCCCCCAGTGCATTCTTCTCTTATACAGCTATATGAAGTTAGGTATTATAGAGACATTATCTGTAGTGAGAATGGTGCCAATTCTACAAATATGTCTGTTTAATACAAACTTAGAGCTCCATGGAGAATTGACAGAACCTTCTGGGTTCAACATCCCTGGGGATTAAAAAAAAAAAGATTCTTCTGTCCACTCTCTTCCTTTTTATCTTGAAAAGTTAGTGAGCACTTACTAAGTAAAAGGTAGCCCTGAGAATACAAAAGGCAACCTAAGTGTGAGATCTGGGAGTTATCTGCCATTTTTCTTCATTCTCCTACATCCAAGAAATAGCCACTAATTGCTAATTCTGCCTTTTCAAGGCCAAGATTACAGGCACAAGCAAAGAAAATGTTTTCAGAAGAGACTTTTAAAAAGCCATAGTCTTTCCCTACCTCTGATGCTCCTTTCATTTGAGCTGCTTTTCTTGTGTTCTAACCAACCTCTCTTTAGACTCTGAGGTTAATTCTCCACACAGTTTTCAGGGGGAATTTTTTAAACACCAATCTGTCCATGTGAGCCCCTCCACCTCTTACCCCCAGCTTAATCCCTCCAATGACTTCCTGCTATATATCAAATACAGTCCAAACTTCTTAAAATGAAACCCAAAACTCCTGCTTAGAAAATGGATCTGCAGCACAAACAGGCTTGCAGATTAGATAATTCCAACAGCTAATGATTTGCATCTTTTGTGCTTTTCTCACTGTGTTCTCTCAGCCTAGGTGGCCCTCTTTGATCCTCACCCACTTCACCACCCCAAATCGTTTTATTTAGCATTCACCAACCCCACCTCCCAGCCTACTCTGAATCTCTTGGGCTGAATCACACGTACTGTTTGAAACTCCATAATATGGTATTGATACCCCACACCTTACTCGTGACACAACAGTAGATACTTGCATATGGTGTGCCTGCCTCACTAGATGATGAGCCCTTTTAGAAGAAGGGATGTTCTTAATTTATCTTTATATCTGTAGTGTCTACTACATAGCCTGGCTCATCGTATAGTTTCAGAAATGCATTGTTTACATATTTAAGAGGAAATAATTTATTTGAGTTGTGTAATAATAATAACCTGTTATGGTATACTGTCTAAATGCTAGGCAATTTGCATGTATTATCTCATATAATTTTCCAAGTCATCATGGAATATTTATATTACATGAAACCTAGAAAATTAAAACTCAGAAGGTTTGGGGACTTAATCATGTGCTTTTTTATTTTATTTTGGCCATGTGGGATCTTAGTTCCCCAACCAGGAATCAAACCAATGTCTCCTGCATTGGAAGTCTTAACCACTGGACCACAAGGGAAGTCCATTAAACATGTGCTTTAGAATAGAAGTTTGATGACTTAAGGGAGTCAGTGGTTCAAGAGTCAATGCTCTTAATGACTATCCTGTAGAAATCAATTGCCTAGACCATATAACTTAAAAGTCTGAACTGTTATTAGCATACTCCACATAAATACAGTTAATATTCCAAGGATCAAAGTGACACTACAACCTGGAGGCCCAGGTGAAATTTCATGAGAGAGTTTAGGCTTGAGTCTGATTTTCCCTTCTGGGTTTAGATTTTCTCTTACTTCTCCCAACTGACTCCTTCTATCCCTCCCCCTGCAGTGTTAACTTACACATTTATAGCTCCATTATGGGTATTCTCATAAGCAGCAAACTTTTGACTGTTTTCTTTTTAATCTCTGAGGGCTGGAATGACTTGATCTTCAAAGATGCTGAAAATTTTGGTGACCTTGACCTCACTCTGAGAGTATGCATTATCTTTTGGAGAAACTTAACCAGATAAACATATGTTCGCATAAAATCAATTGTTGACATATCACATCTTATAGTGACCTGTCAAGAGGAAGAGCTACTATAAATCCAAGCATCTGTAAAATGTAAATTTAGAGGGCATAAAAAGCCTATACCATAATACAAAGCAGTATCTAGTCAGAAGAATATAGGGAAGATAGAAAAAATTTATGCACTAACTATAAACTTGAATACACTATAAGTAAAGCACCTGATTAAAGTACCTTTTCCTCTCTCCTTTGTCTATTGTCTGGTACACTTTCTAAAGAAAAGCAAAAGACAATGAACTATGATTGCTTAGAGATTGAAGAGGTCCTCCAAATCTTGTCTACAATTGGAGAATGAAAGGAAAAAAAGGTACTTTTTCGTCCCTTAGAATCCAAGATCCAGAAAAGTATCAACTCCTCTCTTCACCCTGCCAAGACTCAATGTCCTTCCTCCCCATTAGAATCTACTGAAGAGGGCTTCCCTGGTGGTGCACTGGTTGAGAGTCTGCCTGCCAATACAGGGGACATGACTTCGCGCCCCAGACTGGGAGGATCCTACATGCTGCGGAGTGGCTGGGCCCGTGAGCCATGGCCACTGAGCCTGCGTGTCCAGAGCCTGTGCTCTGCAACGGGAGAGGCCACAGCAGTGAGAGGCCCACGTAACACACACACACAAAAAATCTACTGAAGAAAAAAATTGCAATTATCTATATTTTGTTGTTAATAGTTAAGTATTTTATCAATAGATGGGCATTTGCACTTCTAGGCTACTTGCTCAGCTAGGTATGAAATGTGTCCCCAGAGTCCAGCTTCTCCATATATATCATTCTAAAAAACCTGCTTTCAGAAATCAAAAATGACAAAAAGAGATAGAGAGATATACCATGTTGTTGGATTAGAAGAATCAATATTGTGAAAATGACTATACTACCCAAAGTGGTCTACAGATTCAATGCAATCCCTATCAAATTACCAAGGTCATTTTTCACAGAATTAGAACAAAAAAATTTACACTTTGTATGGAAACACGAGAGACCCTGAATAGTGAAAGCAATCTTGAGGAAGAAGAATGGAGCTGGAGAAATCAGGCTTTCTGACTTCAGACTACACTACAAAGCTACAGTAATCAAAACAGTATGGTACTGGCACAAAAACATAAATATAGATCAATGGAACAGGATAGAAAGCCCAGAGATAATCCAGACACATAATATACAACAAAGAAGGCAAGAATATACAATAGAGAAAAGACAGCCTCTTCAATAAGTGGTGCTGGGAAAACTGGAGAGCTACATATAAAATAATGAAATTAGAACATTTCCTCACACGATATACAAAAATAAACTCAAAATGGATTAAATACCTAAATGTAAAGCTGGATAATATAAAACTCTTAGCGGAAAATATAGGCAGAACACTCTTTGACATAAATCACAGCAAGATCATTTTTGATCCACCCCCTGGAGTAATGAAAATAAAAACAAAAATAAAAAAATGGGACCTAATTAAACTTAAAAACTTTTGCACAGCAAATGAAACTATAAACAAAATGAAAAGACAACACTTGGAATGGGAGAAAATATTTGCAAATGAAACAACTGACAAGGGATTAATATCCAAAATATATAAACAGCTCATGCAGCTCAATATCAAAAAAGCAAGCAACCCAATCAAAAAATGGATGGAAGACCTAGACATTTCACCAAAGAAGACATTCAGATGGCCAACAAACACATGAAAAGATATTCAACATAACTAATTATTAGAGAAATGTAAATCAATGAAGTATCACCTCACACTGGTAGAATGGCCATCATCAAAAAATCTATAAACAATAAATACTGGTGAGGGTATAAGGAAAGGGAACCCTCCTACTTTGTTGGTGGGAATGTAAATTGGTACAGCCACTATGGAGAACAGTAGGAAGTTCCTAAGAAAACTAAAAATAGAGCTACCATATGCCCAGAAATCCCACTCCTAGGCATATATCCGGAGAAAACCACATTTTGAAAGGATGCATGCACCCGGATGTTCATAGCAGCACTATTTACTATAGCCAGGACATGGAAGCAACCTAAATGTTCATCAACAGAGGAATGGATAAAGAAGATGTGGTACATGTATACAATGGAATATTACTCAGCCATAAAAAGGAACGAAATAGTGCCATTTGCAGAGATTTGAGTGGACATAGAGATTGTCATACAGAGTGAAGTAAGTCAGAAAGAAAAAAAAACAAATATCATATAATGTCGCTTATATGTGGAATCTAGAAAAAAATGGTACAGATGAACTTATTTGCAAAGCAGAAATAGAGTCACAGATGTCGAGAAAAAACTTATGGCTACCAACAGGGGAAGTGAGTGTGGGATGAATTGGGAGATAGGGATTGACATATATACACTAATATGTATAAAATAGATAACTAATGGGAACCTACTGTATAACACAGGAAACTCTACTCAGTGCTCTCTGGTGACCTATATGGGAAGGAAATCTAAAAAAGAGTGGATATATGTATATGTATAACTGATTCACTCTTCTGTACAGCAGAAACTAACACAACACTGTAAAGCAACTATACTCCAATAAAAATTAAGAAAAAAAATAAGAAAACTGTTTTCAAATTCAGTGATGCCTTATTGTCAAATCCAATAGCCAGTTATTTATTTTCTTAACTGAAATTCTACAGTCACATATTGTTGACCAATTTATTTTTCCCTAGTATTCCTGTATTTCTTTTTTATAATTTCCTTTCTGATTTCTTCCTATGATTCTCTTCCTCAGCTTGCTCCTAAATGTCAGGATTCCTCTCCTCTTTTCTGTTTAATCATTCTATACATTTCCTTTGGATTATGTCACCCAAGTGTATGCTTTCTATCACCATCTGTGTCATCATCTGTGCTAGTGCTTATGACCCTAAAGTTTAAGTTCCCATCCCTAACTCTTCTCTTGAACTGCAGATACACATGCCTCCTGGTCATCATTAGTCAAATGCTCTGTAGGTGTTTCCAACTCAGTATCACCAGAGTCTAACACTTTCTTCCCCTCCCCGAATTTCCTCTCACCCTCCTGTATTCTCTGACCCAGTAGGTGACTCATCCCTCTCCAACCTTTCAAAGAAAGCTGTTTTGGAACTTATATGTTACAAATGTTATGTTAAAGTTCCCCAACATTTGGCACTGTCTCAGAAAAGCAGAGCCAAGCTGTGTTCTGGGTTAACATTGTAGACAGACGGAGAGCACAAAGTTCTCTAATAAAACTCATAACTGCCCAAAACTTGCAGCACTTTGGCCTTTATGTGGAGGCTGCCAAAATCAACTTGGCAGGTTCCTCTGCCAAAATGACCTCAAGTGATGTACAAAGAAGTCACCTAACAATCAAAATGCTTGTAGAGCCAAGAAATGTTTATTTTTCAAGGCAAATGAGAGGATATCTTTAGGGTTCAAAGTTGCATTTCATTATAGCATGTAGGTGCATTTAACTGGAAGTCTTCAGCAACCTGAACACCATAGAGACAGAAAGATTAACAAGGAAAGGAAGGAAGAATTGAGCTAGCACCATGGGGATTTCTGGTGTACATTTTTGAATCTCTTCCAAGGCTTCAAAATGGGATTTCTTCAATCTAAAATGCCTAAAACCCATTTTGTCAGAGTTTAGCAGCCTCCTCTGTGAGAAGGTAAGGTAAAGGGAGCTAGCTCCTCTGAACTTGATAGCTCATTTCAAATCAGCTTCCTTTATCATGGCCTTGCCCTTTCTGAAACCTTGGCCCTGACCGCTCCGTGGTCCCTAACACTCAGCAGAAATGCTGGGAGTTTACAGTGTGCCTTCTTTCTGTATAGCTCTGGGGATTGGAAGGAAAGCAGCAGGTAAATAGGATCAATAGAATTTTCTAGGATCCCAGGCTCACTTGCTTGTTTTCAAATTTAGAAAGAGGTTATAGAAAATGGCTCTTTCCCTGCATTACAGAAGTTCCCCAACTCCTGCCTGGTCATCTGTGGATCATTTAATGTTCTGTACTGAGCCCACAGTTATATTAAATACCATATCTAAACAGAACTAACAGTTTTTATTCCTGTTAATTAAAACCCAGATTTGTAAATTATTTAGTGATCAAAGCTGATATTTACAGAGTTTAATGAGAGATTTTGATCTTTAAACAGTAATCTCCCATGAAGTCGATTCATTATCTAACATTTAAAGGATTCCACTGTCATTTGGCTTATCACCAGAGTGTAGCACCCTTCATCACTTCCAAAATAAGAGCTAAGATCGAGACCATTTAAAAAGCATTTTAATCATGGTTTAATATAGAAACTAGCAGAGTGATTCAGCTATGTTACTAACTATTTAAAGCCTTGGCCACGGTGGGAACTTCCAGGGAATTTTTAAGTACGGAAGTCTAGTCTATCTAGTTAGGAGGACACATTTTGTCTGGTCCAGTTATTTCATGCATTCCAGAATTCACTTAATTTTCTATTTTGATGAAAGTATCATTCTTTTATCATTTGTTTTCTACCACTGTGGTCAAACTGTTTGAGTTTGGGGGTTACATTCCACTGTTTTCTCTTTTCAGAAGTTGTTTTATTAGAGACTTTTCTCCTATTACCACTTCTAAACACTTGTCCGTACTTATTTTATCCATGCATTCAGCTATACTCCTCTTACTGGGTTGGGGAAGAAAAAAACCCAAAATGTGATACTTAATTAGTTCTGCATTCTCTCCAGTGTTATTCCTAACTTAAAATACCATAAAAAGTAATTTCTCGTCAGAATGAATTTTTATTGAATTTCCTCCTGTGTTTGACTTCAGTGGCAATGTCTAGTTTCAGAGTCCTGCATCAATGTCTATTCACCGGCACACATTATTTGTATCGCATTTCAGGAAACCATCAGTGGAGCTCCCTTGCTTCCTTCGATTAGAGAATCAAATCTGTGAACCAGATCTTAAGTTCTAGGGCTGTACAAATAGATGTGTGCATTCCTGGTAAGTGAAACATACACTTCTTGTATCAGATGCTGTCCTCCATTTCATTCCTTCACTTAGTTTTAAAGAAATGCAGGAAATTGTGTTTTTGGAGGATAACGTTTGTGGGGCTTTGATGATATGTTACTTTGAAATAAAGACCTCTATAGACTGTTCCTAAACATCTGAATCTCTGTAATTACTACCAGAGAAGGGAAAACAAGATCCTGTTTATATAGTAGATAAAATAAATATTAAGTGCTTCTGAGACTGATATCAAGTTGTTTACAATTCATCAACCAGAACATTCACATCTTATGTCAATAGATCAATACTGCTATTAAATAACACATCAAATCACACTTAAATCCCTGCACTTTGTAAATATTTCAAAATAATCTTCTAAAACTAGATTAGGAATAATACCACTCACTAATTGAAACCCAATAGGTCTCTATAGTCTGTTTTTAGCCTACAGGGGAGTCTGTTTTTCTGAGGCTGACTTATGTCTGAATTGTATCAATCAACCTGTCTCTGCTTTTAAGACATAGTTAGCTGTGAATATAAAAAACAAAGCAACTATATAGGCTGTCAAAGATTATATATAATCCCTTTGGTTTTGATTTCTTGAGAATATAATATGTAGTATATAGAAGCAAGTGTTTTAGTTATTTAATATTATCAATGTTTAATTTAATTAATGGAATATTTCAATAAACTTTTGCTTTTGTGATTCAGGATTCTGAGAAAGTTCAGAGACGCTAAGATAGTGTCAGTGTAAAACACAATTATGAAAGCAAGAAAAACAGGAATATATACCTGATTTGGCTAGGCAAAGTATATGTATGAACAAGTATATGCAAAGTATGACAAGTATGTGCTATGAACCATGAGGAATCTGAAGGAACTGAAGAACAGTGTCTTTTCTGCTCTACAGAAATCAAAATGATTGTAAAAATAAAAACCTCACAAAAAGGAAAGTATGAAGGAGCCATCTAGCATAATGTAAAATCACATGGGGAGATATTGTAGGTACCACACTTCAGGAAAGAAAGAGAGCTGTATGTAGTCACTCAGGGAAGTCTTCTCTGACAGTGGCTGTCAAGGATGGTAGGATTTAGGCAGGCAGAGAGGAAAGAGAAAATCATTCCTTATTGGAGGTATTTATAAACAAGGACCACACCTTGTACTTGGATGGCAAGAAGGTGACTGGGGTGGAGAATTGGGAGGCAAGACTGTGGGTTCTACACTCTATGACAAGATTATGGAAGAGCTTTAACATTACATCACTATCATACATAAAAAAACAATATCAAATTTAGTAAACATTTATTTTATACTCAGAACCATTACATTATATAATTTAAAAAAAAAGAAGACAAAACAAAACAATAAAACACTTTACCACAATACACTAGCTACAGACTCTTGACTTGAAAACTGCAGAAACATGTACTTTAAATATTCACCTCCCTCTCTACTCCACTGACGAACCCCCCTTTTACTCTCAATTCTTTCTTGGTCTGCCTGTCCTGTGTAGGAAATTGCATCACTCATGCAGCATTTTAAAGGAATTCAATGGTTTTCTTAGGCACCTAGGGCCACTGTTGCCCTAAATTAGTTTGTGGACTTCAAACAGCAAAGTGCAAGGCCCTCAGAGTTGTTTTGGATCACTTGCTTCAGCTTCACTTGGTAGAATGTAGATTTGGAGTTATGTCTCCAGAGATTCTGATTCAGTGAATCCAGTATGAAAACCCCGAAACTGCTTAAAATCAAGATGAGACAGAGTCCACTTTCTTAACCGCAGCCTCCTCTGTTTTGTCATCGTTGTGCCCTAGAGCTGATTTACTAAAATGCCAGTGTGTTATCATGGCTGAGTTGGAAATGACTTGAAACATCTCTTAGAAAAAGGAGAAAAGTCAAAAAGATCATGATAATAAGTTTTCAGTTTATTTAACATGTGGTAGCAATATCTTGCTTGTCCATACAATGACTGGCACAAGAGCAACTGGTAGATATATAATAAAAAACATCAAATTAACGATTACATCAATTAATTTATATTTTTCCACATTAATGTTCAAGGCACTAAAAAATAAGGAAAGATATTTGGTATCTCCATGCACCAAAACTCTTTTCTAGATGAAACAGCAATCCAACTGGTACCTTTCCAGAATAAAGTTTAATTTTTAGATAATCAGAATGTTTTACAGATCAATAATCCTTATCATCCTATCAGGCATAATGAGATTATTGCTCTAGATTCACTTTTAAAAGAAGATAGAATACTACTATGAAAAGAAGCTAATATGTCGTGGCTCTCATGATGTTCAATGAGAAAGTCATTTCACAATGAAGACTTTTCTACATCCACTGCATTCATGGGGGTTGTCTGTAGTATGAATTCTCTCATTTTGGAAACACTGCTTCTTTTGATTGAGGGCTTAGCAATTTTCACTGCATGTGTAGCATTTATCTCCAAATGAATCTTCTGCTGTTGCAAGGGATAGATTCTTGATGAGGGATTTCCCACATTTATTATTTCCATGGAACTTTGCCTGCATAAGTGCTCTGATGTTTCGTTTGACATGAAGTGTGTTTAATATGCTTTTCCATATGTCTCACATATGTGGGACTTTTTTCTTTTAGCAACTGTCTGCTTTGTAATAGGAATTGATCTGACTCTCAGACTGGTCTCATGTTCCCAAGATTTCTTTCTTCTGGGGAATTGCAGTTTGCTTTACTTGTATGAGCAAGAAGCACATGCCCAGAATTCTCCTAATCTGGAGAACTCACCTAAATTTCTTCTAAAGGTCATTTCCCAGAAATGCCCTGCTTTGATAATGATGTCTCAGTTTCAGAAAATTTCTCATTATGAAATGGAATGATTGCATTTAAATTTCAACAGAAATCTGAGAATGTAATAGGTGTGAATACCAAATTTATGCACCAGGACAAAATATATTCAAAGCAAATGACACACTGATGCCCCTCAACCACCTGAAAAATATATTAAAATGTCTCAGAGATAATTTTGGTAATAGAAAACTCTTCCAGAACCTCTTTCCCTCCCAAAGAAGGAGAGTGTGGAGTATCTACTATCCTAACTTAAGCCTGGTAAGGAGAACCTTCAATGTAAGTATTAGAAAAATCAATATATGACTCCTTCACTTGAAAAGATATAGGGTGTTTTAATTATTGCGTAGAATTAGGCATTCTAATTAGAGACTTTAATTGCAATTGAAAGTCCACTTAAGACTTTATCAGAGAAGGAGCAGTACAAGTGTGAGCCTTTGTAATTTTCACCTAGGAAATAGAAAGAACACCCCTAACAGAGAAAATTCCAAAGAAATAGTAGGAGAGAAAATAAAGTTGTATATTGATCACCTGTCTTACATTTTTCATGATAAATATAGGTTCTGTGAATTTTGGATACATCTCTTTTCATCATCTGTAACAATCCCTTGTCCTGATTTGAGGATCACTCCTATCATCAGGGAAATGTACAAAGTCTATTGAGCTGACTTCACTTGGCTCTTTTCCTTGGGTGAATTCCACAGACAGATTTTAATGATACAGAGTTTCAGAACTTGCCAACATGTTTCTCTTTTCTGTTTTAAGTCTTAAGGTTTTGCTTTTAGAGAAGGAAATACAAAGACATCCAAGAGAAAAAAAAAAACCAAAGTGTGTTGCTGCCCTTTTATCTTTGAGAATACAATGGTATGCTTATGAATTCTAGCTTCTGCCTGAAAATTGGTCTTAATTTGTTCTGTGAAGACTGTGGCCCTTGATCTCAGTGCTGACTCATTCTTTCAATTTTTGAGGACAGTGTGCAAAATGGGTGCCCATATCTGCCTATATGTAGCCAGTCTCCACCAGGTCAAGTGGTAACATCACCCTACCTGTTATTTCATTCTGGACTTGGGGAACAATTTTTTTCTATTATACCATTGAAACATAGGACATAAGCCATACAATTTTCTAAACAAAGAGAAACTTCAACAGGACATGTTTTCCTCAGTTTCTACAAATATACAAATTCTTTTCTCAGAAAAGACACACAGAACCTTGTAGTGCATTACTGAACAAGAATAAGAGACAGTCACAGTCAGTTAATTCCTTCTATTTACAATGAGCAAGGAAGAAATGAGTACATGTTGCTACCAGAGGATTTTCAGATTTAGGGACCATTTTCTTTTTCTCTGTTAATCATAAGGAAACTTGGGTCTTGAAAGGATCTCCATCTTCAGATATTGTGGTGAAAAGTCATGCTTATGATACCCATGCCCTCATTGCTCTCTAGATTTTTTGACTTTATCTAAGCCTGGTCATCCCTGGTCTGATGGCCAAAATCTATGGTATAATATGAATTTGAGAAATAGCCTAAAGTTATAGGAATAGACATATGATGTAGTGTTCCAAATTGTACCATGTCTATTTGTTGAAATTAAGTTTGTGAAAACTAATCTCAGTGTCTGCTCTACTGAATGAATATCAGTGGAATTATTGAGAGCAAAACCACTGAAGTCAGTTCACATTTTCAAAGGCTAGACAATTCCAAAGATTGAAAAGTTGCCTAATTATATTATAATAGTATTATTCACCAAAACTCTATTTGAGGAGGATTTCCGGCTCTGTGGGTCACAGCCCTACAAATCATTTGATCAAACCATCTTCTTACTTAAACTTGGATCTGAGGAGATAGAGCCATGTCCAAGGCCAGGTCCTAAAAATGAGAAATTTCTGCTGGACATGGAAATATGATCTCCATCAGGAAGCCAATTATCTTTAAATTAAGTTAGAAGATGACTTTGTGTACACCTATCAATAGTGTAATGAAATTCTGTTTCATAAATTCACTCTATTAGTCAGGGTTCTCCAGAGAAACAAAACCAATAAGATGCTATGAAAACTAATTTTATGTGTCAACTTGACTAGATAACAGGATGCCTAGATGTCTCATTAACATTATTTCTAGGTGTGTCTGAAATCAGTTTACCTGAATCAGCAAACTGAGTAAAGTGAATTGTCCTCCCCAATGTGAACGGGAATCATTTAATCTGTTGAGGGCCTGAATAGGACAGAAAGGAGGAGAAAGGGAGGGTTCTCTTTGTCTCTGCCTCTCTACTTGAGCTGGAATATCAGTCTTCTCTCACCCCCAGTGATACTGATTCTCAAGCCTTCAGACCCAAACTGGAATCTATACCATCATCTCTTGAGTTCTCAGACCTTCAAATTACACCACTGGCTTTCTTGGGTCTCAGGCTTGCAAAGGGCAGATTGTAGGACTTCTAAGCCTCCATAGTCACATGAGCCAAAACCTTATAATAAATCTCTCCAAAGGCTGGAAGACTGGAAAATTCCCTCTTGCTCTAGAAAGTCTGTCTTTTTTTTCTATTCAGGCCTTCAACTGATTGGATGTGCTCCACCCTCATTACAGAGGGCAATCTGCTTTTCTCAAAGTTCACTGATTTAAAGGTTTGTCTCGGGCTTCCCTGGTGGCGCAGTGGTTGAAAGTCCGCCTGCCGATGCAGGGGACACGGGTTCATGTCCTGGTCCGGGAAGATCCCACATGCCGTGGAGCGGCTAGGCCGTGAGCCATGGCCGCTGAGCCTGCGCGTCCCGAGCCTGTGCTCCGCAACGGGAAAGGCCAAAACAGTGAGAGACCCGCGTACTGCAAAAAAATAAAATAAAATAAATAAAGGTTTGTCTCATCCAAAAAAACCCTTTAAGTTGACACATAAAATTAGCCATTACACTTACAGAGACAGAGGATTATCATTAGAAAGAACATAAGAGAGCAGAATGCATGGAAAAATTCAAGAGGGAAAACCAAAAGTGCATGCATAGGATCTGTGGCTGTTGTTATTAATTTTGTTTGTAATTTAAAGAGAAGTTTGAATTGAATGCGTAGTAAAATCTCTTTCAGCTCTAAAATTCTGAATGGCAGTGAGCTAGGTGGCTATAAATAATATAAAAATAGGAAGAAATACAGAAGATAATTTTTCTTTGGTCAACACTGTATTAGTTAGGAACTAATGATTCAATTTGCAAATTATCCAAAATTCTTTCTTTTTCTTTTCATCCACATTATACCTTTCAGATAAGGTAGACCTTCCCAAAATTGACCTTGACCTTGCTGTCAGTCTCTTCTTATAAATAAGAAATTGTCTGAGGGACAAAATTATGATCAATCAATTCTGCTATTAATTATTTTTTTATGTTATCTAAGGATTTCAATTACACACTCATGAGTTCCCTTTTATCATAGTTAATTGGTGGTTTATACCTACAGGGAGTACAGAAAATATTGAATTTCAGAAATAATTTGAAAATCAAAAAAACATGGTATCTAGTAACTCAAATATGTTACATAACAAATCTGATTTTTATAAGACTAGGATGATTGGCAAAGAAAAGAAAAAAACTCTTGCACTTTTTATTTCCAGCAATATTCATTTATTTTCAGTATAAAATGTTTTTATGAACCATGTTAGTATTGCAATAAGATATTAGCTAGCCTAAAGGAGACAATTTTGATTTACACCTGACTACTCACTAAGACCAATGTGTCCTTTCGGAACATTTGAGTAAATTTTGAAAATAATAGATACTAATGCAGAAAGAGCCCATAAACCAACTATTTTTCTTATTTTCTTGGAAGTTTCTCTGTGCTGAATAAATCTCAAAAGTGATGGAATTTTTAACTTTCTGTCTCTTAACTGACAGCATTTCCAGCTTGTACCCATTAACTATTATTTTAAAATTTAATTATTATTCTTCAAATTACATGAAATGTATTTTCATAGTACAGGGATAGTTATTGATTTCATTAATATGTCAAGATAAAGCTACAACAATAACAACAACTGATGTGTCATTTCCTGATCAATAAAACAGCTAAAACCTAAAAGTAAATTATACATGATTCCTTTTAAAATATATTTGGTTAGGGCTTCCCTGGTGGCGCAGTGGTTGAGAATCCGCCTACCGATGCAGGGGACGTGGGTTCATGCCCCGGACTGGGAAGATCCCACATGCCACGGAGCGGCTGGGCCCGTGAGCCATGGCCGCTGAGCCTGCGTGTCTGGAGCCTGTGCTCCGCAACGGGAGAGGCCACAACAGTGAGAGGCCCGCGTATCGCAAAAAAAAAAAAAAAAAAAAAAATATATATATATATATAGTTATTTTTGTTCGTTTGTAGGTAATACACAACAAATTAGATACGAATTTTGGGAGCTGGAGTACGATTTATTAATATCACAAAATAAAAAAAATACTCGGTAAACATTTAGAAATTCATGCACAAAAGAACACATTTCAAAGTCTTCTAAAAATATTTTCAAATGTTAACCAACTAAATAGACAAATTCCAATTATAATTGAAGATTTTAACAAACCCTCTCTCAGTAACTTATATAACAAGTAGACCCCCCCCAAAAAAATCGGTAAGTTTGTAAGTTATGTGAACAACAAGCACATTGACCTATTTAAACTTTTAGAACATTACATCCAACCACTGAAGAATACACATCTTTCCAAGTGTACATGGAACATTCTCTAAGATAGACCATATGCTGGGCCACAAAATAAATCTAAAAATTAATTTAGATATCAATGACATTGAGATGTTGAAAGGAGACAAGGGTATTTGGAAATTTAAAAACATATTACTAGGTAACTGATAACACAGTGATATCATAAGGAAAGTTTTGAATTGAAGGATAATGTAGATATGACATACACAATTTTGAGGTGCAGGTAACGGAGTGCTTAAAGGGAAAATTATAACTCAAAGTGTCCATATTGGAAAATAATAAGCATTAAAATAAATTATTTAAACTAAAAAAAAAGCTAAAGTAAGTATTAGAAATCAAATAAAAGCAGAAATCAATGAAATTGATAATAAATAATACAGAATATTAACAAAATTCACAATTCATTCTTTCAAAAAATTTAACAAATTAGTACACCTTAGCTGACTAAACAAAGGAAAAGAAGGAAGGAGGAAAGAAGGAAGAAATGAAGGGAAGGAGGAAGGATAAAAGGAAGGACAGAAGAAAGGAAGGGGAAGAAAGCAAAAAAATGTTACCAATATCAACAGTGAAAAAGGAAATATCATAGCATCTACAGAAGTGAAAGTAGAATATGTGAATATTATAAGCAACTTTATTCAAATTAACTCAACAATTCTGATGAAATGGACATATTCTAAAAGCATGAGTTGCCAAAACTAACTCAAGACAAAATAAATAATCTGAATACCTCCTATATATTGAAGAGATGATTTGTAATAAATAACGTTCAGATAAAAAAAAAATTCCAGGTCCACATGGTTTTATTTGTAAATTCTGCCAAACATTTAAGGGTAAAATAATACCTATGAAAATAAAGAGAAAAGAGAACCCTTCACAATTTGTTTCTGTAGCTAGCATAGCTACAACACCAAAACCTGACAGACGTATAAGCACAGAGAGGTAAACCTGAATGCACAAAGCTTTAAAACAATTAAAGTACAATAAACTTCTGTTCTTTTGAAATAATATTGCAAAGTGAGCTGTCTTTCTTTGATGAAGGTCCATCAAGGTCTTGCTCTTTTTCTGAGTAACAGTGAATCTCAATAAGTAATTAGGAGCCGTCCAAATCATAATGGATTAACATGCAGTTAATCTGTACTGATTCAATCATTTCATCTGATGGTACCTCTCTGAATGCATTGCTTTTATTTCCTTGCTTGCTCAACATTTCAACTTTCTATACTAAAATGACAAAAATCTGTTGGACCTTCCCAGCTTTCAAGATCCCAGAGAGATAGGAAATGCTATTAATTTTAACCAGACATGATTCTGATACATCACACATCTCTTATTTTCCAGTTGAAGTCATAATTATCCTTTTTGTTTCTCTGTCTAGAATTTAGGTTTATCTCCATGGGTTTAAATCAATGTTCAGGCTGACTAAGGAATGAAGGTGATTCATATCTAAAAAATGATCTTCTATAAGTGATGGTTATTAAGAAAGCCAAGTTGACATACCTTGAAACTCACATTTCTTCTAGGAATGTAACAAATTAATGAGAATGAGATATTTTATTTTGTTATGTATTATTTCTCTTTGGGTCAAGTAAGCAGAGATTTTTGCTTAGGAAATAAATATTTATAAAATTATTTTCAATTTTGACAAGAGTTAACAATTGCTGTCTCATTTGTGGAGTTAGAAACTCTCAGAGGATTTGAAGAACACTCTGATACTCCCTTCACACAATGCACATATGTACACAGATGAAACAAAATGCAAATAATTTCAGAAATCCTGAAGTCCATCCACAGATGAGCTAAGAACTTCAAAATGAGATTTATTAATCTAGGGCTTCCTTTCCACATTTTGAAACAATAATTAATATTGGGTTTTTAAGAGGAATAAGCTGTAAGATTAAGGATTGCATTTTTAATGTAATTGAATGGCTCAGTAACTTAAAGCCAATTTCTCAGTTTAATTAGGAAATATTTAGAACAAAAAACCTAAAGATAACATTTTGACAGTAGATCTAGTTCAACCACAAGTTTGCTGTGTGACCTTGGACAAGGTGTTCAAGCAGAGCAAGACTGTTGCTGCATTGTTAGTTCAGAAAAGAAAACGACCACTTTAATGCAAGGTTATTATAATAAATGAATGATGAAATTTTCCTGAAGCATCCCTAGCTGTGACTGGCGTATTGACTGTTTCCATAAATATTCATCAAACTCACATAGAGCAGATTACAGGGCCCAAGTCGTAATCGTCAACAATTCTCCAGAAGAGCTGCCTTGAAGTTCACAACTTGATTTTCAGAGAAGTCCCACAAGGAACTTCTCTCAGAGGTGCTGACATATTGTATCACTGAAACTACAAGTGCAACAGTGTAAACAAACAAAGCCAGGGCCCTTGGAACTTAAGAAGCCCAATAGACTTATTTAACTGGTTTCAAATCCTACCCACACCCAAAGTACCAAATTCATTGGTTACTTAATGAAAACATGAACAGAGCCTAAAGGTTACAATTGTAGAATAGAGCTGGGGAAAATGTGCACCCGTGAAAGTGATGCCCACCCCCGTGCCGGCAGACAGTCAATGATTTG
Source organism: Stenella coeruleoalba (assembly GCF_951394435.1). Taxonomy (NCBI): domain Eukaryota; kingdom Metazoa; phylum Chordata; class Mammalia; order Artiodactyla; family Delphinidae; genus Stenella; species Stenella coeruleoalba. Next base: position 18,965,119 of record NC_137147.1, on the reverse strand, counting down.
GAGCCAAGACATGACTGAGTTTTCCACCATAACATCTTGAAGGCCCTACAGTTGCCAGATGCTTCTTTTTCAAATACCAGGAGCTGAAATTCAGGAGGTGTGACTGCTTACATCCACCTCCACCAACATGGGTTCAGTCAGAGGTTGCTTTCTAGTTCCTTGCCTTCATTTTCCTGCAGCTGCCCACATCTCTTTGCTCATTTTACCTATTCTAGTTCAGCAAGCAAAAGTGAGATGATCTAGAAATAACAGGGCTTTTCTTTTATTTCTATAACGTGATGTATGCCATCTCAATTCTTTGCTACTGCCTGTTACAATTTTTTCCATTTTCCTGGTGATTCTGGCATGGGCATGCTGTCAATGCTGACCTATTGTAAGCCCCTCACCCTTACTCCCACCTCTACGCACATAAAGTGCCCACTTCACTATTACTCTCCTGTCCGATTCCCTTTAGAGGGCACTAGGCATTATGCTAAGCATTTTACAAACATTACCCCATTTATTTTTTTTCAGGCATCATTGATGTTTTACTAATGAAGGAATCAAGTCTTAGTTTCCTCTTCAGTATCATAACCTATAAAGTGGTAGAGTCACAATACTTTTCTGACATCAAAGCCCAGGTCTTTTAATCACTAAGTTATACACTTCTCCATATGCCTAGAGGATCTATGTGTGGGTATACACAGGTGTTTTTCAAACCTGAAACCCTGTACAATTCAGGAGTACCGTGAGCTTGTATAAATAGCTTGAATGAAACCAGCATTAAATTATTAACCAAAAGGAACAATGTTCTCTGTTTTCTCAAAAGTTTGATGCAACCCTCAGTGGGGTCATAGCGATGTAAGAGAGAAGGCCTGCTAGAGGATAAAGCTACATTGTCAGCCCTTCATATCCTTGGGTTCTGCATCCACAGATTCCACCAACCATGGATCAAAATACTGAAAAAAATTCAGAAATTTCCAAAAAACAAAACTTGAATTTGTCTCATGCTGGCAACTATTTACACAGCATTTACACTGTATTAAGGGTTATAAGTAATCTAGAGAGGATTTAAAGTATGTGGGAGGAAGTGCATAGGTTATAAGCAAATACTTCGCCATTTTATGTAAGGGACTTGAGCATCCATGGATTTTGGTATCTGCTGTGGGTCCTGGAACCAATCCCTTGTGGATACTGAGGGACAACTTTTTTAATGATGTTATGGTCAAAGGTCAAGAATTGTCCAAATTCTTTCCTGTCCAGCCAACCATCCCCTCACCTCTCCTAAAGTTCTAAGAAATCTAAATGCAAAGATCAATGACAAAATGGAAATCCAAAAGCTACTTAATTACTAGCTGTAGAGCTCTGACATCAAGGTTTCTTAACAGTAAGACTGACACTTGGCTTAAGTGGGGTCTCATACTTAGCTTTTGCCCCAGTCCCAGTACTTAGCTTTCTCCTCGGCCACAGTCAAAATACTTGTCAAACCTTAGAACAAGTGCAGTTCACAAGATCAGTGCTGAAGTCCACTCACCTTCATAATCACATGAAATCAACAGAGCAAAAGAAGAGGATCCAAAGAGCCTCTAATTTATCTAACCTACTGGTGCAAGAAATGTAAGAGGAAGTGAGAAGTTGTGGAGACCACCTTCCTAACAATAATTGTTCTTCTTTAAACTGTCAAGGTCTGGCCAATCACAGCACCAAGAATTCCTCTCTGGTATGGACCCTGGGTGTGTGAGGAAGTATCTAGCAGAGGTGGTACAACCTCCTTAGCAAAGGGAGAAAGGGCTGAAAATGCCTCCTCAGCCCCCCCTACACAGATATACTCTAAAGTTTAATATACTCTAAAGTATATTAAAAGTTTAATCAATCATTCATTCATTCTAAAACTATTTATGCAGCAGACACTGTTTATGGTCCCAGAGAGATTTCAACAAACAGGACAAGTATGTGTCATGCCATCATCAGGATTATATCACAATCATATCTTAGTGGGGATGTGGGAACAACAGACATTATTATGTAAAAAAGTAATTTTAGAGAGTGATAATTGCTATTAAAATGAAAATGAAACAGTGCATATGACAAAAATGCCACCCCATAGGGGAACAACACAGGTTTGGAAGTCAAAAAGCCTGACTTCTTCAGATATATATTATGGCTCAATGTGCTGTTGCATACTTAATGTAATCTCCCTTGTATTCTCATCTGTAAAATGGAGAGATCAAAATTTTGTGAAGGCAAAATACTCATGAGAAGCAAATATAAGTTACAGCTAATATCAGTTGAGCTCTTGTTTTGTCCAGTCACTGCTCTAAGAATATAGCTCATACTAATTTTAATCATTATAACAATCTTAGGAGGTAAATGTTACTGCTATGCCTGTCTTACAAATGATACACTAATGTAGAGAGATGTTAGATAAGGTTCCAAGAGGATGCAGCTAGAAGTGGAAGTATCACAAATTGAGCCAAGGTTATCTTCTGTTAAATTTGCGCATACTGGTATATTACAGTTTCTTTTATTAAAAAAAATTATATATACATATATATGTATATATATATGTATATATATATATATATATATATATATATATATATATATAAATTGCTGTAGTTGACTGATATTTTGTGGCAATTAATATTTTTCCCTGGACAGGAGACATCCAAGTGGAGATCCACGAGGTCTCGGGGTTGAGTTATGACTCCTTGTTTCTCTTAGCCAGTATTCTCTTATCTAGTAGAGGTGACTGCTGGTCCTTAAATATGTAGATGTATTTTTCTTAAGACATAAATCCTACTGAGATGGTAATATGATAAGTAACATCAATACATTTCAAAGTTTTGTTGCTGTTGTTATTGTAGTTTTTTATTTTTAAGTTTTCCCCCAGTTAAAATATGCTTTTAATAATATGGAATTCCAAGTCATTGCATCTTCTGGAGAAGTGAGATATAGACATGGAGGGATATTAGGAGACAGAAAAAAAAAAAAATCAACACTTGGTACAAATAGCCTAAGTTTTGCTCAGTTCCCAGAAGTAGAAACAGTAGTGAGGAACGTGGAAGTCGGATAAGGTGTTCACTTCTTTTCGAGGAGATTCAATCTTGTTGCGAAACCAAGCAGGGATATAAAACCAGTAATTTTTATATAAGTAGAAAATGTTATGGGATTAAGTTCACGAAGAGTGAAAAAAATTCTAGAATTTAGAGGAGAGAGATAACCGTGTTGAAGTTACCAGCTCTCCATGGTTTCATATATGTCTTTTTCTTTAGACCTCCCTGGAGCACCACCCAGTTTAACATCCTGAAAGGGAGTGCGGAGGATATACATCACTGGCAGGAACACCAGGGTACACCATGAACGTCATATTAGAAATAATCTTTGGGGCCATTTAACCAAACTCACACTAGCGGCAAGAATATTAAATAGGAGCAGCATGAGATGTAGAGGCAAGAATGACAAAGAATGAGGGGAAAGAAACAATGATAAAGTCACATGAAATGGAGGATGCTTGGTGTGAATAGCGCAATGTAAAGTAGAACAGATTGTGAAGGGCTTTAAATTCCAAAGTAGTTTGAACCCTAGTCTCATTATCTAGGGACATTTCCTTGGCCAGAAATGATTATCTTCCAAAAGAAGTGAGCTGAGCATCTGAGCTTAGTAGCACTGCATTGCTTTGCCTTGCCTTAGATGCTGTCCCTGCCTTGGACGGAGCCAAGTCAAGAGACTTAACAGCCTTTTTATACAGTGCCATCGTTAAGAGACAAAGTGCCACAGAGATTTGAAATGAAGAGATTACACATGCCTGTCACTCAGCCCGGCTGGGTATGGTGGCTAATGAGGTTGTCTCCGCTCTATTTGAGCCTCGTCTCTTGGGAACAATTTTAAAAGTGTGACTTAAATGGAATCACTTTAAATGAGTCTGTACAGGGCAGACTCTGAATATATCATGTGGGAATCAGGCTGTTTGTGTCAGAGAAGAGATGACAGCCTGAGAGGTGGAGGGAGTGTTGCATTTTAAAAGGAGGGCGTTCGGTCTTGAAAATGTTTAACACTATTCTTCTCATTACTACAGAAGCGAAACTAGTCTCTAGTTCCAAGATTGAAGATATTTGTATATTAAATATATGTTCTAATGTCCAACATTTAGCATGTATCTCAGTTTAGAAATAACAAAGAAAACTTACAAAAGCATGTGGGTGAGGTCAATCTTCTAGACCTGTGTTCTCAAGTTATCTTTACATATGATGTCTGCGCAAAGTAAGGAACTTTTAAAAAGTGTACTCCCCAGGATATCTATATATGTAAATGTGCTCTCATATCTTAAACAGCAATTATGTTCAAAAATAGTTCATAATTTAGAATCAGTCTGGAATTCTAATATTAAGGTTTTCAGGGGCTAACTATATAACCTCCAACAAAACATTTCACTGAAACCTACCTCAGTGTATTATCAAATAGTCATAATAATATAGACATAATGTTATTGGGAGGAATAAATAAAATAGCAAGTAAAGCTAAAGTTGATGCATAATAGGTACACATCAAATAACTCTTAGTACACCTACGTATTCCAATGTGCTGTTATTGCTTTAACCTCCTTTTAAAATTTTCTTAATCTAAGTCTTTCTCAAAGGGAGGACCACAGTAGGATGAATGCTTAAATGAATGATTTACAGACTTGTTTGCTAAACAGTAATCTTCTTTTAATCTGTAATCAGATTATGTGTTTGAAAAAAATAAATTTACCATTAGTTTACTCAACAAGTCAATTAAAAATGTCAACACATCTTTTCTGGGCCCTTCTTCTAGAAAGGTGAATGTTCTTGGAACAGATTGCTTACTTTATTACACAGCCCTTACTCCTAATGATTTTTCACCACTTCCTAAATTCAGATATCAGACACAAGTCACAGGCAGGTAGGTTGTGAAATCTGCCACCCTTTTTACTGCCAGCCTTGACTCAGCTGATCTGCCCACTGAGTGGATGTTACCTCTCTACATCACAGCTCAACAGGCATCCCTCCCAAAGCTGCTGGATCAAAAATGATGATCTTTATGATCTGTTCAGAAAGAGGAGGTGATATCTTCCCCTCAGTAGTTTGCAGCAAGTAGCTGACCTCTGCCTGAGTCTCCAAATACTTATGAAGGGCTATTTATAGGAGAAATGAAGCTTAACTTTAAAGCAGAGATCAGACACGATGACAGGTATCCATATAAGTACTCCCCAAGAATCTAAGAGAAATAAACGTAATCCCAGAAATATTTCAGGCAGTGACAACAGCTATTCCTGGGGAAACACTTAGCCTCACATATGATTTTGGGAGATAATTTTTATCTGAATTGCTCATTTTTGAATCCCGAACTTCTAGTACTTGCCTGGTCCATAGTAGGGGCCACTGTAGTGAATCAATAAATATTTAAGTGAAATAATTTAGATATGTAACTTTAAAATAAAATAGTGTCATTTCTTTGAAACCGTAGATCTCCTAGGATTCTTTCGAAACATGACATGTTTTACAAAGGTTACTGCATAGAGTCTGTTTCCAAAGTCTCTGACAGGAACACATTATAACCAAAAGTTGTTTACAGTTTAACTTCAACCATCTGATTGTTAGATGCAGCAATAATACTGCTATACATTTTAAAAAACATTCACTAGTTTCATATCTGAGATAGAATGCCAGACTTAACTTCTTGGTTGATTAATCCAATATGTAGTCCAGAACTTCAGATTTTTTTTTTACATTTTAGGAAAACCAAATATATTTCATTCCTAAAATGTTTTACATTATGAGACTCCCTTCAACATTGTTTCTAAACATCTAGTTCAAAATAAAGTAAATTTTACTCTCACTATTATAAGGACAGCTGTGAAAACATTCAGTCTCATCACCAATGAGCATGGATGTTGCATAAGTGGGACTGAAGCCAAATGGAAAGAAAACAGGCTCAGTGTCAGGAATTGTGATCCCACCTGTACCCTTGATTAACTGAGGACTTTGTCAAGAAGTCCCTTTTTTTATATAAAAATAGAGATAAAGATTTATACCTCTTGGGATTATTGCAATAATTACATGATACAAAGGAAATAGCTACATATTAAAGGTCTTGGTACATAGAAGGTGCTCAAATCAATGTGTAATCATAGGGGGGTTGATAAGAGTGGCTCTCAGGTTATAAAGCATGGTTATTTCGAGGGGTGGGCTACTTAAGGAATTTTAAAGGGTCTTAGAAATGAACTAAAGCCAAATTCCATGTGCATTATCAAAGTCTATATATAGAATATTAACATCAGATGAAATAGCTGGACATCTATATAAACAGGAATTTTAAGGCAAGGTAGTTATTTCAAGATGATGTACTTTGATTTGGTAAGTGGTAGTTAACCTGTGTGCAGATGTCTTGATTCACAATGTTCTTATTTAAAAGAAATGTTCACTGAATATGACCGTGTAGTATTTTGACTCCAGTTAGCAACTTCTTAATTTGAGTGCTCCCCAGAATCAATATTATCATTGTATTTTAAGGGAATTCTTGGGGAAGGAAAAAGAGCCACAAAAATCTTAGCTAAAGTTAAGAATTTTCAATGTTAAAGTTTCCTCCCTGACATGACAATACAAGAAATCTGTTAAATATATATTTTTTTTGAAGATCACAAAATGTCAGGAACCCTGAAAATGAAGTGTTGCTTCTCAGCGAGGGTCTTGAAGATAGATGCGAGGCTTTCCCTATCTCACAAGGGGTTCTCATTATCAAGCACACAGCAGAAGACGAGGTTGATGCCAAGGCCTGCTTGACTTGGCTAGTAAAGATACACCAAGCCACTTTTAGATTCAGACAGTTTATTATGTATATCAAAAGGAAGAATAGGGCTTCCCTGGTGGCACAGTGGTTGAGAATCTGCCTGCCAATGCAGGGGACGGGGGTTCGTGCCCTGGTCTGGGAAGATCCCACAGGCCGCAGAGCGGCTGGGCCCGTGAGAAGCCACAACAGTGAGAGGCCCACGCACCGCTAAAAAAAAAAAAAAAAAAAAGGAAGAATAGACGAAGGTGCCATCCATCCTCCCTGTCCTCGCCATATGTATGATACAGGACAACGATGGATGACTGCAATGTGAGATGTGGGATATATCTCACTTCTGAGGTGCCAAAGCTAGGCTGCAGCTATGTGGTTATATATCCTGCGGCTCTGTGCTGAGGGAGGCGGGGCAAAGACCCCCATACTCATCAGAACCTGGGAGGTAATGAGAAAGTATTTCATGGCAGCCTTCCAGGGGAGGTAGGGAGGTGTGTGGGAGATGAACCCCTAGAAGCCCCTCAAGGTCTACAGTGCTCTCAAGTTCTGGAAGGACCACAGGAGTTCCTCCGAGTCTCAGATACGCTGTCATGCTAGCCTTTGCCTTGGTGGCCTATGTGAATGTGTGCGAGGTCACCAGGGCACAATGACGGAGACATTCTTTACAGTCACACTCATAGTACTCTTTCATGGTAAGGGAAATACATTATTTTTTACATTATTTGAGAGGAAATACATTATTTCCACCCAAAATATGGAAAGCAAATAGTATCACCATAAAGGCGAAAGTCATAGAATTTTCACAAATAGTTTTTAATCCATAATTTGACTATCATGGTCTAAGAATGAAAGTTCAAAATTGCTTAGATAGGGCTTCCCTGGTGGCGCAGTGGTTGAGAGTCCGCCTGCCGATGCAGGGGACACGGGTTCGTGCCCCGGTCCGGGAAGACCCCACATGCCGCGGAGCGGCTGGGCCCGTGAGCCATGGCCGCTGAGCCTGAGCGTCCGGAGCCTGTGCTCCACAACGGGAGAGGGCACAACAGTAAGAGGTCCGTGTACCGCAAAAAAAAAAAAAAACAATACCAAAAACACAAAATTGCTTAGATAACCAAAATATACTTTGTGTAGCATTAAAATATATATATATATGTATATATATATATATATATATATATATATATATATATATATATATATATATATGCTCTGGACGCGGAGGATATTCACGATGCAGGAAATGGCAAAGAGATTTTCTTTATTTCAGGAGGCACTGTTAGTTTTTGAGGCACAGGACCTGACCATGGAACAAACGGTACACAAAAGTTGAAGCAGCCATTCAGAATACAAGCCAGTGCTACCCTGTCATCTATGATGAGAAAAAAAGAGCTACTACCCAGACATCACTGGATCATATTTTTAAGAGGGTAGATGATATTGAATCCAGCAGGGAGCTAGAACGTGTGCCATCAGCGTCAGGTGTGACTGAAGTTGCAGCCTGCCCTCTGTCTCCTGTTGCTGACGATCCTTCAGCTCTACCGTCTCCCACCTCCTCTCCCTCCTCCAGTCAGTAACTCTTTTTGCCTGTTCACTCGATGCCAGCCCCTGTATGCCAGCTGTTGCATTGTACTACTGTACTTTTTAATGTACTGTAAGATTAAAAATGTTTTCTTTATTTTTTGTGTTTGCTTTTTTTATGTATTATTTGTGTGAAAAGTATTATAAGCCTATTACTGTACAGTATTATATAGCTGATTATGTTAGTTGGGTACCTAGGCTAACTTTGTTCGACTTAACGAAGAAACTGGACTTATGAATGTGCTCTGGGAATGGAACTCATTCATATGTAGGGGACTTACTCTAATGGCTTCTTAGCAAGTTAAAACTATGTCTATGAGAGGAGTATCTGTCATCTGACTTATGTTAGTATAATAAGCCTTACCACATTAGATGGTTGTGAGGTCTAAAATAAAAAGGATAATACATATTTAAGTGTATTGTAAACTGTTAAGGTCACGAGAAATGTACATCATTTCTCAACCTTGTGATTTTGATATATCGGTGACATTAATGTGATCAGGTATATTTTATAGCTTTGACCTACTTTGTTAAGTTCACTTAGCTTTACCACAGGTCTGTAAGAGAACACTCATGGTTACCCCTACTCTACCTTGTTCCAAATCTCCAGTCTGTCCTTTCTCTTATTATCACATGAGATCTGCAGCTACAGCAGTTTTTGTGTGAAATCCCTGTGCTAAATTAGTCAGCTTGGGGGTAGGTCACATAGGTGATTCTTTGCACAATGGAAGTGAAATGTTATCAGAATTTAACAGAAGATTGATCCCTTGCCTCAGTAGTTATGAAAAAGCAAAACTTGACATTGTCATGCATATTTTGTGTGTTAGGATTTTGCTCTCTGAACCAATCATGGCACAGTCAGTAAACAAGTCTTAATACTGTTCTTGTTTACTTTTGTTATCTGATCTATGTTTCTTAATTGATAACTGCTACCCTTTGGAGTTCAAGCCTTATAGCACTGATATACTAAGTGCTGAATAGTAATCTTCCTTTTTGACATTGGGATTCTTGAAACAGTATCATATTGAGAACAGGGGTTTGCCACACAAACAAACTGCAAAGGTGTTCACAGAGTGTGAATGACAGCTTTGAGACATATATATTGTGGCATTTTTTTTTGGTTGTTGGAAGTAGTATGGGCCTCTCACTGTAGATGTCTGAAGTAATTTCAGGTCAGGATGTAATAGAAGGAATTTGTTTCTCCCAGGATTCACTTTTCTCACTCCCTAGCTCACCACAACTTTATTATTTGGTGATTAGCAGCATTGTCCAAAGCATTTTTATGGACCTTAAAAGGAAATCATAGCTAAAAAGAATATCCAGTGGGTAAAGCCTGAGTTACCAGACTGAAGCCAGGCCACCATGGAGACTGTGACCCAGTGCGTTCACACAGAGGTCAGCAAAAGATTTGTCCCTTGACTCATTTCAATTCCCAAAAAGGAAAGATGAGAATTAGGATCTTGGCCTTTCCATATTTTGTTGTGTAAAATCATTACCGCACACGGACTTCTATAAGGAAGCACATGTGTAGGTCAGCCTTGGAAGAACATGTGCTGGGATATCCTCTCGGGAGCCCAGGGGGAGTGGAAGGCTGGCACCAGGCTGAACTCTCCCACTCCGTTTCTCGTGTGGTTTAACAGCTGCCGAAGCTGAAGGTCCAAGTGTTGCTAACTGACCATAAAATTAAAACCATGACCCCCTACACACTATGCTAACCCATAGACCCACCTGGGTTACATGTGTACAGAAATTTTTAAAAAAGAGGAAAAGAAAGAAAGAGAGAGGAAGAAAGAAAATGAAAGAACCATTTAGAAGAATTAGGTTGCTACTGCAAAGTTCCTGACACTAGAATAACGCTACTACTTGTGTGAAGTGGTCAGAGAGAGAGAATATGCATCTAGGATTAGGAGAGGGTTTGAGTCCCCACTGAGTGAAGCCTTGAATTTCCTCATCTGTAAAGCAGGAATGTCTATCTATCTACCTACAATTCATCTACTTATTTATTTTTTTTGCATAAAACACCGAAGGAGGAAAGTTGTAATAATTAAAGTCTATGTTTGCAAAATGTTTAGCACAATATCCATGAAAAAGGAGATCCTGGATCAATGCTGAATATCAATATGATTGTTCAATGTTTTTCAATGAAAGGAATCTGAATGGATCTATAAATTAAAACAATTTGTTTACATATTCATAAAGTCCCCCTTAAATTCTACCACTGTTGCTGTAGAATTAAAAGTGTAAATAATCTAAAATGGCAGATAAACCAGAAGTCATATATATTTGGAAAAAGCTGTGTATGGTGCTGATTTTGATGTTAGTCTGCACTTATAAACCTGAATCCAAAGAATATGGCAGAAAATGAAGAAATGTAAAGGAATTGGGGTTGTATCCCTAACCTTTTGGTCTAGATGAAAATAATGTCATCAACATCTCAGTTGCACTACAGCTCTCCTTATAATATATTGAATAACTTTGAGTTTTCCAATATATGACCTTGCACAAAGACATTCACGTAGCAGATGTTGACCTTAATTTCTTCATATACTAAATGAAGAGGTTGGATACGATATTTTGTATAAGCCAGATCTAAACTTGCCTGGTTATAGAAAATTCAATAATTTTGTGAACTAAAAAATGAATTTAAATGATTTCCCTGAGTGATAAACCAACACTTTTTTTCCAAAGAATTGCATAGAGTTAGATATTTTTCTCAAAGTTAAATTTTAGAACACTTTTTATATTGAGGAATTTAATATCACTACTGTGAGGTTCTAGTATAGATCGTCACTACCGTGACACTCTCTCTGTATTTGTTTCTAAATCTCTTCCCTGAGATCAGGGCATGATATTGGATTTAGGGGTGTGGGGAAGGAGAGAAGTGGAAGTGCCTATCTTGCTGAACATTGGAAATTTAAATTTGCCACAGATTACCCACAAAATAGATATTCCATAGGTCAATTATTGTAAAGGAAGATATAGAAAATATGTAGATATACATCATACCCTAAGGATACTCTACCAGAATTTCTTTCCCCTGACTATTCTGAAGAGTGAAATAAAAATTATAGAATACAGTTAAATTCTGCATTCCATGAGACTTTATGATACTTACAGAAATTGAAATGGAAATCAGGCCAGCCAATAGAAGTATCAACACACAAGATGTTTTAATGGAGTGCACGCGCAGGCAGCTTGGAGCCCAGTTAATTTTATGTATTCGATGGAAATAATATTCTTTAGCCCTAACACCTTTACCCAGGCTACAATAAAACAAGCTGCATCCCATGAGTCTTCTCTCCTGTACTCCTTGTAGCCTCTCAATTTGTCTAAGGATTGAAATCCATATGTATAAAAGTCTGTTCCTTTTACTGTATAAGCAGGCTATGTGGTGTGTGTGTAGTAGTTTAGGGTTTTTGGAAAAAGTGGGTGGTTTCAAATGCTCATATTGCAAAACAACCATCACTGTTCCTCAGAGAACGAAGCTCACAAAATATTTGTTGCTGGCAAATGGATATGCTCTGAAGCCATCCCAAGAGTTTGCTTTGACAGATGTCAGCTGATGGAGATTTGCACAAAAGTCTATGAACTACCATATTTTATACCCTGTGTCAGTTGGCACATTACTTTCTTGTACCTTCTGTGTTTCCATTAAATTAGGTTGGAAACAAAGCCTCCTATTTACTGAGCAAATTCTTTGCTATGTGAAACGGTGAACAATTACAACCATTACCCTGTCAACCATTTCTATCAGTTCAGTTAAAAACGCCTAAAGGAAAGCGGGGGCGGGTGTGGCGGTGGTGGGATGAATTGGGAGATTGGGATTGACATATATACATTAATATGTATAAAATAGATAACTAATAAGAAAAAAAAAAGACCTAAAAAAAGATGCCTACGCATTGCATTCTGAATCATAGTCACTGTGAGTGGAGCCTGACTCTGGTGTTCAAGACTGGTGAAGAGTCTCTAATCACATTGGGGTGATGGTAGAAGGTCCTTTCATTTGTAGCCTTCTTAAGGATTCTGAGAGTATTAACCATGTGCTGTGAACTGTCAGCACAGTGTTATGTCCCCATTCAAGGGAACAACTTTCCATGACTTACCAAAAAGCCATTATGGCTGTCAAAGAGATGCAATGAAAGCATATTTTAAGGAATTAAGTAGAAATAAAGGCAAATTATACACAGTGGGAGATTGTACTTTTTAACAAAGAGTTCAATACCCATGTATTCAAGATATTGTCAAATTCAAAAACATGGGACAAATAGAAGAAACAATTGAGTAATTTTAAAACTCCAAAATATTGTCATATTCTCTGTGTTCCTGTTGGTACTCTTATAATTACCACAGGTCAAATATTATATCAATTTGATCATATTTTATATAATTGCAGGAAATATATCTGAATTCATACCTCACTTACCATTATAGAAAAGTTTTAGTCATAAAAAATTTAAGTATAATAACTCATTTATTATCTATTTATCCTATAAGTCATTCATTATATAATATTTTGCTGGATGACTATAAAGTCCATAACACTTTGCTGGATCATGAAAGAAATTTAGTTGATAACAACTCTAGCCATCTGGATATTATGCATGTTGGTGGTGAGCAAAGTATTCAAGAAACAGTATATATCAATTCAAATTAACACATCATTACAAGCTCAAGTGAGCATGTCAGAGGATGCCTTAACTGGTTTCAGGAGGCATAAAGAGAGGGAGAGACAGACTTTTGGAAATGCATAATTAATAGACACATTCTAAGATTTAACATTAACTTATCATGACTGTTTCAATCCATAGTTGACCAAAGGGGGTTGAGAAAAACACTTGATATTTTAGAAGAAAATGTTTTTAGATTCAATTACAATTTTTTATTTTTTTTGGTACGCAGGCCTCTCACTGTTGTGGCCTCTCCCATTGGGGAGCACAGGCTCCGGACGCGCAGGCTCAGCGGCCATGGCTCACGGGCTTAGTTGCTCTGCCGCATGTGGGATCTTCCCGGACCAGGACACGAACTCGTGTCCGCTTCATCGGCAGGCAGACTCTCAACCACTGTGCCACCAGGGAAGCCCTCAATTGCAATTTAATCAATGTCCATTTTGCTGACATTTAAGTTTTTACTAATAACTAAAAACGTTTCTGGTGGAAAACATATTGAGGGTCAAAATAAAGTGTTATTGTTTCCTGCACTGGAAAACAAAAAAACTATTATTACAGACTGATTCCATGCTACATCTAATATCATAAATTCTATTTTCCTGTAACATTGTCTGATATGTTGGATGTAGAACTAGATCTCAATAAATTCCAGGCTTGCAATTCAGAGCATATTTTTAGGAGGAAATTAACAAAAGAGTTTGAACTGTTCTCTGAATAACTGAGTTCCATAATTCATTGATATTGACTCTTTATTTGTTTGAAATTCTTTTCCTTACCTGCCTTTACATTATAATGAACATTTGCAAGTTTTCTGTTAGAAGTGCTCCTGAATTTGTTTTCATATAACATTTTGAATTAAAAATATAAACTAAATTTGACCAAATGGTTTCTTGTTTTCTCATCAGGATTCTTCTGTTTAACCAGGGCTGCCCCACTTCCCAAAAGAGAAACAGTATCAGGATATATTTCTTATAGGTTTACAAATCTGATTTTTTTTTTTTTTTTTTTTTTTTTATGGCTGCATTGGGTCTTCATTGCTGTCACGGGCTTTCTCTAGTTGTGGCGAGGGGGACTACTCTTCGTTGTGGTGTGTGGGCTTCTCATTGCCGTGGCTTCTCTTGTGGAGCACCGGCTCTAAGTGTGTGGGCTCTAGAGCACAGGCTCAGAAGTTGTGGCGCACAGGCTTAGCCACTCCACGGCATGTGGGATCTTCCCAGACCAAGGATCGAATCCATGTCCCCTGCACCGGCAGGCAGACTCTTAACTACTGCGCCACCAGGGAAGTCCCTGATTTTTTTAAGTTTTTCCAATTTCATATATTCGGTTATCTTCAGGTAACAAATATCCAACCTAGTTATAGGTGGAATACACATATAGGAAGTAACAAAAGTGACAGAACAATATATAAATAAGAATGTGATAATGCCATATGGAGGTAAGGTTATGGAAACTTAAAGTGAGCAATGGTCAGAAAAGAATAGAGATAATCGGGAAATTTTTACGAAAGAGAAAAATTGGAAAAATTGAAATTCTCATTTATCAAGAAAAGGAAATAGATGGAGTCTTATGGATTCTGAGTCAGAGATTATGGTTTCTGATGCAGATTCTGCCACATACTAGATATGAATTTGGAAAAATCATCTAGCCTCATTTGTATACCAGGAAAGAGAGACTTACATGCTTCAAGAAAGAGTGAAGCTCAATTTTAATAATGTGCTGAAAACACCTGTAAACTATAATAGGATATGAAGAATAATTATAATTATTGCCAAGGTCCCAGGATGAGAATTTCTTTTTTGCCTGCCTGTCATAAGAAATTGAGTATGCTATAAGAGCTCAAGGAGAAAGAGAAATAGGGCACATTAGAATTTCCAGCTATCTTTAAGAAAGACTCTAGCATTGAACTGTCCAACAGCAGTCATGAGTCATATGTAGCCATTTAAACTAACATTTAAGTTAGCAAAATTAAATATAATTAATAATTATAATTAAATGTAATTAATAATTATACATTTCAAAGGCTTACTAGCCACATATGGCTAATGGCTACTATATTGGACCACAAATATACAGATCACTTCCATCATCACAGAAAGGTTTTTTTGTTGTTTTGTGTGTTTTTTTGATAGGTTCTGCTCTAGAGCTGTGGTTCTCAACTGAGGGCAATTTCTTTCTCCAGGGGATATTGGCAGTGTCTAGAGACAAATCTGGTTGTCACAAATGGAGCTGTGTAGAGCCCAAGGATGCTGCTAACTACCATACGATGCACAGAAGGGCCTTTCACAACTAAGAATTATCAGGTTCAAAATTTCAGGACTATCAGGTGAGAACCCCTGCTCTAGGGCAAGCAGAGCCAAGTTTCAACTGTGAATTCCCCAGACACGTGCAGATTGGAGAAAACATTCAGTGAGACAAAAAGTCACCTCTGCTTGTAAAATTGATCAACTCTTTGAAAGATGCTCCAGTATGATATCGATCTGTCACTGGACATGCCCCATGAAGGAACTTACTGCATGTTCCTCAGAGCAGAAAGTCCTGGAAAATAGCTGTAGACAACATATTAAGGAAATCAAACAAAAGTCAACACTACCAGGAGCTAGGACCATGCTTAGGGACCATGTCATTAAGATCAAAAAATAAGTATCAGGATTCCCTGGTGGTACAGTGGTTGAGGGTCTGCCTGCCGATGCAGAGGATGTGGGTTCGTGCCCCGGTCCGGGAGGATCCCACGTGCTGAGGAGCAGCTGGGCCTGTGAACCATGGCCTCTGAGCCTGCACGTCTGGAGCCTGTGCTCCACAACGGGAGAGGCCACAACAGTGAGAGGCCCGCGTACCACAAAAAATAATAATAAGTATCAATGTTGCTGTCTTTAGATTATGACAGGTGCAGGAAATACAAGAAATGAAAGAGGAACATGATGCCAAAGCAACCACCTGGAAAGCCCAGGAGGCGATGTGAAGAAGGAGTTAATACATCCAACATTTACAAACCTGTAATTTTTGTCTGTAATGAGGAATAATAAAACCTGTGTCCACCGGTGTATTAGAGATTATATTCTTCAAATACTAAGCTATTTTTTTTCACCTTGAAAAGGAAAATAAACCATAGTAAGTGTTGCAGACACTGCTCTTATTGCTTTGGATTTATCTTATCAATTCTGCCCCCCATTCTTATGTAGTCAATGGCTGACTCTAAGAAAGCCCAACTCCCTTGTCTCAGATGCAGAGCAAACTCTGAGTGGAGTTTATGCTCCAGAACTCACTGCAGGGTCAGGTTGAGGTTAGAATTTTGCCTGAAATTACATCTTTGTTTGGCTTCTTGCCCTTCTGTCCTGCTCTCAACTCCATGGGATTCTCTTTGTTAAGCTTGTATATTCCCTTAATTCGTCACTTTCATGATGCTTCAGGATTGGCTTCTGGAAAATCTGTTCTAGGATAATAATATTCAGAGGTCATTCATTCTCTCTATTGTTTTTGTTTTCAAATTCTTTTATTTCTGCTCTGTGATTATTTTCTTCCTCCTCACTGATCTGAATTTATACTTTTTTTTTTTAATTTCTTCAGTAGGAAGTTTAGATCATTGATTTGAGATCTTTCTCCTTTTGCTAATATATGCATTTATTACTGTATATTCTAAGCAGTGCTTTAGCTCTATTCCACAAATTATATGTTATGTTTTGATTTGTATTCAATTCCATATAGTTTCTAATTTAGCTTTTGACTATCTTTCAGACTACCCTCTTGTCCAGCTTAACTTACACATTTAGGGATTTTCCAGATATCTTCATGTTACTATTTTCTAGTTTAATTCTGTTGTAGGGTAAAAAAAAACATTGTATGATTTAAATTTGTTTAAATGCATGCACATTTATTTTATAATGTATTTTGATAAAAGTTCCAAATATACTTGAAAATATTTGTATTCTAATTGTTTGTGGAGTGTTCCATTAATGCCAAACAGTTCAAGTTGGTTGATAGTGTTAGTCAGATCTTAGATATCTTTTACTAATTTTTCTGGTTACTTTTTTTTTCATCATTCACTGAAAGAAAAACTTTGAACTATAATTGTGGATTTGTCTATTTTTCCTTTATTTGCTAATAGTTTTTGTTCCATGTATTTTAAAGCTTAGTTTTAGGTTCATTTATATTTAGGATTTTTATACCTTCTGGGAAAATTTACTCCTTTTTCATCATGTACTCTCCCTCTTTATTGTAGGTAATATTTCTCGTATTGAAATGTATTTTTCTGGCATTAACATAACAATTTTAAGTTTCTTTTGAGTGAGTTTGCATGGCAGATCCTTTCCCATTCTTTTATTTTATCTTAGGTATGTCTGTATATATAAATTGAGTATCTTGTATTCAGCAGATATAAATGGTAGATTTCCTCTACCAGAAATTTCCTCTTCATATTATTTATTATCAAGTAATAGAAGTAAGGCAGGGTGGGATTATCATGAGCATAAGCTAATAGGTCAATGTCACAAAAAGAATTTTTTAAAAAATAAAAATTTTACTTGAGATATATATGACATATTTTACATATATATATAGTTTACATACATATAGTTTTAATATGTATAATATATATTCTACATATTTCCCAATACATTATTGGCCCAACATGTATACGGTAGAACTCTAAACCCTTAGGAAAAAGAATGGGAAAACATCTTTACATCTTCGTGTTGATAGCAATGGGAAAAGATGTTTTAAACCAAAAAGCAAAAATAAGATGAAAGATAAATGCTACTCTTTTAAAATTAGCAATGTCTGTTTCTCACTTCACACCACAAATAAAGTAAAAAGACCAAACACAAACTGGAAAGAAATATTTATAGCATATATAGTGAATGAAAGATTGCTATACAACATGCATAAAGGAACCATTATAAAACATAAGGAAACAAATAGAAAAATTAAAAAAAAATTGACAAAGGAGGGAAGATTAATGACCAAAAAACATGAAAAGTCTTTCACTTTATTAGCAAACAATGAAATGCAAATTAAAATAATGGTCTCATTTTTACTCAACTATTAAGGCATCCAAGGGAATGAGAAACAAAATTTAGAATAGTGATTTCCCATTAGAGTGAGGGAGAGAAATGTGATGCATTTAGCACATAGGTTATTCTATGTCCTAATCAGGATGTCAGGCAGAGGTATATTTCTTTATTATTATTGTATAACAACCAATTGTATATATTTATATGTATTTGCACATTGCATATACTTATATATTTATATGCATTAATTATTTCATAATTTTAATAAAAGAGAAATAATTTTTCAACAAACTCATTGGCAAGAAAGGAAAAATGTTATTAAGGTTGTTATGGAAGAGATTAAGGAAAGTTTTCTATTTTATACACATTACCACCATACATTTCTATTTTGTATGTCATCCCCATGCATCAGTCAACCAGAAAGTCTCACATTTTTCTTTCTCCCATATCTTCTCCCTGTAGTAGTCAGGGTCCAGTCAAGACAAAAGGAAACTGAACATCTCAAATAGAAGTGATGTGGTACAGTGATTGGTTACCAGATATCTCAAATAGAAATAATATAGTACAAAGATTGATTACATAGTTGGGCAAAACTTCAAGAGAAAATAAGAGAAAAGGAGGTAAACCAACAATTATCAACCCCAAGAAGAATGGGGAGTGAAAAGAAGGAAGGGGGCTTCTGAACCAGGACTTGGGAGCAGAATAAGCTCCCAGCTTCAAGGACTGCCACCGCTTCCAGTCCTGAGATCTGGGAGGAAGAGCCACTGCCTCCAATGCTGGGATTAAAGAAGCAGTGCACCATTTCTGAGATTCTATGAAAGAAAGGAAAAGAGAAAGAGTAAGTGGAAGAAATGCCACCTTCTAATCTGCCCCCAGTCCCTCTTGCTAATAGAACTTAACAATAAACAAACTATCAAAAGGAAATGGGAAATGTAGTTTGCAGACTCCTAATTCTCCATCTTAGTCCCTCAACCTTTGCATAGTCGTATCAAGTTTTCATACAACCCCCCCCGCCCCCGTATGAAACTCTGCATGAAATATACACAAATGAAACAAGATCTTGTTCTAAGGACAAGTTGCTGAAAGTGGAAGGGTGTGGCATGTTATAAGTGAAGGAGGCTAGTGAGTCTGCATACAGGAGATGAAGCTGCTCTGATGCTTTGTGATCAATAGCACTCAAAGAGTGCTCCCATAAGACAAATCCAAACAACAAAAGATGGGACCCAACAAAAGCCAGCTCCTGCAGCTGGATGTGCCATGAAACCCAGATCCACGGCCAGCACCCTCCATCCTGATCTCATCCTCAGAGGGTGAGGAATATGCAGCTTAGGGCGAAGTACCGTTTGCTTTTCCTACCCTTTTCATTTTCCCTTTAATTTAATAATTTAAAAAAATAAGTGTTTTCCTTAACCTAGTAACTGGTGTTCATGAGTGGACTTTTAGAAGTCCCTACACTATTTTATTTTATTATTACTATTTTTAAATTTGATTTAAATTATGAATTTATTTTTATACAGCAGGTTCTTATTAGTTATCTATTTTATACATATTAGTGTATATATGTCAATCCCAATCTCCCAATTCATCCCACCACCACCACCTTCCCAGTTTCCCCCCTTGGCATCCTTGCATTTGTTCTCTACATCTGTGTCTCTATTTCTGCCTTGCAAACTTGTTCATCTGTACCATTTTTCTAGATTCCACACATATGCATTAATATATGATATTTTTCTCTTTCTGACTTACTTCACTCTGTATGACAGTCTCTAGGTCCTACAATATTTATTTTAATCCATCATATTGCTATATCCCATGCTATGATATTAACTGATTCTCATTATGAGAATCAATTCAAAAGCCACCTTTCTCATTTACTCTTTTTTTTTTTTGACATCTTTATTGGAGTATAACTGCTTTACAATGGTGTGTTAGTTTTTTCTGTATGACAAAGTGAATCAGCTATATATACATATATCCCCAAATCTCCTCCCTCTTTATTCTCCCTCCCATTCTCCCTACCCCACCCCTCTAGGTGGTCACAAAGCACTGAGTTGATCTCCCTGTGCTATGTGGCTGATTCCCACTAGCTATCTATTTTACATTTGGTAGTGTATATATGTCCATGCCACTCTCTCACTTTGTCCCATCTTACCTTCCCCCTCCCCCTGTCTTCAAGTCCATTCTCTATGTCTGCATCTTTATTCCTGTCCTTCCTGCCCCTAGGTTGTTCAGAACCATATATATATATATATATTTTAGATTCCATATATATATGTTAGCATACAGTATTTGCTTTTCTCTTTCTGACTTACTTCACTCTGTATGACAGACTCTTGGTCCATCTACCTCACTACAAATAACTCCATTTCTTTTTATGGCTGAGTAATATTCCATTGTATATATGTGCCTCATCTTCTTTATCCATTCATCTGTCAATGGACACTTAGGTTGCTTCCATACCCTGGCTATTGTAAATAGAGTTGCAATGAACATTGTGGTACACGACTCTTTTTGAATTATGGTTTTCTCAAGGTATATGCCCAGTAGTGGGATTGCTGGGTCGTATGGTAGTTCTATTTTTAGTTTTCTAAGGAACCTCCATCCTGTTCTCCATAGTGGCTATATCAATTTACATTCCCACCAACAGTGCAAGAGGGTTCCCTTTTCTCCACACCCTCTCCAGCATTTATTGTTTGTAGATTTTTCGATGATGGCCATTCTGACTGGTGTGAGGTGATACCTCATTGTAGTTTTGATTTGCATTTCTCTAATGATTAGTGATGTTGAGCATTCTTTCCTGTGTTTGTTGGCAATCTGTATATCTTCTTTGGTGAAATGTTTATGTAGGTCTTCTGGCCATTTTTTGATTGAGTTTTTGTTTTTTTGATATTGAGCTGTATGAGCTGCTTGTATATTTTGGAGATTAATCCTTTGTCAGTTGCTTATTTGCAAATATTTTCTCTCATTCTGAAGGTTGTCTTTTCATCTTGCTTATGGTTTCCTTAGTTGTACAAAAGCTTTTAACTTTCATTAGATCCCATGTGTTTATTTTTGTTTTTAATTTCCATTTCTCTAGGAGATGGGTCAAAAAGGATCTTGCTGTGATTTATGTCATAGAGTGTTCTGCCTAGGTTTTCCTCTAAGATTTTGATAGTGTCTGGCCTTACATTTAGGTCTTTAATCCATTTTGAGTTTATTTTTGTGTATGGTGTTAGGGAATGCTCTAATTTCATTATTTTACATGTAGCTGTCCAGTTTTCCCAGCACCAATTATTGAAGAGGTTGTTTTTTCTCCATTGTATATTCTTGCCTCCTTTATCAAAGATAAGATGACCATATATGCATGGGTTTATCTCTGGGCTTTCTATCCTGTTCCATTGATCTATATTTCTGTTATTGTGCCAGTACCATATTCTCTTGATTACTGTAGCTTTGTAGTATAGTCTGCAGTCCCTTTAAAGGACATATGCTGGCAAATATTACAGCCAGTACACCACCACTAAGAGCAAAATAGTCAGAACCCTTCCCCTCTACACTTCGGCAAGTGGATGTGCTCAAAGTTGACTCAATTTGTTGCGTATAATTGATTTCTCTAGTCTCTCTTGACTGCTGCCTTCATTTTGTTTCTTTGATGGAAGTTTGAGAATTCCTTAGATCTTGATACCAAGCCTGCAATGCTAACCATGATAAAAGGAGATAAGGGTTGGAATGAGTTGAAGGAGATTTGAAAAATAAGGCTAAGGTGCAATTCAAATAACCTGTGAAAGAACTTTTAGAAATTTGCACATTTTTATTTTCTGGAGACAAGACTGGAACATTGGGAATATAAGAAAATATCTCTTTGGGATGTAAGAATACAGACACAAGCCTCTGGGTTTAGCAGAATCATTAGTGTGAAATAACGTACCTGACTCCAAAAATATGTCAAAAAGCAATACGGAATATAAGCCAATTCCCAGCACCTTAAATTTATTATTTATGATGCCAGTTAAACAAGGCTAATGTGCTTTGCAAAAGTGGTTATAGCTGCTGTGCAGTATTAGTAGAAATTAGTCAGACGTTACCAGCTCAATACAAAGTAAATTTGCAAAGGTTTCTACAAATGACAGTTTGGCTGAGTTAACATGACAGTTGAGAGCATCTCTGGTGTTTCAGTCTTGGCAAGTGGGTTTAGAACCAAGGAAGTCAGCATTTATCAGTGTAGGAAACAAATTAAACCAAAGTGGGGGAGGAGCAATAATGAGCTCCAGCATTCTACCCATCGTGCAGAAAAAGTCCATCACATCCTCCTCCTCTCGAATTCGTCTCTTATGAGTTTTGGGAAAAAAAAGCTATTAAGGATCACCTTCGTCATGTTGTTGGGATACTTCTCTATCCAGCTTCTTCTCATAAAATTCTGTCCTTTAGGAATAACCTCTAGCAGTAAGTTCTGCCCTACAGGACTGCAATTATGTCAGCTTGAGGTTTCTCAAGGAAATGGTACAGGGGGATGTTGTTTTACAATGTTGGGTTGACTAGTAATGTGCTAATCAAAATACATGTAACCATAAGATTTTAGTTTATTAACACTTTATCACAAATATATTGATGACATCTTTTGATAAAACGCTTGAGGCAATAAAATATTGGCTCCTTTTGAAAGCTTATACAACACATCAAGAAACAGAGAATATACATATATTCAAAATTTTCATCTGCATTTCTCAATCTGAGCAAGGAAATATCAGTCTGTCCATTAGAGACTTTTTTTTTTAACATCTTTATTGGAGTATAACTGCTTTGCAATGGTGTGTTGGTTTCTGCTTTATAACAAACTGAATCAGTTATACATATACATATATCCACATATAACTTCCCTCTTGCATCTCCCTCCCTCCCACCCTCCCTATCACACCCCTCTAAGTGGTCACAAAGCACTGAGCTGATCTCCCTGTGCTATGCGGCTGCTTCCCACTAGCTATCTATTTTACATTTGGTTATGTATATATATCCATGTCACTCTCTCACTTTGTCCCATCTTACCCTTCCCCCTCCCTGTATCCTCAAGTCCATTCTCTAGTAGGTCTGTGTCTTTATTCCCCTCTTGCCCCTAGGTTCTTGATGACCATTTTTGTTTGTTTGTTTGTTTGTTAGATTCCATATATATGTGTTAGCATATGGTATTTGTTTTACTCTTTCTGACTTACTTCACTCTGTATGAAAGACTCTAAGTCCATCCACCTCACTACAAATAACTCAATTTCATTTCTTATTATGACTGAGTGATATTTCATTGTATATATGTGCCATATCTTCTTTATCCATTCATCTGTTGATGGACACTTAGGTTGATCCATGTCCTGGCTATTGTAAATAGAGCTGCAATGAACATTTTGGTACAGGACTCTTTATGAATTATGGTTTTCTCAGGGTATATGCCCAGGAGTGGGATTGCTGGGTCATATGGTAGTACTTTTTTTACTTTTGTAAGAAACATGCATACTGTTCTCCATAGTGGCTGTATCAATATACATTCCCAACAACAGTGCAAGAGGGTTCCCTTTTCTCCACACCCTCTCCACCATTTATTGTTTGTGGATATTTTAATGAAGGTCATTCTGACAGGTGTGGGATATCGTATTGTGATTTTGATTTGCATTTCTCTAATGATTAATGATGTTGAGCATTCTTTCCTGTGTTTGTTGGAAATCTATATATTTTTTTTTTTGGAGAAATGTCTATTTAGGTCTTCTGCTCATTTTTGGATTGGGTTTTTGTTTTTTTGATATTGAGCTGCAAGAGCTGCTTCCATATTTCAGAGATCAATCCTTTGTCAGTTGTTTCATTTGCAAATATTTTCTCTCATTCTGAGGGTTGTCTTTTTGTCTGGCTTATGGTTCTTTTGCTGTGCAAAAGCTTTTAAGTTTCATTAGATCCCATTTGTTATTTTTGTATTTATTTCCATTTCTCTAGGAGATGGGTCAAAAAGGATCTTGCTGTGATTTATGTCATAGAGTGTTCTGCCTAGGTTTTCCTCTAAGAGTTTGATAGTGTCTGGCCTTACATTTAGGTCTTTAATCCATTTTGAGTTTATTTTTGTGTATGGGGTTAGGGAATGTTATAATTTCATTCTTTTACATGTAGCTGTCCAGTTTTCCCAGCACCACTTATTGAAGAGACTGTCTTTTCTCCATTGTATATTCTTGCCTGCTTTGTTCAAAGATAAAGTGACCATATGTGCGTGGGTTTATCTCTGGGATTTCTATCCTGTTCCATTTATCTATATTTCTGTTTTTGTGCCAGTACCATACTGTCTTGATTATTGTAGCATTATAGTGTAGTCTGAAGTCCGGGAGCCTGATTCCTCCACCTCAGTTTTTATTTCTCAAGATTGCTTTGGCTAGTCGGGGTCTTTTGTGTTTCCATACAGATT
Source organism: Stenella coeruleoalba (assembly GCF_951394435.1). Classification (NCBI taxonomy): domain Eukaryota; kingdom Metazoa; phylum Chordata; class Mammalia; order Artiodactyla; family Delphinidae; genus Stenella; species Stenella coeruleoalba. The sequence goes on along the minus strand of NC_137147.1, from coordinate 18,940,676 downwards.
CCAAAATTTTTTGTTCTAGCTCTGTGAAAATGCCAGTGGTAGTTTGATAGGGATTGCATTGAATCTGTAGATTCCTTTGGGTAGTAGAGTCATTTTCACAATGTTGATTCTTCCAATTCAAGAACATGGTGTATCTTTCCATCTATTTGTATAATCTTTAATTTCTTTCATCAGTGTCTTATAATTTTCTGCATACAGGTCTTTTGTCTCCTTAGGTAGGTAGATTTATTCCTAGATATATTATATGTTGTGTTGCAATGGTAAATGGGAGTGTTTTCTTAATTTCACTTTCAGATTTTTCATCATTTGTTTATAGGAATGCAAGAGATTTCTGTGCATTAATTCTGTATCTTGCTACATTACCAAATTCATTGATTAGCTCCAGTAGTTTTCTGGTAGCATCTCTTGGATTCTCTATGTATAGTATCATGTCATCTGTAAACAGTGACAGCTTTAATTCTTCTTTTCCGATTTGGATTTCTTTTATTTCTTTTTCTTCTCTGACTGCTTCCAAAACTATGTTGAATAACAATGGTGAGAGTGGGCAACCTTGTCCTGTTCCTGATCTTAGAGGAAATGGTTTCAGATTTTCATCATTGAGAACGATATTGGCTGTGTGTTTGTCATATATGGCCTTTATTATGTTGAGGTAAGTCCCCTCTATGCTTACTTTCTGCAGGGTTTTTATCCTAAATGGGTGTTGAATTTTGTTAAACGCTTTCTCTACATCTATTGAGATGATCATATGCTTTTTTCTCCTTCAGTTTGTTAATATAGTTTATCACATTGATTGATTTGCGTATATTGAAGAATCTTTGCATTCCTGGGATAAACCCCACTTGATTATGGTCTATGATCCTTTTAATGTGCTGTTGGATTCTGTTTGCTAGTATTTTTTTTTTTCTGGTACATGGGGCTCTCACTGTTGTGGACTCTCCCGTTGCAGAGCACAGGCTCCGGACACGCAGGCTCAGCGGCCATGGCTCATGGGCCCAGCCACTCCACGGCATGTGGGATCCTCCTGGACCGGGGCACGAACCCGTGTCCCCTGCATTGGCAGGCAGACTCTCAACCACTGCGGCCACCAGGGAAGCCCAGTCTGCTAGTATTTTGTTGAGGATATTTGCAACTATGTTCATTAGTGATATTGGCCTGTAGTGTTCTTTCTTTGTGACATCTTTGTCTGGCTTTGGTATCGGTCATGGTGGCCTCGTAGAATGTGTTTGGGAGTGTTCCTCCCTCTGGTATATTATGGAAGAGTTTGAGAAGGATAGGTGTTAGCTCTTCTCTAAATGTTTGATAGAATTCACTTGTGAAGCCATCTGGTCCTGCATTTTTGTTTGCTGGAAGATTTTTAATCACAGTTTCAATTTCAGTGATTGTGATTGGTCTGTTCATATTTTCTATTTCTTCCTGGTTCAGTCTCAGAATGTTGTGCATTTCTAAGAATTTGTCCATTTCTTCCAGGTTGTCCATTTTATTGGCATATAGCTGCTTGTAGTAATCTCTCATGATCTTTTGTATTTCTGCAGTGCCAGTTCTTTTTTTTTTTTTTTTCTTTTTTTTTTTTTTGCAGTACGCGGGCCTCTCACCGTTGTGGCCTCTCCCGTTGCGGAGCACAGGCTCCGGAGGCGCAGGCTCAGCGGCCATGGCTCACGGGCCCAGCCGCTCCGCGTCATGTGGGATCTTCCCGGACCAGGACACGAACCCGCGTCCCCTGCATCGGCAGGCGGACTCTCAACCACTGCGCCACCAGGGAAGCCCTGCAGTGCCAGTTCTTACTTCTCCTTTTTCATTTCTCATTCTATTGATTTGAGTCTTCTCCCTTTTTTTCTTTATAAGTCTGGCTAATGGCTTATCAATTTTGTTTAATTTCTCAAAGAGCCAGCTTTTAGTTTTATTGATCTTTGCTATCATTTCCTTCATTCCTTTTTCATTCATTTCTGTTCTGATCTTTACCAATTCTTTTCTTCTGCTAAATTTGGGGGTTTTTTTGTTCTTCTTTCTCTAATTGGTTTAGGTGTAAGTTTAAGTTGTTTATTTCAGATGTTTGTTGTTTCTTAAGGTAGAATTATATTGCTATAAACTTCCCTCTTAGAACCGCTTTTGCTGCATCCCATAAGTTTTGGGTTGTCGTGTTTTCATTGTCATTTATTTCTAAGTATTTTTTGATTACCTCTTTGATTTCTTCAGTGATCTTGTGGTTATTAAGTAGTGTATTGTTTAGCCTCCATGTGTTTATAGTTTTTACAGTTTTTTTCCTGTAATTGATATCTAGTCTCATAGCACTGTGGTTGGAAAAGATACTTGATACAATTTCAATTTTCTTAAATTTACCAAGGCTTGATTTGTGACCCAATATATGATGTATCCTGGAAAATTTTCCATGAGAAGTTGAGAAGAAAGTGTATTCTGCTGTTTTTGGATGGAATGTCCTATAAATATCAATTAAGTCCATCTTGCTTAATGTATCATTTAAAGCTTGTGTTTCCTTATTTATTTTCATTTTGGATGATCTGTCCATTGATGAAAGTGGGGTGTTAAAGTCCCCTACTATGAATGTGTTACTGTCGATTTCCCCTTCTATGCCTGTTAGTATTTGCTTTATATATTGAGGTTCTCCTATGTTGGGTGCATAAATATTTACAATTGTTATATCTTCTTCTTGGATTGATCCCTTGATCATTATGTAGTGTCCTTCTTTGACTCTTGTAATAGTCTTTGTTTTAAAGTCTATTTTGTCTGATACGAGAATTGCTACTACAGCTTTCTTTTGATTTCCATTTGCATGGAATATCTTTTTCCATCCCCTCACTTTCAGTCTGTATGTGTCCCTATGTCTGAACTGGGTCTCTTGTAGACAGCATATATACAGGTCTTCTTTTGTATCCATTCAGCCAGTCTATGTCTTTGGTTGGAGCATTTAATTCATTTACATTTAAGGAAACTATCTATACGTATGTTCCTATTACAATTTTCTCAATTGTTTTGGGTTTGTTACTGTAGGTCTTTTCCTTCTCTTGTGTTTCCTGTCTGGATAATTTCCTTTAGCATTTTTTGTAAAGTTGGTTGGGTGGTCCTGAATTCTCTTAGCTTCTGCTTTTCTGTAAAGGTTTTAATTTTTCCGTCAAATCTGAATGAGATCCTTGTTGGGTAGAATAATCTTGGTTGTAGTTTCTCCCCTTCACCACTTTAAATATGTCCTACCGCTGCCCTCTGGCTTGCAGAATTTCTGCTGAAAGATCAGCTGTTAACCTTATGAGGATTCCCTTGTATGTTATTTTTCCCTTGCTGCTTTTAATATTTTTTCTTTGTATTTAATTTTAGATAGTTTGAGTAATATGTGTCTTGGCATGTTTCTCCTTGGATTTATCCGGTAGGGGACTCTCTTGTGCTTCCTGGACTTGGTTAACTATTTCCTTTCTCATATTTCATAAGTTTTCAACTATAATCTCTTCAAATATTTTCTGAAACCCTTTCTTTTTCTCTTCTTCTTCTGGGACCCCTATAATTCTAATGTTGGTGTGTTTAATGTTGTCCCAGAGGTCTCTGAGACTGTCCTCAATTCTTTTCATTCTTTTTTCTTTATTCTGCTCTACAGTAGTTATTTCCACTATTTTATCTTCCAGGTCACTTATCCGTTCTTCTGTCTCAGTTATTCTGCTATTGATTCCTTCTAGAGAATTTTTAATTTCATTTATTGTGTTGTTCATCACTGTTTGTTTGCTCTTTAGTTCTTCTAGGTCCTTGCTAAACATTTCTTGTATTTTGTCCATTCTATTTCCAAGATTTTGGATCATCTTTACTATCATTATTCTGAAATCTTTTTCAGGTAGACTGCCTATTTCCTCTTCATTTGTTAGATCTGGTGGGGTTTTACCTTGCTCCTTCATCTGCTCTGTGTTTCTCTGTCTTCTCATATTGCTTAACTGACTGTGTTTGGTGTCTCCTTTTCGCAGGCTGTAGGTTCATTGTTCCCGTTGTTTTTGGCGTCTGCCCTCAGTGGCTAAGGTTGGTCCAGTGGGTTGTATAGGCTTCCTGATCGAGGGGAGTGGTACCTGTGTTCTGGCGGATGAGGCTGGATCTTTTCTTTCTGGTGGGCAGCTCCACGTCTGGTGGTGTGTTTTGGGGGGTCTGTGGCCTTATTATGATTTTAGGCATTCTCTGTTCTAATAGATAGGGTTGTGTTCCTGTCTTGCTAGTTGTTTGGCATAGGGTGTCCTGCACTGTAGCTTGCTGGTCATTGAGTGGAGTTGGGTCTTTGCATTGAGATGGAGATCTCTGGGAGATTTTCACCATTTGATATTACGTGGAGCTGGGAGGTCTCTTGTGGACCTGTGTCCTGATCTTGGCTCTTCCACATCAGAGGCACAACCCTGTCACCTGGCTGGAGCACCAAGAGCCTGTCATCCACACAACTCAGAATAAAAGGGAGAAGAAAAGAAAGAAAGAAAGAAGAAGATAAAATAAAATAAAAAAGTTGTTAAAATAAAAAAATAATTATTAAAAAATATTTTTTTAAAAAGTAATTAAAAAAAGAAAGAAACAAAGAAAGAAGAGAGCAACCAAACAAAAAAAGAAATCCACCAATGATAATGAGAGCTAAAAACTATACTAAAAAAACAAAACAAAACAAAACAAAATGACAGACAGACCAAACCCTAGGACAAATGGTAAAAGCAAAGCTATACAGACAAAATCACCCACAGAAGCATACACATACACACTCACAAAAAGAGAAAAAGGGAAATATATATGCATATATATATGTCGTTGTTCCCAAAGTCCACCTCCTCAATTTTGGATGATTCCTTGTCTATTCAGGTATTCCACAGATGTAGGGTACATCAAGTGGATTGTGGAGATTTAATCCGCTGCTCCTGAGGCTGCTGGGAGAGATTTCCCTTTCTCTTCTTTGTTCGCCCAGCTCCCGGGGTTCAGCTTTGGATTTGGCCCTGCCTCTGCATGTAGGTTGCCTGAGGGCGTCTGTTCTTCTCTCAGCCAGGACGGGGTTAAAGGAGCAGCTGATTCGGGGACTCTGGCTTGCTCAGGCCTGGGGAAGGGAGGGGTACGGATGTGGGGCGAGCCTGCGTGGCAGAGGCCGGTGAGATGTTGCACCAGCCTGAGGCGCACCATGCGTTCTCCCGGGGAAGTTGTACCTGGATCCCGGGACCCTGCACAGGCTTCTGGGAGGGTAGGTGTGGATAGTGACCTGTGCTCGCACACAGGCTTCTTGGTGGCGGCAGCAGTTGCCTTAGCGTCTCATGCCTGTCTCTGGTGTCCGCACTGATGGCTGCGGCTCGCGCCCGTCTCTGGAGCTCCTTTAAGCAGAGCACTTAATCTCCTCTCCTCGCGCACCAGGAAACAAAGAGGCAAGATAAAGTCTCTTGCCTCTTTGGCAGGTCCAGACCTTTTCCCGGACTCTCTCCTGGCCAGCCGTGGCGCAGTAGCCCCCTTCAGGCTGTGTTCACGCTGCCAACCCCAGTCTTCTCCCTGGGATCCAACCTCCAAAGCCCAAGCCTCAGCTCCCAGCCCCGCCCGCCCTGGTGGGTGAGCAGACAAGCCTCTCAGTCTGGTGAGTGCTGGTCAGGATCCTCTGTGTGGGAATCTCTCTGCTTTGCCCCCCGCACTCCTGTTGCTGCACTCTCCTCCGCAGCTCCAAAGCTTCCCCTCCTCTGCCACCCACAGTCTCCGCCCATGAAGGGGCTCCTAGTGTGTGGAAACCTTTCCTCCTTCACAGCTCCCTCCCACTGCAGGTCCCGTCCCTATTCTTTTGTCTCTATTTTTTTCTTTTTTCTTTTGCCCTACCCAGGTACCTGGGGGAGTTTCTTGCATTTGGGGAGGTCTGAGGTCTTCTGCCAGCATTCAGTAGGTGTTGTGTAGGAGTTGTTCCACATGTAGATGTATTTCTGGTGTATTTGTGGGGAGGAAGGTGATCTCCACGTCTTACTCTTCTGCCATCTTGAAGCTCCTCCTGAAACTTCTTGTTGGAGAGAATGCAGAGCTGATTTTTAGGGGACTTTGAACAATTCTTGAGGATTGAGGAAGAAAGCAATGCCCACTTAGTGTAAATGTGAGCCTGAGGAAATTCATCTTCAGATTGGGTTTAAATAATTCCTTCCCTGCCTTCCCTTCTCTTCTTTCTTTTAATGGGCATATATATACTGCACTCTTATTAAATATGAATTCTCCCTCCTTGGGGTAGAAAAGAGACATGCTCCATTCCCCATGGAGCTTGCCTCTGATCATTAGACAGGTGAACTGTAAAAACTTTAACAATACTTTGTGCATTTTGGTGAGTATAAAGATAACTGGGGTGTTTCTCATGATTAATTTTATCATTGGAATATGGGAGTCTAAACACTGTGTTGCAAATATATGCAAATTAATTGAAGGTACAGATTCAAATCAAGAACCAGGCTCTTAAAGCAAACATAAGGTTATCCAAGTTACGTTCATGATAGTTAACTTTATTCTCTCCATTAATATTTCAAAGTTTGTCACTAATATTCTTAAATAACAGTATTCATTATTCTATTCTACTTACCATTTCTCTATCTGGACTATTGCTCCGGCCTCTGAACTATTCCTAGTGACATTTTGGACATTATTTGTAGTTTAATAAGGTCTCTAGACTACAGAAACAAATAATTCAGAATTTCAGATACTTAGGTAGTAAGATGATAATCTTGAACACCATTAAATTTTACTCATAAAAACACCTACTTGTGACACTTGCCTCAAGCAGTGTATATACAGTAGCATACACATGCAGCTATTACTATGGTCATTTTCTTATCTGAGCTTTGATAGTATCTTCACAGATAGATGAAGTATGTATAATTACTCTATATTATATTTAAGTAAACAAAGGTCCAGAGGCAAGAAATGGCATGTTTCAGGTTGTCTATGAAATAACTGACAGTTATGTATATTAGTTTGCCTGGGCAGCTGTAACAAAGTACCACAAACTGGACAGAAACTTATCGTCTTACAGTTCTTGAGTTCAAAAGTCTGGAATCAGGGTATTGACGGGTTGGTTCCTTCCAAGGACTGTAAAGGAAGGATTTGTTCCATGCCTCTCTTCTTGGTTTGTGTTTGGCTGTCTTCATGTTCAAATGGCATTCTGTTTGTATGCCAAATTTCCCCTTTTATGAGAACATCAGTCCTATTGGATTAGGGGTCACACTAATAAACTCACTTTAAGTTGATCACCTCTGTAGGGACCCTGTTTCCAAATAAAGTCACATTCTGTGGTAGTGGAAGTTAGGACTTCAACATATGAATTCGGGAGGGGACACAATTCAACCCAAAACATTATAAAGCACACATCTCTAGATTTTACTACTCAATGTCTTTACTGTCATACCTGGCTGCTGAGGAAAGATAAGAAAGTGTTAGCAGAGATGAATCAAAATAGAGCTGAATGGTTGGGAAAATAGGAACAAGGTAGGCAGTCACGGGGAAAGTTAAAAAAAAAAAAGTCAAGTACCACAGCTTGAAAACAGATCACAAAATTACCCCTAGATGGTTTTAAATTTGATAATACATGCATTTCCTTTTATACTTTGATAGGATTAACTACATCAAAAGAAAAGTTTAGTAGCAAGTAAGTAAGCACTTGCCTATTCTATTTAGTTTATGGTAATAAATTCCAATTATTTTGAATTGACATTGTTCTGCACAGCCTAGAGTTAACTTCAAGAACTTCCTTCTCCTCTCTAAGTACCAAAGACAAATGTCTATGCCAAGTTCTTTGGCATGGCTCCACTTAGTTAAAGCTCAGCTATGCTTTTCTTTCTCTCTCTGCAGGGGGTGGGGGGGGCGGGGAGGGGAGAAAATACACATGGACCAAATGCTGAGCCTGTTGTCGATGCTGTGATTTCAGAAGAGAAGTGATCTAAGCCTGAGGTTCAGCTCCTCTGTTTAGCAGCATCTATAGAGAAATTATCTTAATAGGAATGGATAACAGTTTATTGTGTAAATCTAGGGGGGTCACTGTCTCACCTTCCCACCCGCCAATCTTCCTGCTCCTCTAACCCCATAAAATACTGAAGCTATTAATTCAAAGGACACATTCAGAGGTCCTGTTTGGTTCTGTCCCTAATCTTGGTCTCATAAATATTTGAAAATTACAGCTAAAGCCAAACTGTTCTTCTCATATAATGGAACTGCAGGTTAGTCTAGCCAGTACAATACCTTAAAGTTCCTGGAGGAAGGAAGTGAGAGATGATGAGACTTGGGGACAGTTTATGTGAACAATTTGTTATGCATGCAGGAGAGATGGCGACTTGATGACAGATTCACTTCTTGGTCCTGAACCTTAATTAACAAGGCCCTCTGAGAAACGCACAGAGAAACAATAGGAAAATTCTTCTGAGCATTTCACAGATAATTCACTCATAATCTTTGGGGATTTATTTTATTATTTTTCTCTCTTTGTGAGTTGCAGCTTTGTTGCCTTGACATCCACACTCAAGAGTTATTGGTATCAAACCAAGCTATATAAAAAGCTATCAAGCACTTCTCAGATTTTCCACAGTTCAAAGCAGTGTTGGCAGATGGCCAGCCGTGAAAGATGAGCTGAGCCCCAAAGTGGTGAGTGTGGCTGCATGTGCAAAAAGGAGCCTGGGGTGAGGGAGGAGGGGCTGGAATCTTCCTCTTGGACCTGAGGGTCACATTCTCCCCCTGCAGGAAGCAAATGGAACTTGTAATGTCCTTCACTAAATACAACCACAGTAGAGATAGCACACCCTTGGAGAAGGAAGTTATCTTTTAAGGAAAGAGGAGATCTAGTTATATCAACCAGAAAAACAATATTAAGGAGGGTTTCATTTATGTTGGCCTCAGATAGAACGAAGACCTTAAGGGTCAGGAATCTGCTGAGACCAAAACACCAATAGTTATGGTGATAATAGTCTCTCAACACAGTCAGAGAATATGAATTTCCAAAATTTTAAGAAAATTTGTGACATTCTATTAATCTTGATTCTGTTCCAGGCACAAGTTTCAAATTTATTTTAACTTCTTGGTCTGTATTTTCCAACCACAGAGGTGGCAACATGAGGCACATCTTAGTTCCTTATCATCTTTCCAAAACATGATTATCTTTGGTGTCATTTGAAGGAAAGATTGTAGGCAGGCAGTGCTGTTGATATTTCATAGATGAGGACATTAAGACTCAGAGATGTTCAATGTTTGTCAAAGCCTATATAGCTCCAAGCAGCAGAATTGGAAATCGAGGTTAGATTTCTACCCTCCCATCTAATCCTCTTAATCCAGGTATAGCTTTCCCTACTTAAGAACATATTCAGTTATAAATGCAGGTATCCTACAAGGCTAATGGGAGGTTCTGTTGGTGTCCCAGGCCTCTTCCCTGCCAGTCATCTGTGGACACTTTGTGGACACATTGGAAGTGGACATTAACACTCTGGGAGTGACCCTCAACCAGTGAGGGATAGAAATTAGTGTACAGTGCACAGCTTCCTCATCTCTCAGTGGTGTAATTCCAATTAGTATTCAACACAGATGGGCTGAATATGTTAAAGGGTCCACTTTGGATTGAGCCTCAGCTGTCCACAGCAATAGCCTCTGCTCAATGATGCAGCCTTTTGTGGACTTTCCCTGTCTCATGTCCCATCTCCTTTGCTTCCAAATAAACTACTTGCACCAACATCAAGCTAAATTTACACTGTTAACTTGAGTATTTCTTGTGTAGTACACCAATCAACTGACCTTGAATCCAAAGATCCCACAGCAATCAGAAAAACCTAGCTAGACCTAAGGCTTCTGCTCCAAATATATCTCCAAGTAGTGACTTGCATTGATACTTTCTTTTTAAAGCATTTAGTATCATGCTATTTTAAGAATAAAGCAAGTTCATTGAAGGATCTATTTAAATAAAGGCAAGAAGAAAAAAAAATCCCCAAATTCTACTAACTAGAAATAGCCATACATGTTGGTAAATATATATACAAAATTAAACAATTTTATTTACTGTTTTATAATCATTTTACTTAATATATCATGAACATGCTTTAGTCTTCAAATATTATTTTATAAAATTGCTTTTATAACTGTAGATAGTTTAACCTGCTCTATATACAGAATTTGTCAGTAATATAGAACACTTTTTTCTATTTTTTACTAATATAAGCATTCTTAAACTTTCTAAATGTTCTTTTTTATATCCCAGCTAGCAGTTAATAAAAGCACCAGTGGCTTCTTCACAATTCAGCATTATATCCTTAAAATATTTGCTAATTTACTAGTGACAATCGGATTTTACCACTTTCAAACACGACTTTTTCTTTACCCAGTGATCTCCCCTTTTTATGGTTATCAAAAGTGTAGCAGTCTCCTTCTTTGAGAATGGGAAAAAGTTTGCTGTGAACTTTTCAACTTACGTATCTTTGTGGTTGAAAACTATCCCCAACAGCTGTCTGAGAGTTGTAGTCATTTCCACCCTAAGCAGCTGTTGGTTTTTGGTGGCTATTGGGGTAGTAAGAATGTGCCAAGGGCTTGAAGCAGGAAAGAGACAGGACTTTCTGAGGTATAGGGAATTAAGCTTCAACAAGATATTTTATTGTGGGTTTTTTAATGTGTGGGAGAAAGACTTAACATGTGACCTTCCCATAATATTTAAATCAACAGTATCCTGTCTGTCTCCAGGTTTAAAAGCAAAGCTCCTTAAAAGAACGCAATAGAGCTGTACGTGAATCTGACTTTATTTAATCTCTGATTTCCCCTATCAGGAACATTGCACTATGATTCTCAAAGTACTTAGAGGGTTATCAGCTTAGTATCTGCCAGGAAAACTTTAGTGATTTCAGGGGTTTTCATCTTTCTTACTGCATCAGTTCCACTCAGAAATTTAGGGGAAGCAATCTGTCTTCTGAGCATCTGTGCCATTTGGAATCAGATTCCCAAAAATTTAGGCAGCTAACCACAATGTCAGAAGAAAATTGTTTTAGTGAAAAGGAAAGAAAATAAGGAGGAACAGAGAGAGCACATAGAGAGGGAGGGAGGAAGGGGAGAGAGAGACAGAGAGAGACAGAGAGAGAGAGGAGAAAGAGAGGGAGGGAAGGCAGAGGAGGAAGGAAGCCAACAGCACTCATATTGTCCATGAACACGTTTGCCTTAGGAAAGCATTCCCACCTGACATACCTATTCAAGGTTTACCAGATAGCTTCAGTTAGCACCTGTATGAAACCGAGGCTAAGTCGATGTATCATGCAGCCTTTCAGTAATGAATTTTTATCACCAACTTTTTATTCCCCAAGTGAAGTTGAATTGTCAGCCAACTGAAGGATATGAGATGGGGGGAAGTGTTAAGTGATATGGATCTTTCCTCTAACCTTAAAATGACCCCCAAGCCAGTGTTTATTTTATAAACAAGTACAGTAAAGCCTATAATGAAGTGTGAGCAGCCCCAGGACTCATCAATTGGTAAAAACACAGAATCAAAGCAATGCTAAAAATACCTATAATTTAGGGAATGTCTATGTTGTGCCAGTATTTGAAATACATGACATTATATTATTATTATTTATTTATTTATTTTTGGCCATGTGGGGTCTTCGCTGCTGCATGCAGGCTTTCTCTAGCTGTGGTGAGTGGGGGCTACTCTTCATTGCGGTGTGCGGCCTTCTCATTGTGGTGGCTTCTCTTGTGGAGCACGGGCTCTAGGTGCACAGGCTTCAGTAGTTGCAGCACGTGGGCTCAGTAGTGGTGGCTCGTGGGATCAGTAATTGTGGCTCACGGGCTCTAGACCACAGGATCAGTAGATGTGGCAGCCAGGCTTAGTTGATCCGTGGCACGTGGGATCTTCCTGGACCAGGGCTCGAACCTCTGTCCCCTACATTGGCAGGCAGATTCTTAACCACTGCACCACCAGGGAAGTCTGACATTATTTTGTTTATTTCACAGATATTTATTACAAAACTACCATGTGTCATGCAGTCTCAGCATGCTGGAAATATAACTATAAAACCACCCCTAGATTAGAAAAAAATGCTATTATTTTACCCATTTTACAGATTACTAAATTGAGGACCAGAAACTTAGGTTATTTGACTCATGTCAATTAGTTGATAAATATCTGTAGAAGAACGGAAGTACTCTAACTGATTCTTTAGTATGGGCCTTTATATGTCTACACTCAGAGTCAAACAATAAGTTTCTATACATATTTTAAAGTCTGCTCATATCAAATTTGAGACATGGAAGGAATTTATGCCACACCTCGCTTCCTTTCCCTTTTCTTCTCTTCCTCTTCTTTCCCATCCTTTCCTACCATGATATCCTTTTTTTCAACCTTCCATATATTTTCCTTACAGTGATAGAGGCAATATTATCTATTTTCCTTATGGAAAATGAAAAAGGGAGAATTAAGGTACAGGGAATCCTTGTATTTTCTCCTAGTCTCTATGTCAAGTCTTCTTTTTTAAAGTGCCTTTATTTTCAGTAAAAATATAAAGTGACATGAGTTGAAAAGTGTAGGAAAATGATAAGTGTCTAGAAGAGTGTTAGATTTGGACTACAAAACCAGGAATGCTCTTTGTTTTGGTTAGAGAGTCACCATCTTTGAAATAGAAGGTGACTTCTATTCTAGGAATTGTTTTTAAATGATTTCTTAGAAAATGTAATAAATGGTTCCACTCAAGATGTAGAAATGTGCCTCAGAAGGACCAGGCTGGAGGAGAAAATATGCAGAAAATAAAAAGCGGAGCTTCAGTTTCATGACTTCAAAATGTGAAGATGAGGATGTCACAGGTAAGGAGGTTATTGTTTGCTTTTTTAAAAAAATTCAGATGTGGGGTTTGTAAACTTAGTTTGTTTTATAAATTCTGTCCTCGTGCTTTTGGTGTAGTTGTTGTTTTTAAGATCAATGAACAACAACAATTAACACACCTTTGCTTCACATGACTATTTAATAAAAGTAGATAACATAAGTGCACACACAACCATACACACAAAAATTTATCACCTGGGTTAGACAAGAAACTAAGCTGTAAGTCTTCATTATGTCAACATTGGCTCTGCTGTAGATATGATGTAGAACAGTGATGCACTCAGCATGTCTGGTCACTTATTAGATATGCATAAGGCATGTGATGGACCACAGGGTACCTTTCACTTGAAATTACAGGAAAGTGGCATGAATGCAAAGAGTTTTTGTTTTTGTTTTCACCTAATATAATCATGCTGGACTATACCCTGAAGTGTTGTTGCTGTGTAATGTGCTTGCTTTCAACTTCTTTTAAAAATTATTTTTAGTTATCTGAAGATACGAGGTACAGTAGGTAAAGTGACACGTTTTGAAATCAGTTATACATGTTCACACATTTTGAAATTTTCTCGTATAATTGGTATCTGTATGTCCTGGTCAGCTTCCTCAATGACTAATTTAAGCCTTCTCATTTCTAAAAAGGAAATACTACTTAAATTACAAAGTTACTAATGAATTCAAAGTTACTAATGAATTCAAAATTACTAGTGAATTCAACAAATATCAAGCATCGATAACACAATATCATCTGGAAACTCTCTTTACTTTTGAGATTTCAGTTAACTTGGTTCAAGCTCACAAGTTCATTAATTGTGAGAAGGCAGAAATCATTGCGTAATTCCAGATCACCTCTAATAGCTTACTTCTTCATGGTTCTGACTTTCTCAGCTGCTTTATCCCTACATGCTCTCTAAGATTTATTCTTTGTCAAAAGGGTACCAAGCTCATTTACTTCTACACACACACTTCTACTCACAAAATCCCCAGTGAATTTAATAACAAATTGCATATCTTACAGCATTTTGCCAACTCCTGTTTCTGCAACCATACTCTTTTACATTTTGGCAATAGCTGACTGAACATCATTTTTCTTGACGCAGGCAATATGATTTTACTCACAGGCAGGCTCCTCAGGCTTTCAGTTTCAGCTCCAAGTTCTTTTAATCAGGAATTTTCTTAGAATTTTTTATAGGAAAATATCTATCCAAGAAGAGTTCATTTTACTACACAAAATGTGCTGTATGCTTACTATACATAGTTTAATATTTGTTGAGCTGGGAGAAATGGTTCCTGCTCATTATTTTTTGTTTGTTTGTTTTTTCGGTACGCGGGCCTCTCACTGCTGTGGCCTCTCCCGTTGCGGAGCACAGGCTCCGGACGCGCAGGCTCAGCGGCCATGGCTCACGGGCCCAGCCGCTCCGCGGCATGTGGGATCTTCCCAGACCGGGGCACAAACCCATGTCCCCTGCATCGGCAGGTGGACTCTGAACCACTGCGCCGCCAGGGAAGCCCCCCTGCTCATTATTGATAATAATTAAATGTGGGAATAATAAACTTGATGTGCTTGGTTATGTGCTCCTTGCTCTTGAGTTCTGGTGGCCCATAGAGAATTTTTATCCTGCTCTCCTTACTCAGTACTCCATGAGTACCTACTGTGTGCCTGGTACTATTTCATACACTACAGAGAGAGCTTGTCAAGGGATATCCAGTTTTGGGAAGATAAGCTGCCTACTTCTGGGGTCCAAGTTTAGGAAATCCATTTTTATCAGACAAAAAGTTGATATTTTGACATCTGTCTGTCTTACTCCTTGTCTATTTTTATTTAGTTCAGAAATTGAGCGGGATATACTGATTTAATTTAGAGGGCAAACCCCAGCATTATTATTGTTGTTAATATTTGACAACATGTTGTCATTCATTTCTCAAGCTTAGTGACTTTTGACTCCAAGATACTTTTGTTTTTCATTTGGGATACGTTATAAACAGTCATTAGCTCAGAAAGAGCCAGTATATATTTCCATCTCTGCTTAATGAGTTTTTGCACAAATCCAAAGAGTGATGCTGCCTTCTTTCAATATAAAATGAAGGCCAGCTACACATCACTCTCAGCTGGCCTCAGCTGTAATATTTCCAGGTCACCTATGTCAAATTTTTATAAGTGGTTATTTTTAATAGAATTTTGAAATGTGAATTTATGCTAGCAGAAAACACTTTTTATTACACTCACACACCTTCACATGGGGCACAGGCACCTACACCACTGCCCTGCCAAATGTTGCTGATACTTAATTAAGGTGCCCCTTCGGATTTTCACCCATGATCTTCTATGTCAATTGGTATGATTCATTGTTTAGCATATTTTGGAGGGTTGATACAAGTTTACTTATGATGGAAACATTAATGTAACAGCCTAAGATGAAATAGAGAAAATAACTTTGTATAGAATGGCAATTATGGCAACAAAAAGGAAAGTGAGGCTGAATGCGAAAGCCATGTGTCAGCTGCTCCGGATCTGGGTTTTACTCTGATTATAGGAGGGCTGCAGCCCCTCAGAGTGAGCAGAGGGAACTAGCCAGAGTCAGGCAGCAGGTCAGGGTCCCAGCTAAATAAGCTGAGCTACAAGGCATTGTACCCATCCTTGTGGAGTAGTGTTATGCTGACCATAATTCACAGAATCAGAAGTTGAGTCACACGATGAGTTAATCTGGTCCAGAGATTAGTTTAGGCATATACGATACAGGGCTCAGAGCTATATTTTAGGCACAAATAGTAGTGGGTTCATTGCCATAATTTCCAACTCTACTGGCTGGTAGCTGTAAGCCTGCTGATACAGTCACCTGCCTCGACAGAGTTGTCCTCAGTGTCCTCAAACTGAAAATTTTGCATTAGGGCTTATATCTAAGAAGGGAAACAGACTTTAGTATTTTATAAGGACTGGATGACAGTGTCCTTACAAAAATCATGAATTATTGAGAAACTATTTGTAATTTAATTAAATAACACTTTTATACTATCAGCTACATTTAATTCAATAGACAAAGTAATTATGTGTAATAAAACTGCAACAATGTAGGAAAGGGTGGAAATGAAAGAACTTCTAAACTTAAAAGCAATGGAAGCAAATCACAATTATAAAAATGGCTTTATAAAGATTTAAGAGTAATCATTCCTCAAAGCATCATAAAATTAAAAGGTAAGTGATGTCTGCATAAAACAACATTCTGACAAATAATACACACAGGATTAGTATTAATAACCTGTACTAAAATCTTAGCGGGGACTTCTCTGGTGGTACAGTGGTTAAGAATCCGCCTTCCAGTGAAGGGGAGACAGGTTCAAGACCCGGTCCGGGAAGATCCCACATGCTGCGGAGCAACTAAGCCCGTGCACCACAACTACTGAGCACACATGCCACAACTATTGAAGCCAGCGTGCCTAGAGCCCGCGCTCCACAACAAGAGAAGCCACCACAATGAGAAGGCCACGCACCATAACAAAGAGTAGCCCCCACTCACCGCAACTAGAGAAAGCCCACGCGCAGCAACGGAGACCCAACGCAGCCAGGAAGGAAGGAAGGAAGGAAGGAAGGAAGGAAGGAAGGAAGGAAGGAAGGAAGGAAGGAAGGAAGGATTCAAAGCAAAAAAAAAATCAACAAACATTCTAAAAACACGTAAATAAATAAAATCTTAGGGATGATAGTTAAGGGAATGATTAGACGATTCACAGAACAAAATTATATGGTTCAAAAAGTGAAAATTTCAGGGCTTCCCTGGTGGCGCAGTGGTTGAGAGTCTGCCTGCCGATGCAGGGGACACGGGTTCGTTCCCCGATCCAGAAAGATCCCTCATGACGCGGAGCGGCTGGCCCATGAGCCATGGCCGCTGAGCCTGCGCGTCCGGAGCCTGTGCTAAGTGAAAATTTCACGTTTATCAGTGATTAATGACAAGGCATTAAAATGAAAAAAATACAAGTATTTTTCTACTAAAGTGGCAACATTTTATGAAGTTTGCACTTCCATATGGGTGGGTGAGGGAATGGTTTTGACTCGCTGAACTGCAATTAACCAGTCACTAACCAGAGTGTTAATAAATTCATTAACTTGTTCTCACTCTTTTCTGAATGTCTCATAGGAATTTCAAGCATACAAAACCTAAGATTGACCTCATTTTCCCCTACTATACGTACACATTTAAAAATATTCTTGGGACTTCCTTGGTGGTCCAGCGGTTCAGACTCCACACTTCCAATGCAGGGTGCACTTCGGTCCCTGATTGGGGAACTGAGATCCTACATGCCGTGCAGCATGGCCCCCAAATAAAAAATATTACAAGAAAAAAATATTCTTTATATCAATAAATGTCAGTGTAAATCTTCTAGTTATCAGGCTGCCTAATCCAGAGGCAAATCCTGTATCTCATATCTGTTATGACAACATTTTTCTTCCCATGTGTCACCACCCTAGTCCAGGCAATATCATTGAGCACCATCACCTGGGCACCTATGCTAACCATTTCACTGGTTCCCTTTTTCCACTGAACTCTTCTTACTATTTCCCACCAGCAACAGAGCAATCCTTTCAAAATTCAAGCCCAATCATATGATTTCTGTATTCAAACTCTGTAGGTGGCTTTATATCATAATTAGCATGAAATGCCAAGTCTTACCTTAACCTATAAGGCTTTACATGATCCAGTCCTGATTTTCTTGTGGACTCTATTTATCTATGTATTTCTTATTCCATTGTTCATTACAATCTGGCCCCAGTGGTCTTATCACAAACCGTTAAGCATGACTTTAGGGCAATTTGTATTTTTCTTCTCTCAGTCTGGAGCATTTTTCACCTATACATACTTGTCCTTGTTCACACAATATATTCAGATCCCAGATTGAAAATAACCTCCTCAGAGAGGCATGTCTGTCCCGTTGTATCCACTTACTCTACTTTAATATTTTTCTTAGAACTCACAACAATCTTACATTATAATATATATGCCAGTTTATTTCTTTACTGTCTCTTTCACTAGACTCTAAGATCAATGAAGGCAGGTATTTTCTATCCTTTTCTAGATAATAAATATTGTGAGTAAATGGATTAGTTAATAGGAAAATATTACAATTAACCTAAATAAGCAACAATAAAAATTATTAAATTGAATGGACTATTACAAATTATATTTTCAAAAATAATTACTAATATCAATGAACAATTATTTAATATTAACTGAAGGATCAGGGTGTAATATGTTTATAACGGTTGATTCAATTTAGCAAACATTCTTAT
This sequence comes from Stenella coeruleoalba, assembly GCF_951394435.1. Classification (NCBI taxonomy): domain Eukaryota; kingdom Metazoa; phylum Chordata; class Mammalia; order Artiodactyla; family Delphinidae; genus Stenella; species Stenella coeruleoalba. The sequence continues at coordinate 18,922,605 of NC_137147.1, read as the reverse complement.
ACCAACACACAAAACTTTAAATTACAGTGACTGTTTCTGAGGTATAATATTATGAGTGACCTTCATTTCTTTTGCATAAACTTCCTTATCTTACAAAATATCTGTTATTCTTTAAGTAAAAAATAATTCTCAGTCAAAGGTCCAAAACCAAGTTTAGTCCTTGCCATCTGTAAAATTAGTCAAGGTTAGGCAAGATTGATGCAAAAATGACCATTCAGTCAAATACCTCATTGGATCATTGTGCCAGACATCTTCCTTTGCTCTCCCATGTCTACTCTTCTTTCTTCACTTTGCTCTCTGCCTCGGAAGGCTGATGTGTAGAGACCATGGGTAGTCTCCATGCCATCTTGGTTCTTAGTTTCGGTTAACCAGGAATCCCACCAAGACACTGAGGGTCACAGGAGAGTTATGTATCCCCTAAGTTCCTTCCCTGTCTACTCCTTGCTGCCTCTGTCAGAAGCTTCTCTAGAGGAAGCTGAACCTACTCATCTTTGCCTGGGTTCCAATAGCTGCTCATCTCCTAGTCATTTTCAGGTAGTAAGAGCTCAGCTATTACTAAGTTCTCCTACTGCTCCATCCCTGTGGTCCTCTTACATCAAATCTTGGTAAATGGAACATTTTCAAATTATTGAGTTCCATTTATTCTATTTGTTTCCCACGGGGACCCTGAGTGACACTGCTCTGGTGCCCAGCCTCACATTCCCTCAGCCCATACTTTCACTCCAGGCATTGCTGAGGCAAACTAAGGTAACCTCACATCACTTCACCTCAATTGCACCATGTTTTCTTGTTTCAGCACCTGGGCTCTGGGCTTCCCTGCATGGCGTGTCTTTAGGAATCTGCTCAACTATTCTGATGCATGAACAATTTGGAATTAAGAAGGAGTTAATAAGCCATGACATAACTTTTGACCTATAAGGGACAAGAACTGATGAAAAATTCTTCCTTATCCTTTCTTTTTTTTAAATTAATTTTTATTGGAGTAGAGTTGTTTTACAATGTTGTGCTAGTTTCTACTGTACAGCAAAGTGAATCAGCTATACGTATACATATATCCCCTCTTTTTATGGATTTCCTTCCCATTTAGGTCACCACAGAGCTTTGAGTAGAGTTCCCTGAGCTATAGAGTAGGTTCTCATTAGTTATCTATTTTATACATAGTATCAATAGTTTATATATGTCAATCCCAATCTCCCAATTCATCCCACATCCCCTCCCTTTCCCCCTTGGTATCAATATGTTTGTTCTCTATGTGTGTCTCTATTTCTGCTTTGCAAATAGGATTATCTATACCATTTTCCTAGATGTGTTAATATATAATATATGTGTTAATATACAATATATGTTTTTCTCTTTCTGACTTACTTCATTCTGTATGAGTCTCTAGGTCCATCCGCATCTCTACAAATGACCCAGTTTTGTTCCTTTTTATGGCTGAGTAATATTCCATTGTATATATGTACCACATGTTCTTTATCCATTCCTCTGTTGATGGACATTTAGGTTGCTTCCATGACCTGGCTATTGTAAATAGTACTGCAATGAACACTAGGGTACATGTGTCTTTTTGAATTATGGTTTTCTCAGAGTATATGCTCAGTAGTGGGATTGCTGGGTCATATTGCATTGGCTATTCTAAGGCACATAATTCAGTGTCCCAGCAGCATTAAACCTTGGTTGTCCATGGCAGTGAACCAGCTCAGTAATGCATTTTTAGATTGGTGTCTCTCTGTGCTTGTTTCATTCTTCCTGATCCCTAAACCCTGTATCTTGAAAGGATCCCAAAATAAACTACCTCTTGCAAACACCTGCTTTCTTAAGGAGATTCTGAGCTGAGAGATATTGTGACAGATACAGTAATCTATACTATATATATAATGTATACATACACACACATGCACATACATATATAATTTTCACTTAATACCAAAATGTTTGCTGCATACAATCATTAAAGAAATTATAATTGAGAATTTTCCAATGTGCTGCTGTTCATTTACTGGAGTAATTTCTAACGTGTCCCCCATCCTCGACCCTGCCCCCCCACTCCAACCTCCATCCCTACCATCTTCACATGAATGGGAACAAATCTACCTTGGTGCACATTGGGTAATCCATCAGTACAATTTTCCAGTATGCTTCCTGACAAGTCTCAAAAAGGTTCATAATAGCATTTCCCTGAGGGCAGCCACAATATTAGTCCGAGGTAATGAAACCTTTTAGTAAAAGGGAAATAGGAAAAAAAACCTTCATGTTCTCTGTACATTTTCAAAATTGAGTAAATTTAAACTTCAGAGTCTAGAATTATAGAATAAATTCCTAGCTTAATTTCCATAGCAAAGCCATAGGCAAACAGGTGCTGGAAAGAATTCTAATCCCTCCGTTTCATAACCTGGTCTCCAGGAGCCCTGGCCTGTTAGTGAGTATCGTCTGCAGTGAGGCTGTGCAGGCGGCTTCGTCCGCAGAGCAGCTGGGGGTTTCCTCTGACTTCCTGAAGTCAGCCTGACTTCAGAACACAGGAGTTTGAAGCTTTTCTTCCTGGAGAAACGACTGAGCAAGCGCACCAGCCTAAACCTCACAGTCCCAATTAGAGGAGTACAAGCTCTGTGAACATATTCAAGTGTAAATTCTCAGAAAGATGAAACAGTGGGTAACATATCAGCATGAAAAACATTTTTGCATTGAACATCTGTAATTTTTATTTTTCTCTCTTTATAAGTTAGTTTCCATGGATTTGGTTTTACAGATAGGAAGTGGAGAAGTAGAAGTATTGGAACAGCAAGGGGAATCTATTCTCAGGCCATTTCCGAGCAAGCAGTGAAATGGGAGCTCCCAGAGAGGAGACAAGAAAGCCTGCTCTCTTGAGAGATTTTCAAAGAAGCTTTGCATCTGAAAGAGGTCTGAATTTGCAGAAGATGTCCATTAATAGTGCTGCTTTGGTACACTAATGTAAACCTCAGATCCCTTGAGGTTTGCCCTTCTCTCTTCAAAATGGTATCTTGTACTACACATGAGTATAAACACTGAAGGTCATATTCTCCCTCCCTTTTCAATTCTGATTTACATTTACAGGAAACTTAAGTAGAAAACCATGATCTGGGAAAGGCTGCTCATTTGCAAAGAGGCATTATTTTCCAGGCCTGTGGGCTGAATCATGCAGTTCAAAGTCGCAGGTGCCAACCTCCCTGACACACCATCCCTGCTCACACCACACACAGAACTTCAACCTAGAGCCATTTTATGGATCTATCTGACTTTCTAAAAGAAGTTGATTGAGCGGTGCACTCATGGACCAGATGTGAGACCTGTGTATGAGACCCTGAAGGTCACCAGGACAACAGTCACATCTGTCCACAAGGTAGCTCAAAAACTATCTACGTGGTATCCTCCTTGGTCACAGATTTTATGTGCTGGCTTGGGAAGTCTGTTTCAACTGGCAAAGCACTTAATCTAACTCATCCTTCCTCACATTTGTTTACTTTTTTAAAATCTCTCTGACCACAAAATTCCCTAAGATATAAAATATAGCCTGAATTCCGGGTTCTACTTGATAGTCCATTTTATCCATTTATTTTTCTCAGTGTGCACTGGTTATATTATCCCCCTGTCCAAGTAGGGGATTTTTATGCACTAAGAACACGGGCATTTAAAATACAACATAAGAGACACATTTATCATCATAAATTCTCCTTTGAAATTCCTGTTACTTCTTGTTAAAATATTACTGTACAATTGATATGTTGTTTTTTCCATTTCCAGATTGTCTTGTAGTCAACAACTTAGCACTACCAGTTATAAATGTTATTGAAAAGTTGCAGAAGAATAGTTATTAGAGTCTCCAGTTTTTCATCAGTTGTAACTTTATGAATAAAGTATGCTGTTGTTTTCTCCTGGCAAAAATGTTTTTCTGATCCAAAGTCATTTGGAGTAGGGAAATGGGAACATGTCAACAGAGATAAATGAATGTGTTCAATTGTTTAGTTCCCAAATTAAGGAAACAGACATTTTCCCCACTTTTAAAACACAAACCTCATTGCTCATTATGTCTATGATGTTGAGTAGAATTATTTTCCTCAATTAGAGAATAATATAGAACAACAGTTTTGATGCCTCAATATTTTATGGAGGAAAGTTTAATATTTGGAAGTAGCATAAGATGGGGATTGTATAGTTTTGGTTTTTATTGTTTTTCCTTTTTAAACCTATAGCTGCAATTTATAGGTTGAGGTGTCTAAACCGTAATCTGTTCCGTTGTTAGCATGCTTCATTACTTCACAGCTCTGTTATTTAGGCCATAACAATAAACAAACTAAGATCACACATGTTATAGTATATGCCTTAATCAAGCTGACTAGCTATATTGGAAATTAGTTAATTTTCTTTCCAATATACATCCTTTTGTTTCCTAAGCAGTGCACCAGTTTCTGTCCAACATCTACCCACAACTCCCCACCCCATTCTCAAACTCACTTTGGTGATACTATGGCTATTTCCTTATCCAAGCCTGGAGAATGTAATTTAAGTTAGAGTGGTCTAGTCCTCTGGCCACAGGGGCTGGTTCAAGGACCTGAGACAAGCAGAGAAGGTCAATAAGACCCATTCAGGGACCTTTCTTTGAGTCACATAGTGGCAGTCAAGTCCTTTTCACTACACATGGTTTTGTATTCATATGAGCCTGAAGGTTCCAGGAACATGAGGTTGAATCTGAAAACAAAGCCCACATTTTTTAAAAAATGTAGGTAAAATACAAACCCCTTATTACAAGTGGAAGAACAACTCAAATGGATGAGATGGAGGAGGGGTGGGAGGGAGGGAGGTCCAAGAGGGAGGGGATATATGTATATATATGGCTGGATCATTTCGTAGTACAGTGGAAACTAACACAACATTGTAAAGCAACTATACCCCCATTTAAAAAAAAAAAGACTCCACAGCATCTCTTTCACATTTTAACTTTAAATTATAGGTATATATTATCTTTTGGGAAAACACAGAAGCAATTCCATGGAATTAGAACAAATTCTAACTTATCTACACCACTCTAGTGATGCCTATAGGAGTTCTAAGACAAATCTGCAGATTTCCTATTGAGAGAAAATTTTAGCTAAATAGCCTTACCTAATCTTTCAGTACTATTTTGCTTTATGTTGTATAAATATTATATATATTATATTTATATATAACATAATATATATAATGTAATATGTACATATATATATATATAAAATACACACACAGTGTACACAATTAAATCTCCTCTTCTTAGGTTTCTATTAGTAACAGATCTGCTGTGCTCCAGTTGTAAGAAAATCCTCTAAATTCTCCAATTAAAATGAAAACTAAAATAAAGCTAAGTGTTCTGGAACAGGATCAAGGGATGCACCAAAGCTTTCAAAGACCATTAAGTTGAATTGAATTATATAAATAATATTTTCCCAAAAAATCAATATGCTTTTTTCTAATATGCATTTTAATACTCATTCAAATGTCTACCATATCATAAAAGTTGGCCAATAAGAATAAGCAAGCCCTGCATGAAGTAGATTAGTAAATTTTTCTCCACAGTGTGATTTTCTGAGTGACAAATGATCACTCCATTCCAAACCAAATTTCCTTTGGACTTTTTAGCATTCTGCAATTTAAGGTATGGGAGGCTACAGATTAAATGCAGCTACCGTTGAAAGGATACTGTACTGACTATCACAAAATCACTAATGAGTAGCATGTATTTAGAATCATTTCGTTTGCTTGTATTTTTGTTAGAACAGTTAAAAAGGCAATGATGTTATGCACATTAGGAGAGATATATTTTTATTAGAGAAGAGAAGATCAAGGTGTAGAAGCTGAAGAATTGTGAAGCACTTTCCCAACTGGCCTGCTTGGCTAATAAATTTCACAAGGATATTGAACAAGCAGTGAACAGCATGAGCATTGCGGGCAGAGGTAGGATGCAAGCATGTTTAGGAGAGAAAAAAGCACTGAAAAGAAACTTAGTGTGCTTTTATATATCTCTCATGGTTGAAGTCCTTGAAAACTTATTTATAAGAATGTGACACCAGCTTAAAGAAACCAGCTTTTTCACCTTATAAAGCACTTTCTAAAGTATAATGTGATCTACCACATCCTATGACCCGAATCCCCAGAGGCTAAAACTTAGGCTTTTGCAGTAAGAGAATTCATTTCACAATTGAAAGAATTAGAACACAGAGACTGAAGATTAAAGGCTCAATCATGACTATACGGAACACCAAAACCTGAGTCAGGATTCTGACTTAAGGGCCTATACTTTTCCTTGTCATACAAGGCCCTGGAAGATGATGGAGCCACAAGATGAAAGGAATCTGGGTCCTGAATCACCACTTAGAGAATAAATGATTGACCTGAATCATTCTAGTGGATTGTCATTTGAGTAAGGGAAAAAAAAAAACAAACTTCTGTTGCTTTTGAGCCACAACAGTATAGCTTACTATAACTAATCTATAGGAAAATAAGTATTTATTGCTAAAATTTTCCTTGAGTTTCCAAGAAACTTACAGCAATCTTTCAAGATTTAGCTCAGAAGACAACATCCCATAATCCTCCAGAGTTAATTACATCTTTCTTTACACTCAGTGTTTTCTATATGCCTCTATCATGCATAACTGGTAAACAAATAATTACCATATAGTTTCACAACTACTGACTAGATCCTGAGCTCCTCAAGAGGTAAGACATTTCCTCATTCAAATACATCTTTTCCTGTATCTCTACTGATGTGCAAAAAATGATTTTTAAAAGAATGGATGGTTATATAACTCATAAAATATGATTCATTGCACAAAGTTTGGGTAACTTATTTTCTTATTTAGAACACTTTCTCTTTTTTTATTCTTTTTTTTTTTTTTTTTTTGCGGTATGCGGGCCTCTCACTGTTGTGGCCTCTCCCGTTGCGGAGCACAGGCTCCGGACGCGCAGGCTCAGCGGCCATGGCTCACGGGCCCAGCCGCTCCGCGGCATGTGGGATCTTCCCAGACCGGGGCACGAACCCGTGTCCCCTGCATCAGCAGGCGGACTCTCAACCACTGCGCCACCAGGGAAGCCCTAGAACACTTTCTCTTTAATAGTCAGTATTAAATTCCAAAGCTTTGATTCAATTTTCTTTCATGTAAATCTATAAGTTGACTGCAACCCAGACTGATACAAACAGAAGATGTAAGTACTTTTAATTCTTTATTTCCTTAAGAATGTTTTAGCTTTTGAAGTCACCTGGTATGTAAAAGTTTTAGTTTGTGTATGTATGTATTATTTTTGTAGTTGAGAATTAGAAGGAGGCATTTAATTCTCAATAAAATATTTGAGACATTGGCTGATGGATTTAAATTACAATCTACTTTCTAGTCATGCTCATATCCTTTTTGGGGAGGATGGAGGGAATAGAGTCTGTTTACTTCTGTTTACTACATTAGCATCTTAAAACCTCATTCCATCCAACTTATGTTCAAGCTGACACCAAGGCTCAGAATTAATCTCAGAGCTCTAAGAAAGAGCCCCTCAGAAGGTTATTCTTAACATTGTCATGAGAAGAGTACACATTTCAAGTAGAATCATTGAGTGAATGAGAAGCTTCTTTGCCTATAGATGAAGTTCTTACAGAGACATCTGCAATAAAAAAGACCAATCACAGACAGCCATTAAGACTCAGAGAGGTGGAGAATTCTCTTCCTGGGTAAAGGCCAATAAAGTTAAACTTTCTATTTATCCAGTTTATTAGATGATGATGATGGTGATGGTGATGGTGGTGGTGATGATCATTGGTGGTGGAGAAGAGAATGGTCAGTTTTAAGACCCCAGAATGATGTAACATTCTCTCATCCTTCATCTGACTTCCTTGTTTCAGAGCGCTTCTCCACCACCTCCATCATTAGCAGGTGGGACCTCTTCTAAATCATGACCAAAGGAAAGAAGCTGTAGTTTGAATTAATTTCAAAGGTGATATTTGTAAATGTAATATAGACTATTTGACCTGAAACTTCTGCAGTTGTGAGTGACCGCAGAACTACTCGTGGTGTCACATGGAGAATCAGATAGGTTAGGATTGCAGTGGATTCTCTTCCCTTGTTGAGACCCTAGCCTTCTGAATTTTAGCTGTGAGGTATTATGTAAAAATTGTTCCAAATCAGTTATAATTAACTAATGTGGCTGTGATTCACAGTCATACCTCTTGCCTTATTTTGTTCATGAAAAATTTCACTCTGCTTCCAATAATATTTCCAGAGCACATTTAACAAACTAGGCTTTATGTGGTCTATAGAAATATATTTTATTTCCGTGTTTTGTTTTAGTTTAGTTTAGTTTGCTTTCTGTACATGTGGGTATGTGTGTGCGTGCATGTATGTGTGCCCTTCCCCCTCACGTGTGGCACTTTTCTTCCCCTATTTAAGAGCATTTGTTCTGTCTGGCCACTGGATGGCGATTAAGTGTTTTCTCCCTGAGCAGGTAGATCATTAAGGAGCTGGTAGCCAGTGCAGATTGCTTTTGATTCATGGATGGGATTTCAAGAGACTTTATTAACAAGAAAATAGAGGAACATTTTACCTTGTCTTCATCAATTAAATGATTTATTAACAAAGCTTGCAACTATGCGTGATTACTAAAAAAGGCAATAAGGCAATAATTTACACAATATTTTGAGTTCAGACAGAAATGTTTACACTTTTGTTATGAAGTGTCCGGTTGCATCTATGAAGTAACATTGTAACTTTTCTCCTGAAAACCCCTACATTCAGTATTCCTCTTAGGATCTGCTCCCTTTCTGCCGAATCTCAACCTAAAGGAAACGTTTTGGGAAATACACTGAGAAATGTTCATAATCTCTCAGGACACTGTATTGTAATTGCTTAGTTAGGTGTAAAATCTATTAGTTTTGTTCCTCACTGAATCTTGAGTACTACACAGTCTGGTAGTTAGCAAACAGTAGTTGAGTGAACGGAAACAACAGATGTCTTCTCCTGTATCCTGGTTATCCTTACCCATCTGGGAGATAAGATAGAGCACAATTCCACAAAATGGGACTGCTCTGCCAATAAAGTGATCTAGGCATTTGAAGAGAGGAGAGGAGAAATGTATCCCATATTTTCTTTTCATAGCTAATTAACTGTTCTATATATTCTTCCCCTACTTGAAGAGTGAGTTTTCTATTAAGTGAAGAGTTGAACTGAGTTGCCCTAAGCTGAGTTTACAGAAAAGCTTGCTTCCTCCCTGTTCTAAACATCCTTAGCTGTACTACTAGTCTTTAGCCCATAAGACCAATACTCTGAAAACTTCAAACTTGCGTACCAAGACATGTATATGGATTTGAAAATCCTAATTTTAAAAAATTGTCCACACATTTGACTGAGATGATTTTTTCCATTTCTTAAAAACTCTGGACATTTACTTGAGACTATTATAGCTTATTTATCAATTGAAAAAAGTATCAATACACTCATTTTCCAGATACCATATGCTCATCTTTTTCTCTATAAACAAGCTATAAATTTTACCTGGATGACTGACCTTAACTGCAATGTAAGACAGCAAGGGGAGAAAAGCAACAGCAACAGGTAAGGTGTTGCTGGAAGCAGAACAAAGTGAGAGTATAAGAATACTTATAGCTCCTAGGAGGATTCTTTCAGTGAGCCATGGGAGCCACTAGACGGAACTAGGAAACATCCAATGTCATTTTGCCCAACAATATAAAGAGCATCCATGGAACACATTCAATTAAAATATGTCTCTTAAAAGCAAATACTTTTTTGTCCTGCTCCCAACATCAGCTTCCTCTGCTATGAATTCCTGGCCCCAAAGCCTATGCTGGTCTCCTGAGTGCAGACCATTTTTTTTATGAATTGAATTGTTCCTTTTTTTTTTTTCTTTTTTCTTCTGGCTGGCAGAATGAAAATGGTATCATTGCATGGTCATCTCTATTAATTTTTAGGGCTGTCTAAGACAAACTGCGAGGCTTACACAGCAGGAATTTATTTTCTTACAGTTATGGAGGCTAGAAGTCTGAGGTCAAGGCAAGGGCTGGGTTCATACTTTCTGAGAGCTGTGAGGGAAGGATGATCTGTCCTAGGCCCCTCTTGTTGGCTTGTAGATGGCCATCTTCTCCCTGTGTTTTCACATTATCTTTCCTTTATGTGTGCCTCTTTCTTTTCACATGGCCTCATTCTCTTTATAAGTTCACTGGTAATTGGATTAGGACCCATTCTAATAACATCATTTTAATTTTACTAATTAAGCTGCAATGGTTCTATTTCCAAATCACGTCATGTTTTGAGGTAGCGAGTGTTAGTACTTTCAACATACGAATTGAAGGCTAAGGGAGAGGAAGGTACTAGGGATTAAGACTTTCAACAAAGGAATTTTGGGGAGGTCATAATACAATCTATTTCCTCTATTTCATACTGCCTCTCCTTCCCTGTTTTTCTACTACTACAAGGTAACATTAGTTAAGATCTACTCAAGGAAGTAAATGTCTGAGGCATTGAACTCATCAGTTCTGGAAGCATACCATCTGGACTGCATCCTCGTGTTGTCCCTTCCTAGCTCTGTGTCCTGGGTTTGCTCATCTGTAAAATGGGGATAATAACATTATCATGTTAAGTGCTTAACTATTTTATAAATATTATACTTATACATATTTATTATAAAACATTATTGAAGAAGTAAATTGCCTTCCAAGTACAGGTAGTAGTCCATACACATAACAGTGCCCTTTATTATACTGTAGTGAGGCCCAATCAACTACTGAATGGTTTTGAAAATGAGATTGTCTCAGCTTAACTTCCAGTCCTAGATTCTTTTAATCCAAAACGGTCTCAATTCAGAGATGTATATATGACTATAAACCCAGTGGATTAACAGATAATTATTTTTCATCCATTTCAAATACAGTGTAAAATTTATTCAAAAGCACAAAGACAGCTTCTGTAAACAATTCTTAGATGTCTATTCACATATACTACAAAGATATCAATGACCAACTGAAGTGCACAAAGCACAAATCCAAGCCCTCAGGTTCTGACATCATTTGCTTTAAGACTACAAGCTCAAATGACACAGGGCTTTTAGTAAGTTCTCAAATTGGATCTTTAAATTAGATCTTTAAAATCTAGTCATATATTATGTTTACAGAAAGGCTCACCAATTCTGAATCTTTATAATTTTTGAATAACGTATCTTAATTTAATTTCTATAATTTCATATATCTGAATTCAAGTTTTATTTTCTTCATTGTGATAAACAAATTTTCTTGTGTGAATGTGAAAAATGTTTATTTTTAATTAAAAAAATTATTTTATATTGGAATATAGTTGATTTACAAAGTTGTATTATTTTCAGGTGTATAGCAAAGTAATTCAGTTATACATATACATAGATCTATTTTTTTCAGATTCTTTTCCCATTTAGGTTATCACAGAATATTGAGTAAAGTTCCCTGTGCTATACCTCCTGGGCATATATCTGGAGAAAACCATAAATTGAAAAGATACAAGCACCCCAATATTCATTGCAGTACTATTTACAATACCCAAGACATGGAAGCAACCTAAATGTCCATCAACAGATGAATGAATAAAGAAGATGTGGTACATATATTCAATGGAATATTCTTCTTTTTTTATTACCATAAAAAAAAGAATGAAATCATGTTATTTGTAGCAACAGGGATGGACCTAGAGATTATCATACTAAGTGAAGTAAGTCAGAGAAAGGCAAATATCATGATATCACTTATATGTGGAATCCAAAAAAATGATACAAATGAACTTATTTACAAAACAGAAACAGATGCACAGACTTAGAAAACAAACTTCTGGTTACCAAAGGGGAAAGGTAGGGGGGAAGGATAAATCAGGAGTTCGAGATTAACATATACACACTACTATACATAAAATAATCAACAAAGACCTACTGAATTCAAGTTTTCTTAAAGTAGGACTTAAATTTAAAATGCAGTAAGAAAGATCAATTGGATTCAAATAAACAAATATATGTTGAGGAACTACTATGTGCCAGGTGTTGAAGATGTAGATAGATGGATAGATATAAACATAGATATAGATAGATTGATTTTTCTGTCCATCCATCTATATTCATACATTTGGCATTGAACATTGGGAAAATGTGATGATCTTCCAATTATATAACAGGAGATTAGCACTGTGAGAAGAACAGTCTTTAAATATTGTCTTTATGCCTCTGATAACATGGGGCATAGAACCAAAAACTCCTGAGCAAGTTGAAAGCAGAGTGAAAAGATTTTAATAGAAAATAGAAGGTAATTCTAGCATCACTTTCCCCAAAACTTTGTATTATGTTGCTGTTTACTTTTTTTCCTAGTAAGATTGTACCTCAAGCTAAAATTATAATCATTAGTTCTTAAATAATAGCAAATAGTAGATTGAAAACACACATAGACTGTGATTTCCCTATCATTTTGTCTTTTGTTTTATTTATAGTTTTCACTTCCTAAGCTATGAAGGCATATTTATAATTAAGAATCTCAATCTTCAGAGTTTAATCAACACATTTGACATATTTTATGTCTGAATTGGTTTCTCTGTCTGACTTAGATTGTATGCCTTTAGGGTAGGCACTGTGTCTACGATGATTTATATAGTGTTGCCTACTTGGTGTTCAATAAATAATAAACAATAAAGAAAGATTGCCTAGCAAAGTTACAGCTCTCATGCTAACGACAAATTGGCTAAATGACTTAGAATTACTTTTCTTTTGTATTGGAAAGCAATGACTTAACATATCTTCTTTGAATGTAGTAATGTTCTCCATTTTAATATCTCAAATTAATCTATTTGTGTGTACTCTCTCTTGCTCTCATTTGAAGCTTTAAATATAGCTTTACACTCATTTTTCAAATGTTATTATTTTATTGAACATGCACTTTTGAGTAAGATTTAATAAGAACATCAGTGAATTGGCAAATGACATACTCTAGTTCATCTGCTGAGTGCAGTATATGCAACAACATTTGGAGTGATTCCAAATTAAACTTATGTAATGAAGGTGAAAATAATTCATTTATATTTAACCTTTATTTCTGGCTTTCATACACCACTGCCTTTCAGATCATGAACGGTTCATCTTTTGCATTGTTCTCAGTGTTCAATTCTTTGGCATTTTAGACATCAAGGGTCCCTCCCAGATGTCAAATTGGAGAAGAACATCCTTATGTTTCTTGCTTCATTGTGACATCTGTCTAGGCTCAAGTTTGGTGGGAGAAGAAAATCATGAAGCCGTCAAATGTCTTGTTCAATCCCACCTCAGGGGCTCTGACAATTGTTTTCTGCATGGAGCCCTCTTTCCATTTCTTCCCCTTATATCACTTTCTTATCTTCTCTGGGAAGTTATTACTCATCATTAACTTTTCAGAAGAAATGATTCTTCTTCAGAAGAGTCCTCTTCCCTATCTCTACCTTGCATTTGATTAAGTTGGTACTTATATCAATACCCTTAGTTCCTGGACTTCCCCAACATTATATTCATTAGATTTGTCATTACTTATTTGACATGCATATTTTTGACCAGATAATAAATTCCAGAAACGGATGAACTTCCTGAATTAATCACTGATGTATCCAGAACACCAATCTTAGTGCCTGGCACATAGGGACCATTCAACAGAAATGTGCCTAATGATTGAAAAAAACATAGTTTGGCCTTTCAAGACCACTTCACAAGAAAATTGCACACTTTTGTGGCAAAGTAGTTAAGGCTTCCTTTTGAATTTGGCTTGTAAATCATGGAAAGCATGTTACTCTCACAAATAGCTTTGAGACAATTAGTATTTGATACAAATCATGTGCCTCCCTTGAACAAAGCTAATATCCTAATGCAAAGTGTCATATACATTTTCCTACAGGCTGAATATTTTTACATTTATAACCTGCTATTAGTTGATCTGGTAAAGATAACTTTGATTTTTCCATAAAAATGATATGAGGTTATAATATATTCACATCCTCTCCAGGAAATATAAGTTCATTAACTATCTCCATTTAAACTTAGCACAGTCTGAGAGCAATCCATCACAACAGTTTATTTTTGTTCTTTTAGGAGACCCCTAGAATAGGCTGTGCAGGATGAGAGCAAAGAATGTGAGGATAAGAGGAAATGGCTACAGAAGTTTAGGGAGAGAGAGTAGAACCTAAAGTCAGGAGCTGGTGAAACTCAAGAGGAAAGAGCTATTTTATCTGAAGAAAGAATCCGAGCTACAGTATTGAAACACACAGGCTCATGTTCACTAATCCATCAGAAAACAGACTCACTACCAAGAGGGACCCAGAATGCCAATGCAATGAAAACACATATGTGTAACTGGCAGAATTATGTATAAATTGCGGTATGCTTTTGTTTGTTTGCTTGTTTGTTTTTTTGTGGTGAATCAATAAATTTCTATGTTACCAGGCCACAGGAAGTTCCTAAATGGTTCTAAATATGTATATATTTTATGAGGGAAAGAAGAAAGTTGCAATACTAATTAATATTCCAGGACAAAACTCGATCAAGATTCTTTCACTTCCCATCTAATTCTAAACATTTTCAGGAATTTAATCTCATTTGTTTATTTAAAATTATTTTCTGGGACCCAAAATTTAATATGACAGATCAAGTAAGCACATTATCCCAGACGATATGAGAAATTGTCTTTCTATACATATTGAAAAATCCTATATCTACCTGTAAGAAATCTAATTTACTTACCTTAAAAGAAAATTAAATTATTGCAGGGCTTTCTGTAATTTGAAGCACCTGTTTAAAAAAATGTTAAACACAGCTTTAACAGGAAAAAGTTTTCACTAATGTGAGCATATGAATAATCTAAAAATTTAAGCTACTTGAAAATAATGCATGTCTTACACTTAGCCTGATTTTAGCCCACCAAACAATTATTTTAGAAGAAGAATTTATGTTTGATTTATGGACCATCATGATTCAGTAATTAAATCAAATTTGAAAGTATTAAAAAATGGAAAACAACTGGCTGGTCCGAGTATTAGCATGATTTCTCTTTTATTTCCCCATCCTAAAGTGTTAATCTTGATTGAAATCAGTGAAGGACTTTCTCCCATTCCTCTCTTCATTTTATTCACCTACTCACAAATTTCATCTGACAATATTTCCACTAAACTGGTGTAGGGTTAACCCTTTTAGATATATATTTGAATGGGAATACTAACTTAGTCATTCATTTTGCTTTCATAATCATTGATTATTCTGAGAAAAACTCAAGGAGTAAGATCTTTAATTATCTTTAGACAGTCCCTGCTTTGTTGATTTTATATCATTAAGTGTGAAACATTTATGATAACAGTTCTAATGTATGTGTTTTGAGGACTTTATGAATATAGAGTATTTGAGGTTCTAACAGGTGTGCATACACATTTTCAAAATATGAAATGTAGCCTTGAATTTAACTTTATTGTGCATTCTTAGTCTTTGTACCATTTCATATCACTTTACAATATTTAATATTGTATGTTTGCAAAATAAAGTTACTTCTGAATAACCCTATAATTCCAGTTTCAAAATAAGATGCAGTTGGAAGAAAATCTAAACCTTATACTAATTACTTTGAGCTATAGTAGTAGTTTAGATTTTCCCAGGAAAATAGTTATACTTCTGAGGAGTAACAGCTTCCAGAAACCTGAATTGCAAGGCTAACCAAGCATAAAGCCTTTTATTTTTGATTTTCTGTACACTTCAGAAATGGAACCAGTTGCTTTATAGCAAAGTCCTTTTTTTCAACAAATCAATTCTGAAGGATATTGAGACACTCAAATGTTATAGAGGGAATCTATGAAGGATGTTTGAACTCAGGAACACCAAAATTCTTAGTGTGAAACCCATTATTCTGCCATGATTAAAACAGTTCATCACCAATTAGAGGAGCGTGTTCTTAGGTGATCAATGGAGGTTAAAGAGTTTTGTTTCTCCCTTCTAGAATTGGCTTCCTAATTAGTAAAAGTGAATTTTAAAATGGCCTTCTGAGGAACAGCTCTGTTATCTATTGTTTATGGAATAGCCTTGCAGACATCCTTGTTTTTTGGCATTGAAATAGAAATGAGAGTGATTTGCATAAATGGAATATTAGTTGCTCTGTTTGATTATTTTTCTCTATTTCCCCTTTTCTGCATATTGTTTATTTCTATTATTTTAATGATAAGTAACTTTTAGGAGGAAAGCAGCTGTCTGCTATTTTTTGACCTCACAGAACAGGCTAAAAATATGTTCATATTAAGATAGTATTAGACTTGACTTTGCTTTAAATTAACCACAATATGTTCTTTGAAGAAGAGTCATATTCAGCCCCCGCCAAAGTTTAAGATATACAAATAATATACAGCATTAACATATAAAGAGTTACATCTTCATTTGTAAATTGACTTCACTGAGTAGTTTTTAATAGCAAAATATGATTTTTGAGGGACTTAGTGCCATAAACTATCTTAAAATCTAGACGTTTTAACTAGTATTAGTTTAAAATTTCAAATGGATATTTCATTCAGACAATGCTTCTTAAATATAATGAATATATTTTCTTTAAAATAAAAAAAAAATCCCTATCTAAATTTCACTACTATACTGTACATTTTTTTCTCATAGCAATTGTTATGAGTTGAATTGTTTACCTCAAAATTCATATGTTGAAGTTTTAAACCCCTTTACCTGAAAATGTGACCTTATTTGGAGACAGGGTCTCTCTGGAGATAATTAACTTGAAGTAAGATCATTAGGTTGGATCCCAATCCTATATGACTGGTGTCTTTATAAAAAGGTGAATTAAGACACAGAGAGATACACATAGAGGAGAGACAATGTGAAAACACACGAGAAGATAGCCATTTAATAGCCAAAGAGAGATGCCTGGAACAGACCCTTCCCTCAAGGCCTTAAGAAGAAACCAACCCTGCTAACACCTTGATGTCAGATTTCCAGCCTCTAGGACTGTGTGTAAATAATGTTCTGTTGTTTAAGCCTCCCAGCTTGTGGTACTTCATTACAGCAGCCTTAGCAAACTAATAAAGAAACATATTTACTGCCATGTTTTCTATTTTCAATCAAAATGTTTTAGAACTGTCTCTTTTTTATTTCTTTCTTTCTTTTTTTTTTTTTTTTTTTGTGGTACACGGGCCTCTCACTGTTGTGGCCTCTCCCGTTGCGGAGCACAGGCTCCAGATGCACAGACTTAGCGGGGCCATGGCTCACAGGCCCATCTGCTCTGCGGCATGTTGGATCTTCCCGGACCGGGGCACGAAACCGTGTCCCCTGCATCGGCAGGTGGATTCTCAACCACTGCACCACCAGGGAAGCCCCAGAGTGCTTTTTAGATGTGGAGTACTAGTACTAAGAGTAACGGGCTTAAATATGCAACACACCTATCCTCTAACTGTGAGATGCTAGGCAATTTGTTCAACTTCCCTGTGCCTCAATTTCATCATGAATAAAATGGAAATAATAGCAGTTCCTAACTCATGAGTGTGATTGTGAGGATTAAAATAGATAAAATATATAAAGTGCTGATATAAGTGTGTGGCCTCTAGTTAGCAATCTATAAATTTTAATGGTCATAAAGGTGACAATTTATCTATACAAATTATTACTGAAGTTATAGCCATTGTGAAACACAACCAGGGATCTACAGTATTTCTGAAAATTAAGACTTACAAGTCTACTATTGTTACATCCCATGGCATAGACCTTACCAATACTTGGCACCATGTTATGACTTCAACCAAAACTCCCTTAAGACTTTCTTCATTGAGCAATGTGTGTGAACCACGCATCATCCTGCAAGCTCTCAAGGAGAAAACATGCCTCAGTTAGCCATCCTGATGATGAGATACTGAGGTCTTGTTAGAGAGATAACACATGGACACACATGGCTCTAATACAAAGGAATAATTCCTACTACAAGAGAACTGTAGCTGAAGGTGAATCCCACACCCAGATTGCACAATTACTTCTTATCAGTGCCAGCATCCTCACTTCCCCACTCTTTTTTTTTTTGCGGTACACGGGCCTCTCACTTTTGTTGCCTCTCCCGTTGCGGAGCACAGGCTCTGGACACACAGGCTCTGCGGCCATGGCTCACAGGCCCAGCCACTCTGTGGCATGTGGGATCTTCCCGGACCAGGGCATGAACCCGTGTCCCCTGCATTGGCAGGCAGACTCTCAACCACTGAGTCACCCGGGAAGCCCCCTTACTTCCCCACTCTTATCTGTGCTTCTCAGAGAAATCTTCTCTAAATCATTTTACCCCATGCTTAGATCCTTTAGCAAGTGATCCTTTTCTGAATTAATATATGCATTCACCACATCTTTATTTACATCTTCATGTATGTCAGGTTTTGTCCTAGGCTCATCATTTAGCCATGTGGGATGAAAGGGCAAGGGAGGGGGCTGTACTTAGTATACTCCCCTTACGTACTTTTTGTATACTTTCTCTGTTTAATAACTCTGGAAATATTGGGACATAGAAAAGTGCTTCTGAGATGCCCCAAACAAATTCAGTCTCACTTGTTTACGTTTACAGAGAAGCTGTGCTGACTTTAGTCATTGCACTTAATCATCTTATATTATAGCTAATTCACAAAGAATCTGTCTACTCTGCCACATTCTCTAACATGCATATTCTTACAGGCATCATGTTTTCTTCTTTATATGCTCAGAATCTAGCACAGTGGCCAGCATCAATCGGGTGCAATGCAAATAAAAGATGAATTAATTATTCTAAAAGAGGGAAGGTGGGGAGTAGGTAAACAATCATGAAGAAGTCAGTATTCCTGCAGAGTGTTGCATAAGGGGAGTGCATAGACAAGAAAATATAGTGGGAGAAGAAAATTCCAGGCAGATGGAAAATCAGGAGCTAAAGCACACACGTGGGGAAAGGAATGTGTGCTGAAATTGCAAACAAGTCAATTTGGCTAGGGCCTTGTGTATATGAACATGAATAAGGTAGAATATAAAAAGGCAAATCCCATTTACATCATGGAGGCTCGTAAATGCAAGGCCAGGAAATTTCAACCTTAATTGCTACAGCTCTGAAAACAATACTCCATGATTCTCCATTTCCTCTGGCATAATCTTTTAACAGTTTGTAATTTGGAAAAGGCACAGGAGAGAATTTTGTTGTCCAGATATACTAACTCATATTACTCTATGTTTAATTCAACCTAGATATACTTTAATCCACTAATAGAATTATTTTCTTTGTTACTTTGATATATTTTGAACATAGCATTTAGTTGAATATATTAAATATCATATCTTAGGTTCTTTACTCTTGAATGGACAGTAAATTTACCTGCCGTGTCCTATAAAATGCTGATTAACTTTGATTCACTTATGCATATTAGGATCTCCTGGAAGATGTGAGACTTATGAAATATAAATACATAACAAGTAACAATGTAAGATCATGTCATTCATAAAATCAAGGATATTAATTATTTACCTAAATAGTCATCTACTTCTATATACAGCTTGAAATAAAATGGAATCAGAAAGCAAAGCTTGAGCTAAATCTACCTAGTGCCCAGACAATTTCGAAAAATGTAATACAGAAACCCAGTTTACAGTTTAATTAATGGTGGACAGTTGATTGAAAGATAAACCCCCAATGTGCTAGAAAGGAAAAAAAAATATCTGAAACAACAAAAATCTACATGATTCAGACAACTGAAAATACATATACTATGTATGCTTGTATAGACTAAATTTTTGAGTGCTATTGTAGGAAAATACTCATAATACCCTATCAATTTGTGTCAATATGGATGCATTTCAAAATCACAATATTTCATGAAGAAAAATTTGAAAATTATTCTTAAACTTGGATGTCATCTAAAGTGTCATCTAAATTTTAATATGTCCAAAACAAAATGTATATTATTTATTGATACAGATATATGTGCTAAAATTATACAGTTCTCCTTGGAAATGATCTACTCCAACCTCAAGATCATAAACTTCTATGAGAATGATGGGAGAAGTATTACACAGCTTTCTGGGGTTCTAGTTGTAGTGGTATATACTGTTCTTAAGACAAATATCTGTATTTGTTATTTAAAAACAATAAAATATTTGAAGCAAATGCAAGTCACTTGGAGAAGCACCTTTGCCAAGCCGAAACACTCACTCTTAGCACTATTGCCCCCTGGAATAGTAGGTTCCCAGTTGCCTTAAATGAAGAAATATCCCAAGAAGCTTTTTCCAGAGACAAACATTTCTAGATTACATGATGTTTTTGCCTCCAGAAGAAGCTAGGCACTTTTATATCAACAAGACAGGAAGATAGAAAGGAAAGAATAAAGACAAGAAAGTTAGTTCTGCTTCTGCAGACAATTCATAGTTTTTAATATGTTAGAAATTACCTCTGAGGGTTAGTCTTATATTTTAACATGATTGCCATCCTTTTCTATAATATCTAATATCTCTAAAATGAGTGCATATAACTTTTATACTCAAAAAAATTTAAAAATCATTTAAAAGTTTATAAGAAGATTAAATGTTAAAATAAGCAAAACAGATTTTTTAAAAATTTATCATTTTAAAAAATCATGGAACCTACAAATACTCTTAAAACAATAAGAAAACAAACAACCCCATTGAAAAATAGTGAAAAACCTTGAACAGATACCTCACCAAAGAGACACAGATGGCAAATAAGCAAAGCAAATGAGAAAAGATGCTTAACAGTATTTGTCATTAGGAAACTGCAAATTAAAACAACAGTGACATACTACTACATACCTATTATAATGGCCAAAATCCAAAACACTGACAACACCAAATGCCGGTGAGGTTATAGAAATCTCATTCACTGCTAATAGGAATGCAAAATAGTACAGGCACTCTGGAGGACACTTTGACAGATTCTTACAAAACTAAACCAGAAATCCAGAAATTACATACAATCCATACAATTGTATGAAATTCTTTATCATATAATCCAGAAATTACACTCATTGGTATTTACCCAAAGGAGTTGAAAACTACGTCCACACAAAAACCTCACATGAATATTTATAGCCACTTTATTCATAATTGACAAAACCTGGAGGCAACCAACATATCCTTCAGTAGGTGAATGGTTAAATAAACTGTGGTATTTCCAAACAATAGAATATTATTAAGCACTGAAAAGAATTAAGCTGTCAAGCCATGAAAAGAAATGGAAGAAACTTGCATATTACTAAGTGAAAAAAGCTAATCTGAAGGGGCTGAAAGTGATATGATTCCAAATATTTGACATTATGGAAAAGGCAAAACAATGGAGTCAGTAAAAATATCAGTGGTTTCCAGGGTAAAAAGAAAGGAAGGTATAAATAGGCAGAACACAGAGGATTTTTAGGGCAGTGAAACTATTCTGTAGGATACTATAATAATGGACACATGTCATTATACATTTGTTAAAGTTCATAGAATAGACAACAAGAGTGAACCTTAGTGGATTTTGAGTGATAATGATGTGTCAATGTAGGTTCATTGTTTATAATACATGTACCACTCTAGTGATGGATGTTGATATTGGGGGAGGTTGTCCATATGTGGGGGCAGATAGTACATGGAAAATCTTTGTATTTTATGCTCAATTTTTCTGTAACCCTAAAAATGTGCTAAAAATAAAGTTTATAAATAAAGTCTATAAATAAGTAAATAAATAAATAATTAAAAAATCATGGAGTCTATAAATATTACTACATTGTGAGATATTTTAAATTAGCTCAAATCAAAAATTAAAATGCTTATTCAATATTATATACGTTTTATTGGACTTGATTTCTATCATTTTGAAGCAGAAGCATATTCTCTAATCATTTGATTCAATTTCACAAATTTTAAAGAACTGTAATGCATAAACTGTGATATAATAGTAAACAGGACAGAGTCATTTCCCTGAACAAGCTCACAATATAGTAAGGAAAGCTAAAATGTATACAAATATATCACAATGTAATAGCGGTTATACAGTAAAAAATGCTTTACCCTGAATGAAGGCCACCTAAACGGGTCAGTGGGGGTGAATAAAGGCTTCAGATCAATTCAAAATATGAATGAGGCAATGTCAGAGAGTTCCCTCCTAACAGAACCTCTTACACATTGAAGATCTCTCACATTCCACAAGGTAGGCTGGGGAGTACTGAAGGCTCATATTTCCTTCTGTTTATTTTAATTTTTATTTATTTGTTTGTTTATGTATTGGTGGAAGGACATCTTAAACAAGAAAATATTTCTTTTTCTCATGTAAAATTCTAGGTAGCCAAGTTTGGTTTAGAGGATCCACAGTTTCTTCAGTGCCACAGTTTTCTTCTCTTTCCATTTCATCACCCTTTACATGCGGCTCCCATGTTCAGGATCAGCTCATGATTGCTAGAAGGTTTCTATAATTCCAGCCATCATATCCTCTTTCTGGGCAGAAAGAAAAAATATAGGACAACAGACTTGCATTCTTTTTATTTTTTTGTTTATTTCTGTCTTTTGTTTTATTGTTTGTTCATTTTGTTATGGAAGTATAGCTGAGTTACAATATTATTTTAGTTTCAGGTGTTCAGCACAGTGATTCTATATTTTAATAGGCTATGCTCTATTTAAAGTTATTATAAAATAATAGCTATATTTCCCTGTGCTGTACAATATATCCTTGTTGTTTATTTATTCTATACATAGTGGTTTGTGTCTCTTAATCCCTTACCCCTATCTCACCCCTATTTCCTTTCTTCTCCCCTCTGGTTACCTCTAGTTTGTTCTCTGTATCTGTGAGTCTATTTCTGCTTTGTTAAATACATTTGTTTTATTTTTTGGATTGCATGTATTCATGATAATATGAAGTATTTGTCTCCTCTGTCAGACTTATTTCACTTAGCATAATATTCTCTATGTCCATCCATGTTGCTGCAAATGCAGAATTTCATTCTTTTTATGGCTGAATAATATTCTATTGTATGTACCACATCTTCTTTATCTGTTCATCTGGTTTTGGTCACTTAGCTTATTTCCATAGCTTGGCTATTATAAATAATGCTGCTATGAACATTGGGGTGCATGTATCTTTTTGAATTATTATTTTAATTTTCTTCAGATATATAACCAGCAGTGAGATTGCTGGGTCATATGGCAGTTCTATTTTTAGTTTTTTGAGGAACCTCTATACAGTCTTCCATAGTGGCTACCTGAATTTATATTCCCACCAATGGTGTAGTAGGGTTCACTTTCTCCACATCTTCACCAGCATTTGTTATCTGTAGACTTTTTGATGATAGACATTTTGACAGGTTTAAGGTGATATCTCATTGTCATTTTGATTTGCACTTCTGTGATGATTAGCGATGTTGAGCATTTTTTCATTTACCTGTTGTCCATCTCTATGTCTTCTTTGGAAAAATGTCTATTCAGGTCTTCTGCCCATTTTTTGAATGGATTGTCTGTTTTTCTGATATTGAGTTGTATGAGCTGTTTATATAATTTAGATATTAACCCTTTATTGACCACATCACTTACAAATATTTTCTTCCATTCCCTGGGTTGTCTTTTCATTTTGTTGATGGTTTCTTTTGTTGTGCAAAACTTTTAACTTTAATTAGTCCCTATTTGTTTATTTTTTGCCTTTTTTTTCTTTTGCCACAGGAGACATATCCAAAAAAATATTGCAACAATTTATGTCAAAGACTGTTCTGCCTATGTTCTCTTCTAGTTTTATGGTTTCCAGTCTTATATTTATATATTTAAACAATTTTAAGTTTATTTTTGTATGGTGTGAGGAAATGTTCTAATCTCATTCTTTTACATGAAGCTGTCCAGTTTTCTCAGCACCACTTATTGAAGAGATTGTCTTTTTTCCATTATATATTCTTGCCTCCTTTGTTGTAGATTAATTGATCCTAAGTGTGTGGGTTTATTTTTGGCTATCTATTCTGTTTCATTGATCAATGTGTCTGTTTTTGTGCCAGTACCATCCTGTTTTGATTACTGTAACTTTGTAGTATATACTGAAGTCAGGGAGTGTGTTTCTTCCAGATTTTTTCTTTATTCTCAATGTTGTTTTGGCAATTAGGGGTCATTTTGGTTTCATATAAATTTTAAGCTTAGTTGTTCTAGTTCTGTAAGAAATGTCATGGGTATATTGATAGGAATTGGATTAAATCTGTAGATTGCTTTGGGGAGTATGGATATTTTCACAATATTAATTCTTCCAATCCAAGAACATGGGGAAACTTTCCATTTCTTTGTATTATTTTCAAATTCCTTTATCAATATTTTATAGCTTTCAGAGTATAGGTCTTTAACCTCCTTGGTTAAGTTTATTCCTAGGTACTTTATTCTTTTTGATGCAATTATAAGTGAAATTGTTCCCTTGATAGTTCTTTCTTATAGTTCATTATTACTGTGTAGAAAAGCAACAGATTTCTGTATATTAACCTTGTATCCTGCAACTTTACTGAATTCATTTATTAATTCTAATAGTTTTTTGGTGGAGACTTCAAAAATCTTTCTTTTAAGATACATTATTTATTGTAGCATATCATACATGTACAAAGAGTACACAAATCAAAATATACAACATCAATTAATATTCCAAAGTGACAGTATCTATATAATCCGCCCTTAGATCAAGAAATAGAACATCATCAGCACCCAGAAGACCCTCATTCCCTTTTGAATAACTACCTCTGAAAGGAAATCACTAAACTGATTTTTTAATTATAAATTTATTTTACCTGGCTTTAAAATTTAAACAAGTATTACAGTATATGCTCATTTGTGTCTCTTTTCTGCAACATTATGATAATGTGATTCAGTCATTCAGTCATGTTACTGAGGAGGGCATTTATTTTTGTAATGTTTTGTAATATTCCATTGCATGCAACAAAATTTTTATCATTTTACTGTACGTAATGTATTTGGGTAGTTTTCAATTTTAGTCTATGAACATTTTTGTCCATGTCTTGTAGTGAACCTGTACACTTATTTCTGCTTGATACATGCCCACAAGTGGAATTCCTGAGCCATAGGAATATGTCAGTTTTCTCAAGAAATTGTATCAATTTATTCTCCCATCTGCAATAGAGTTCCAGTTGTTTCACATCCTCAGCAGCACCTTGTATTACCTATTTTTCATTTTAGCTTTATGGTGGAGGTGTGATAGTATCACAGTATTATTTTAAATGATTTTTTAAATAATTTAAAAATTTAAATGATTATTTTCCTAATGATTAATAAAAAAATTCTTAATGATTAATAAAAATTGAGCCCTTATTTTATGTTTAATGGTTATTTTTACACTCTTTTGTAAAGTGATACTGTATGTTGCCTATTTTCTGTTAGACTTTTTGATTTTTCTTGTTGATTTTCTAGGTGCTTTAAAAAATATTTTGCATATGAATCTTCATCAGATATATGTGTTACAAATGTTTCTCCCACACTGTGGGTTACTTTTTCACCCTCTTAATAATATTACACCCTCAGAAAAATTACCAGTTTTCTAGAATAAACAATACACACTAAATAAAAATAAATATACTGAAAACAAGTTAATTATCATTGGACAATCTAATACTATTAATAAACAATTATATATTTTCTACAATTTAAGACAGAGCAAACATCTAAAGCATTTAAATGGGATAACTTAGGAGTCACAGGCTGGCTGAAAGTGGAAACAAAGTAATCAACACTTTTAGAGTCATGTGAGTTTCCATCCATTTTTCTTTATGTAATTGTTATACAAATCTGGAGAAGGTAACAATTAGGAGATGTGAGAATCTGATTAAAGTAATGCACTCTCTTTTTATAAAAATTATATGTATATGTACACACACACATTTTGGTATATGATTTTAGAGACTTTACCTCCTGAAACTTGAAGATGCCATGGGCACCAGAGTTAAGCCTGTGAATCTAGTACGTCTGAGTTCAAGCCATTTTCCTACCTCTAGAAAAAAATGTACCTTTGCAATCCTACACAGATGGTTTCTCCTTGATTATGATTTCTGTCCATCTGTGTTGTTTACTAGATAGTATGAAGCAAATTATCTCAAGCCTATGGCAAAACACACACTTATAAAACCATTTCACAGTGAATCAGTGAAAACGAATGTAATTCCAAGAAATCTGAAAAAAATGTTTTCCATTTTTTTATTCTTGTCATTTATTTTCTCTCGTTCACTGCTCATTCACATTCTAGCTCTCCCTACACAATTATTGAAAGAAGGGAGAAAATGTTTTTCCTAGATACTGTATTTTTGAATAACTATCCTCTTCAATTCCCTCCCTGTCTGTAAACTGTACATCCAAAGCTATGAAATATTCAACAAATACAATTTTGATACCCACCATCTAGAGACTTCTATTTTACAAAACAGATTGTTTACAACTGTGCTCCCCTTCTGCCTAATGGGTACCCTGGGGGGAATGTTGTTGGTCTTGTGATTGAACCACATATTTTCAACAAATAACAGTGTTGAAGCCAATGCAATCTGATAGTAGCAAGCATTATTCAGTGATCTCTGAATAGAAGAGGTTCATATTTCTCTTCACTTTGTGGTATGAAGGAAAAGGACACAGTGGATGTGTGAGCTGCAGCCACATATAAGCCAATGATTTCAAAAAGTAGTGGAGTGTTTCATGTTTTTGGAGTCAAATGGGAGTCCTAAACTGTCATGCTTAGCTGCAGTAGAAATGGATTTCTCTTTGGGGACCAAGAGGCACATTCATTTCCTTCCCACTTTGTTTGCTGATACAGCAACAATACCCTGGCAGGTGCTGCTTTGGACTGCCAGAGGGATGAAAGCAAACATAAACCACATTGCTCTATTGGGTTCTTAGACCAATAGCAAGAATTTATATTGTTCCATGAAGACCAAAATACTTCCTAGGAACCTGGGCAAACCAATACTGTACTGATAGTGCTAGCTAGTGTTCTGTATGAAAACAAAATTAGTGAATAGCAAGATGAGAAGAGGTGAGGAAGAAAACTTCTAATAAGGAACCAGAAGTGTCCTGAATACTTAGGTTAACAATTTTAACAATGACAATTTAACTATAGTAGGATAGATGTACATTCATCTCAATGCCATTTGTTAAACTTAGCATCTATTTATTGTGCACCTACCATGGGTCACACATTAGGAATACTGCACAAAACACAGTTTCTGACATCTAAAGCTTGGAGTTTATATTTGAAAAGGAAGAGTAAATAGTTTCCAAATGGTGTATTTGATGATAGGTTAGGCAAATGATGTTGTGAGACCAAAAAGAGGGGCACCTCTCTCAAGCTCAAGAAAGTTCATAGAAGTGACCCTGGAGAGGTGACTCCTAAGTCAAGTTCTAATGGATGATCAGGGAAAGGCCAGGTAAAGTGGTGGGGAGAAATGGGGTGGTGATGATGATGATTTAAGAGCTATTATTATGGTAGAGTTGAAAGCTATTATGACATGATTGGATGTAAGTGGGAAAAAGAAAAAAAAATGGTGAATCCAGTAATGACCTAGTTGTGAGATAAGGTCTAAAATTAAGGCCCCAAGAGGGGTCTTCAATGTCCTAACCACAAGCTCAACTCACAATGTGCTCTCATTGATAAGGAGCTATAGCCAAACAACCTTCTTTATCCTGGGGATCAAGCACAGTGCCTGCTTGTCTCTGAGTAAAAGGCCTCAATTCCCTACCAGCACACAGAATTATTCAAACAAGCCAATCATATATTCCCACAGGAATTAGGGTTCAACCTACCCTCTTTTTATGACAAAGCCTAGGTTCCACAGCCTCTGCTGATTCACTCATTTCCAAGGTGCATCCCCCTTGTGGCCCTGTGTGGCATGGTGTCCTCATCCCCCACACTGAATTTATGTGATTAGTAAACTGCTGTTGATCTTATCTGTCCAGTGTTGGTTATTGTGTCTTCAGTCATCCTAATAATCCTGAAACAGGCATTCCTCCTTCACTAATAGGGTGGAGAGGAGATAAATAAAACACTAGCTTAGACAATGTTTTGGTCCTTTTAGATGATAACAGAATATCATAGACTAGGTGTCTTAAACAACATATATTTATTTTTTACAATTCTGGAGGCTGGGAAGTCCAAGATCAAGGCACGGGCAGATTCAGTGTCTAATGAGGACCAGCTTTCTGATTTATAGATGGCTATCTTCATACTGTGTTCTCATATGGAGGAAGGGAAAGGGCTAGAGGAATTCCTGGGATCTTTTTTATGAGGACACTAATCCCACTTATGAGGGCTCCACCCTCATGACCTAATCACTTCCCACAGGCCCACCTCCTAATACTATCACCTTGGAGTTTAAGAGTTTAACATATGAATTTGGGGGGGTCATAAACATTCAGTCCGTAATATTCTGCCCCTGTTTCCCCAAAACTCTTGTTCTTCTCTCAAGCAAAATTCATTTATTCCATCCCGACAAAAGTCATAACTCATTGTCATTATCAACTCTAAAGTATAAGTCTAAAGCTTCATCTAAATATCATCTGAATCAGATATGGGTGAGAATCGAGGTACCAGGTAATAGTTTTTCCAATCATTGAGTAATGAAATACTTTTTGTTTGTTTGTTTGTTTGCTTAGTGAGGGTGAAATTAGAGGTAGATGAGGAATGTAGTAAATTCAGTTTTGAAGAAAATGGAAAGAAAAAAGCAAGCCATCTGTTATGTGAGAGGAGGAGGGGGAAAGAGAAGGGAACATGCACATATATATAAAAACATTTGCAGGTTGCTTGGCAGGAAATTGAGCAAGTTTCTACTTAACTACTTCCCTTTCCTACTTGAGGTGGGAAAAACAAAGTCCCTGGGAATGATGGAGGATGTGGTTAGGTAAGAGATTTGGGGAGAATGAAGCAAGTTGGAAATAGCTGAATAACTCTGGTGAAGAATCAAAAGGTGCATCCCTCAGGGTAGTGGAATTATCACTGCCAAAATCTTTTATTCTTCTTGTTTTAAAATTAACATTGATTATGTACTTTATGTATAAAATAACAATCCCAGGTTCAGAATCTTTGTAGGATAACTCAGCAGGATGCAATGGCAGATGAAAATTGCCCATGCCAAGAATTTTGAAATTGTATAGTTTATGCATATGTGTCTATACATCTATGTTTATATTTCTCTGTTGCATAGTAGTTTATTTGTTCATTCATAAGAGATTCTCTATTGGCTTGGCAGAAATGCTAAATTGCATTTCAATGAAGGCAAAATCTTGGAAAACTGCTTGGAGGTAGGAATTGAGTAATGGAGGAAAGAGGGAAATGTGTGATCTCTCAAACTGTAGGAAACATCTGTAAAGATAAACAAGATGAGGAATTTTAAAGCCTATGTTGGTAGAAAGCTTCAAGATGAAGAAAGAAACAGTGAAATGTGATATAAAGCAAAGAGATATGCTTCATGATTTTAGATGTTTTCTCTTAATTTATCACTTTTAAAAGTTCCTTGTTCAATGACTATTATCCTTATAAGATGAAGGAAATTTGGACAAAGAACACACAGAGAGAAAGCCATGTGACTACAAAGGCAGAGACTGAAGTGATGTTTCTACACACCAAAGAACACCAAGGATTTCTGCAACCCACCAAAACTATGGAGAGGCTCCTAGAGCCTTCAGATAGCATGGCCCTGAGACACTTTTGATTTCAGACTTCTAGCTTTGAGAACAGTAAGAGAATAAATTTCTGTTGTGTTAAGCCACAGTCTTAGGAAATTAATGCATCAGGTGAAATGTTCAAAAATGTTTTCAGAAAGCCCAATAGTGGCAGAAAAGTCCCTTTTCTGAGAGGCTTATTTGTTAAGCCAGATGCCCTTGTTTTCTGACTCAATTCATTTTTTTACTGAAGTTTTCATCACCAAGCGCCTCACCATTCTTTTTTATTTAGAAATACATCACTACCAAATTCTATAACCAGAGCATTCCAGGATTAGGCCAACACACAAATCATCTCTACAGACTCAGAAATTTATGTGTCTAGACTCCAATGGGCTCTTACAAAGAACGGATCTGAGCTCCATGGAAAACGTTTCCAACCAAAAAATCTACTGAGCTACAATTCAACACATTTGATTTCATATTTTGTACACTTTTTTCCATTGTGCTGCATACCTACACAGGTCTACACAGGAAAAAGGTAAAAAATGGGTAGAAAGAAAGAGGGGTAGAAAGAAAGAGGGGGAGAAAGAAGAGCAAGAAGGTGGGAGAGAGGGAGAGAAGGAGAGAAGTTTCCTTCAAAATAATGAACAACTTTGGCTGAAATCAAATACATCCTTTTCCTAAACTTTAACCATTAAGACCACAATATCTGCTATTTTTTAGAACTGAAAGATTCTGGAGAATAAAAGTAGATCAGGAGCAGAGAACAGAGTAACTCCTGATGGACCAAAACACATCTTAAAAAAAAACAAACTTTTTGTTGTTGTCAATAAGATTCTAAAAACTAAAATGAGAGAGGTGCTTTCAATGTGAAGTGTTCCTTCAAATTCCCAACAGCAATTTAACCAGCATATCAGAAACCTGAAGTAGCTCCCTGGACTCCATAATAACCAGTTCAAATATTCTAAAATACCTCATTCTTTTTTTTCCCCATAAATTACCAATTATATATTTCTCATAAGTTCAATTACTTCAGCCAAAATCTGTAAATGGCTTAATAAATGAACAATATAGTAATAAAAAAATTTCTAGGACTTTCAACAGAAGAATGCTACAAAATGCAATATTCATTGAATATCTATTACATCCTGAGTGGTTAGGAATGTGGGTCCTATGCGAGAATGCAAGATGGATGTGAAAGAGATTTTGAAAACTTTTCATTTTATTTGGCAATATCCTCTTACTATGTGTATTCTTATTCATTTTTCCTCTTTTCATTCCCTCAGTCAAGCTATTCTAGTCATCATCTTTAGGTAAAATCAACCTATTTCAATAACATGAGAATTTTTTTAAATGACTTATATTGAACACCTAAGGATGCAACATTTCTCCAAGAATGCAGATGCAGTGTTCTGCTTTTACTTGAATTTTGAAGTGTTTCTAGATGATCCATACAACATTGACCATAACTGTAGGCTAAATTGTTGATACAAAGTTAAAATTTCTTAGAAAGATTAGATGGAATTTAATTCAGTTTTTCCTACTCAGCTCCTTGACCCCTACTGGAAGATGTGTTTGCCTTTTAAAATGAGCCTAAATTTATGAATCACCCACTTGACACTAATCATGTAAATTAATGATACTTGATAAGTATGCCTTTTGCAATTACAATGATGACTAAACTGTGTGTTTTGTAAACTGTACCATTTATAACTCACTGATTTTGGAATGGGAAGAAGACAAGTTCATTTTTTCTATAAGTGTTTACAATGCCATTGCTCTTTGAGTTTAAAATAACGTTGACTATTTATTCAAAGGCCTCCTTATTGAACATTTAAAAATTCCTCATCAAGTATCAACTCTTATCTACTTTTAATATAATTCATATGTATTGCTTACAGCAGACACAGTCAGACACAGTTCAGGAAGACCGTCAGCTACATTTAATCTCTGATTCTTGGCCACTACTCCAATTTCTCTCCCTTTGTAATAAACAACAACAACAAAAAGCAATAGCTGAAACACCACTCTAATATCTGGTGGACGCTTTGTCTACTCTCTTAGAGAAAAAGCTCCCAGTTACCCACGGACTTTGGCTCTAGGATGGCACTCTTTCATTCCATCCCACTTCTGTCATTATCTTACTTGAATTTCTCAACCGAAACATCAACACATACAGCTGCCCAGCTCTGCCTATTTCTAAGGAGTCAAAACCCCAGTAGCCTTCCCCTCTAATCTTTTGCAACATCTTTTCTTATAGCCACTACTGGCTGCTCCAACCGTCACATTAAATTTTCTTTGATATTGATATTTCTGGTACTTTTATTTTACACCATTTTATTTGTAACCATTCTTTTTCTCAGTGGGTCAGTACCATCCTGCCAGTATTTTAACCTTAGATAGGCTGGTCCAATGTTTAGTTATGTGAATCTTTTACAAATGTCACCAAATTTAGAGTTCCATTGATTCTTTGTCTTAAAATCTCTGAACTTCAATAGATCTTAAAATGTAACTGCTCTCTCTCTCTCTTTTGTATACTGGGAACTAGTAGGGGGAAAAGTACAATTTTTGTATAGACTGGCATCATAGAAAACATGTCATTTATAATTCCAGCTGGGTCTTCATTGTCATCTGGCAACATTCTTACATATTCCTGGTTAATTCTCCCATTCTTCTCAGAAGATAGATTTTTGTCATGTTCTTCAAATCTCCCATCCTAAAACTTGGTACATTATAGATATTTATTTGAGAGAGATGATGAAGACACCAGGATATGATAAACTTATCTTCCTGTCCTTACCTACAAACTCATTTTCATCTATACTTATCTTAACATCTTTCTTCCCCAAGAACTTGACAGAATCATCACCCTCTCTCCTCCCTCTATGACACTCTTCTATATGACTCTTCACTCCTTCTTTGTGAACACAAAAGAGGGTTCATAGTCTTTGAATAAAAGAATGAAAAGCCTCCTTTTAAAACCATGCATCCTTATGTATACTGATACTTTTCTCACTTCTGAAATCAAGATTCTTAATAGTTTAAGCCAATCTTGGTTTCATTATTTTTTTGACTTAACCTCTCCCAAGCCCTGTTAGAATCTGATTTTTTTAAGTCCTATTGCTCCCAAGAAAACAATGATACGTCACTAGATATTTTAATATTCCCTGCACTGACAGATGTCTACATGTCACTTTCACATCCTTTGACATAACTGACATTTCATTTCTCCTCAAAGTTCTCTTTGATCTTCAACAGCAGGCCTTTTTGGGTTTACATCTATATTAATGACTATTACTTTTTAATATGTTTATGAGATTTTTTGTCTTCATTCATTGAAGTCATGAGATTGGTTTTAAGGTTCTGAGAAAAGTTCTTTTATCTGTTCATTTGCATAATAATTCCCTTACACACCTTATCCACCTTTTGCCAAACATCTTATCTTTGTTCCAGATTCTTATACCTACTGCACATCTTTACTTAAATATGTACATCTCAGTCAAACCTTATCATCTCTCTATGCTCACACCTTCTTGCCAACCCTGTTGTCAAAAACAAAAATTCCCACTCTCTTTATTTCATATAGAAGTGTTTAACTCGATCATATAACTGCCATGTTATCTTTGTGGTGATACATTGAGAAATATCTACCAATATTTGGTGGGAGAGGGGATGACGGGAAAAAAATCATTGGAAAGCAACCACTTCCTAGACATCGGTAATAGGAGATATCAAGATTCAAGTTGTTTCAAGAATGACTGCTCAATAATTTCTTGGCTGGGCCCTAGAAACCATAGGAGGGGAGGGGAAAGTAGAATAAAAGAGCTTCCATTGGTCATAAGCTGTCTAACCAAGGAGTTAACCATGCTGTATTTCAGTGATTTCCACCATGGGAATGGCCATGAGGGAGGATGGACCAGCAGTGGTGTCAGTGCAAAGCTTTTGTGTTCCCTTGCAGGCAGGAAGCAAGTTTCTTCCAGTTTAGTTTTGACTGAAATCGATCAGACACCACACAGAGCTGGACTAAGAGGATGAGGTCAAGAATATCTAAAGTTGTCTGCATCAGCTATCTTTACCCAACTTGATAATCATAATTGTAGCCTACTCCCATGTTACAGCACATGAGGAAGAAGAGGGGAGAGAAGCAGGTATATCCTTCTTTACCAAAAGACTGTGATGACAAAAGTGGTATTTTTTGGAGCTGGCAGTTATTTAAAGAAATGTATAGATTCTACTATGAATACTAAAGACATTAAAAGGATAAAAAAGTCATACCATCAATGATTTTATGCCAATAATTTTCATGCATAGCTAAAATAGAAAAGGTTTGAAAGATACATAATACCAGAAATGACACAAAAATAAATAAGATATTTGAAAATCTCTTTATCTGTCAGAAATTCAATTCTACATTATAAACCTTTCCACAATTAAAACTTCCACTCTTAGATTCATTCCAGAATTCTACCAAATATTTTAAGGAGAAAATAACAACAATATTAAACAAACTCATTTTTTCCCTGATACAAGCATGTAAGTATCTAAATTTCCTCCTAAGGATTACGTTATAGTTACTCTAAAATTTTTGATATGCTGTGTTTAAAGTATTATTTAATTCAAAAGCTGGATAGCTGGGACAGCTGGGCCCCTCAACCTCAGTATGTGCTCATTCACTTGGGTGTTCCTTCCCTTCATGCAGTTTACCTGTGTAATCTCTTCAGCAGAGGGGCCAAAATTCCTATGTGGTGGCTCCAGGCCTTCTTAAGACTTAGATCTAGAACTATCATTGCATAATTTCCACCAATTTTACTGGTTAAATAGAGGCAGAAAACCATCAGAAAATCAATGTAGGAGTGAGTGTGAAAAAAAAAAAAACACAGAATATTGGGGACCATCTGCCAATGTTATCTACAACAGAGATATTCTGCCAATATCATACAATGATTGATTACAATTATGATAGATATGATAAATAATAAGTATCCATAATCAAAACATTTAGGGACTTTTTAAAAATTTCCAATGTCTTAGTGTTGGTGCCAATGAGGTAAAATATTTATTTACTTCCACCTCAGCATCATTATTAAACATTGTTTGATCTCAGTCCTTTTTAATTCTGAAATGTCCATTCCACTATACTAAGTTTCTTCTATATGAACAGTTTCTTCTATATGTCAGTGTAGTTTGTCTGACTGGTCAGCTGCTTTGGACTCCTGGAGTTAGATTTCTACCCAGAACCCCAGATTGCATGACTGGAGCATTGAAACTTTGTCTAACCCTTTCCAATGTTTGTTTCCTTGACAATGGATCTTATTCTTTAGTTATCAGCTGAATACCTTTGAATCAATGGTACATATTGGCCATAAATTCTAGGCTTCATCTGCTAATGGGCAAGAAACTTTTAAAATATCTTCAGGTTTGTTCTTTCTGTTTTGATACTAGTTTAGAAACCTGTTGAAAACCTTCAGTAAGTAGCGATTGGATATACAGGAAAATGTTAGCCCTTGTGTGTGACTTATCTCCTTGGTCAAACATCAAGCAATGCTTTATAAAATTATTGACTGGGGGAGTAATAAGGGGTACAGTCCTCAAGGAGCTTGGTGATACACAGCAATTGTATAAACGTGTCTTCTGGATGACACGTCAATACTGTTGATGCTTAATAGGGAAGTGTTCATACTTAAGAAAATAAAAGCTAAGTCCATGGAAATTTAGTTCTGAGAAAATATTTTGTGGAAAAAAGTTTGAAATTCCAATATAAAATACGATTTTGATTGCCAAATCATTTCATCCATGGCATATTTATCTTTCAAGATCCCTCAAGGATAAGCAACACAAAATGGGGATATGCAATTCATACTATGTACATTTCATGACTATAACAATTAAAATAAATCTTGGATCAGCAGCCATTAAAATTAATCTGATTCATCTTTTCAATTAATTTCAATTTTCAATTGATATTCAGTATGCATTCTATATAACACACACCCACAAAAGCACACATACTCATACAGTACAATTTAAAGACATTGCTTTTAGAAAGTGCTAATGTGTATATAACCACATTTGTACTTTGGATTAGAAAAACAACATGAATAAAAAAAAATTCCTCCTTCCTTATGAACTTGTCACATGTTACACTTTAATGCC
Source organism: Stenella coeruleoalba (assembly GCF_951394435.1). Taxonomy (NCBI): domain Eukaryota; kingdom Metazoa; phylum Chordata; class Mammalia; order Artiodactyla; family Delphinidae; genus Stenella; species Stenella coeruleoalba. Next base: position 18,886,824 of record NC_137147.1, on the reverse strand, counting down.
ACATCTGGTAATACCCTATAAGCAGACCACAGTATGACACTGACATTAACTGCTGTCTGGAAATAAAGAAACCACCAAGAGAGATCTAAATTAAAATGCCTCTGTGTGCTAAAGTGGAATTCTACAGACTTGTGGAAGAAATATTATTTCATGATCAACAGTCTGGAATCAAGGTTTCTATTCTCTTCCAAGTTAGTCACCAGAATATTTGTGATACCTTGGGCATCTCTTAAAAACTATATTTCCTTTAATTTTATTTAACACCCTTCCATATAATCAAGTAGTATAACCATACCTGGAACTTAAGAAGCTTAATGAATATATATGTATATTATCTAATCAGAAGACCATAACCATGCTTTCAAACAATTATAGTCTGCCATATGAGTCTCTTTTGGATGCCATTCAGTTTCAAGTCTCTCTGAGCCATCTGAAGTAACTTATGAGCTCAAGATACAGTTCTTAAAGAATGAGTTACCTGTACCCACTGATCTAGAAAAATCCCAACTAAAATAATTGCACTAAATGATTTCTTGCTTTTTCTATTAGGGAAGACATTTCCCTTTTGCCTCCATAAAACTGACTAAACCATGGACCATAGTAATATTTTGTCTATAATGGCCTTAAATTTCTTATAATGCAATAACTATTGGAATTACTTGACCAAGAGCAGGCAAAATCTAATCAATCAATAGACAACAAGAATTTTCCATGGTCTCCTGCAATTAAGTACCAAGAAGTAATGATGTTTTTAAACATTTTAATGGTCCTTTAAAAATGCATTATTTATCTAATTGACTGTAATCCTATTTTTGGAGTTACTGGATCTATTTTTTAAATAGACCTAAAAGGAATTCACACGTTGATCTGAAATAATTACTATGATCCATGAAAGGAATAAGCATTCATGTTAAAACCCTCAGGTCATTTCAATTAAAAAAAAAAAAAGAGTGAAATTTACACATATATTGGAAGCTGAATTTTAAGTAAATAACTTGGTTGATTATTTTTTCTTTAAAATACCCTAAAGGTACAAATGAACATTATGCCATCTAGAAATTGTCAGTTTGAACAATGAAGTAATTTGTGAGTTCATGGAGTGCCACAAAAAAAACAAAAAGAAAAATAATGATGACAGTAAAAATAGCTAACTTTTTTTTTAAACATATTTATTGGAGTATAATTGCTTTACAATGGTGTGTTAGTTTCTGCTGTATGACAAAGTGAATCAGCTATACATGTACACATATACCCATATCTCCTTCCTCTTGCGTCTCCCTCCCACCCTCCCTATCCCTCCCCTCTAGGTAGACAAAAAGCATAGAACTGATCTTCCTGTGCTATGCAGCTGCTTCCCACTAGCTATCTATTTTACATTTGGTAGTGTATATATGTCCATGCCACTCTCTCACTTCTTCCCAGCTTGCCCTTCCCCTTTCCTGTGTCCTCAAGTCCATTCTCTATGTCTGCGTCTTTATTCCTGTTCTGACCCTAGGTTCTTCAGAAACTTTTTTTTTTTTTTTAGATTCCATATATATGTGTTAGCATACAGTATTTGTTTTGCTCTTTATGACTTACCTCACTCTGTATGACAGACTCTAGGTCCATCCAACTCACTACAAATAACTCAATTTTGTTTCTTTTTATGGCAGAATAATATTCCATTGTATATATGTGCCACATCTTCTTTATCCATTCATCTGTCGATGGACATTTAAGTTGCTTCCATGTCCTGGCTATTGTAAATAGTGCTGCAATGAACATTGTGGTACATGACTCTTTTTGAATTATGGTTTTCTCAGGGTATGTGCCCAGGAGTGGGATTGCTGGGTTGTATAGTAGATCTATTTTTAGTTTTTTAAGGAACCTCCATACTGTTCTCAAAGTGGCTGTATCAATTTACATTCCCACCAATAGTGCAAGAGGGTTCCCTTTGCTCCACACCCTCTCCAGCATTTATTGTTTGTAGATTTTTTGATGATGGCCATTCTGACTGGTGTGAGGTAATACCTCATTGTAGTTTTGATTTACATTTCTCTAATGATTAGTGATGGTGAGCACCCTTTCATGTGTTTGTTGGCAATCTGTATGCCTTCTATGGAGAAATGTCTATTTAGGTCTTCTGTCCATTTTTGGATTGGGTTGTTTGTTTTTTTGATATTGAGCTGCATGAGCTGCTTGAATATAGCTAACTTCTAAAAGCTCAACTTAACACACACTTACCTGGCCAACTTTTTAAAGTATGGATGGACTCTTACCAATGTCATTATGTAATAAATAGCAAAAATTCATAAAGAAATCTAAACACTGAAAATTCAACAGACTCATGAGAAATTTTGAGGAAATAGTTGCCAAAAGTTTTATCTTTGCTGAATTCTTTCACCCTTTGATGTCCTAACAATAGATCAACCCAATAATTTTCTTAACTCCCTATCCAGCTCTTACTATTATGATCTTAACCATTAACTCATCACTCATAGTTATGTCTGCTAGTTTTTATAGGTATTACTATCTTTTATGGTAGCATTTTTTCATTTGCAGAGCATATCATCATTATCAAATATTTTAATTTCATACACTAGATTATTTAACTCCTTGTTCCAATTACTATTTCTGCCTAGATTACCAATAGTTTCCAGTTTTTCAATGAAAACCAGGGATTGATTTTTCTTTTAGGTCTACCTATATAGAATTTTAAAACAAAGCTTGCTACTCTTTACTTAAAATGTCCTTTGTAATTTGCCTTGTTTCTCCATCATCATAAACTCCATCACTACTATCCTCATCATAACAGCAGCTTAGAGTTGCTAATAACTTTTTAGCACTTTGGAAGTAATAGAGTCAAGAAGCTTGGAGCTTACATCTGGTAAATTGCTTAAACTTTCTGCACTTCAATTTTCTCATCTTTAAAATAAAGGTAGCTGCAAACCTATCTTAAGGTTGCTTTGAGAATTAAAAATTAATTCATATAAAAGGTTTAGAACATTGGCACACAGCAAGAGTTCAGTTTATTTTTATTTTATGTTTTTTTTTTTTTTTTGCCAGAAATTTTGCTAAGAATTTAAAAGTTATCATCGGATCTAAGGATCCAAACAATTTGATGAGGTAGGTATCATTTCTGTTTTACAAATGACAAAATTTAGAATTAGAAAACTACTCTGCTCAATGACATAAATCAGAGATAGGATTCATATATGGATATATGAATTTTCAAAGCCTAAATTCTTCACATCTTTACCTATTCACCTTCATTTCAGTTGGGTTACTTAGCTTTGACAGCTGGGATCCTGAAAAGGTCAAAGTAATAAATGGTTTTCATATTTCCAATATCTGGTTTTCTAATCATTATTCACACCGTTATTAAATAACCTTGCATTAATGCTGCTCCTATATGATTTCCATACTCAAGAGTCTCAAATGTGTTAGTCACTATCTAATTTTAATACTCACTGTAATCTCATTTTACAAATCTTGGAGGAGTCAGGTGTAAGCCAGCAAATAAGCAACCTGTTATCTTGAGAAACTGCTTAACAGCCTCAGTTTTTCTTGTGTATAAAATATGAGAAGTCCTGTAGTTATTGAGATAACTAATTACTTAGGAAAAGTATTAGCACAGTATCTGACACATAGTAGAAGGGAATTAAATGCCATTAGCTTTTCCTTTACTTTCAGCACACAAATTTCATCCACTTGTATAAGTCAGATCTAATAATATTAATATAGTATCATATCTTAGACTTGATCATTTATTTGCTCAAAAAACACTTATTGATCTGTTAATTTCCTCATAACTCTATGAATAAGCAGATATTTTCCCATGTCCCATTCCCTTGAACTTATCACTGTTAATATTTTGGAGAATATTTTTAAAGATACTTTTTTGATTCATATATTGTTATATGATGGCTACATTGGATATATAATTTTTTATAGAAATGTGAATATACTATAATCATATGAAATATGCCTAATTAAATAAAAACTGAGCAAGATATTTTGGGTATCTATTCAGAGGTATTACTTTTCAAGATAGATGTACAATATTTGTTTATACTAAAATTTTATAGTATATTAACAAACCCATGTTCTTATTTATTACAGCAGACAAGTATACCAAATGTATACATCTTTGTGTGTGTGCACATGTGTATATACTTATATATCATAGAAATATATATAATTTTATAACAACTTTATTGATATATAATTCATATATTATAAAAGTTCACCCTTTCAAAGTTATAATTCGGTGTGTTTAGGATATTCACAGTTGTTCAACCATCACTGCAATTGATTTTAGGACATTTTCATCACTTCAAAAATAAATTCTGTATCTGTTAGGAGTCACCCCCATTCCTTCCCATCCAAACTCCTTAGCTGTAGGCCAATACTAATATATTTTCTATTACTATAGAGTTGCTTATACTAGGCATTTCATATAAATGGATTCATGTATTACGTGGTGTTTTATGATTGGTTTATATTATTTATCATTATAGTTTAAAGATTCATCCATGTGGTAACATGGATCAGTACTTACTTTTCTTATTGTTAGATAACACTCCATTGAATGGATATACCACATATTGTTTATCCATTCATCAGTCGATGGGCATTTGAGTTTTGCTTACTTTGTGACTATTTTGAATACTGTTGCCATAAGCAATCATTTACTCATTTTTGTGTCAGCAGATATATATATATATACACACACAGGTGTTTTTTTTTTCATTTCTCGTGAGTGTATACCTAGGGAGGAAATGCTAGGTAAAATGGTAACTCCTTGTTTAAGCTTTTGAGAAACTTTCAGACTGTTTTCCAAAGTAGCTGCATCATTTCACACTCCTACCAGCAGTTTACAAGATTCCCAACTTCTCTACATCCTCACCAATTCTTGTTATTACCTTCTTTTTGATTATAGCCATACTAATGGGGGTGAAGTGATATCTCAATGTGGTTTTAGTGTACATTTTCCCCATGGCTAATAATGTTAACCATCTTTGCACATTCGTATTGGCCATTTGTACATCTTCTGTGGAGAAATGTCTGTTGAGATCCTTTATCCATTTTTTTTTTTTTTTTTTTTTTTTTGCGGTACGCGGGCCTCTCACTCTTGTTGCCTCTCCTGTTGCAGAGCACAGGCTCCGGACGTGCAGGCTCAGTGGCCATGGCTCACGGGCCCAGCTGCTCTGCGGCATGTGGGATCTTCCCAGACTGGGGCACGAACCCGTGTCCCCTGCATCAGCAGGCAGACTCTCAACCACTGCACCACCAGGGAAGCCCCTATTTGTCTTTTTATTATTGAGTTGTAGTAATTCTTTCTTGGGGAGAGATTTACGCTCTCTGTTGTTATGAACCACCTGTCTCTTGGCAGAATCTCTGAGCTGCTGCTCAGGGCATTTGAGAAGGATTGGTTGCCTCTGGTCTTTGCATCTTACCTCTCCCTGCATGGAACACCCACCCTTTGAGCAAGCTGGAGTGAGGTCACATGAGTTCCAGTATCTCAACCTATTATACCTGAGGTATAGCCTTCAGCCTGTGAGTGAGGGGTGGGTGGAGGAAGGGAGCCCCAGACCTTTCAGCTGTCTTCATCAGGATATATATTCTTCAATTCAGAGTTTTTAGGTAATGAGAAATACTGAGTACCTGCCACTCCCAGTGAGAATCCATATCCCTTGATGGGAGCTGAAGGGAGGAGGCCAGTTTTCTTCCGCACATCCATCCAGATTGAAGCTTCTGTCAGTCTGAGTGGGGTAGTGGAGAAGGAGTTGCTCAAGTGGCTCAAGTGCTACAGACTTTCTATTCTTACTGGGATTTAGTAAATTTCCTTAAATAAATGTTCCTTCATTTGCTATATGCCCTTAGGGACAATTTTCAGAGATTTTTATCATTGTTTTTGTTTTATTTATTTATTTTTAATTTTCACTTGTTATGGGTGTTTCATTGGGGAAACGGATCTGTCAATCTCCTCACACTGCCACTCCAGGTATACACATAATTATAAGTTATATAAATGCAACACAGAAGTAGAACTTCTGCACAAAAAAATGTGATGGTAAGTTTAAATTTTAATAGATATATTCAGATTACCCTCCAAAAAGTTGGAACGATTTATAGCATATTGAGTAGAGAACAAGTTTTTGGGGGCGAGGGGAGATTTGTGTGTGTGTGTTGTAGATGCAACCATTTCTAAATTCTGGGAAAGGAGCAAATGGACAGAAGCTGCTTGAAAATATATATTAAAAAAAAAATCATGGATGAAACATCTTGGGCAGAGGATTGAGAATGAATCTTCAGAATTAAATAAATAATTAGTTTTGGATTGGAAGGATAAAGAAATAGAGGAAAAATTGGCCAATAAATAAATGTTTTATTGAAGTTCTAAACATGTTCATGGTTTAGAACTTGCATGGTTCCCATATTGATTCTGTGCTCTTGCAAACAATGCCTGAACCTTGTCATTAATAAACACGTGACTTAGTGGTTTTCTAACCTTAACACATTGACATATCTCTGATCATATAACCATATATGATCATAAGGTATTTTTTTTCTTAGAAATAAAGAAAGCAAACTATAAGTCTTGGCTATATGGCAGATTGTACTGTAGGAAAAGTTTTACCACATTCTTAGAGATTTGAAAGCTTCCTTAGAGATATTTAGCTACTGTTATAAAGTTTGTTTGGCTTTTATTAGAAAATTCCTCAATAGATTCCATTATCATTCATGAACATGCCATTTTATAGAGCTGAAAATAGCAAATAAGGCCAAACTTAGATGACAAAGTCTGCTGCAGATTGGGCATTATTTCCCAGCAAAGCAACTTATCTGGGGTTTTAAATTTTGCTTTAGTGTATTTCTTTCAATCTTTAGTAGTAGAATATTAAAGTGAATATATGAAATAGTGACTTGAAGCACTAATTTCAGCAGTTTGAATAGGAAATATGCATAGAAGTATGCATTTTACACACCTGGAATTATATCTCCTACTGACATGTGCTGTACTAGCCCACTCGATATTTTTAAAAGTTGTATGTTGAGCTCTTAGTGTTCTGCTTTGAAACATATTATGTATTTTACTTCCCCATATTTTGGAATTGGGTAATCACCAACTGGAGAACATCTTTAAAAAGACAATCAGAAGAATGAATGATGTGGAAATGATGTTTTAAGAGTAAAATTTGAGAAATAGAAATTATTTATCCTGGAGAAGAAAAGGCTAGTGGTGAACATTAAAGCTGTCTTTAGATGCTATGGGGTAAAAAGCCATTGGATTTAGTCTTTATAGAACCAGAAAGATTAACAAAATTATTGAAAAAATACTTTATTATTGTTATCGATCAGGGTTCTTGGTCTCCTTAGTCAATAGAAGTTGATCAGAGGCTGGACAAGAAATTCAGACAAGGCTTTATTGGGGTCCCTGCCACAGCAGGGGGAAGGGAGAACAAGTAACATGCTCCCTTGCTTGCTCACTCCCCGAGGGGGGCAAACTGATTCCTTACATGGGGGTGAAGGTAGGAGTGTGTCCAGAGGTTGGGCCGGAAGAATGGCTTAGGTGGTATGCCCACCCCTTTGCGGTGTTGTATGCAGGGGGGCATGTGCAGTATCCTGCCTTTGCTCCAGGCCCCCTACTTTTGCTCTTGACTCTTCAGAAGTGGCAGTTGGGCATTTTGGGTCTTTTTATATCTTTTGTCCAGAATTTGCCCCAACTTCACATGAATGCAGTTATTTTTAGTCCCTTATAGTTTCTTTGTACTTTGTAGTTTGAGGAGAGGTGTGTCCAGGTGTAAGCATTGCAGCACTGCAGCAAAAGGTCCCAGGTCCCAGGCCTGTCTCATTCTCTCCGAGAGACTCTATACCCTTATTCTTAAGGGGTAAGGGGCCAAAGGTCTCTTCTTCTGAAACTTCTTCATCTGGGCAGGGGCCGCAGACGGTAACCTACCCTAGAGGTATGGAAGTCCCTTGCTGACTGTTCCAAGGACCTATAGGGGCCTGAGCCTCTCTCCACTGGCATAGATTGAATTCCTTGAGCCATGATGAGCCTTACTTCAAACTGTTGGAGCCTAGAGGGCACAAACTTAACCAGAAGGTGAAACAAACAAGACCTAAGACAGGGGAAGAACAACAAGATCCATTAAAGGGCCTAGAAAGGGAAGGAACGAGGTTAACTTTGGGAGGGCTTCCTTAAGTGTTGACCAGACAGTGGAGGCGATATCACCCCTGCCATAGTTGTGAAGCTGCTCTGCCCAGGCATATATTTCCTTAATATTGACTTCTACCTGTCCTGTCGCATTGACCCAGGCGAAGCAGGAAGTATTAGTTATCACACAAAGTATCTGTTGATACTGCCTATCTTTTGAGTAGACGTCTCAGATTTTCCACTGGCTCACGGATGTATTGTTCTTCTGTTGTAACGTGCGGCGTTTCTGGAGGTCAAAGCTTTAGTCTGGACAAATGTACCCAACTAGTTATCCCTTGCAGTTTGACAGCAGCGGGGTTGGCTAAAATTACTCTACAGGGGCCCTTCCATTTTGGCAATAGTTAGTCTTCAGGGGACCCCTCTTTCCAGGTTTTAAGAAGAACTTGGTCCCCGGGATTTATTTGTGAAGGAACAGCTCCTTTCGCTGTATTTTTAGTGGGAGCCAGCAGTGCCTTGTGGGCATAGTCCTGGATTGCCTTCTGAATTTGTCCCAGATTAATAATATATCTCAGGGCGTGGTTCACTTCCTCATCCAGGAGAATGTCAGTAGTAAGAAAAGGCCTCCCATAGGTCATTTCAAATGGGTTGAGTCTCAGACCACCCCTGAGGCTACACAGACCCTGAGGAGTGCAAAAGGGAGCAGGTTGGTCCAGGGTTCATGAGTTTCTTGGCAGAGCTTTGCTAAGGTTTTCTTTAAAGTATGGTTCATTTTCTCTACCTTCCCTGAAGACTGGGGTTACCAAGAGATGTGTAGCTTGTAGCCTATCCCTAGGGCAGTTGTGAGCCCCTGTGTGGTTTTGGCTATAAAAGAGGGCCCCTTATCCCTCTGGAGGTATTTTGGAAGTCCAAACTGAGGAATTATTTCTTTTAAAAGGGACTTACAGACTTCCATAGCCTTTTCAGATCGGGTGGGGAAGGCTTCAACTCATCCTGTGAAGGTATCAACAAACACCAGAAGATATTTATATCCTGATCATGGGAGCATTTGGGTGAAATCTGCCAGTCTTCCTCCGGATATGTCCCTCGGCATTGAATTGGCCTGAGTAATGAAGGGGGGATTGGATGGGCCTGTGGGTTACTATGGGCACATAAATCACAGGCAAGTGTTACTTGTTTTACAGTTCTTTTAAGCCCCTTCCCTAAAAAAGCCTTTTGCATCAAGTCCCATAATGTGTCCCCCACATAGTGGGTGACATCACGTAAGCTCTTAGTGAGTTTTCATTGTTGGACCTCAGGGATTAGAAACTTATCCTCCTTTTTCTACCAACCTGTGCTTCCCTTCTCATAGCCTCATTTCTCAGCATTTTCTTGTTCCTGTGAGGAATACTGGGGAAGGCTAGGGAGTTCAGAGGGGCCAATCACTAGAGCCATAATTTGTTCAGGTTCTTGCAATCGAGCTGCCTGGTTTGCAATGATCAGCTTTGCTCTTCCCTTGGCTCGCAGAAGATCCATCTCTCTGATGGTCCCTACCATGGACTACTGCTACCTGGGTCAGGAGCTGCACTGCTTCTAACAGAGCCATAGTCAAATCTTTATGTTTTATGGGGGAATTTCTAGCAGTTAACCTTCCTCTTTCTTTCCAAATGGCAGCATGAGCATGTAGCATGTGGAAGCCATATTTAGAGTCAGTAAAAATATTTAATTTCATATGCTTCCTTAATTGCAAATCTCTCATTAATGCAATTAGTTCAGCTTTCTGGGATGATGTCTGGAGTGGCAGGGCCTTGGATTCTGTGATTTCGTCTAGACTAACTGTAGCATACCCCGCCTTTTGGGTTCCCATTTCTATAAAACTGCTCCCATCAGTAAACCATTAGATGGTTTTCAGGGCTTTCATGAGGCTCACCTAGAAGATCAGACCTACTGGAGTAAGTTTGTTCTGTGGTCTATATACACTGATGCAGTAAGTCTCCACTCTACAGGGTTCCTGGGTTCAGGGTTTGGCACACCTTTAAGGTAATGTCGGGGGTATCCATTAAGAGGGCCTGTTACCTTGTCAGCCTTCCCCCAGTCAACCAATGATGTCCTTTGACCTCTAGAACAGATTGTACCTGAGAAGGATTAATACGTCTAAGTGTTGTCCCAGGGTGAGCTCGGAAGCCTCATTAACCAACAAAGCTGTGGCTGCTACTGCCCACAGGCAGCTTGGCTATCCCAGGACAAGCGAGTCCAGTTGTTTTGAAAAGTAAGCCATGGGTCTCTGATCTGGTTCCAGCTTTTGGGTCAGGATTCCTAGTGCTATCCCTGAAAGTGTTTGTCCAAACTTGGAAGCCCCAGTACTGGTGCTCTACTCAACTCAGTCTTTAGGGTCTCAAAGACCTGCTGGTGGTCCTTATTCCACTGAAGGGCTTTCCTTTCTTCTCCCTTTAGAGCCTCATATAGGGGTTTTTCTATAAGGCCATACGTTGGAATCCATATATGACAGAACCCAGCCATCTCGAGAAAGCCTCGGAGTTGCCTCTTTGTGGTAGGATATGGTAATGCACTAATTGCTGTTTTTCCATCCATGTCCAGGGTTCATGGCCCTGGGGTCAAAACAAATCCTAAGTATTGAACCCATTGTGAGATCTGAGCCTTGGTTGGGGAGACTTTATATCCCCTTTTGGCTAAAAACATTTAGGACCCTAATAGTACTTTGATCTGAATCTTGTTTGGTCTCACTGATCGTCAATAAAGCATCAACATATTGTAGTAGAGTTCCCTTCTCAAGGATAAGTTCCCTGAGTTCCCTTGCTAATGCCTTTCCAAAAACGTGGAGGCTGTCCCGAAAGCCCTGTGGAAGCACTGTCCGGGTATATTGGGGAATACAGAAAAATTCATCTTTGCAGTCCAAGATAGAGAAATACTGAGCACTCCCCGACACTTGGGTGAGGAGTGTGTATGGGTTTGGCATCAGTGGGTGAACAGGGATGACGGCCCCATTCACTGCTCTTAAGTCTTGCACAAACTGATACTCCCTGTTAGGCTTCTGAACAGAGAGGATCGGGGTGATGCAAGGGGATTAGCAGGGCCTAGTGAGTCCGTGTTTTTGGAACTTGGTAAGCAGAGGTTGGATTCCCCCAGGGCCTCAGGGATTAAAGGATATTGTCTCTTCCAAGGGTATTATTCCCCAGACGTTAACCTTATTTATTTTTTTATTTTTTTTGGTACGCGGACCCTCACTGTTGTGGCCTCTCCCATTGCGGAGCACAGGCTCCAGACGCACAGGCTCAGTGGCCATGGCTCACGGGCCCAGCCGTTCCACGGCATGTGGGATCCTCCCGGACCGGGGCACGAACCCGTGTCCCCTACATCGGCAGGCGGACTCTCAACCACTGCGCCACCAGGGAAGCCCCTAACCTTATTTTTATTGGGGGAACATGTTTTGCCCTTCCTGGCACCAAGTTATCCCAAACTGCAGGATCTACTCATTCTCTAACTTCTTGGGGGATGTCTTGGAGAATATTTTGATGACCAGCAGGTGGGGTTACTAACAGATGCATTCTCTGTTCAGATTCTTTACCTCCTTGGACTTCACCCCGTCCTAAGAATATACTAGCTCCTAATTTATTTAGCAAATCTCTTCCAAGGAGGAGGACAGGGCATTCTGGCATATGCAGAAAGGAGTGAGCAATAATAATCGACCCAATTCCACAGGCAAGGGGAGACGTAAATCATCTTACCTTTGGCTGTCCATCAATTCCCATCATAGTACAGTCACAGTTGGAGAGGGTGCTGGCCAGCCAAGTCAGAAGAGAACAGGTGGCTCCAGTGTCTACAGAAATTCAGTTCTCCCACCTGCCAAACAGAGGGTGACCAGAGCCTCCACTGGAGTAATGAAGGTGGATCGAGTGGGATCTGTAGCCGGGCAGGCACTCGGGCCCTGTGAGTCAGTGTGTGGGAATCTCTCACAAGAAACTGGGACCCGCTGGGAGTGTGCCTCAGGCGTCCCACAGGAGGACACTCAGGACATTTCCCCTTCCAGTGCCCCTCCTTCTGACAAATGACACACTGGCTTGGGCCCAGGCAGCTTTTTGGTGACCTGTCCAGCTTTCTTGGCCCGCTAGGGTCCCCTCGAGGCAGTGGGTAAATCAGAGCAGCTGCGTTTCCTTTATTAACCTCTTCCCCTTATTGGCTTCCTCTGTTGAGTCTTGGTTGTTATAGACTTTGAAGGCCTCCTCTACCAAGGTTGACAATGGAGTTTGGGATCCAGCCTCAAGCTTTTGTAATTTTCTCCTGATGTCAGGAGTAGCCTGGGTGACAAAATTCACGGCCAGTAGTGTCCTCCCCTCTGGACTCAGGGTCTGTATTGGTGAACTTCATGAATGCCTCTGTCAGACGGCTCAGGAAGACTGCCGAGTTTTCATCTTTTTCCTGTGTAACCTCTTGGACCTTATCATAATTCACAGGCTTCACCATGCACCTTTTTATTCCTTCTAATAGACAAGTAATACAATGTCTCATCCTAGCCTGGCCCAGTGTGGGTCATGTTCTGGGACTGCATCTCCACCCACCTGATAAATTTGGTGATGTGGATTGGTGGCCAGTAGGCCATCTATGTGTTCCCTTTCCTTTCGAAATATGTGCTCCTTTTTTTCCCAGGTACAACAGTGGACTAGAATACCCATGATTTCCTGCCAGGTGAGAGAATGGCAACCCCAGCCTGATAACTTCACCTCTAAACTTGTCTGGGTTCTCTGAGAACCTGCCAAGCCTCTCTTTATATTCTTAAGGGCATGGAAGATTCCTAAGTCTCCCATGCACTTAGGAATGCACTCTAGCCTGTTATCAAAAGCAGCATTCCAGGAAAACTTTGTTCTCTTATGAGAGAGAGAGGCCAAATCCAGTCTTGCATCAGCCTACTCTTAATAAAATCCATTTTCCTAATTAAATTTAATCCAACCTTAGAAAGTTCTGACCACATTCAAAATTCCCCAAACCTTCTGCAACTTTGTGTAGCCATGTTATCCTGCCCCTTATTCTTTTCCCATTCAGAAATAACCAGTTCTAGGACAAAATCACCCTTTTCCTTTAACAAAATATATTTCCATTCCTCATAGCTTCTTTTCTGAAGACACACATCCTACTTTCCTTAAGCCACCATGAACTGTCTTTTATATTAGCAGTTCCTGATTGGAATATCCCATAACTTCTAGAAACATGTATCCTCCTAAAGCACAATTTATTTCCTTAATGTGGTGCAAGACATGTGTCTAATAAACCCAAACATCTTTAGTTTCCCTCTCACAAGAGGGCAAAATAGACCTGTTTAGCAATTAATGTTCCAATATTTCATCTCATTTGAAATGGCCTGGATGCTCAATGGATTTCCATCATTTAAGTAATTTAGTTTCAAGTTACCAAAATTTGGAGGGACATTTCCAAAACATAAATATTCCTATAGAGTTTACCAAAAAGCTCTTATCCCAGTTACACTGACTTAAAAGTTTAGTCATATCAGGCTATTCTCCTTGTTGACAGATTTGTAACAGAAACAGTATGCACTTATTGACTTTCAGTAAACTTCGGTCAATAAACATATTATACTTAATGTTGATGACTCTAAAGACAGGTCTATATTCATTAAACCCACAAGCTTAAGCTAGCTTTAATACCAGGTATTAATTCAGTATTGAATATTTCCCTGATCATGTGAAACTGTAATGTATTCTGGCGAATTTTCTTTTGTATTTCTGAGAAATGTATATAAGTGCTCATTTTCCTCAAAGCCAATTAAATACAACTCATTTACAAGTTAGTTTTTATGAAAAGACAGACAGACCCAGATCTCATAGTTTTTCCACTTGAATTTAAAATGTCGTTTTTTGGTTTTTTTTTTTTCCTTAGTCTGGGGGACTATAATGGATCAAGTAGTTCCTGAGAGCCCAGGCAGAATAGTTACATTACAAAAGCAGAGGAGAGAAATGCAAACTCCTAGTTTTTCCATTGTTTTGCTCTTTAAAATCCCACTAAGTAGAGGGGAGAGAGAACAAGTAACAAGTAAGGTTCATTTGCTTGCTTGCTGCCCCCAGCGGCAGCAGGGGCCTCAATAAAGCCTTGCCTGAATTTCTCGCCTGGCCTCTGATCAATTTCCATTGATTGAGAAGGCCTAGAACCCTGGTCGGTAATGTTATGTTAATACATTTCTTAGATGTGTGCCTTTTACTAAATAGCTCTTTGTCCTGTGGTACAATTGTTACTAAATCCGAATTCCACCCCCCCCATCCACTCTGCCCACTTTTTTGTATCAAAGGCATGTGCTGCGCTAAAACGTTCTAATTTGTAAAGGCTCTCACTATGTAATAAAGAAAAGGATAACATTATGTTTTGGGTTTTTTGCGCGGTACGCGGGCCTCTCACTGTTGTGGCTTCTCCCGTTGCGGAGTACAGGCTCCGGACGCGCAGGCTCAGCGGCCATGGCTCCCGGGCCCAGCTGCTCCGCGGCATGTGGGATCTTCCCAGACCGGAGCACAAACCCCTGCATCGGCAGGCGGACTCTCAACCACCGCACCACCAGGGAAGCCCTAACATTATGTATTCTTATTTGGTCTATGCAGTGCTTTAGTGAAATAAAATGTCCTATAAATCATCTATTCCGCTTGCTCCTGCTTCCCACTAAAAGCAAAACTAAAAACTGGCAAACACAGCAGGAGCAACAAGAAGTCCATCTTTTCTTTAATTTCACGTTCAAGCCCTGTCTCCTCTCAAGTTCTTTCCAACTAGCCACCTTTCCAAATAAATGGTTATGCACTTAATGAGGTACTGATGATGAAAATATTATTACCAAATTTGAATTTAGCCAATACTAAGGAACTGTGCATACGTGGATTAATGTCTAACAGAATGAACATTATTAGTGCTAAATATAAAATCCTGAATGTTATTTTTTTTTAATGTTTATGGGTACGGGATGAGGAAGACTTTATTTATTAACAGCCTAGGAGGAGAAGACCTAAGGGCATTAGCTGATGATGAAACCAATGGGAATCCACAGTGGAGTGTGGCAACCAGGGTAATTAATCTTAGATTTTACCCATATTCAAAGAGTAGAGCGTTTAGCTAGTCACATTTTACCCTTAATTTGTTAGACCAACTTGGATTATTAGGAGCAATTTAGGGCACTTCTATTTAAGAGAAATATAAGCAAGCACATTTGGAAAAAGGCAATGGAGAGTTATCACAAAACCATGTCTTATAAGAAACCATTAAGGGAAATAAGATTGTTTGTCTCCAAAAGAGAAGACTTTGGTAGGAAAGAAAGGAAAAAGGTCATAATAGCTGTTTTTTGTAAAATTATGTGGAAAAGTAAATTGTTCTATTAGGCCTTAAAAAATAGAACTAAGCTCATGTCATATTTCTAGAATGGTTTAAATTTAATTCCATTAAATTCAGGTGTGTAGGAAAAATATTTATTTTCCTTAATTTAAGTTTCATATTAAGCCCTTAATGATAAAGGTTAGGGCAATTTTACTTGCATTCAATTTAGAAAACCATAATATATCCTACATTTGTCAAGAGCTTTGCTTATGTTCTAGGAGTTTTCATGGTTTTAGGGTACTGTAAGAGGTGAAATATTTTGCAATGAGATTCTTGAGTGACCTGCCTATTCAAGTCTCCATGGAATTTATCTTGTCTCACTTGATCTTTGATCTGAAGGCACGATGGACCACCACTGAGCTGTGGTTCTTTTCCAGACACCTGTCCACCTCAGCTCTGATAGCTCTTTCTACTGCATCCTTAACATTCTTGAAGCAGCAGCTGAATCTCTCTAATGGATCTGTGCTAGGCTGGGACACAAAGGTTTATGCAAGGCTGTGGATGGTCCCATCTTTCTGGTCACACCAGGTGTTTATTCCCTTTCTGTAAACCTGTTACCTCCCTGTACTCTAATCCTAGAAGTAAGTAAGACATTGATTCCCTTCTCTTTTCTGCTCTGGGATGCCTTAAACTTCCCAGGGAGAATGTAGTCTGATAGAGTCTTAACCATAGTGATCTCTTTTATAAACTCTCCTCTCTTCTTTCCCTGAAATTTGGAGACACTTTTTCTCTTTTCACCAGGGAAATTTCTTTTCTTAGTCCGGAGGATTATCCATTAGAGACACTCCCTCTGGCATAATGTTTTATACCTCAGAGATACTGAGATACTTAAAATCATGCCTGATTTCTGAATGAACTGAGAAATGAAAGGCAGATGGAGAACCGAAATATGCCCACTATTACTGATAAAGGCTAAACTGAAAGACATAGATTAATGCAAGAGAGAAATGGATTTGCTAATTTAATCCCAAATTAGATTGTGTTACAACCTAATCAATGTCACATTGGATAAGAGTTGGACTCTACTTGAGGATTTGCCAAGGAAAGACATAAAACCTGGAGAAGCAGATGGGAATGCTAGCTCACTGTGGACATGCTCAGTTGCAAAAGAATCATAGATGACAATCTTGGTTTTAGTTAGCAGGATGTACATCAGTGTGTACTGTTTATCTGGAATCCAATGACTGAATTTAAGTTTAACTGGAGAAACCTCCCCTCAAAATGTTAGTTTTGGCCCAGTGATTTTTCTTTGTCTGAGAGTGAGACTCATTTATATATAAAAGCTTAAGTTCCATTTTCCTTTTTAATCTCTGTCTCTAGTTCACTAATATTTGTTGAAATGTATGTTCTATCTAGAGCATCACTACTCTCTGGTGAGCAGGCATTTTCAGTTTTGTCGCAAAACTGCTCCTATTTCTTCTTCTCTCTTTGAATTTACTTAGACCTAAGGAGTCTGCCTCCTAAGTAAGGTCATTTCTTAATGTGAAATTAATACAACCAGAAAACAAATTTGGTCTTTGTTATAGAATGACTCTTAATGCTGGAGACAGGAATCTAGTATAATATCCTCCATAGTTTCTTCTTTGACCCTGAATGCAGAAAGGTGTTTGGGGAACACATCTAGGGTAGTCTACCTAGGATCTGAAATAAGAATAAAGGCTAAATCCTCTTTGATTTGAATGTGAGCATGAAGTTGTCCTCATATTCATGCAAATGGAGATTACATGGCTGGCCAACTACCTGCCTTTTGATATTAAGTTATAGAGATATGAAATGGGGAATTCTACAATGCCTGGTCTAAGCAAAGAAACCTCTCTGTTGATTTGAGAAGTGAAATACTAAATTAAGAGCAAAAGTTTGGTTGTAATTGTGCAAGATGAGCAACAATAAAAGACTCTAAAATATGCATTAGTTTTTAAATTAAGTGGAAGGCCCAAAATATGTAGACTTTTTTTTTTTAATAGACTTTAATTTTTAGAGCAGTTTTAGGTTGACAGCAAAACTGAGTGGAGGGTATGGAGATTTCCCACATCTCCACAGCTCCCTCACTATCAACATCCCTCACCACAGTGGTACATTTGTTATAATCAATGAACCTACATTGACACATTATCATCACCCAAAGTCCCATAGTTTACATTAGGATTCATTCTTGGTATTGTCCACTCTATGAGTTTTGTCAAAAGTACGATGACATGTATCCACATTATTTTTGCCCTAAAACTGCTCTGTGTTCTGCCTATTTTTTCCTCCCTCTTAACTCCTGCTAACCAGTGAGGAGTTTTATCATCTCCATATTATTTGCTTTTCCAGAATGTCACATAGTTTGAATCATATGTACGATGCAGTAATGTAGTAGGTATCCTTTTCAGATTGGCTTTTTTCAGTTTCACTTTTGCATTTAAGGTTCCTCCATGTCATTTTATGATGCTCTTTTCTTCTTAAGTGTTGAATAATATTCCACTGTTGATGTACCACAGTTTATTTATCCATTCAACTACTGAAGGACATCTTAGTTTCTTCCAGGTTTTGGCAATTATAGATAAAGCTGCTATGAACATCCATAAGCAAATTTTTGTGTGGACATGTTTTCAACTCCTTTGGAAAAATACAAGGGGCATGACTGCTGAATTGTATAGTAAGAGTGTGTTTAGTTTTGTAAGAAACTTCCAAACTGTCTTCCAAAGTGGCTGTACCATAGTGCATTCCCACCAGTGATAAATGACAGTTCCTGTTGCTCCACATTCTCGCCAACATTTGATGTTGTCAGTGCTTTGGATTTTGGCCATTCTAATAGATGTGTGGTATCTTATTATTGTTTTAATATACAAAGACTTTTATTTTCCAAATACACACTGAAGACGTCAATAAAAGTTAACTTCAGATCATTAATTAAGATTTTTTTATATAGGCAGTGAAAAAACAAAATGAGAAAATAATTTATAACATGTTTTTAAAAGAATGTCAGTTTGAAAGGTGAATGATACAAGTAACTGACGGATTTTATGCACCCCTGCTTTTAGAAGCTATAACATTATACGGTTGTTGGCTTTAGAAATAAATATGACTTGTACAATTGCAACATTTGTGTATTTTGCTGGTTATGGCATTGAAGATTTAATGGACCACATAAATTAAAGGAATAGACTACTAATTTAAGATTTTGTATTTTGTTGTGTGTTACAGATTATCAATACAAGAGAAAGGAATTAGCCTGTTTAAAACAAACAAACAACAAACAGCAAAACAATTATTACAACACGAACAAGGGCTACTGCTTTTTCTAAGATATCGTGCGGCACTCACCACAATCCTGTTATGTAGACAGAAAATGTAATTTTTCCCTGTTTAATGATCAAGGAGAGGTAAATGACTTGTTCATAATAAAATATCTAATAATGATATTTTAAAAGTAGTCATTGTCTCTGGGCTTCTAAAACACAACTATTTCTTTGTCTGCTTAATCTCATTTTGATATTTAAAGTAATGGTTCTTTCCAACTTTCTTACTTAGACAACATAATTTAAGCAATTTTACTCATTTTTTTAAAATAAATTTATTTATTTATTTATTTTTGGCTGCATTGGGTCTTCGCTGCTGCGTGCGGGCCCTCTCTAGCTGTGGCAAGTGGAGGCTACTCATCGTTGTGGTGAGTGGGCCTCTCATTGTGGTGGCTTCTCTTGCTGCGTAGCACAAGCTCTAGGCTTCAGCAGTTGTGGCATGCGGGCCCAGTAGTTGTGGTGCATGGGCTCAGCTGCTCCGCGGCATGTGGGATCTTCCCGGACCAGGGCTCGAACCCGTGTCGCCTGCATTGGCAGGTGGATTCTTAACCACTGTGCCACCAGGGAAGCCCTACTTATTAACTTTTACTGAGATTTACTTGATTTACATAAAATTATTAATCTTATGTAATTGAAGTGTCCTGTATAAACAAATTTTTGTTTTTAGTTTACAAAACTAAGTTCTATTCAAAGGAAAGCTGGTGACACACTTGGTTTCCTAAACTTTATTACTCATTTATTTATGACAGTTTTATATTTTTTTGAAAGAAAGTAGTTCAAGTAAATATTCTAATGGCAATGCTAGATTAAAGTGTTCGCTTCAGCCTGATTGGTGCACTTGAAACACTGTATTCTTGCTGACCTTGACACTGACCCCAAATGCCACACTTGGAGAAAATAATTATAATGAAAATGGAGAAACTATTTTGCTGCAGAGCTTAAAAAATTAAGTTGACCACTTTCTTTCAAAAGACTGTTTCATGAATATGAGTAACGTTGTTTATTATGGCCTATAATCAATTTGTTATAAACTTTATTACTCAATAAATATATGGTAATTTAGTTGTACTTACACTCTTCAAAGGGGATTGATCAATTGAACCAATAAGGTTAGAAATACCCTGAACAAAGTTGGGTAAGGGTGATAAGTTACAAATTCCAAGAACACCCATACTAATCGTGAACAAGATAAAGTCAGAGCCAGGATTGATAAGGCATGTAACTGCAAGTAACCAAAGATTGGCGATATTGTTTTGGTCTTAACATTTACTCCCTTGAAAATGGCAGGTAGTAAACCCTTACCTCAGTGGTACAGTTTGCACTGAGATTTGAGAAAGGGGTCCACACAAAAGGACCAACATTAACAATAGCACTGTTATTGCAGAAGAGGCAATGCTGGTCAGGAGTGATCAGTGTAGCATGAGGATTAGCCTCTTCCTCCCTTTGCTATAGGATACCCATGGGGACAGTTGAGTGGATATGAATAGATTATGTGGGAGACTGTCCCAGTAATGCCTGAAATCCTCTTTCTCTCCATATCAGTAGCTGGAGGCTTGGGAAGATCATATTTGATTTAGATAAAAAGAATAATTAAACAGGTTTTGGCTTTCAGGACTGTGACTTCCCTTGAGAGTGAAGATTTGTTGTTACAGATGATGGTAGAAGAAAACAATATATGTTTATTTCTTGCAGTCAACCAAAATTAATTATTTCCTACTGATAAAGTTAACATCATGCTTGCTTTGAACCTTGTGGTTTGTACCTTTTAAACATTTTTCTTTCATTTTCATTAACCCATCATACAAATATGGCCTGAAAATTTACCATTGCATATTAAAAATATTTCATGTTGTAATGATAAGTATGATCTAGGTATTTTCAGAAGAAGGTTACTGTTGAAGATAAAGCCAGATGCACTTGAGGGACAAAAGTAAAAGGCAAACAGTGTGACAAACATTTGAGTGAAAGTGCCAAAATATGATACATATACTGTATGATTTCATTTATATGAAACTCTAAAAAGGCAAATCTAAGGCTTCCCTGGTGGCGCAGTGGTTGAGAGTCCGCCTGCCGATGCAGGGGACACGGGTTCGTGCCCGGGGCCGGGAAGCTCCCACATGCCGCGGAGCAGCTGGGCCCATGAGCCATGGCCACTGAGCCTGCGCGTTCGGATCCTGTGCTCTGCAACGGGAGAGGCCACAATGGTGAGAGGGCCGCGTAACGCAAAAAAAAAAAAAAAAAAAAAAAAAAAAGGCAAATCTACCTTTAGTGGCAGAGATTATCAGTGACTATGGGGGGGTGTTTGTGGAGGGGCAGGTATGGAGCATTGCCTCACAGTGGGGCACAAGGGATCTTTAGTGCATAATGGAAATGTTTTATAACTTGACTGTGGTTGTGTTTACATGAATACATAAATTTCAAATATAAATGGTTTATTTTATTGTATGCAAACAATACTTCAATGAGGTTAGGAAAAAGAAATTACTACACTTTTTTGCTATCTTATAAATTATTCTTCATTTCTTATCTAATATTTGCACTGAAAAGCTAATCCCATGTGTAAAACATTTCCTGTTTAGATATTTTCTTTCAAAGTGTTACATTGCCCAATACTCTCAAGTTGCATTTAAAATTTATATCCACACAACTATTGCTAATTATACATTTGTATCTTTCTACAAAAATTGGCATCAAACCCAAGCTGTTAGATGTGTAATTATCTAATTTTCATGGGCAAATCCTCATTTGCATAGGCAAACATGGACATGTAATCTTGTTGCTGTCAGCTACAGATTTCTCTCAATGTTCAGTATCTGTGGTTACTTTTCTAAGCCACTATTAAAGGGCCTACTCCTCTGAGAAATACACAATGCCCATTTCTGATATTAATATTAATGATAAATATATTTTATACACTATATATTAAACATGTAACTAACATTAATATAAAACTAATTCAGTACTGTATGTCATGTTATTCTTTGTGTTAGTAGAAGATGTAATTTGTAGTAATTCTTATGGAATAAGGATAAACAATAACTGTTTTTGGATACATGAATTTATTAAATCCACATCTCATTGAGCTTTGCATCTAAATTAATAAGTATAGGCTAAGCCCTTATTAACATATTATACAATAATTACTTTTAGAACTGTGACACAGTGCATGGATTAACTTAATAATAACTTAATAAGAATATGCCTTCTGTAATTATCTTCCTTTTGGTAGCCTAAGTTTTGTTTTTTTTTTCTTTCCATGCTGGCTTATTTCACTTAGCACAGTGTCCTCATCAAAAGAGTAGTTTCCAACCACACTTGCCCTTCTGTGGAACTATTGTCAATGACATTATCCATTGTGCTGTACTGACCTATATAAGTTGTGTTCCACTTCAGAAACTCCTATTATTTTTAAAAATTTCTTTGATTTTATATTTCTAACACCTTTTTATCTTCCAATTTTACTGTGATATAATTGACACACATCACTAAGTTTAAAGTATACAGTATAATGATTTGACTTACGTATATCATAAAATGAGTATCACAATAACTTTGATGAACATCCATGATCTCATGTAGATAAAATATTAAAGAAACAGAAAAAAATTTTTCCTTGTGATGAGAACGCTTAGGTATTACTCTTAACAACTTTCATATGTAACATACAGCAGGATTAATTATATTTATCATGTCATACATTATATCCCCAGTACTTATTTTATAACTGGAAGTTTATACATTTTAGACTGCCTTCATCCAATTCCTCATCCCCCAACACCCTGCATCTGGTAACCACGAATCTGATCTCTTTTACTATGAGTTTTTTTGTTTGTTTTCGAAGTATAATTGACCTACAACACAATGTTAGTTCCTGTTACACAAAATAACAGTTTGACATTTCTGTGCATCTCAAAATGATCACCACCATAAGTCTAGTTATGATATGTCACCATGCAAAGATATGGCATAGTTACTGAATATATTCCCCACACTGTACATTTCATACACATGACTCATTTCTCTTGCAACTGGAAGTTTGTACCTCTTAATCTCCTTAACCTATTTCTTTCCTCCCCCCCCCCCCCGGCAACCACCTGTTTGCTCTTGGTACCTATAATTCTTTTTCTGTTTTGTAATGTTTGTTCATTCATTTTGGTTTTAGATTCCACATTATAAGTGCAATCATATAGTATTTGTCTTTCTCTGTCTGACCTATTTCACTTAACATAATACCTTCTAGGTCCATCCATGTTATCACAAATGGCAAGATTTCATTTTTTATGGCTGAGTAATATTCCATTATATCTATACATCTATACATATATGTGTGTGTGTGTGTATATATATATATATATATCTCACACCTTTTTTATCCATTCATCTATTGATGGGCATTTATGTTGCTTCCATATCTAGGCTATTGTAAATAATGTCGCAAAGAACATAGGGGTGCATATATCTTTCATAATTAGTATTTTTGTTTTCTTCAGATAAACACCCAGGAGTGGAATTGCTGAATCATATGGTAGTTCTACTTTTAATTTTTTGAGAAATCTCCATACAGTTTTTCACCAATTTACATTGCAATCAACAGTGCACAAGCTTTCCCTTCTCATCACATCTTCGCCAGAACTTGTTATTTGTTGTATCTTTGATAAGAGCTGGTGGGCGGGGCTGTGTCCTTCTCAGTTGCTTGGCTTGAGGCAGTTCAGTACTGGTGCCTATGGGCTGGTGGGCAGGGGCAAGTCTGGGCCCTGAGGTAATAATCTAGAGGGAGGATCCCCAAATGGCACCGGCCAGCACCAGTGTCCATGTGGTAGAAGGAGCTCCCCGAAATGGCTGCTGCCACTGTCTGTGTCCCTAGGGTGATTTCCAGTTGCCTCCTGCCTCTTCAGGAGGTTCTCCAAGATGAGTAGGTAGGTCTGACGTAGGCTTCTTTCGAGTTACTGCTTCTGCCCTGGATCCCGGAGCATGTGAGATTGTGTGTGTGTCCTTTAAGAGTGGAGTCTCTATTTACCTTACCCCTCTGGGTCTCCCAAAATAAGCCCCAGTTGTCTTCAAAACCAAATATTTTCAAGACTGTCTTCCCCGAGCCAGACCCCTGGGCTGGGGAGCCTGGTGTGTGGTCAGACCCCTTACTTCTGAGGGAACCTCTGCAATTGTAATTTTTCTCCCTTTTGTGGTCCACCCACCCAGGCATATGGATTTTGACTGTACCATGACTCCACCCTTCCTACCCTTCTCACTGTGGTTCTTTCATTATATCTTTAGTTGTCAAAGATCTTTTCTGGTAGGTCTTTTTCATCGATAGCTGGTCTGTAAATAACTGTAATTATGGTTTGCCTGTGAGAGGAGGTGAACTCAGGGTTATTCTACTCAGGCATCATGGAAGCAATCCTCTCATATTGTGATTTTTTAGTGGCACCACAGTTTTCCACTTTCTGCAATGCTATAAATTGAACATCCTTCTATCTTAAGATTTATTCTAATATATTTGCTAGTATGAATATAGTAGTAGAATATAGTATGAATGCACCTCTTTTACCTAATAACAGTTTCTAAATAATTACAAAAGCATTGAGTAATAATACATAATAACACATAAGAATATTGTAGGAAATATTATAATAAAATAACATTTTTTCAAATAAGTAATTAGATAATTTTCAAAGTATATGGCTTTTAAATGATTTTTAATATAAATAATAAGTTAATCTCAAAAGTTTGGTTTAATTTACATTTCCCAAAACTGAATGTTAGTTTTTTATTAAGTACCAATTTTTTGTGACATCTCTTCCACAACACTTACTCATGACTATATTCTCTTCCCCTCCCTCTTCTTCTCCCCTGTCATTCGTATATACATACAAACACACACTCCCCATTTAATCTCCACTATTCACAGATTCTGTATTTGCAAATGTGCCTATTTGCCCAAATGTATTTGTAATTCCCAAATCAATAACTGCAGGGCATTTGCAGTCATTCATGGTTGAAAAAATTGTCATCACATGCACATTCCATCTGAAGTCAAACAAGGCTGCATTATTTCCTTCTTATTTCAGTTCTCAAACTGTGAACAGGTGTCCTATTCACAGATTATTTAGTGCAAAGTTTTTGGCATTTTTATACTTTCTGCTGTTTAAAATGGCCCCCTATCATAGTGCTGAAGTACTGTCTACCGTTTCTTAGCTAAAGAAGGCTGTGATGCTTTATGGAGAAAGTACTAGAAAGTAAGTGTGTTTAATAAACTTCATACAGTCATGAGTTGTGTTGCTGTCTGTGAGTTAAATGTTAATGACTCAACAATAAGATGTTGTTAAACAGAAACACACGTAAAAAATGGCTATGTATTGATTGGTTGCTGAAAATGTGACCAGAGTTTTGCAGGAACTTAATCCTATGTTTCTCCTAGAAGCAATGTGGTATATGTGTGGGCATAGTAATTATCTGTATTCCATCATTTTTTTCCCACATTTTCTCACTTTTATGGCTTTTTAATTTTTTATAGTTTATTCTTTTATGAATAGAAAAAATCTTTTCTGAATGTTTCCATTTGCTTTATATATAGAAAACTTCTTTCTGTCCCATGAACCACTACATATGTGCCCGTATTTTCTTATAGTTGAACGATTTATTACATTCAAATCTTTAATACATCTGGATTTTATTTTTTCATGTAAGGTGCATAACACTGTTGTTCAAGAAATCTGCTCTGTAATTAGAATGTTTCCTTTTGTTACACATGCCAAAGGCAAATGGAACTAATACCCGTGGGTCCTGTCGCATATATTACTCCTTTTGAAGGTATGTCTCTGTTAATTAAATAAATACACCATGATTGGTAAAATGTGGCTTCCCAGCGCTCTCTTTCATGAAGAGTGTAGGTCGGAAGTTAACATCATCTTTAAAGCAACCAGGTAAAATATTTTAGTTTTAGTTTATCATTTGTATGGAGATGTTTATTTTATTTGGGACATTTTATTTGTTACTTTATGGTATGGCAAATTCTGAGGGCATCCTTTACATTTTAATGAGACTAAGTCCTCAAGAGCTGACTGTGGGCTTTTGCCTGGGTGGTCCTTGGAATGTGACACCAGTGTACTGCCCCAGACATCAAAGTATCCCTGGCAAGCAAGGCAGGAATTGACATTGGCCACATTTCTTGAGTCTGACTACAAAACATGGTCAAGAATCATTCTAACTCATCTGCTTAGTGCATGGATCACCCCATCAAAATTCTGAGTTTAAAATAAACAACCTAATCCACTTAAGTCTTCTATCTCCCTTCCCCATAGAGTTCTTCCTTTTGAACGACAAAGACAAGACAAAAAAGTACTTGAAAGAAGTCTTTGAGACATGCTGCCTAAGCTCAAAAAACCAAAGGAACACCATAGTCTTCTTTTGAATGTGTATGTCAACTTTGCACTTGGCACTCATTATAAACTGCTCTGTGTGCCAAGAAACAGGTCTTAGGAGAACTGCATGAGTGTCAGTATAGATGCTTTGCAGGACATGAAAGTCCTCCTGTGTGCACAATATTGTCAGACGTTATTCCACACATTAAAGCAGTGCTTTAGTACATTTTAGGGATGTGTCTATAATGAAAGGATTCCCCTTATAGTGTCCTTAATCCTTTTGATCTTTACATGAACAAGGGACCAAAAAAAAACCAAAACAAATAACAACAACAACAACACTTTATCTCTAAATTTTAAACTACACAGGATGACAAATTCTAAATAGAAACTAAAGACTCTATTGATACACGCAATACAATTCTATTATTTGTCAGAGAGAAATGTCACCAGGTGATTAAAATAGAGTATCAATAACAGATAATTAACTAGATAACATAAAGTGTCAGTAAGAAACTATCTGCTATCTTTGGAGACTCTCAAGCTGATTACCATAACTTGGGTATAGATATCTTTGAATCTTGTTTTGTTTCTGCATTTCTTCAGACTGGGCTTACCTCCAATAACTTTCTTTCTGGCCTGCATCATGATTTAAACTCTTTTTCACTCAGACTATCAGACTATTATTACTAAACACCACGTTCCTCATGTTGTTCCACTACACTCAGAAAGTCTATGACAGACACCCATTACTTGGAGCATTAATTCTAAAATCTTCTGACTGTATATCACTAGGCTTCATAATACAGACCCACTTTGCCTGGTCATTCTAATTTTCCATACCTTCAAAACTATATCCCCTTGTTTACTCCCCTATTCCATCTACCTGCTATACTCACGTATTTGCTCTCATCCTTGGTAATCTGATTCACCATCTTTAGTCAGTGTACCATCTTAATTTCTTTACACCTATTAACTGTCTAAATACTAATAAATTTACAATTTAATAGTTGCATGATCTGTTATTGTTATGGAAATTAGGCATGTTTCTCTAAATAAATTGCAAGTGCCCCAGATGTATAAATCACATACTATAATTTCTCATTTCTAAAACACATTGTATAAGACAACTTGCATTTAAGAAAGTGGAGAAGAGCGTACATGATAATTAATTATGATGGCAAAAATTGACAAAGAAATTTTACTTTTTTTTTTTTCTTTTGCGGTACGCGGGCCTCTCACTGTTGTGGCCTCTCCCGTTGGGGAGCACAGGCTCCAGACGCACAGGCTCAGCAGCCATGGCTCCCGGGTCCAGCCGCTCCACGGCATGTGGGATCTTCCCGGACTGGGGCACGAACCCGTGTCCCCTGCATCAGCAGGCGGACTCTCAACCATTGCACCACCAGGGGAGCCCGAAATTTTACTTTTATCATAAGGAAATCATCAGTAACAAAAATTTATTTGAAATCAAATAAATATTTTAAAATTTAATCAAATAATCAATCAAATAAATAAATCAAATAATATTTTAAATAAATATTTTAAATATTTAAATCAAATAAATCAAATAAATATTTTAAAATTTAAGTTTACTGCATACTCATCAAAGGAACTTTGTCCAGGATTAGGACAAGGTATAAAGAGTTTATTTAGAAAGATTATGTGAGTGGAATGAACTAGAGGAGGTTTTATTTTTTTTCCCCAACTCATTGTGCTGCTGTTTTTCACTAATAAAAATTCATGGATATTTAGTAAATAAATGAAATTAATGAGATGACTTCAGTACAAAAGGATATAATGTAAAATGTATGCCTTTGTCTGGTTGTAGCAACAATTGCAGGAGTAAGATGTGGGCTGAGAGGATTGATCAGGGAAGAAGACATGTCCAGAGGAGGCTATTCTTTATATCACTTGACTTCTTTTTTGCCCCCTGCCCACATTAAGTCCAATTCCTCAAGATAATGACTGGCCACATTCACCACAAAGTGATTAATTCAGGACGATTAATGGAAGTAGTTCCTACCCCAGCTATACCTGGCTTGAAGCCATGGTTGATATTCATCCTCTCACTCTTCCATCAGCCAGCACTTACCCACTGGGATCACCCCATACTTTCATTGTCAAGTATTACAAGTTCTTAGTTGTTTGCTCTTATCAGGCTGTGGTTATTGCAATTGCTTGTTTAGTTATGACTGGGTGTTGAAGCAGCAATAGATAGAGTGAATTTCATGAATTCCCGATGAACTCCTTTAAGCACCCAGTGTGTAGCAGCAACTCTAGATTCTTGTGGTAACAGAATCATTAATCTTTTCTGTTTTCATGTCACTGTACTGACATGAGGAAACCAAAATGACCAGACAGTGATCTTTCCTACAAGTTCAGTGGAACACTTCCTGTGTTACTCCTTGGAGATCTTTCCTCTATGGGAACCAGGATCTCAAATTCAGTTGATTCTTGGGTCATGGGATTCAACAGTACAAATTCTGAAACTGAAACAATCAGAGTGCTGTTACTAACGCCCAATCTTACTTCAAACTCTTGGGTTTTGGACCTGTGTATTGTAGGTACTTTGAACATAGCATGATCATATATTAGACATTGGTTCAATGCATATTCTGTATCCCAAAAGGTAGTGCCCAGTGTTTTTGCTGGAGCCAGATTATACTGAATTATGGAGGGCAGTCTACGCATCTCTTCTCAATTCCCAAAATCTTATCCCAACCGATTATTTTCAGTGACATAACATTGGCGGCTTGAAATCAGCCATGGTGGAGTATTGGTACCATGAAAACTGACAAATGTGTAAATTAAGACATTTATTTATTTATTTTTCTGAATACCAGTTGTTAAACTTTTACCAGCATACTATAGGCACTGCCTTTATTATGCAGGGAGTTGTTCTAAAGTTGGCTTCTTATCTGATCTTCATTCCATCATTCTACTAGGCTTCCAGCTTCTGGATGATATGGTATGTAATAGGAGAAGTGGATCCTATGGTAAAGTACATCTTGCCATGTTTCTTTTGCTATAAAAGAATCACATCGTCTTGGAAAATGATGTGTGGAATCCAAGTCTAGAAAATCAGGAATTTTATAAACGGTCAGACAGTGGTACTGGCACATATCCAGATAGATATCAATTCTGGTAAGGACCTATTACTGTCTCCTTTTGGATAGAAAATATCCAATGTAACCAACCTTCCATTAAGGGGCTAGTTGAACTCTGTGTAATGCTACCTTATCAAGTGCACACACAGCTCTGACTTCTGCTGCTGGCAGTCTGGGAATTCAGCATTGGTAGTAATTTGGCAGCCTTCATGAGGCAGAATCCATACTTTGGGCTGATGCATATCTTTCCTACCCATGATAGCTGTTTCATTTCTGGTCCCAATAGCTAGACTTTGTGACACCAAGGACAGAGGCTAATTAGCCTCCTGGAATCATCCTATCTAGCTGGATTTTGAATATGCTTCTACAGTGGACATGCTTTGAAGGTTATTATCATGAGACCCAGAGATCTGCACACACTGTATTGACTCCCACATCCCAATTCACATGCCTGTTCCAAACACTTCCTTGCCTTTGATCTGTCAATCTTATTCCTTCCAGAGCCCTAAAAAGCCAAGCATTTATTCCACTGTCTAGGATTCTGTATGTAGCCATACCTCAAGCTACTTCTACCTTTCTCTAAAGTACATACCAATAAATACATTACTTGGAGCTCAGCCAAATGAAAAAAAAAAAAAAAGATTTCCCTCTTGTCCCCTAAGGACAAAAGATTGCCCTCAGGACAAAGTCTTAGAAATGAAGAGTGATGGAATTTTCAAACCTTAGCAAGGAAGCGAGCTACTGTGGTGGGAGCTAAGCAAGGAGAAAGAGGAAAAGGAGTGGAAAACACAGAGAGGCAGCATGTTCCCAGATTACAAACAGCCTAAAATATTACAGGCATATTTTTCAAATTTTAATGTTACATATGATAGTTCAGTGACTTTTTAAAAAATGATACCATTTTTATCCCGTCTGTTATTCCACGTGTGTTTAGATTTCTCCCCTTTGTTTCTTCCCTCCCTCCTTCTCTCCATCTCTCTCTTTATCCCTTTCTTTCTTTCTTTTCTTTTTTTCTTTTTCTTTCTTTCTTTCCTTCCTTCCTTCCTTCCTTCCTTCCTTCCTTCCTTCCTTCCTTCTTTCTTTCTTTCTTTCTTTCTTTCTTTCTTTCTTTCTTTCTTTCTTTCTTTCTTTCTTTCTTTCTTTCTTTCTCCATCTCTCTCTCTCTTTCTTTCTTTCTTCTCTTCCATTTTCTCTTTTTAAAAAATGTCTTTGTTAAACTTGATATTGAAACATAGTATAAATACCAAATACTTCCTGAGCAGGCCACTGTATTGGCTGCCGTGACTTATAAGAAATATTGAATCACATTGCTGGAATGAACTAGATTAATCTAAGTATCACAAGCATCTTGAAGCCAGGAGGGCCTGTAGAGATACCTTAGCCATCACCCTCACCGTCTTCTCATCCAATGCAAAAATCTCAAATGTCTGCATGAAATCTAACAGTGGAAATTCTATGACTTTATTGAAACACGTTTTTCGTTGTTTTATTGAAATACTATTGCAACTGCATTTGGGGATAACTTTGGTTGTTCTAAACTTCTTGTTCTGATTTGAAATCTATAACCTTGAAATTTTGATTTACTGGAACTATACAGGTTCTCTGCTTGTGGTGGGGGAGTTGGGGGAGGCTTGCTCCCAAATCAAGTAGTTGTTCAGATATTTCCTTATCTTTCTCATTCAATATGAATTAAGAAACACATTACCACTTATATCATCCTGTGTGAACTTCTTTTGCAGTCCCCACGGAGGTTGGTGAAAAACATGTAAACAAATTTGAAAAATCTCTAACAGTACCACACCCCCTACCCCATCCACCCAACCCCTGTTTCTAGAAGAAGCCACGACTCTGAATCTTAATGTCCCGTGAATTACATTCTGATATGTTTAGATGAATAGTTCCCTGCCAAAGGACGGAGTCCAAATGACATGTAGCAAAGCTTTTCCAATCATTCTAGATAACTTGATTCCTCAATAGAAGTAACTATCATGGTATCTTAGAGCAGGGGAGAACTTTAGTGATCACTTAAGGTATGTTTAGGAATTATTGTCGTGAGCATAGTATTGAAGCATATCTGTGGTCCAATGGACCCAAACAATTAGCTCCATCTGATCACATATTTACAGTAAGTCTATTAGCATGTTAAGCTTGTATTTCTCTCTTTATAAAATAGTAAATTTATATGTTCCTTAATTTTCTTCTAATTATTCACTTGTATCTACTAAGTTCTGGGTTTTCAGACTTAGCTCTTAAAGAAGAAGATGAAAGAGACCAACACTTATTTTCATGTCTCCAGAGATTTAATAAGTCATTCAAAATATATCTATAATCTGTGTACCAGGCACAGTGTTATGCAGTGGAGGTAGGTGCTGAACAAGACCCAAGGGTCCCTTGTTAAGAGATGTTTAGTGGGCAGTAGGTTATATACATCTGCAGTTTTGCTCAGAGGACAAAGCTGGAGTTAAAAATGTGAATCTTTGAAGCAAGTACTTCTTACTTTCCAAAATGGTTTCCAAACTGGATACTAGAGAACTCTAGCTCCTTGAGACCTTAAAGCACTGAGAAATCTTCCAGAAAAGAAGTCAGTTATCCATGTTAGCACAACATTTGACAAATTATTTACTATGAATCCTCTTCTCAAAGAAGGCCTGACAAGATCTCACAGAATTGATTTTCTAGAAAACAGAATTTGAAGACCCTGATTTATATCATACACAATCATTCAAATACTTTCCCAGGAATATTTACAATACCTATATATTCATGAATGGTCGTATATTTTACCATTAAAACATGAGATACAGAGCAAACAGGACCATCATAAAAGTTTGACATGCTAACATTTTACAAAGATGATTCTCACCATCTACCAAATTCTAAGTTTTCTGAAGGGGTTGACATTTTATCTACAGAGATGCATTCTAAGCATATTCTTCCTTAAGACTTTTCTAGCAAGAACTAGAAGAATAATACATGTAGGCAGTACATTTTCTGCCTCTGAATTCTCCAAATATTTCCCTAGAAATAGTCAAAGGAAAAATAAAATAGAAAATCGATGAGGCCTATGCAGATGCAAAAGGCACATGGATGTGTGGGTTCCTTTGCAGGATGCCTCTTTCCTTTATTTTTCCTGCTTTCCTTGACCCCTTCAAACACAACATGCACTGATCTTTGAGCTGTCAAGACAAATCCCTGTGGCCATCACTTTGTTTGTAAAACTTGGAGGTTTTAAGAAAACACTGTCAAGCGATTATGAAAAAAATGCATCAAGCTGTGCTGACCCTGCCAGGCTTGTGAGCACAATGGTTGGGCAAGAAAAGAAGTGGAGGTAAGAGCTGCCAAGCGAGGCCTGCTGTGAGCACGAGGGCTTTTCTGGATCACTAACAACCAGAACCATGCTAGGACATGTGGGCTTTTTATGGCCACAGTTGTTTCTCTGGCTTTTGTAAAAATGTGTTTTACAGGTGAATCAAAGATTATAACATGGGAAAGAAGGTATGAGCAGGAGCTGCCTTGGAATACTTCAGCAGTATTCAAATAAAAGTAAAAGAAACAAGTGGGAAAAAAATGCCTTTTACTTTCTGGCCAAAGGTGGGAAAAAAGAAAAATCAATGTTATTGGCCAAATGTACCTGCTGGCAGTAATTAGGTCAGGCTGCTGAGAAAATGAAACACTGCATTTTTAAAATTTATATTTCTTAATTTTTCAAGGAATTGGGCACAAAGCATGTACCTCCCTCCAGCATGCGGCTGCCACGTGCCTGGATTTTGCCCAGGAATGTTGCACCTCTGGGCACAGGGGGATGCTGGGTTTTATGGGGACTTCTGGGCACTGGTTCCTCCCTCCCACTGGTTCTAGGTAAGTGCTTATTGGCATCAAACTGATTTGGCCACCTGCAACAAAGGAGGCTGGACCAAGAGAATGAGGGAGCTTAGAAACAGGTGAGTTGTTCGGTTACCCCAAATGCCAACCTGAAATGAAAAGTAGAGAGCAAAGAATTAAATCATATCTGTGTCAAGGTAGTAATCAGCACCAAGCCCAGTGGAGAAATGGGCAAATGTGGAGATTTCTCATTTCTCTAAAGGAACATCTACCTGAAGATAGTAGGGGAAATAGAGAGATCTTAAAGAAAAAAACACAGGTCCACTCCAAAGCCCATTCCTTGCCTATGTCACCAGTCATCTCTTTCTTTGCCTCTGATCTGTCAATCTTATTCTTTCTTTCCAGGCACATCAAATAATTATAATTTCTTGTATACATTTGCAAAATCCCTTTAAGCAACAATTAGACTAGTCTTTTATTGAACAACTGCGGATTGCAGCCTAGCCAAGTTGACACACCAAGAAAGCCATCACAACTTCTTAAATAAACTATGTTTCACTCATTTCCAGTCTTTAGGTCAGCTTTGGGAGAACCCAAACTAACACAAAACCCTTGGTGATCCCGTGATAATTTGCTATTGTTCTACTCTTCTCCACTGCACTTATCCTCATAACCTAAATTTTGGTCGTGCACTTACCACTTATCAAACAAAATTTCTATGAACTATTTCCCAGTTGTCTTTTCCATTATTTTGAATTGCAATTCAAACCCTGCTGCAATAGCCACTTTCCAAAATTCTACCCCTCATCTTGCAGATGATAACAGTGTATGCAAATACCCCTGCATTCTCCAGCATCTGGGCATGCTGTAAGATTGTACCTCTTACTCTCCCACCTCCTTCCTCTCACACACTTCATATTTTTCATGGTCTCATGAGTTGATTTAACCAGAGAAACTTGAGCAGAAGTGATACAGGCCCTTCTGGATGGAAGTTGGAAGAGCCCCTGGGTGATTTTTCATGTTTCTTAGCTTCTTTGTTTGTGTTTTGGTGGTGATGGAAGCACTGAAGCAAGAGTCCTTCTGTGTTACCAAGTGTACAGCCTTCCCCACCACCGACAGCTGAACTGCACTGAATATGTGTTGTGAATGAGAAACAAACATCTGTGAGTGTGTGTGTGTGTTCACCACTGAGATTTTGGAATAACTTGGTATCAGCCTACCCTATCGTAACGTGTTTACCTTCTGATTCTGTGATTCATTCAGTGCAAACTAAGCTCTTCTTGTCTTTGTTCGGTATCACTGCATTTGTATTATGAGTAAATCATTTATTGTAGGATACTTTAAAAAATTGGTTCTATACACGTATCTATAAAATTATTATTTATAGAAATTAAGGAAATGTTCAATTCCATTTTTCATTGTAACTCCAATATCAAATAATGACTTGAAAATAATGGTTAATAAATTATGGTTAACTTAATGAACTAGGACAGTCCAAAATTTCTAGAACTTCTTTGGAATTTCTATCTGGCCCTTGATAGAAGCAAAATTTTTCTCTTATACTGATTTTTTTACTGGCATAAAATGCTTAATGTATCAATAGAGTTGGCTCAACACTTGGCCATTTTAATTAACTTCTTTCATGATTAAACTAATAGGAAATTATGACATCTAATCATAACCTATTGTTAGCTCAGTGGATTACCTGCAAAGAAATGAGAAGAAAAAAAGAATTCCAGAAATTTAAAAAATCTAACATTTCATAGTATAAACTATACTTTGCCCTTTGCCGTCCTGAGTAACATAAATGCATAATGATCTCTCTTGGTCCAGAGAAGCAGCCTGACATCTTTATTATATTTGCCTTTATTTGGCATTCAATTTGTTCAGGCCAAAAATGTCTCTATTTAATATTTTACTTAAGCATATCCAATTAAACTTCATACTGACCCTTCTTAAACAATGGCATCTCAACTGATTCCAAACCTGAGAGCATTATATGAGGTGACTTTTCTCCTGTCTCTTTATGGTTCGCACAGAGAAAGAAATCTCAAGGATAAATCTTTAAGATGTGTTCAATGACTGTCCCCATGGGGTTACAATAAGAAAGTATTGTTGCTTGAAATTAATAAAAAGATAATCTACCAATGTACAGTTATTAAATTTATCAATATATAGTTATTGACCAACTATTTATAAAGGACATTTATGCAATTACATATATTGCCTGTTCACTACATGTTATGTGCTGAATCATGTCCCTCCCAAAAAAGATATGTTGAAATCTTAACACCACATACCTCCAAATGTGACCTTATTTCAAAATAGAGCCTTTACAGGTATAGTTAATTAAGATGAGGTCATACTTGAGGAAGGTGGGCTGCTAATCCAATGTGACTGGAGTCCTTCTAAGAAAACAACCATCTGAAGACAGAGACACAACCGTATGAAAGGCAGAGGCACGCAGGAAGAATACCACATGATGATGAAGGCAGCGATTGGAGTTATGCAGCTGCAAGCCAAGGGATACCAAAAACTGCCAGCAAACCACCAGAAGTCAAGAAGAGGCAAAGAGGGCTTCCCTGGTGGCGCAGTGGTTGAGCGTCCGCCTGCCGATGCAGGGGACGCGGGTTCGTGCCCCTGTCCGGGAAGATCCCACATGCCGCGGAGCAGCATGGCCATGTGAGCCATGGCCGCTGGGCCGCTGGGCCGCTGGGCCTGTGCGTCCGGAGCCTGTGCTCCGCAACGGGAGAGGCCACAACAGTGAGAGGCCCGCGTACCGCAAAAGAAAAAAGAGGCAAAGAAAAATCCCTACAGGTTTTAGGTGGAGCATGACCCTTCCAACACTGTGATTTCAGACTTAGAGCCTCCAGAACTGAGACAATAACTTTCTATTGTGTTAAGCCATCCAGTTTGTGGTACTTTGTTATGGCAGTTCTAAGAATCTAAGATACTCCCTAACCATTTAAAGTACCTGTGCCAGGATAGCATGAATAAGTACCCAGGCAAGAGAGGAAAGCAAGATGAAGATGTGACGGCTGCCTAATGCATGGCAGCTTGAAATGCATTAGGCAGGGATGGAGGTGGTGTTGCTTCTGCCAGGCAAGGTATTAGAAAGGTTGGAACTCAGAGTCACTCTGTGAGAAAAGGAAACCATGGATAAAGGGCCATGTGAAAACGAGGCTGGAGCCCTTAATCCTGAGGGATTCGCCTGCCTCTAAATAGCTCTGTGCAACCCGTCTATGTGTTTTTCTCCTCCAAGTGCAGGATTACCACACAATACTCACAGCTATTCCTCAAAGAGAAGGCAGCATTCATTAAGCAAAGTAAATATTCAAGTGAGGGCTTGGAAGTACAGGTCTTTAGTATTTTTACAAGAGATGAATTCCTTTTCTATTTTTTTTGGTATTTCAAGGAAATTGCAAACACATACGTTCTAAATATTGTCTAAATTAAAAACCTGATCTCTAATTTCACATTTGGTTTCAGCCAGTCCTAATCAGCTCAATACATTAATTTCCAGAAAACATTTCTGAAAATGATCTTAATTGGAACAAGAAGAACCTTAAGAATAATAAGAAACTGGGAATAAAAAGGTCAGATTTGGATAAAATACAAATTAAAAAATAAGACCATATGAGCTATGTATAGTTTCCTTTAAACAAATGTATTATTAAAGGAAATTGCTTAATATGCAAACTCAGTAAATCAAGTTCCATAATCATTTTTTTCCTCTTCAAATAACTCTTTTCTGAATCAATGCGAACCAACATTTGAACTGTTTCCTCAGAGTATGTTTGATTTGTAAATACAGGGCAAAGGAATAAAAACAACAAAAACATCCTATTAAAAAGCAGACTAATTGGCAAGATGCCCTTTTAGCTTTTTCAACAGATTTAAAAATCTCAGCCAAGCATCTGAATCTATGGTAGTTTGATCTTTCATCACTGCCATCGGGTGACCTTCATCTGTATGACCAACATTCAGCTCTCTGCAGGCTTCCAAAGTGTAAATCAGCCCTTGAACTTGGTCATGAAAGGACATTTGACACCAAGTGTTACAGAGAGACTAAAATATGTCTCTCTTATCGAATTGTTTACTCTGAATTGATATTTAATTCTTCTTCTCCCAATCACTCACAGGTTAATTTCAACTTTGTTTTTCTAGCTTCTTGCTCCCCACCCTTGAATGACAGGTATATTAGCTAAGTTTGTCAGGCTAGTTGCCTGTCCCCCAGAGCAAACCCAGGAAGGGCTGACCTCATGTTCACAGCATGCACGGCCAGCCTAGCCTTCCCTATCAGTCAGCGCCTGTGAAGACAAGGCGGGGTCTTAGCTGACTTCCTGAGTGAGCTTGACGATAAAGTTTATCCCATCAGGAAGGAAAGCACTGGTCAGAGTCCAGTGGTGCGGCTCAGGTTGAGAGTGAACTTTTCGACATTTCAAATCTGCCATATCAAATTAAGCAGAATAAAGCCTGCTGTTTGCCGGATTATTTATAACATCACAGGAAACTTGGAATGACTTATTAAAGAATGGAAATATTTCTCTTTCTTTAGAAAGAAGCTTGCTTCTGCCAAGATATACAGCAACTGGCTGGGTATGGGAACTGTGCAAGAGAGTTCTCACTTCCAAGGTTGTTAAAACATACCTGGGCTTATTTGAAAACCCAAACTAGCATGAGGATGAACAATCTGAGGCCCACTGTGCTGTGTGAGCAGCCCCTGTTACATGCACATAAAAAAAAAAGGAAAAGGAGCATTTGATTTTGCTGAGAATGTTGCTGACCATAAGCTTTGGCCAAAGGTGTTTATCACCCTAGTAAGCCCTAAAGAATGCTGCCGGAGGGGTGACTCTGAAAGTGGTTTTAATAGCCTTGCTCATTTACTGAACTGCACTGTGACCAGAAATCACTGATGAAAGCCAGCCATGGAGTTTGGTGATATAAATGCTACATATATGAGACTTTTTTTTTAGTGTGATTCTACTAGTTCATTACAAGACAGTATTGGTTCTAGTAAATAATTTGAGAATGTAGACATATATGAAGTTTTAATCATCCGGAAATTTATCACCCAGAGAATCAATTAATAGCATTTTGGTGTACTTTATCAGTCTTTTTTTCTATGAAAAATAATGTTTACACTCACAAATTGTCTATGAAAAAATTACTTTATTAAGTAATGTGTATTTTAACTAAACCAATACATATGTACTAATACACACACAAACACACGAATATACATAAATATAAATATACACAAATACACACATCTATATATCTATTTTATATTTTTAACTATCTTTGAAAACCTGGTGTTTAATGGCAGCATAATATTCAATCACTTGGCTATTCCATGATTCATCTAAAATATTCTCTTTTTTTGACTAAGTTGTTTATAATTATTCCTTTTTACTATTACAAAAAATGCTAAAATGAATATCCTCATATAAAAACCTTCCTACTTAGAATATTGCTTTAGGGTAAACTTTTAAAAGTGAATTTAATTGGGTCAGAGAAAATCAACACCTTCAGGACTCTTAATACATATTTCCCAACTGCCTTCCAGAAAGTTTGTACAAATTAACAGTCTCCTAGAGGTATATGTGGTTGCCCTGAACAGCAAATTTCAAGGTTATAAATCAAGATTCCCATACCATCTCCTCAAACTGCTTCAACACATTTTTTTTCTAGCATCTTCTTTCTATGCAAACCTCAGTCAAATCTGTAAGACAAGTTGCCATTCTCTGTTCCATGCTGATATAAGGAATATGATCAGAGTACACAAAATACGCATATTCATGTACAGACCTATCCATTCATATTTTGGATCCCCAGAATGTGTTTTTACAGTTATAAAATTTTCTACTTTCTCTGATTTTGTTATAGTGGTGATTGTTTAAAATTAAATATGCATTTTTAAAATAGTTATATTAAAACAATTTCTGTTTATTATTTTGAGTACTCACATATTTGCTGATATAGATAGTACACAAAGTTGTACAAAAAGCAGGTCAGTGTGCTGATGGCTGTGAGTCTCATGCCTTCCATCTGTAATCCTTCCTGACCATGTGTGCCTTGTTAAGGTAAAAGGGAGATAAAACCCCATTACAGTTGAATGCCACATGTAGAATAAGGAGAGCCGAAGGAAAATAAATACATGATAGATGATAGATAGATAGATAGACAGACAGATAGATAGAATGAGACAGGAGGATGTGAAGAAGATAAAAGAGGACTGAAGTAAGGTACAAAGCATAGCAGGCAGATGGAGAGAAGGCATACATGAAGGAGGGGGCATTGTGCTCTACAGAGTGCTTTTGGCTATTTCTTTGTGATAAATTTGCCCTAACCTGTCTTTCCTCACCTCCTGGGAAGAGCTATATGGATTAGGAGACAAAGTCAAAGGCATAATTATCTACCAGAACTAATTCTGTGTGGTTTTATGAATTCTTCTCCCTCCTCCTCTTCCTTTTCTTCTCTCTCAGCTTAGTCTTATTTCTTCCAGGTCAGAGGGGAGCATGTGTATCAGTTCATCTGTATTTCATAGCACTGTTTTTGGAACAATAGATCTGAAAAATCAACTATTGAACAGTATTCTTTTTTGCACACCTTCAACATCTGGATTCTTTCTTTTTTCCTTAAAAAATGATATATATTATATCATATAGAGAGCATATTTGAGGCACTTTAAGTATTATGGTATAACATAAATGATTTTTAAGAATTACTTATTTGTTAAAAATTTACCAAGTTTGTTATCTTGTATTTAGAAAGAACCTAGTATGAGGAATGAGAATGAGAATCTACTTTGATTGCTGGAACAAAACAGAAAAACAACCTGTTTCATTATATATATATATATATATATATATATATATATATATATATATACATACATACATACATACACACACATACATCCATGCTATGAATATATATATAATATACACACACACATATGCAATAGGAAAATAACTTGTATATGTATGTATATATATATATATATATACATACACATATAGATTCATATTTAATTGATTGATAAGTTATATTTGTCTAATAAAATCTAATGATCCTTTGTTGTTAAAATGTCTCCATTGAAGATTTACATATTTGATTCTGTTCTGGGCAAAGGCTTATAAAACAATATTGCATTGTTTAATATTTTTCCACATTTTACATTAAAAGCTTGCTTGTCTAGGACTTCCCAGGTGACGCAGTGGTTAAGAATCCACCTGCCAATGCAGGGGACACGGGTTTGAGCCCTGGTCCCGGAAGATCCCACATGCCGTGGAGCAACTAAGCCTGCGAGCCACAGCTACTGAAGCCCACGAGCCTAGAACTCATGCTCTGCAACAAGAGAAGCCACCGCAATGAGAAGCCCGTGCACCGCCACAAAGAGTAGTCCCCGCTCGCCACAACTAGAGAAAGCTTGCGCACAGTAACAAAGACCCAACGCAGCCAAAGATAAATAAATAAATAAATTTATTTTTTTAAAACAGCTTGATTGTCTGGAAAACATTATAAAAGAGAGTCACTGTGGAGTTAATATGAAAGTTGCTGCCCATTTAGCTTTCTTAAAAAGAATATCCACTATTACCTGAAAAGGTCTTTAAAATATGTATCCCTTTTTTGACTAACTGTATAATGCCAAATTTTCTTCATATAACCTCAACCAAAACAATGTTAAGCCATTAAATACAAAAGAATATATAACAATCCAGTTGTCTTTATTAAAACATACATTAAAAAGTTTGCAAAACTGTAAAGAAAATCTATAAAGCAATTCTCTCTAAATTATTTTTTATTTTGGAAAATATAGTTATTTTTAGAAAAAAAAATTTTCATTTTTACATCAGTGCTCTTACTTTTGTTTCAAATGAATTATTAAATAAAATTGTTTTCTGTTTTGATTTATAATATATATCGGGCTTCCCTGGTGGCGCAGTGGTTGAGAGTCTGCCTGCCGATGCAGGGGACACGGGTTTGTGCCCCAGTCCGGGAAGATCCCACATGCCGTGGAGCGGCTGGGCCCGTGAGCCATGGCCGCTGAGCCTGCGCGTCCAGAGCCTGTGCTCTGCAATGGGAGCGTACCACAAAAACATAAAATAAATAAAATATAATATATATTGATAGATTAGAGCATCATTTTATTTCCTTGGGTATATTTCTTATTTTTTTTTTAAAAAGAAGGTTGGATTAGAGTTTTTTCTCAAAGTGTAGCTTGAAATGATCTGTAATGGATCTTCTTCGAGTGCTTGTTAAAATATATATAACAAGTCCTGCCCTAGACTCACCAACTCAGACTATTAAAGAGAGAGGACTTTCCCAGGAAAGACCTTGGGGATTTTTCAGGTTCCATTAAAATTTGAATGTCATCTATAAGTTGACCTCCGTTGCTTTTTTTTTTTTTTTTTTTCTTCTGTGGTACGCGGGTCTCTCACTGCTGTGACCTCTCCCGTTGCGGAGCACAGGCTCTGGATGCCAGGCCCAGTGGCCATGGCTCACGGGCCCAGCCGCTCCACGGCATGCAGGATCCTTCTGGACCGGGGCACGAACCCGCGTCCCTTGCATCGGCAGGTGGACTCTCAAGCACTGAGCCACCAAGGAAGCCCTGACCTCTGTTGATTTTGCTTCACTCACAGTTCCTGGTGAGTAAACACCAGGATCTCTTAATCCCCAGCTATTTCAAGGGCAAGCTGGATCCCTGTGATTACCCAGGCCCTAAGCCTACCTATGCATGTCTCCTTTTCAGGGTTGGCAGATAAAATAAAGGACGCCCAGTTAAATTTGAATTTCAGTAAACACGATTTTCTTTCAGTATAAATATGTTCCACAATATATTTAGGACATATGTTGTTTATCCAAATATTGTGTGAAATATATTTGTCCTATTTTCTGTTTGTGTGTTTTGTTTTAAGTCAAGTCTGTCAGACCCATCACTTTTCCTACAGTCCACCATTGCTGCCAGGTGGTGATATCTATAAATAAACTAAGTGAGACAATATGGGTAGGTCTTACCTACCGGATTTATTAATTGCATAGACTTAGAGTCAAGGGGGAAATGGCTGAACCCAGAAACTATCTCATGATCACAGATAAGCCTTCGTCCATGATCTCTTATACACCCTTATAAGGCAAACCCCTCTAAACCTTCCCCAGAACTTCGTTCAGAAAGAATCTCCGTAAAACTCACATGGCTGTGCTTCCAATGACTGTTTACTTCATTTTAATGTAGTTTTTCTCATTTTTAAAGTCATTAGCACACTAGAAGCAACCTCATTACCAGAGAAACTGGGAGTAGGAAATGTGCAGTTTAATCTCTTAAAGCCTTTATTCCATTAAGTCAAAATTCAACTCTGCCTTTAGCTGCCCTTTCATGTGTGGTTGTAAGAAAGTAAACATTCTTTGGTTCCTTCCTCCTTATTTTGTCTGCCTCTCCAGAAAGTCGGTGTGACCTCTGCTCAGACTGCTACATTTACTAGGCTCTTATTCTATTTCTACTAACCCCATTACCCTCTTCTCTTCTCTGATACAGATTTCCCTCTGAGCAATACTGGCCACACAACAATCTTTTCAACCTCTTCTGATTCCAGTGCCTTCTGATTCTACTTAAAGAATGTTCCCAAATTTCTTTATCAAGAGGAAGGATTCTGTTTTTAAGAGAATTGTCAAGAATAAGATGAAAAATGGATTAATATCAATTTCCCAGCTAGTATTTGATTTTTCTACTGACCTCAACTTACTACTGAGCAACCTGCAAAAATAGTCTTTCATTTTTATTTATTCCTTGGCGATTATAGTGTGGTTTTGTTTTTCTAATATCTGGCATTCTCTTCAAATCACTTTCATTGTTGATTTCCACTTTGGCAATTGCCATGGACAAGTTTTCCAATATAACGTGATATTTGGCCCAGTTTAGGATCCAAATGAGAAACAAGATTCTGACTTCAAAAGCTGAAGTTCCACTAGATGCCAGGTAGGGACATTCTCTTGAATTCCAAAGAGTAAGTGTTCCTTTCTCCATTCAATCCAGCAGCTTAGGTTAGAATTTGAATTCAGGAAATACCTTACTGGAAAACCTAGTAAATAATTTGAGTAGAAGATATGTTTATGATTGGTGAATTTTTTCAGATTTTTTTTTAGGCAGTTGATTGACTACCTCCACCCAAAAAAAAAATCCCCTGTGATATTTTCAGGTCTCCGGTTTTTTGTTGTTGTTTTTGTTTGTTTGTTTTTAAGTGATAGTTTTAACTAATGGGAAAACAAAATCAAGCTTTCACACTCAACCAGGTTGCAGAAAGAAAAATTAAATGGGCCATTTATATTTGTCTATATTGTATAAGATGATTCTCTGACTTAGCTATGTTATTTTCTCTAATTTTTGTTTTTTTTT
Source organism: Stenella coeruleoalba (assembly GCF_951394435.1). NCBI lineage: Eukaryota > Metazoa > Chordata > Mammalia > Artiodactyla > Delphinidae > Stenella > Stenella coeruleoalba. The sequence continues at coordinate 18,843,361 of NC_137147.1, read as the reverse complement.
GTTTTTTGTTACTTATTGTCTAGGCATCTGTGACTGCTGTCACTACCCACACTTATTTGATTACCATTTTAGACCTTATAAGAACAGTATTTTTACCAGGCTTATACTTCTCTAGCCCTATTTTTTCCCATATTGTAAAAATAAGATGACAAGTAAATTAAAGGTAATTTTGAAATAAAAAAAAAATAATACATTCCCAGCATCACAGCACAAAGTATTTATATTTATTTAGATTTGTTTTTGCCCTTTTTTCAAACAAATATGCATGTAATATTTGCCATAGTTTTCAATAAAATTTAGTGTATGTTTTAGTTTTTGAAAATTTTTACTTTAAGTATTACATGAGAAAAAAATGTGAATATGTCTAGCATAATGCCAATCAAATAGGTACTTAAATAGATCTTTGAACCCGTGACCAAGTAAACTTTTTTTTCCATGTTGTAAAGTGCATGATATCTAATCAAGTTGATACTCAAAACTCTTGCAAATATTGTCATTGTAGATTTTTTACTTTCCTTTTTCTTTTTCTTTTATTACAGATAATGATGTAATGAATATTAGCATTTTTTTCTTCCTATAAATTTTTGGGACTGGGATTCCTATATCATAAGATCTGAACACTGAGCTATCCAAAGAGTATACCAATTCCCACTACCATCAAAATAATCACAGCCTATATATTCATCATCAAATTATCAGGTTTGCTTCTTCTTCAACTAAAAACTTATTAAAATAACTTAAAATATTGTTTATTTTTATTAAGTATGTCTTTCTTTTAGTTCTTGCATTATTATGGAGGCCAAACTTTTTCCAAAATTCTAGGAGCTATTTATTTGTTATTACTTATTGTCTATGTCTGTCATCGATTTCCATCCTTTTTTTAAAGTTTAAGTTATACACTACAAGAGTTTATGATGGGGGTAAAAAAGTAATACAATTTAGTAGATCCTAGAGAGTGTTGCAGGGCTGAGAGCTCCATTAGAAAGGGTTCAGGGAACTTACAGGGCACCTAGAATGCTGATGGATCCTTGAGTGAATGCAGTGCCGCCAGGGATTTTGCCAGAAGAGCAGATGATTAAAAAAAAGAAAAAAAAAACAGAAAGTGGATCACAGTAAAGCAAAAATTCCCATACTAAAAGCTTTTCTCTTAGATACATTAGTCCATTCATTTCTTGCTGTCAAAGACTTTTTTTTTTTTTTTTTGGAACTTGGATCACTTAAGAAAGCTATCATACTGTCAAGCAATTTTTTTTCAGACCCTGCCTTATTAAAAGATTCTTGGTCAAAAGCAACGAAAGCTAAACATCTAAAATTTGATGCAGTTGGACAGTAATTTTAGCCTAAGAATGTGATCCATCACCTTGGCTTCAAAAAGGAAAACAAACAAACAAATGAATAGATAAGTATATAATTACATAAATAAATATGCATCTTATGATTTCTTTGTTAGGATGGTGTGGCTGAGGCTTTCTCAGTAAGTAAAAACACAGATGATTTTAGATGTTAACTTCCTTCTAGTGTCTCTTCCCTTTTCCTCCCTCTTTTTTTTTTTATTACCATCAATTAAAAGACTAAGAAGATAAGGAACCAATATATATGTATAAACTCTATTTCAGGTGATTATCAGAAAATGGTTGATCACTGTACATGCCAAGATAGAGAGAAAGAGGCTGAAACCTGAATACTTTACAAGGAAATTAAGAAAATGATAGCAGTTTATTATTTTGAACAGAGGAATCTGATGAGCTAAGATATTTCAGGAAATACTATGTTACCACCCCACACATTACTTAATGATTAACATGTGCCTGATTCATGCTCAGATCAATCTGTTTGTGTATTAATCAGCTCATTCTGTATCCCTACACGTGATGCAAAGCAGATTTCTTTTCTTTTGACTTTTAACGAGGCATAACAAGTAAAGTCCAATAACTGGGCTTTCCAATATCTCCTGGTCCATTGAGAAAAAAGTAGCATTAGAAGAAATACATTTATTTAAGTTGGAATTGGTTACAAAATAGGGTGTAAAACTTTACTTAAAAGCTATTTCTACTTGTAACATTTTCTCTGCATACTGTAATAGAGCTCTAGTGCAATAATGGTTTGCTTACGGGCAAGCAATTAAGCACCTGCAGTCACTCCACAGGATGTAGATTTCACATGAATAGCTATTTTATAAATAAACAAATCGAAGCTCATATATGTAATGGCAAAGGCGAACACTGCTTGGATTTTAAGTTTTAAATAGACAATTCCACACTGTTTTGAAAATCATTTGTTTTCATATATAATTGGAGTTAATTTAGCATTTTCATTTCCCAAGTGAAGAATTAACAATGTCATTATTATGCTTACAGTCTTCTACAGCAGCTTAACCATAATAGGGCTATCACGAGTAACTGCATTAAATATAAGAAATATGTGAGCAATGCATAGAGTAAACATGAGTGTGTGATTTCTCAGATGTAAGTGGGAGTTTATTTTCGATCATCCACTCCCTCTTCACAGGTTCTGTGGTCTATCCTGGGAGACCAGAATTATTGCCTCAGGGCCTCTCATATGTTCTCTGGATCTTGAGTTGCTCCTTGTTTTAATACATCTTGTGTGGCATATGGAACTCTTTGCAGTTTATTCAAATTCAAAAACAACTGATATAGAAGCACAGCTTTGCCACGTACCATCTCAGTGACCCTACATAAGCTGCATTACCTTTCTAAGCCTGAATTTCTTATGTGAATAACGAGGATAGAAATAATAATCCCCTCCTGGGTGAGTGAAGATATTTATCAAAACCTACCCAAGAAAACTCTTCTGAATTTCTTAACCCTGATAAAAGAATTCCTCTGAACTACTGTGTTATAATTAAGCCCAGATTTATGAAGGAATAAGATAAATTTTTGTACCATAAACTATAATGCAGTCTCACATTAGAATAAGGTTTGTGGTTGGTTACTGTTGTGCCTTGTTTAATAGAGTAATTTCACATGATATATTTACTATATAGTACAAAAATTTGTATTCATTTCTATACTGAATTCTAGGCCTTTATTCTTGTTTCTGTTAAAATGTAAAATTATTTCTAAAGGAAATCTCAGGTATAGGTTCATATGATTCTGACCTATTGTGAATTTCAGGCATACAACCAAAAGCAGACAAGGGATCTTGCTTCTTCAAGAAGCCCTAGTTTTAGCTTTAAAAATCCAAACTCTATGCTGAAAAATTTTCATGAAACATAGTTCTATCACTTATCTTTTCTCTGATTGCATATATAAGATAATAGTAGATAAAATGAACTGTATTATTCAGAAAACATATAGGCCAATGACTTTAAGAACCGATTTGAGGTTTACCTCTTAAACACAGATTTTTCTGTGCTGTTCCTCACCTAAGGGCTCGCTAGAGCTCACTTTCAGAAAGAATCTGAGCACATCTCCTTCCAATAAATAACAATTACAGTTGATGTTGATAGACCTCTTGTTGTCTTTGCTGCTTCCCCAAGGAATTCAACAAAAGTGGGAAAGATTAATGAGGGAACTTGGAAGCTCATATTATATCACATGCACTCAAAACCTTGCCAAGTTTAAAGTCAAATTAGGAATTGACATTAAATCTTGAAAAGTTGGTTGTAAAGGATAGGATAGCAAATAAAATTTACAGCAGAATAAAATGTTAAAATCCTAATAAATGTCCAAGGAGAACATATACTCTAAAAGAGTAGACTTATTCCAAGGTTATCTTAGATTTCATAAAAACATTTCTATAAAGTTCCTATATAAAAAATGGGGAAAGAGAAGGATATTTCAACAATTAACAAAAGCAATTTTATTCTGCTCAAATAACTGCAAAATTACCCATAATTTTTTGTCAAGTATAAATTCTGAGATTCTGAGAGTCATTGTAGCAGAAAAGGAATTGTAAAATGTATACAAACAACAAATAACGTAGTGTATCTAACACAGAAGCACCATATCCAAGAAAAGACTTAGCATTTTTCTGCTAGTTCATTTCCTGCCAACTCCCATGATATTTAATGAATCCCAGAATACTCGATCCACGCCTACCTTGCCTACCAGATATTAGCAATGAAATGGTTAAATGGTAACAACATTAGTTAAATGCAGAAAAAGCATATGTTTGATAACATTGCATAGAGAGTTGATATTTCAATTCTATCAATAATTTCAATAAAGTAACATAAGAAAAGTTTATTCATATTGTTAAACCAATTCAGAAAGTTGTTCCAACATCCCTACCCCCCAAATTCTAGAGCAATATATCTCTCTTGTGATAGGTGGAAGCTAGGGTGGGTCATAGATACAGTAACACAAATATAAAAGTGTGTCCAATTGCCATACTAAAGTAGCTGCCTCTGGCATTTTTCAGAGCACCCTGAAAGGAAGATTGCTATACCCCTGCACTGTGCAGATCTGTTTAAACAGAAATCGCAGTGGCAAGAGTTACAGAAATTGATTTGATGAGAACTGAAAAGTATTTGATCACAGTTGGAACTGTGATCAATTGTTGTATAAATAATTTAAAACCTGCAGGTAGTGATAAATGCCCTGACTCAAGGATGCAGCCTTTCAGCACAGAGGGGCAGAGACAGATTTTAGCATTGTGGTGAAGAGCAGCAAGCTGTAGATGTTTCAGTTGTGCCTGGCTATCAATGAAGAGACGGAAGTTAAAAACAGAATAGCGCTTACCTATGAATATGCGTTATAGAATTTGTTATGGGGGAGGCACCAACCCAAGCTCATTAAAAATATTAACCCTAATGATCCTCATAACATGAGATAGGAACTATGAGATAGGAACTTATGAGATAAGAACTATAATTACCCATGTTTTGCAGATGGTGAAACTGAGGCACAAAGTGTTCAAGCAACTTACTTAAGGACACAGAGCCAGTAAACAATGTGCTCAGGATTGGAAGCCAGGCACTGTCTCCAGAGGTGGTGCTGTGCTGTCAACCCCAATGATACATGCTTGGTGAATGTTAAATGGGGTTCTTTGCCTCTGTTTCAGCAGTGGCTTCAATAGTAAAAGGAAAAAAAAAAAAGATATCAGTGCGAGTGCACCACATTCCAATTCAAAATCAATTCCAATTGCCCCAATTCTAAATCAAACAGGGTTTATTGGATTAGGCTCCAGTAAAATGTGACCCATATCCCAGTGACTCAACCACAAAGGATGGTTTCTTGCTCAAGCTATAGGGTTAAATGTTGGCCGGGACTGCCCCTTCAGCTTCTGTACTCTGAGACCAAGGTCAGGGCAAAACCTTTATCTAGGACACTGCCATTTGTCACCTCAGAGAGAAAGAAGGCCCTGGGAAGTTTTGAATCTGTGTTATATGTTCCTGCCTACAAGTGATAGTTGTCACTTCTACTTACAACTTATTGGCCAGAGCTGGTTACACAGCCGTGCCAACCAACAGAGGAGCTAGAGGAACAACCCTGCCTTGTGTGGAAAGTATGGAGGAGACAAAACCATGTGGGAAAGTTGCAGAAGCAGAATATCGTGCAAACAGCAGTAAGTGCCACTACTGACAGTGTAGCTTGAAAGTCCATTTTAAATACTTGACCCCTCACCTACTCAGTGATATGAAAATATCCAAGGACAATGGCCAGGGAAATTCAGTTTGGTGAGTGAAGACCCTTAGACAAAGTCATTGGAGTATCTGGGTATTTTCCTTACCATCTTCCATGGAGAGAGAAAGGAGATTCCCACCCTCCTCACCTCAAATCTAAGGAACCAATTGCAGAGCTTGGTTTGCATCCTCCAGAATTTGAGAAAGCACTGAATTCATGCCTGAGTCACAGCAAAGCAATCTCATAAGTGAGAAGCTAACCACAGCTTTATTCTGCAGGATAGTGGCACTTGTTTCAATTATGGGTCAAGATGAAAGTTCCCTGTGAAACAAAGAGAGAAGAGAGAGAGAGAGATTGAAACAGAGAGAGAAAGATGAGTGGGAGGAGCAAGTGAATCATTCTAGAACCTTCTTCAAGTGCCTTTGCAGAAGAGAGCTGCCTGGAGGGGCAAAAAGAACCCCGTGAGAGCAAGGCTGTGTGAAAATGGTCCGGGAACCAAGACCACCAGGGGGAGCCACATGCAGCCAGGGAGAGTATGAGTTCCACCTGCAGGCTGCCAGCTCCCCAGAAGTGGGAGGAGTCCTGCAGAAACAAGCGAGCACCCCACGCAAAAGGGTTGGCTATAAACTCCACCCAGCCCAGGGAATACCATGCTTACAAAAGTGTCAAGTAAATCCACTGTCCTATGAGAACACAACTAGTGATTTGGGGAGAGGTGTGTGTATGTGGAGGGGGTGAGCCAGCAAGGTGAAAAGCAAGGAAGATAAGCTGAGCATGCCTGCTTGCCCAACTGCATAGCTTTCTACCTACTCCAGGCCTGAACTGGTGAGAGACGCCATGAGAGGGGAGAAGGTACAGGAAGAAGCGTTAATTCTGAGTGAGGTTCGGGATTGTTTTTGTAACCCTGAGCTAGACATACTAACTACAGAACAGAGGCTGTTTGGTGACTAAAGTAACTGGAAAATGTTTATACTCTGAGAATGAATGGAAAACCTATGGGCCTGCCTGTGATCTCATTCACTACCAGAGGAAGAACTGGCACCACAGGACAAGTTAGCATTGCTTCTTGATGGACTCAGGAACATTCCTCTTTCAACATACCAGCTTCAGAGAATGTCTGTGCTCTAGTCTAAGTTTGATTCTTCTCATGTAATCCTTGGTTGTCTTATACTAAGTAATAGAGCTAAATATCCTGACTCTATGGGCCCCAATTCCAATCTAACACCACAAGATCAATTTTTTCTTTTATCTTTTCCCACTATAGACCATCCTTCTATGGGGACATTTTTCTCACCAGGTTGGGGACGGGTCTCTCAGAACACTCCTCTGTGAGAACCCAACTCAGAGTCTAGCCACATGGGCAGGACAAATACTACTGCTACCCTCCTATTTACACATGGGCAATATTCTTACTCTACTTGGGTTCTTATGACACATATCATGTTGTCCTCGCATGGGGATGCTTTCCTCACCATACATGGGGTTGAACATCCTGGGCTAGGCTGCCGCCATCCCCAAGAAGAGACCATTCTCCCCCTCACTGAGCTGTCTGCTCCACTCTGGGCCACGATGGTGCCACTGTACTCTTATGAGTCTTCCTTGCTGACCAGAACTAATAGCTTTTCAATGAGAATTGTTCAAGAAAAGAAGATAAAGGAAAAGGAGAGAAGATGAAGAGGAATAAGAAGATAGAAAGAGTCCAGTTGAATATTTTTCATTATTTTAATTGGTTCTTTGAAAATTAAAGTCTTATTGAACTCAAGAAAATAACTTTTGGTACACATTTTTAAAAAGCCTATTTGTAATTTCCATAGGTAGGTAGATCAATCATATATAGTCACAACATCTAGGTTTGCTTAGAAATTCAGAGAAAAGTGAACAAACAGTAGGAAAAGTAAATTAATGACAATCAGCCTAATTTTCATAAACTCTTTCATTGTTCGCAGGATATTATAATTCATGGACATGATCGTGTATTTAGTAGTCATTAGCTGCCTTAAGGAAAAGTGATATCACTACTTAAATGGACCCAACTAATTCTGTGGCCTTATAAAGAGACACCTCCCCTCTGTGGGGTTTAATTTTAATATTTTTAGACTTGGTGATCTCAGAGACCTTTTCCATCATTAACATTCTTTGATCTAGAAACACCTAAAAAACAATTTATTTTCCTCCTCTAGAATATTATTTTGCAAATATGCATATTATCCAGTATCAATGCATTCCTTGTCTTACTAACTAAAAGATCCATTAAAGAAAGCATTGTGACCTAAAGCACAGGCCACCTTAAAATTCCATGAAAAAGCTTTTAAGCCCTAAATTTTCTATAAATAGTATTTACTTTAACTTTCCATCTTTCATGGAGCCAGACATGCCCTCTGTCTCCTAACTTCTCCATCACCCATGAGAACACTTTCATGTGGTTAGATTTAATGCTTTAATGTAAGGAAATAAGGAAAAAATTCAATTTTTTTTAATCCTGTGATTGTTTTAACGTTTGGGTTTCATTGCGACCCGATACCAGGTTCATCCAAATTGCAGATCGAGTTACATTATTTGTAGTGAGGAGATCATGAATTATTTTAAAGATTTAGCCTCAAAGAGGCATAATTATCAGTGTAGTGGAAATTAGAAGCAAAGGCAAGTCAAATTGCTTTTGAGAGGAAAAATATTTATGGCACAGCTTTTTTTTTAGACTCTTTACTTATTCATTATTTATTTATTTATTTTTGGCTGTGTTGGGTCTTCGTTGCTGCGCACGGCCGGTCTTTCTCTAGTTGCATCGAGCGGAGGCCACTCTTCTTTGCGGTGCACGTGATTTTCATCGCGGTGGCTTCTCCTGTTGCAGAGCACGGGCTGTAGGTGCTCTGGCTTCAGTAGTTGTGGCTCACAGTCTCAGTAGTTGTGGCTCACAGACTCTAGAGTGCAGGCTCAGTAGTTGTGATGCACAGACTTAGTTGCTCTGTGGCATGTGGAATCTTCCTGGACCAGGGATCGAACCCGCGTCCCCTGAATTGGCAGGCAGATTCTTAACCACTGTGCACCAGAGAAGTCCCTGGCACAGATTTTTGTAGCAGAAAATATAGGCCTCTTCAGGGTGGAGGACTTTGCTTTAGATTGGGATTTTCCAAGGAATAAACTGTTGTATCTGTGGATAAGCATGAGGGGATATGAAGGAAGGAACAGAGGGTTTACCATTCATAATTGAGCAGCCTCACTCATGGAGTCAATCACAGTGCAACTGGGATACAGATAATCCAACTGGGAAATAATCCAATGGTCCATACAACATCAGCCGGAGGTCAGAAGCTGTTGTTGAATGTCCGTATATACTTAAATAAAGAGCTTCAGGCATCAGACCTGCAGTTCTTTCACTTAGAATGACATAATATTTTGTTTTGTTCTTAAAGTATTTGTTTCAGTCTATTTATTCACTAGATTTAAATTTGAATAAATATTTCAGGGACAAAAATATGTCAGCACCTTCCCCATGTGAGCTCTGCAGAATTTGATATGATTTCAGCCTTCACAATCTAACAATCAGCACTGTTTTGTTTCCTGCACTGTAGCTTGGAATTTGGGAAATGTGTGAAAGTAAACAAAATGTAATGGGGGTCAGGCTCTCAAAATAATATCTATATTTATTGGAACAAAATGATGTTTCATATTATAAGGAGGAAAAAAATGTTTTTCCTTCTTCTTTCCTGCTCCAACTCCTCTACTGCTGATGTGAATGCAAAATCTTTGATATATTTAATGGAACAAAAGGCAGCAGGAGCCTGATCTCTGGAGAATTCCAAGGCCAGACTAGATAATTAACTACCCTGAACACTTTAAAAGCATTGTAGTATATTTTATCCAATGATGGTTTTGATGACCCAGAATATCCTTTCTGACCTCTAAGTGGATGCATCGGATTTCTGTAATTCTGTGTGTGTGTATGTGTGTGTGTTTTAAAACCAATGGAGATCTTGTAAATTATAGTATAAAATAAATTATTTTTTAATATTTAAAATGAATAAAATACTGTGACTGCACTCATTGTCAAATATGAATTTACTAAGTTTGGATATCTTTGAGTATTTCTCTACTTCAGAAAAAACAAGAAGCTTTTGAAAGAACAGATACTAAGCCCCAGTCTCAACTTGAAATGATTGTATTATAATCTCTATTTACACTTCCTAGAATTAATACTTCTCTTTCTCTCTCTCTGGATTCTGATGTTGAGCTATAGTTGATTCTACTGTGAATAGAATCACACTTAAACAATTTCCCTGAAAGGAACTCTAAATTATGTTTAAAAACACAAACTTACTTAAGCAGAAAGGAAAACTTACTGCCTCATGCAATGACTCCATGGGAAGTCTGAGGTAAAGCTGGTGCTAAACAATCAGAACAAGAGACATAAACACACTCAGGATTTCACTCTTTCTCTCATTCCTCCTTTTCCTTGTGGTTTGACTTAATTTTCTCCCTTTCCAGGCTTTTTTTTTTTTTTTTTCTTTCATTTTCTCAGATTCTCTGTGGAAGCCCCAAAGCTGAAAGTAACCATACACACCCTTATGGAACTTGATAATCAGCAGGAGAATGATCATAGTTGTGGGACTGGCATCTCTCTGGGGCTGCACACTTGCTGAATTGAGAAACTGGAGAGTTACTTAGGTGTACCACTATGTACCCAGAAGGAGGGTTTTTAGGAGAAGTTGACATGCATCCCTAGGAGTTTGGCATATGAACCAGAGTAGTGACTTCTTGATACTAGAAGACTACAGAAGGCCAGGGGCTGGCTGGTACAGTGTGGGGTAGAATGGAAGAAAGTAAGAATGGTGGTCCTATATTCTTTACTCCCACAGTACAGCATGGGAGAAAAACATGATCTTCCTGTCTTCGAGGAAACAGGCTGGAGCAAAATTTCTGGCACCTCCCCTTTGAGGGCTGCTTGACCTGTGGAGAGAGGCTGTGGGCACAGAAAGAGGAGCAGAAAACTCTCACACATCAAAGACTTATACTGTGCAGAGGCATGAGCACAGCTCACACATGTGCCCCAGGAGAATGCTCCTTAGACAGAAGGTGTTACCAACAAAGAGAAGAAGACAGTGACATCAATTAAAGAAAAAGGCATTTGTCTCTTTCTCCAATCGTTTATCACCTGTCCTACAATTGAAAGGAGTGGGAGAGAAAAGGTTGTGAGTTAAACATGACCTAAGAGCAAAAGGAAGAACATCACACAGAATACTAACAGTGACTTCCAAACTGGACTTGGGCAGATTTGTTAAACTAAGCAGAAAGTCATGGAGTTATGGAGTCTGCCTAAACTGTTGTAAAAGGGAGAGGAATGAATATTAGACAGACAATAGTTGAAGGCAGTGATTGAAAAATAGATAAGACCCCTTGTTATGTGTATTCCAAGGTGCTGACAGTCCCAGACACTGGCATTATAAACACATAAATGACCTCCACTCCCACCTCTCAGAAGCCTTGATGCTTAAATCTTTGATGGTCACCAGCAGACATCTCTGCCTATTCTTGTAATTTCAATTAAGAAAGTCCTTGAAATGGATTTTGATTGGCCCACCTTCACTCAACATTCCAATTTACTGCATGACATATCATGTGTGGATTAGCAGCTTTCTCTACTGTTACACATTGAGAATTGGGAGAACTCCCTTAAAATGAAGAGATAGCTAATCCTCAAGAAAGAAAGAGCTCTGAGCAGATGAAGCAATAAATAAATGCTCTCACCACGCACTCTGGAAGAGAAGACTATAACTTCTCTAAAGAAGTCATTTCAATACATAGCACTCCTCTGATCAAAAAAGAGAAATCGTTCTTCTGTTTCAGTTCAACCACACTTTTCTCTAGTTTACTTGCAAATCCTTTTTTCCAAGTCCTTTTTCTTGCATTCATGAGGGTATATTTATTGAAACAAGTTGAATTATTTTATTAGAATAAAAGATATGTCAAGGAAACCATTTATTTTCTTTTCCCTTAGGACTTTTTTGAATCCATGAAATTGTTCTTATGATTGATATGAATCTCTCTAATTTCTCTGGGGACATCATTTTTCCTAGAATATTTAGTTTCCCATTAAATCTGTAGGACTATGACATAGATTATGCATAATGACAGTGTATATGCATATGCATTTATATGCATATAATTTACATGTGTATGCATATATATTTACACACATACACAAACATACATAGCATCACATCTTTTGCATGAAAAACAAGTAGAGAACAGGAGTGCACATGCACAGAGGAAAGGCCATGTGAGGATTCAGCGAGAAGGCGGCCATCTGCAAGCCAAGGAGAGAGGCCTCAGGCAGAAGCAAACCACTCTCTGTGATCTAGGACTGTGAGAAATTGTGGTTTGAAGAGTAACTTTCTTCAGAAAATTCTGGAGACTTTGCAGCAATGGCTGAAGGTATACTCTCCAAATTACCTAATGGAATAGGAACCAAGATGGTGGAGAAGAAGGACATGCTCTCACTCCCTCTTGCGAGAACACCAGAATCACATCTAGCTGCTGGACAATCATCGACAGGAAGACACTGGAACTCACCAAAATAGACACCCCACATCCAAAGACAAAGGAGAAGCCACAATGAGATGGTAGGAGGGACACAATCACAGTAAAATCCAGTCCCATAACTGCTGGGTGGGTGACACAGATTGGAGAACACTTATACCACAGAAGTCCACCCACTGGAGTGAAGGTTCAGAGCCCCATGTCAGGCTTCCCAACCTGGGTGTCTGGCAATGGGACAAGGAATTCCTAGACAATCAGACTTTGAAGCCTAGTGAGATTTAATTGCAGGACTTTGACAGGACTGGGGGAAACAGAGATTCCACTCTTGGAGGACACACACAAAGTAGTGTGTGCATCGAGACCCAGGGGAAGGAGCAGTGACGCCAGGGGAGACTGAACCAGACCTATCTGCTAGTTTTGGAGGGTCTCCTGCAGAGGCAGGCAGTGGCTGTGGCTCACCGTGGGGACAAGGACGCTGGCAGCAGAAGTTCTGGGAAGTACTCCTTGGCATGAGCCCTCCCAGGCACTGTCATTAGCCCCACCAAAGAGCCCAGGTAGGCTCCAGTGTTGGGTTGCCTCAGGCCAAACAACCAACAGGGAGGGAACCCAGCCCCATCCATCAGCAGTCAAGCAGATTAATGTTTTACTGAGCTCTGCCCACCAGAGCAGCAGTCAGCTCTACCCACCACCAGTCCCTCCCATCAGGAAACGTACACAAGCGTCTTAGATAGCCTCATCCACCAGACAGCAGAAGCAAGAAGAACTACAATCCTGCAACCTGTGGGAAAAAAAAAAAAAAAAAAAAACATTCACAGAAAGATAGACAAGATGAAAAGGCAAAGGTCTATGTACCAGATGAAGGAACAAGATAAAACTCCAGAAAAACAACTAAATGAAGTGGACATAGCAACTTTCCTGAAAAATAATTCAGAATAATGATAGTGAAGATGATCCAGGACCTCGGAAAAAGAATGGAGGCAAAGATTGAGAAAATGCAAGAAATGTTTAAGAAGACCTAGAAGAATTAAAGAAGAAATAAACAGAGGTGAACAATACAATAACTGAAATGAAAACTATGCTAGAAGGAATCAATAGCAGAATAACTGAGGCAGAAGAACAGATAAGTGACCTGGAAGATAGAATGGTGGAATTAACTGCTGCAGAACACACTAAAGAAAAAGGAATGAAAGTAAATGAAGACAGCCTAAGAGATCTCTGGGACAATATTAACTGCAACAACATTCGCATCATAGGGGTCCCAGAAGGAGAAGAGAGAGAGAAAGGACATGAGAAAATATTTGAAGAGATTATAGTCGAAAACTTCCCTAACATGGGAAAGGAAATAGCCAAACAAGTCCAGGAAGTGCAGAGAGTACCATACAGGATAAACCCAAGGAGAAACATGTCGAGACACGTAGTAATCAAATTGGCAAAAATTAAAGACAAAGAAAAATGATTGAAAGCAGCTAGGGAAAAACGACAAATAACATACAAGGGAACTCCCATAAGGTTAACAGCTGATTTCTAAGCAGAAACTCTACAAGCCAGAATGGAGTGGCATGATATACTTAAAACTATGAAAGGGAAGAACCTACAATGAAGATTACTCTACCCGGCAAGGATCTCATTCAGATTCGATGGAGACATCAAAAGCTTTACACACAAGCAAAAGCTCAGAGAATTCAGAACCACCAAACCAGCTCTAAAACAAATGCTAAAGGAACTTCTCTAAGTGGGAAACACAAGAGAAGGAAAGGACCTACAAAAGCAAACCCAAAACAATTAAGAAAATGGTCATAGGAACATATATATCAATAATTACCTTAAACGTGAATGCATTAAATGCTCCAACCAAAAGACACAGCCTTGCTGAATGGATACAAAAACAAGACCCATCTATATGCTGTCTACAAGAGACCCACTTCAGACCTAGGGACACATACAGATGGAAAGTTAGGGGATGGAAAAAGATATTCCATGCAAATGGAAATCAAAAAAAGAAAGCTGGAGTAACAATACTCATATCAGATAAAATAGACTTTAAAATAAATAATTTTACAAGAGACAAGGAAGGACACTACATAATGATCAAGGGATCAATCCAAGAAGAAAATATAACAAGTATAAATACACCCAACATAGAAGCATCCAACATAGGAGCACCTCAATACATAAGGCAACTGCTAACAGCTCTAAAAGAGGAAATCAACAGTAACACAATAGCTGGTTCTTTGAGAAGATAAACAAAATTAATAAACCACTAGCCAGACTCATCAAAAAAAGAGGGAGAGGACTCAAATCAATAAAGTTAGAGAAAAAGAAGAAGTTACAACAGACACCACAGAAATACAAAGCATCCTAAGAGACTACTACAGGCAACTCTATGCCAATAAAGTGAACAACCTGGAAGAAATGGACAAATTCTTAGAAAGGTATAACCTTCCAAGACTGAACCAGGAAGAAATAGAAAATATGAACAGACCAATCAAAAGTAATGAAATTGAAACTGTGATTAAAAATCTTCCAACAAACAAAAGTCTAGGACCAGATGGCTTCACAGGTGAATTCTATCAAACATTTAGAGAAGAGCTATCACCCAACCTTCTCAAATTCTTCCAAAAAATTTACAGAGGAAGGAACACTCCCAAACTCATTCTATGAGGCCACCATCACCCGGATACCAAAACCAGACAAAGACACTACAAAAAAATAAAATGACAGACCAATATCACTGATGAATATAGGTGCAAAAATCCTCAACAAAATACTAGCAAACAGAATCCAACGACACATTAAAAGGATCATACGCCATGATTAAGTGGGAGTTATCCCAGGGATGCAAAGATTCTTCAATATACATAAATCAATCAATGTGATAAACCATATTAACAAATTGAAGAATAAAAACCATATGATCATCTCAATAGATGCAGAAAAAGCTTTTGACAAAATTCAACACCAATTTATGAAAAAAAAAACTCTCCAGAAAGTGAGCATAGAGGGAACCTACTTCAAAATAATAAAGGCCATATACAACAAACCCACGGCAAACATCACGCTCAAAGGTGAAAAATTGAAAGCATTTCATCTAAGATCAGGAAAAAGACAAGGATGTTCTCTCTCACCACTATTATTCAACATAGTTTTGGAAGTCCTAGCCACAGCAATCAGAGAAGAAAAATAAATAAAAGGAATACAAATTGGAAAAGAAGAAGTAAAACTGTCACTGTTTGCAGATGACATGATACTATACATAGAGAATCCTAAAGATGCACCAGTAAACGACTAGAGCTAATCAATGAACTTGGTAAAGTTGCAGGATACAAAATTAATGCACAGAAATCTCTTGCATTCCTATACACTAATGATGAAATATCTGAAAGAGAAATTAAGGAAACACTCCCATTTACCAGTGCAACAAAAAGAATCAAATACCTAGGAATAAACCTACCTAGGTAGACAAAAGACCTGTATGCAGAGAACTATAAGACACTAATGAAAGAGATTAAAGATGATACCAACAGATGGAGAAATATCTAATGTTCTTGGATTGGAAGAATCGATACTGTGAAAATGATTATACTACCCAAAGCAATCAACAGATCCAATGCAATCCCTATCAAATTACCAATGGCATTTTTTACAGAACTAGAACAAAAAATCTTAAAATTTGTATGGAAACACCAAAGACCCTGAATAGCCAATGCAGTCTTGAGGTAAAAAAAACGGAGCTGTAGGAATCAGACTGTCTGACTTCAGACTATACCACAAAGCTACAGTAATCAAGACAATATGGTACTGGCACAAAAACAGAAACATAGATCAATGGAAAAAGATAGAAAGTCCAGAGGTAAACCCACGCACCTATGGTCAACTAATCTATGAAAAAGGAGGCAAAGATATACAATGGAGAAAAGACAGTCTCTTCAATAAGTGGTGCTGGGAAAACTGGACAGCTACATGTAAAAGAATGAAATTAGAATACTCCCTAACACCAAACACAAAAATAAACTCAAAATGGATTAGAGACCTAAATGTAAGACTGGACACTATAAAACTCTTAGAGGAAAACCTAGGCAGAACACTCTATGACATAAATCACAGCAAGATATTTTTTGATCCACCTCCTAGAGTAATGGAAATAAAAACAAAAATAAACAAATGGGACCTAATGAAACTTTAAAACTTTTGCACAGCAAAGGAAACCATAAACAAGACGAAAAGACAACTTGCAGAATGGGAGAAAATATTTGCAAATGAATCAATGGACAAAGGATTAATCTCCAAAATATATGAACAGCTCATGCAGCTCAATATTAGAAAAACAAACAACCCAGTCCAAAAATGGGCAGAAGACGTAAATAGACTTTTCTCCAAAGAAGACATACAGATGGTCAAGAAGCACAGGAAAAACTGCTCAACATCACTAATTATTAGAGAAATGCAAATCAAAACTACAGTGAGGTATCACATCACACCAGTTAGAATGGACATCATCAGAAAATCTACAAACAACAAATGCTGGAGAGGGTGTGGAGAAAAGGGAACCCTCTTGCACTGTTGGTGGGAATGTAAATTGATATAGCCACTATGGAGAACAGTATGGAGGTTCCTTAAAAAATTAAAAATAGAATTACCATATGACCCAGCAATCCCACTACTGAGCATATACCCAGAGAAAACCATAATTCAAAAAGACATATGCACCCCAGTGTTCATTGCAGCACTATCTACAATAGCCAGATCATGGAAGTAACTTATATGCCCATCAACAGCTGAATGGATAAAGAAGATGTGGTACATATATACAATGGAATATTACTCAGCCATAAAAAGGAATGAAATTGGGTCATTTGTAGAGACGTGGATGGATCTAGAGACTGTGATACAGAATGAAGTAGGTCCGAAAGAGAAAAACAAATATCGTATATTAACGCATACATATGCAACCTAGAAAAATGGTACAGATGAACCAGTTTGCAGGACAGAAATTGAGACACAGACGTAGAGAACAAACTTATGGACACCAAGGGGGGAAAGCGCTGGGGGTTGGTGGTGGTGGTGTGATGAATTGGGAGATTGGGATTGATATGTATACACTGATGTGTATAAAATTGATGACTAATAAGGACCTGCTGTATAAAAAAAATAAATTAAATTAAATTTAAAAAAAAAGAAAAAGGAAGACAAGTAGAAAAATTTGACTTCAGAGTTACTATAAGTTATAAACACAGTGTTAAGTCTTCAGGTTTTCTGTTTGTTGTTTGCTGTTCAGATAAAGGAGTTTAGTTTTTGGTGATTTCAGGAAGAGAATCACTTAGAAATTTTCTTTAAATTTATTTTATTGAAGTACAGTTGATTTACAATATTGTGTTCACTTCTACTATACAGAAAAGTGATATATATATATATATATATATATATATATATATATATACACATTCTTTTTCATATTATTTTCCATTATGGTTTATCACAGGATATTGAATATAGTTCCCTGTGCTATACAGTAGGACCTTGTTGTTTATCTTTCCTATATATAATAATTTGCATCTGCCAACCCCAAACTCCCAATCCATCCCTCCCTTCCCCCCTTTCCCCTTGGCAACCACAAGTCTGTTCTCTATGTCTGTGAGTCTGTTTCTGTTTCACAGATAAGTTCATTTGTGTCATGTTTTAGATTCCACATACAAGTGATATCATATGGTATTTCTCTTTCTCTTTCTTTGCTTAGAAATTTTTGCTTTCTTCTTTGTATTATTAGTCATCATTTTACTTTAATTTATTCATTAATTTATTATATTATTTCTCAAGTATTGTGTTGAAAAAATTCTTTGATAAGTGGATTCCCTTGTAATTTATTCAAGTCACTCTGAAGTCTGACATTAAGGTCCATGTGAGGATCACCTGAGAACAGTAACTACTTCCTCAATTCCAGTTCCTGTTGCAGTGCTGAACTTGGGAGTGACAGTTGCTATCTATTCTTATTTTAATTCATGCTGGGAGCATCCATTCCTGTTGGGAAGAGTAAAAGCTCCTCTCTCACTGGCAAGCCCTACCTTCATGAAAGCAGCTCTTGAACATTTATCTCTTCATACCACTTCTCTCAGAGTGGCTGGATAGAGAGAATGATTTTCTTAACTGCCACCTTCTCCCAACATATCATTTTCAGGGAACATTTCCACTTTCCTCACTCGCACATCTTTGAACTTATATCATGTACATTGTAATGATTTATGGTCCGCTGAATTTAATCAATGTGAACTCTGCACAGTATATATAGTTTATACTATATATAGTTTGATAGACACTGCCAACATGGATTAAACTCCTAGAATGCAGGAAAGCAGGGATTTCTAAAAATTTCTATCTGTTTTGATACGATTCCTAGCATACTTCCCCACGCAGAGAGGTCCTTGATACATGCTTGGGAATATTCTTGAGCTAAATAATCTAAGTTCAGGTAACCAGAGTCATAGAATGGTGGAGCTGGATGTATCTTAGAAATCACACCTCAGCTCTTTCACTTTTCAGGAAAGAAACTAAGGACCATAAATATAAACTTGCTTTTTTTTTTTTTTTTTTTTGCGGTACGCGGGCCTCTCACTGCTGTGGCCTCTCCCGTTGCGGAGCGCAGGCTCCAGACGCGCAGGCTCAGCGGCCATGGCTCACATGCCCAGCCACTCCGCGGCATGTGGGATCCTTCCGGACATGGGGCATGAACTCGTCTCCCCTGCATCGGCAGGCAGACTCTCAACCACTGTGCCACCAGGGAAACTCCTTAACTGGCTTTTAAAAAAAAAACTTTGGAAACAACCTGCTGCTAAAGGCGGGATTAAGGCAGAAATATTTTCACTTCCCTCCAAAACTCGCTTTCTACCTCACTAAACTATTCTGCCTCTTCATTTTCTAGAGTCTTAGTTAATTTTGAATGTATCCAGTGGAGGAGAAAATGAGGCAATTTGTCTCTTGCCTTTGCTAGATTTATAACATAAACATCTAGATGTTGTGGTTGAATCTGTAAGGTGGATGAAACTTCCAGGGGACACAACTCAATAAATGTGCATTGAATGAATTATAATGAAAGAATATTTATTTCATTAAACACCCAAATTTATTTTCTTAAATGAACCACTGTCTCTGCAGTGTGTGCTCCAAACAGCCAGTGGACTCCCGGGGGTGTTTTCTCTGTGCTGCTTCTCAGACAATAATCACAACCTAGCACAGGAGAGTGAGGTAATATTTCAATGTCTTCAGAAGTAAGATCACGTGACAGTGATCACGGCAAATTGTGCAGAGGTAAAGATGTCTTCTGGACCTACTGGACCTACACATTTTTGCTTCCAGCCCATGTCTTCTGTTGCCTCCACCTTCTACTCTTTTATCTCCTTATTCATGGCCTGCTTCCCTTTCCTTTCACTCCACTCCCTTTCCTAATCTAGTCCCCCACCTCAACTATTCCTCATTAGAAATTCGAATCCTTTCTCTTCCCTGTTTTTCTTTCTCAAAACGTTGTTATTTGGCTGATCTATAAATATCTTTAGATTGTAAACTCACTGAAGGCAGGAATTAACACACTCCTGTTTCTGGTGTCAGTGCAGAGCCTAGTCTCCAATAGGTGCTTAATAACTGCTTTTTAGATTGGTGAATAGTTAATACATCATGAAAATTAAGACATGTTGGTATTTAAGAATAATCCAGGAAGGCCATGCTAATGACTTTGCTCTAAAGCATTAGTTTCTGATAAAAGGGATTTTGAGTTCTCTGTACCACACTAAAGGATAAAACATTTTTTGAGTGTGGAGTAGTTTGGCCATCATTTCTCCAATTGTACCATGTAGGTGGCCTCTCATTTCCCTAATATAGACCTGGTTCCAGTAATAAGGAGCCAGAAATAATATCATTAGTCAGGGTTCCCTGGGTTGGTGCTATACATGATCCACTTCTCAAGGCAATAATTGACATTTTTTTTCTCTCATTTCCTTAACTAGGTGCATGCAAATAACTCCAGAGTCTTTGGGCAGGAGGGGAAGGACCATATAGATCATTACTCCCAAAGATTCCTACTTGGCTTTTGTAAACCATGAGGCCTATACAACTTCATAGTATTTCAAACCCTGATGATGATGTAAGCTAACAAAATGCCTTTTCTTTTGCCTTGAAAATTTGGAAACTTCATGTAGTAATTCTTCTTATACTAGTACTCTTGTGCTAAACAGACAGTTTTGGCTGGTAGTCATATGTTTTTTTTATTAAAATAAAACTGAAATCTACAACTTATAACTCAATAAATGAATATTTATAGCAATAAAAAATTCCAATTTTGATGCCTATTGGGCAGAAGGTGGGAATAATATATGTGGTTGTTGGTTGTGGGAACTTTTGGAAAACAGATCTAGTTCAGATGCTCAGTTCATTGCTGAGAACAGTGGTATCTGGAGTTATTAAATGACTGGCCTCAGGTGTCAGGGCAGCACTAGGATTTCCACCTCCAGGCCAATAGTCTCTCTCTTTCATGTATCTACTTCTATATGTTCAAGAAATTCAGTGTGAGCTATTTCTCAGACAAACTCAACACTGATGTTCTCTCTATTTGTAAAATATTCCATAGACCTGCAGTTATCTCATATAAGTAGGCCACACTTGTCTGCACCTTGAGGGTTTTAAAACACATCTAAAAATTCCTACGAAGTGTGTTCTTTGTTGCTCTGTGACCCAGTGATGGTATATTACTTTGATACTCTAAGGAGCCTACAGAGACAAATGGCTTAGAGCTTCTTGGGCTCTCCAGTGTGCACTAGACCAGATAAAACATGTTTGTGATACAGGTTAAACCTTAACAAACAGTCTCCCTGCAGGATTATACTCTGCTTTTTCCACTAGAAGGAAAGAGGGAATTTTAGATATAAATGCACATTAAGAGTTGAAAACACTTTGAGTGAACAGGAGCAAAACAGATTTAGTAACATAACAAAACCCAGCCAACAGCAGCTTCAGAGAGGTGCACACTAGATGTTCCAGACTCAGGAAACTACACACATATCATGCATGATTTTCAAATACAAGGTCATTACAAAAGTTACTCTACAATGGGCTGAAACCCTAAAGGTCACTCCACTTCATACTTGGTACATGATACTTTTGGTGATAACTGGAAATGTATTTCTCAATCGATCAAAAAAGATCTCAAAAGGAGCATTACAGTTTGTTGTATAACTCAAATATTCAGCTCATGCATTTCTTCCTCTCTGAACTCCTTCTAACAACCACTGCCACTTTGAAATTGTTCATATTATTATCATAGTCCCAAGAAATACTGGTTGAATATAGAGAGTCAGAGGCAAGGAGTTGAGCAAAACCCTGCCTCCAACTAAATTAGAAATTATTTTTGTTCGTTGATTGGATTTCTAGTGCCTGAGCACAGTGTCTGGCCAGGGGCAGGGGCTCAATGAAGTTATCTGACTGAATTGTTTTCTGTAATTTAAAGGCAATTTTGTGTAGTAGAAAAGTTGCTGGAATTAAAATCATTGATTTGTTAAGGGGAGTCTCTGAACCTACCACCCCTACTCCCAACTAAATGCAACTTTGTAGTGAGATTGTCTTTTTAAGGTCGTCAGTCCCTAGAGTGGATGAAAGTAAACCTAATTTCTCATCCAGGTTCATATGCTGAAGTCCAGCACCTCAGAATGTGACTTTATTTGGAAATAGGATTAATCAAGATATAATTAGTTAAGATGAGATCATTAAGATGGGCCCTAATCCCATATGACTTGTGGAGTCATGAAAAGAGGAAATTTAGAGGCAAGCATGTACACAGGAAGAATGCCATTCGAAGCTGAAGGCAGAGATCAGGGTGATGCTTCTATAAGCCCTAAAACAAAATGAAACATAAAACAAACAGAAAACACCCAAAACTCCAGAGACTAGAGAACAGACATGAAACAGAATTTCCTTCACAGATCTCACAAGGAACCAGTCCTACCTGATGCTGTAATCTTGGGCTTCTGGTCTCCAGACTGCAAGATAATACATTTCTGTTGTTCTGAGCCACCTAGTTTTTGGTACTTCGAAAATTAATACATATACTGATGCAGGTTCTATGTTTAAAATACAATCATGCAATTGGCATCCCTCTTAAGAACAGCTTACGAACAAGTGAGGTACTTGCACCTGAGTTATCTCAATGTGTATGGGAAGCCCAACCATTGGATGCTTCCTTGATATAAGTCAGTATTTCACTTGTTTTATAAACAGAGTTTCCATTGATTATATCCATGGTTTAGTCTACTAAGATGACATAACTTTCAGGGCAAGATACTCCTTTTTCGTATGCCTAGATAAGCTGATGTAAAGTGTCGTCCCTCATGACTGTACAAGGAAAAACCTGTTCTCCTGGGGACCCACTGAATTTAGAATCAAGCTATCAATCATTTTCTGCCCTCTGCATTCCCCAAATCCTGTGTTGAATAACAGAGCTGTAATTCTCAATTTTTTATTTAGCTAGAAAACCTCCCTTTCTTTTCATATTCTGTCTAGAGAGAGCATAAAAATGGCATAATAGCTTCTATCCTTACACTGCAGCATGCCTCTCTGTGCAGAAATGCTTATCCAGCCTCACTTTTCAAACTAGAAATTCAGTACTTAACCTTAACCAGATGAATATACTAAAGTGTTGTGGTTCTACCTATCTTTGCCACAAATAAACTGTATGACTTTGCATAAGTCAATTGAATCTTAAGGTTCTCAGTTTCCTCAGATGTAAAATATGTAGAAGGATTGGACCAAAATACCTCCAAGTCACTTCCAACTCCAGCTCTTTAAAATGTCTACATGAACAATTTATTTATTCATCCATTCAATGAATGAATATTGACCACCTACTATATGAGCATCATGTTTCTAGGACCTTGCTCTCATGGAGTTTGCATTCCAGTGGAAAAAACATACAGCTGAGACTGAATAACTGGCAAGATGAAGCCAGTGTGAATGAGCCCAGGCTGAGGGGGCAGTGAGTGCAAATGTCCTAAGCCAGGAAGGAGCTTACTTGTTATAGGAACCAAAAAACAGTCCGCATCTCTATCAACCAAGAAGGACACATGTTAAACTGTGGTTGGAGAATTAGGAGTAGCTGAACTGCATAAGGACCTGCAGATTTTGCAACAGTTTGAGTTCTACTTCTGAGTCCAATGGCAGGCTCCTAGGGGATTTTAAATTGGAGAACAATATGATCTTATTTATTCCAGTGATCATAGGTAATGCCTCCTTCACCAAGGTAAATAAATTCCCAGACAGATAGTACAGATTTTCTTTTCTTTCTTTCTTTTCTTTTTCTTTTGTTGTCTTGAGTTCTTTCTTTCTCTTTTATTTCCTCTTTCAATTTTTTCCTCCTTTTATTACTCTCTTACTTTATTGAATTCTAAATCTATTTCTCTTCCTCTCTCCCAACCTTTTCTTTTCTTTTCTTTTCTTTTATTTTCTTTGCCTTCACCAAACAACACCTGAGATATATTATGGCAAAGATTATTTTAGCTAAGCAGAAGAAAGCTACAGACCCCACTAGGGGTCACTTCTGACCCATGGATGAGTCCTTGATTCTGCAATTTTGTCTTGGGTTTATAGCCAACTCAGGAGACACTTTTCCTCTTGTCTCCAGCCCAGGAGACACTTTTTCCACCTTTATGATTCCCCTACCCTCCCAAGGATCCAAGTCAAAGGCATTGTGGTCCACATCCTCCCTGGACCCAAGACACACCAGGAGCCAAGCAGGCTATCAAAACAGGCCTACCCCAGGTGCTCCCATATGTTCAGAGTAGATTGGCGCTCTTGAGTTGGGAACTTGGCTCACTGACAAAGGTGGCATCATTTCTTAAAGAGGAATGTCACCGGAAAGGCTGTGTATTGTGTGAGGAATGCCTAAGCTGTCTTTCTGCCTCTTGCTGGCAGGCTGCCTGAGGGTCCAGCAGCCAGGCTTCCTGGAGCTTCCTTCAATTGTCTTCCCACACAGAGTTCATTACCCACTTAAAGACACACAGCCCTACCCTCAGCTTTCTGATGAAAGTGAATCTTCCTGCGATTAGTTTCCAACTTGGTTGCTTTTGTACTGACAAGTGTTACTAATTGGAGGACTTTTATTATTTTACAAGGTCAGCTGAGTCATCAAGGACAAGTGGGTCCCTTTGGTACTTCTCTTTTACAGCTGTGTATATTAAAATGTCCACACACACTGCCTATATGCACGCATCCATCTGTCAAACCTGAAGTGAAAAGGTGAAGCTAAGCTTTATATGCATTTCACTCACAAGTTGACTGCAGATTCCTTGGAAAGAACAAGAAAGTAGCAAGTTTGCTTCTGCTAGATAAATTAATGAATTTAGTAATCTGTAGGATTACTAAATCTGTAGGATTTTCTCTTCTATTTCTTTTCCCAAGTTAAATTCATATCTTTAGGAAAGCCTTGGCCAAATTATCATTGTCCTAATTGCCTGGCACAAATGGATGCATTCGTCTAATTAAATATGTTATCTTCTTTCATTTTACATTGTTTTATAGTCTACCATGCACTTTCACTATTACCGTCCCTATATTTTACCTTTACTATTTATCGCATTTTATGAATAAGAATTTTGAGTCTCAGTAAGGTTGAAGACTTTCCCAAAAGTTACACATCTAGTATGTAACAGATCCAGGACCAGGCCCAAGACCTCTTGAATTTAGTTCAAATTTAGTGCCCTTTACAATGCAACATGGTCTGCCAGGACCAGAGAGTAAATATTTTAGGCTTTGTGAGTCATATATTCTCTGTCACAGTTACTCAACTCTGCTGTTATAGCACAAAAACATCCAAAGACAATACGTAAATGAATGAGCATTGCTTTGTTCCAAGAAAAATTTATATTTAGACACTGAAATCTGACTGTCTTCTAATTTTCATGTGCCATGACGCATTATTTTCCTTTTACTTTTTTATTCACTTAAATATTTGAACTAAACATTTTTAGTTCATTGGCCCTAACAAAACATGTGGCAAGTGGGATTTGGCCAATGCGCTTTGGTTTGTAGAACCATCTATGGATGGCATTATGATCCAGACAGCTGAGACCTGAGGTCATTTTAGCCGTTCATGAAATGAGCAGTTTAAGGTCTCTGGAGTAATTCCCATCATTACAAATTGTCAGCTGAGTCTTAGGGGAAGGTCTTCAGGGATTAATTTCCATCAAGATGCTTCTTAAAGAAAAATAAAATGAAACTATTAATTGAATAGATGCAACCTAATCTAATAAGAGCATTTGATTCATATTTAATATATATATATATAATAAAGAATATGACTTGCTTTCTTACTGAAGAGTATTATTCATAGATTTAATGAACTTCAGAGAAATCTCAGAATAAGTCAAAGAAAAATATGAAAATTCATTATAGCCCAGGCCAGTTTAACTATAATAAACAAATGAATTGGGTCTTGTAGGCATAGGTGAGAATACTACCCAGACTATTCAAGAAAGTGAATATCTTCCTTTTCTGATTATTTAAGATAAAAGTGTTTGCTGATAGTTGTGCAAGATAAAACAACATATGATCTGAGCTATAAGATAGAAATGAAAAATTGTCAACAAATTCTATAAAATAAGTGCTCATCATGTTTGTTAACAATTATGTAAAAGGTAAAAAAAACAGACAAATTCTTCCGTGGTTAAGCAGTTGGCTGATGCTGGAAAATAAATTTCTCATCACTGAATCTGGTCCTTAAATGAAAAGTGACCACAGAGATTTTAGTCAAATTAAATTGAAAACCAAGAAAATGAGGAATATTCCATGGACATTTCATCTTATTCCTTTTTGAGATAATTTTGAAGCTTTGTTTCTGTATTCTATTTATATTTAGTATAGAGTAAAAATTTTAAAATATTAAAATAAATTTTGACTATTTATATTCTCCTCTCGGTTAAGAGCAACTATGTTTTGGAGGCTGATGGTAGGATTAAGAACAGATGGGACTGGATACTGAAGGGTGAGAAGGTGAGGGAAAGCACTAGCTTTTTGTGATTGCCAGTCTCTGAGTCTCTCTGCATTTAAAGGAAACTGGAATGGTTCACTTTCTCCTCTCTGTCATTCCAAATTCCTGCCCACCCTCATGGCCTGCCTCAGTTTCAGATCCCCCCATGAGATTTTCCTAATTATACGTGCTCATGAATCTATCTGATTTTGAAATAATGTAGCAAGTATTTAAAGACCATAAAGATCAATGTAGATAAATGTACTTCAGTATTTTCTATCAAAACAATGTGAACTATTTAAGGCTCAGGCTTATGGCACCCTCAGAGTGCATCCCTGTGGTACTCCCACAGTGAGTCACTCTTGGTGGACTGATTTCTTCTTTTTCAAATCCGGAAGGAAGGAAAAACTCTACCTGTCATACTATCAGTGGAGAGTAATATTCCCTGAGCTCACAATTCTCTCAGAGCTGACTTATGGGGTTGGGTTACCAGTCTTTTAGATTTCCCACAGCAGAACTGAAAATAGTATTTGCACTAAGTATACTATTGATAAGTAGACAGGATATATTCCTGCTACTTTGAGTCAGGAAATATATGATGATTTGCATGGAAAATGTCCAACTTTGATTCCTCAGAGCAGCAGCATCTTTTTTATTCCCTTCTCAGTCTGCAAATTTTTTTTTCAGCCCTGACATAACTCTTGAAAACCAGCACCATCTAACTCAGAAGACATTGTTAGTAAGAGCCTGGCTTTATTTTTAAGATAACTCAATGGCAGCTCAGGACAGATCAGCAAATCATCACCTTCCAACCTACTCAGCTCTTTCATCTAGCTGTGACATTGCTCTTTTGCATCTTAAAGTTAAGTGACTATTTTAATGATCTCTATCTACCAGGAGTTGTGTGTCTCATGCTTCCTGGAGATTAGAACCTATTTTACTTAAACAAGAAAGTACATCAACATGATTTAAAAGGAATAAGTATATCCATATAATAATGAGTAGTTAACATTTATTGAGGGCTACCTTGGTGCCAGATGTTATGCTAAGCAATTTATTTCTCACAACAGCTCTGAAAGGTAGGTACTATTATTATGTACTCTTTTGTAATGATGAAACTGAGGCTCGGACAAGCTAATTAAGGTTACTAAAGTG
Source organism: Stenella coeruleoalba (assembly GCF_951394435.1). NCBI lineage: Eukaryota > Metazoa > Chordata > Mammalia > Artiodactyla > Delphinidae > Stenella > Stenella coeruleoalba. The sequence continues at coordinate 18,816,088 of NC_137147.1, read as the reverse complement.
AGACAGATTTTAAGGGGCCGAGAATGGGTTTAAACTCAGGATGGCAGGTTCTAGAGCCTATATAGTTTACTCATAGAAGAAAGCATGGGAATATTTAGAGATGAGAGATAAAGATATTAAAAGTGAACCATGACAGGTAAATATAAATGGAATAATGGTTATTTGCCTGGAAAGGAGGTTTTCACATGGGATCAAGTGTGCAAGAAATGAATTTAATGTTTCTATGTGACTTTTTACTCATTCAAAGCATGTTCACTGAACACATATTATTACCTGGCATCGTTGACCAACAGTGCCATGTAATAGTATTAGTCACGAGGCTCATGGAACATTTAGTTCACCTTCATGAATCTTTTTGTAAGGTTTCAAGGCTGTGTTGTCTGTGATATCATAGAATTTTACAGTTGGTAGGAGACTTAAATACCATTTCTCCCCTGCCCTTTTTCTCTCCTTTCTAAACCTACCTGATTTGTAGACTCAGCAATGCCATTGGATGCCAAGGCAGAAAGCGTACTGACAATTCAATGCAACGCTATATCTTGCCATGTTCGAGGCACTGCGCTGGGGATCTAAATCTCATGACCTGGGGACCCCATGTCTCCCACTTACTATTGCTGCAGCCTTAGCTTAGACTACAAGGGCCCAGCATTCACTCCTGCTTTTTATGTTGCTCCATATGTCACAGTCCACCCTGCTTCATGGTCTTGGATCCTTGTCCGTGACTTTCTTGTATCACACTGCTACTTCTGCTTTGAATCTCATTCCACGTTTCTCTTCTAGTAACTTGTTTATCATATTTTTGAGTTTTATGAGAAGCAGAAATGGAGATATGAATGCAAGCACAGATAATATCTGTTTGTTTTGTAGTAAAAAAATAAAGAACACTAGTATGGGTGTTGTGAAGTGAGCTTGGAAAGTGAAGACAACTAGTAAAGTGTTCATTAACAATCAAGTTATCACTGAGGCAGGTAGGAGAAGGAAAGGTAAAAAGGGACAGGGAAGAAATGGTCTTTAGGCCTCTTTCCAAGTTTAAGATGCTATGTCATAGAGGACTTGCAAGCTCAGTAAAGACTTCCAGAAAATAAAAGTTCCAAGAGGGCAGAGCCTATTTATATTTTGTTCATCATTAGCTAATCTGGGGGAATCCTTAGGAATTGATGTAAAAACACAAGTCTCTAAGTTATCACTCCCAGAGAGAGAGGCACAAGTGAGCCAGGGGACTTTTGATCAAAAGTCATGCTCCCTAAGGATGATGAATCCTCAGCACTTTAGTCCTACTCTACAAGCACAAAATGGGATCTAGAAGCCTAAAATAGCCTGCAAAGAAAGAAATGAAGGTACAGCAGATGAAAATCTAGCCTATACTATTGAAGTGATGAGAATAAGGAAACTCAGGTGGGCATGGGGAGTACTTGCTACAGTCCCTAGCATGAGAACTGCCTTCTAAACCTTATTCTCATGACTTATGTATGTCTCTGGAGACTAGATTGTCCTTGCACCCTATCTAGTGCTTGAATTTTGACCATAGATTGTCAGGCTTTTGATCATTTCACTTACTTACCTGGAGGAATCTTCATAGATAGTTAATTTTTGTTTTTGCCCCCTCACCTCTTCTACTAGCGTGAGTATATGGCTCCTGTATCATTCAGGGTTCAACCAGAGAAACAGAACCGACAGATTTATTGTAAGGAATAGACTACGTGATGGTGGAACCTGACTAGGTCAGGTAAGACAGGACTTGCCTGGAACTCTTGGAATGAGCTGAAACTCTAGTCCACAAGCAGAATTTCCTCTGGAAAGTCTTAGCTCTGTACTAAGGCTTTCAACATGATTGAAAGCCCTGTTTATCTAGGATAATCTCTCTTATTTAAAGTCAACTGATTATCACATCTATAGAATATCTATAGATATAGAATATCTTCACAAAAATATCTAGGGCTTCCCTGGTGGACCAGTGGTTAAGAATCTGCCTGCCAACGCAGGGGACACGGGTTTGTGCCCCGGTCCGGGAAGATACCACGTGCCGCAGAGCAGCTAGGCCCGTGAGCCATGGCCGCTGAGCCTGCGCGTCCTGAGCCTGTACTCCGCAACGGGAGAGGCCACAGCAGTGAGAGGCCTGCATACCGCAAAAAAAAAAAAAAAAATCTAGATTACTGTGTGATTGAATAACTGGGAACTATCGCCCAACCAAGTTGATATTTAAAGCTGACACAATCCCATTTCAGGTATAACTCATAAAACATGGCATTTTTCAAGCCTAGTCTCCTGCAGAATATGAACATTTCTACCTTTTTTTTCCTATAAAGGGTGATTTTTCAGTCTTTAGGAAAATTATTCCCCAGAATAAAAATGGATTACCAAGAAGGCAATAAGGTTAAAGTTGCAGCATAAAGGAGCCTGGACTATGGAGCCAGATTTGAATTCTAACTGATACAATATCAGTATGATTTTGGGCAAATTCTTGTACCTCAGATTTTTCATCTGTAAAAAGAGAGGCTAATAATTATATGTACCATATAAAGTGTCTGGGAAAGTTTACTAAGATAGAAAATTCCAGTTTGCCTGAGATAGTCCCAGAGTATTCTCGGGGCAATTACTAGTAATACCCTTTTACTCTCTAATGTGATTCAGTTGGGAAAAGAAATAAAATAGTCTTCTTATTTATATAGCACTCAAAAAACTCTGGTTATTTTAATGGCAGCTCATTTCCATTGGACAACAGTAATTTACGTGTCTGATTTATTCTTATTGCAGAGCACAGACCTGAAGACTGAGGTTGAAAGTTATAATATGCCATTCTTAACTCAGTAAAGGAAGATACTTTCTAATTTTTGTAATACCTTCCTATGTTATTTCTGCAAATGTCAACTCCTTGGGTTTTATCTTTGCCAAATGAAATATCCTCAGTCTCTTCAGTCTTCCATATGATGTGACTTCCAGTGCCTAGATAATCCCAGTAATTCTTTCTGAAACAATCCACAGGTTTTCAGTGTCACTCTTAAAATGTGGTTCCAGTGTCTTAAATCCAGTTGTTTTCTACTCAGTTCAGACTACATTTAATTGTACAGTTGGTGCCCTTTAACTAGGTTCTACCCATGCATTAATTGAATATATCAGTGCCATTAGCAGTGCATAATAGTGTTGGCAGTACTGAGTTTGCAGTCAGTTAAATTCCTGGATCTTTTTTAGAAGAAATGTTGAGCTAGTCACCTCTGCTCTCTGCTTGTACAGCCTCAACAAGTCCCAACCTCAACAAAATTGCTCCCCTCATGGAGAGAGTGACTAGATTTAATAACCAATTATAGATGCTAACTCATGCTCATCAAAGTCATTAATTGAAATTTTGAAGAGGACAGCCAAATGCTAGAGTCTCTCTCCAGCTTATCATTGATCTGCTAATCATCATGTTTTGTATATAGCTATTCAATCATCTATTAATACTATCATCTATATTTTGACAACTTATAAACAAGGATATCATAATTCAAATGTAGGGTCATGTTAAAGATAGAATTGATCTATGGCATGCATCTAATTTGCCATCAATTATGGGTAAGGTAACATATGGCTTTGAAGTAGACAGACTTGAGCTCTAATCCAAATTTATCTACATAATAAATGTGTGACTTTGGATGCTCACTTAATCTAAACCTCATGACTCTCTTCTTTGAAATGTGGATGTAAGTATACATTAGATAGTATGTAGAAAACATCTAGCACAACGCCTGATTCATGTTTGGCAATAAATAGTTGGTAATTATTATTATTGTTATCATTGTTGTTTTGTTGTTAGTATTATTACTTTGGGAGCTGGAAGCAACCATAGGATTAAGCACTTTAAAATCCTTCATTTTATAGCACAAACAATTGAATTCAAGAGCAATGAAGACATTGACCTAGGGACTCAGACTGTTAGGATTTGTTGTGAATTTTTCATCAAGAGAAAATAAAAATCGTATTCACTGTCTCCACTTTCTCATTAACCATTTATTCCTCCCTGGTCTGAAATATGAATGACATCTTCAGGACTCTTCTGAAATTTTTCTTTTAAAATATTTCTTCTAATTTTCAGTTAAGAGATCCTAAACCTCCTCTACATCTTCTTACAATTTGATTTCTTAACTGCATTTGACATTGCTGAAACCCTTCCACTGCTAGAAACGTTCCTCATTTGACGTCCGCGACAGTAGTTTCTCCTAGCTCACCACTTTCATCCTTGTCCGAATCAGTTTCCTTCACTGGCTGTGCTCCCTGGAGTAAATTTGACTCTCTTCCTGACCATCCCTTGATCCCAAGTTACCTCGTTTATTCCACAGCCCCAGGAACAACTTTCATGTTAGTTATTCATAAATTGATCTTTGTAACCCTGATTTCTTGTTGTGGGGATGTGTTTTGTTTCCTGAGAATTCATGTGCTTGTCTGTTCCCTCTTTCAGTTAGCCAGGGCCATAGAACTATTTTTGGCCATTGGCTGTTAGTTGAAGTGACACATTTCACCTCTTCCCCAAAGCATAATCAAGAAATTATGGATTGCCATATTGTCTCTTTCCCTGATAGAGGAATGTGAGAGGCCTTGTGTATTGAATGGTGAAACTAAATGATAATGGATTTCTATCAGCCTAAGTCCTGAGCCACTGTACAGAGAAGACTTACTTATCTAGGTTGAATATGCAGTGTGAGTGAGAAATAAACATGTATTGTGTTAAGTCACTCAGACTTGGGGTTTATTTTTATTTATTTATTTATTTTTGGTTAGCAGAACTGGGCTTGTCTTCTTTAAAACATCTTTCATTACAGTTCATGACCTTCGTTTTTATCAGAATGCTAGACATTTATATTGTATGTTGATAGCCATCAAAAATGACCACATCCAAAAGAAATTTACTCATGTATGTTTTTATCTGGACATTTACTGTCCTTTCTGCAAAATATCTCAGTGATGCCCCTTGTTCCTCCTTGCCTCTTCTATCATCCTATTTAGAATGATAATCATGTCCAAAGTTGATTATTACCTCAGTCTGTTAGGTCTAGTATTTCCCCACTCCAAAACATTCTTTCTCTAAAACTTTTTCCCTTATCAAGATATGCTTGATCACTGCTCATGGTCTGCATTGAAAGACCTCTCAATCTACTCCTTCTCCCCTTTTATGTTATATTTCATAAAAATCTACTTACAGATACTGTGATTTAGTTACATTGGACATTTACAAATTGCTATGTACCTTAAACCTCAGTACTTTTCTTATGATGTTTTATTTTAACTAAAAATACTTTTAGGGCTTCCCTGGTGGCGCAGTGGTTGAGAGTCCGCCTGCCGATGCAGGAGACACGGGTTTGTGCCCCGGCCCGGGAAGATCCCACAAACCGCGGAGCGGCTGGGCCCGTGAGCCATGGCCGCTGAGCCTGCGCATCCGGAGCCTGTGCTCCGCAACGGGAGAGGTCACAACAGTGAGAGGCCCGCATACCACACACACACACACACACTATATATATATATATATATATATATATATACTTTATATACTTTATATACACATACTATATATATATATATATATATACTTTAAAAATGTTATATGGTCCTTCAATTCCAATGCAAATTCTGAGTGATGATTCATGGAATCAAGATGAGGGAATAATTAATTCTGACTAAGGATATTGGAGAAGGTTTCACAGAAGATGTGATACTTATTACAATCCTTTCTGCAAGCAATGTGACTTATATTATGTCATATAAATTTTATCTATCTGTCTAACTGTGATGGTTAATTTTATGCGTCAATTTGACAGGATCACAAACTGCCCATATACTTGGCTAAACATTATTTCTGAGTGTGTTTGTGAGGATGGTTCCAGATGAAATAAGCATTTGAATCCATAGACTCAGTAAGCAGTTTGTTCTCCCTAATGTAGATGTCCATCATCCAATCTGTTGAGAGCCTGAATTAAACAAAAAGGCTAAAAGAAGAGTTCAGATCTTCCTGCCTGATGGTGTGATCTGGGACATCTATCTTCTCTTCCCCTCCTCACTTCTGTTCTCCAGACTTCAGACCCAGACTGGAATCTCTACCATTGGCTCCCCTGGTTCTCAAGCTTTCTACTAGGACCAAATTACACTGCCAGCTTCCCTGGGGGTCCAATTTGAGACTTTTCAGCCTCTGTAATTGCATGATCCAATTCCTTATAATAAATTTCATATGTACAATTTCCTATTGGTTCTGTTTATCTGGAGAACCCTGACTAAGACAATATTTATCTATCATCATCCCAAGTAGATTGGGAAATCGCTGAGGAAACAATCTTGTTATTTTCATTTTTTCAACTCACACTGTACCTAAAAGAATGTCTTTGAATGAATGTTTTATAATTGTTGTTTAAACTGAAGAGTGAATCTCTTTTGTCTTATCCACATCTCTATTTTCTTTGCCAGCTACTCTACTCCCTAAACATCTACTTAATGAGTCTTTCAAGAATCCTTGAAATACTGACAACAAGATTACTGGTTTATGAGGTTCAAAATTAATCTCTTATTACTTTATTAAGATTTGGTATATTTGCTTATCTCTGGCATTTGATAATGCCTTGAAATGCTGACAGTGTATCAGTAATCCTAGCCACAAATTATTTTAGTATGTAATTGGCTCTTGAAATTTGAATTCATTAAATGTAGCTCTTGCTCTCTTACAAATATCTCTCTAATCCTGGGGATTAGTTTCCTCTTAAGTATTTGATTTACCTTTCTCATTATGAGGACAATTCTCTTTAAAGGAAAAGAGAATTGAGAAATCAGAGACAAGTAGTGCTGTCTTCTCTATACAATCTTTCTATTCTTTATATGCCCCAAAGCAATGATTCTCCTCATATCATATCTTTATCTCACCATCTCTCTCTCTCTCCTCTTTTCAAACTACTTATACAACTTCATTTGCCTGTAAAGAGCTTACGCTTTTAACCCAATAATTCATATCTCAAGGCAAAACCAACAAAGTTCTACCCTCTCCCAAAACAGGTAACCCACCTTCTATTTCCTTTATATCCATTTCTTCATCTATACTTTCCTTCCAAAGTGTCTAGTTGCTTCTAAGACAATGTTTATTATTTAATTGTGTAAGTCAATTCTATGATAGCACCTGTTTTTTTCTGCTTTTACTGTATTTAATTTGGTGATTATTATCCAAATTTGATAGAGTTTATATTTTGTTTTTACATATTGCAAAGACACGTTTGGAAATTGTAACATACATAAACAAGAGTTGGTTAAAATAACGCACAGGTAAGATCCATTTAAGAAAATATTTATGCTCAGATCTTCGTGATACATTTTGATTATGAACAATACAAAAGAGTATAGAAATGAAAAGATATAATCAATATTAACTCTTTGGTATATATATTCCAGGTAAGATATGTGAGTAAATGTGTGTACAGTTTTGCATACATATATGAATATACATACATATTTTAGTGGTACTATATCTAATTTATATATTATTCTGCAGAGTGCTTTATTTTACAATATAGAATATATTAAAAACATTGTGAATTGTTGACAAAATATCTACATCCTCCAGTTTTAAAATTAATTTTATTTTTTAAATTATATAATGAAATTGTCTTTTTTGATGTACAATTCTATACATTTTAACACATATATAGATTTATGTAACAGCACAATAATCAGGACACAGAAAGATTCCATCATTCTACAATGTTCTTTCATACTTCTCATTTTAGTCACACCCGACCCTCATCCCTAAGTCCTAGCAAACACTGATATGTCCTCTACCACTACAGTTTTGTGTTATCAAGAACAGCATTCCAATGGAAACATACAGAATTTTGAGACTGGCTTCTTCCACTCAGCATAATGCCTTTGAGAGTCATCCAAATTATTGTAGGTATCCATAGTTTGTTCAATTTTACTACTGAATAACATTCCATTGAATAGACTTGACACAGTTTCTTCATAACCATGAAGGATATGTACATTGTTTCCACTTTTGGGTTATTGTGGATAGAGCTATCATAAACATTCATGCACATGTCTGTGTGTGATCAGAGGTTTTCATTTCCCTAGGGTGAATATACAGGCAAGGCATGGCCAGGTCATATGGCAAATGTGTGTTTAGTTCTACAAGAAACTGACAACTGCTTTCCAGAGTTCCCATCAGCAATGTATGAGAGTTCCAGTTGCTCTTCATTCTTCTTAGCACTTAATTGTTTTAAAAATTTTAGCTGCTCGAATAGGTATGTAGAGGTATTTATGATTTTAATGTGCAATTTCCCTAGCGACTTAAGATATACTTTTAATATGCTTACATACTATCTTTACATCCTCTTTGATAGAGTATGTTCAATCTTTTGTCTATTTTTAACTGGGTTGTTTGATTTTTTCCTTGTTGAATTTTGTGAGTTCTTTATATATTTAGAGTATTACAATTTTTTTTTGTCTTATATGTGATTTGCAAATATTTTCTCCCAGTCCGTGGCTTGTCATTTTAGCCCCTTCTTTTTCACAGAGAAAAAAAGTTGTTTTTTTCTGTTTTAAGTTCAATTTATTAATATTTTATTTAATGAATTTTGTTTTGGGTTTGTGTCTATCTCTGCCTAACCCAGGGCAAGGTGTGCTCCTATGTTTTCTTCTAGAAGTTTTATAATTTTATCTTTTATATTTAGATATATCCATTTTGATTTAATTTTTGTAAGAGGAGTGAGATTTAGGTCAGGGTTTATTTTTTGCATATGAACATTTGATTTTTTTTACCACAGTTTGTTGAAATGATTATTCTTTCTCTATTGAGTTGCTTTTGCAATTGCCCATATTTGTGTGTTTACATCTGGACCCTATTCTGTTCCATTCATCCATAGGGCTATTCCTTCACAAATACCATACTATCTTGACTATAGTAGCTTCAAACTAAGTCTTAAAGTTAATTCATTCAAATTTATTCTTTTCAAACATGTTTTATTTACTCTAGTTTTTTTTTTTTTTGGATTGGAAACAATTTATTAGGAAAAAATATGGAAGCATTTTTTATAACAATTTTGATGCTCTAGTTTTTTTGAAAGTCCATATAAAGTTTAGAACTATTTTGTTTTTTACATAAGAAAAAAATATATACATATAATATACAATTATATATTATAATTATTATATATTATAATTATATGTATATAATTTTTCTTATGTATTATATAATTATATATTATATATATATAAAACCTTCTGGAGTTTTGATTAGAATTGTGTTAAATCTATAGATCAATGTGGAGAATTGCCATATTTACTATGCTGAGTTTTCCAAACCATTAGCAGAGTAATTGTCTCCACATATTTAGGTCTTCTTTGGCCACTCAGTACTCAGTCTGGTATCTGGATGGTTGTCTACCTGCTTATTTAATCCTGTAAATTGTGTGCTACTTAGAATCAGATTTACTCGTGCACAGCTGTGGGTTATCCCAGGCATTCAGACTACTTTACTTTCCTGAGCTGTTCCCTTTCCGGATCTCCTTGGTACTTACCAGTTCCCTAGGAATTTTCTTCCCAGTCCTCCAGTTTAAGAAGCTGGGCCTTTAGTCATGACACTTTACTGCTCACTTCTGCAAATGACCTCATCTCCAGGGCCAAGTAGCAAGAGGACAGAGGAAGAAATAAAGTAACAGGGATTCCCCTGACTCTTTGGAAATCAAAGCTCCTGGGTTCAGGAAGGAAGGGTTTTCTCTCTGAAGTTTTTGTTTCTCTGAGCTCCAAATGGGCCTCTTTCAAACTGCCAGGGAGTTTCTTGGGGGCTGAGATATGAGAGAATGGAAAGAAGCAAAACAAAACAAATAAACAAATAATAACAAAAACAAGGGATTTGCATACTCTCTCCGATCATTAGAAGTTAATTTTACTGTCCCTGGAGCCAGAACCAGAGGACCTTCCCTAGAGCTCTGTCTGCCTATGGGTTGCTGGCTGCCTGTGTTCAGACTAGAGAATATGAGATGTGGGGAATAAAGGTAAATCCCACCCCATTTTGGTGGTACCTGAGTTCTGGTCTTAGCCTGTTACTTTTTATTTTTCAGAGTTTTTAAATAACTGTTCCATGTGTTCTGCACAGATTGTATAAGTTGTGTCAGGGGGAAAGATGGGGTAGAGTGTACTTACTCCCTCTTATCAGGCACGTGAACTTCCCTTTCTGTGTTTTTAGTGACTGAATAGTATTTTGCTATGTGGACTTACCACATTTATATAATCAGTCTCAAATTGGTGGCAATTTGAATTATTTCCAAAATTTTGCTATTTTAAACATTTCCATAGAGGAGTGAAACCCATCTTTGTGCAATTATGTGTTTATTGCACTATTATTAGGATAGATCCCTAGAAGTACTTTCTGACCCTAAGTGTATGTCACCTTAAACGTAGGTATATGTTACCAAATTGTCAACCAGGTAGGTTGAAAAAATTGATTCTTACCCTATGTCTATCTATTTCCTGCTTTTGCCAACAGTGAGTACCATTATTTATTTTAGTATTTGCTACTTTTATAGAAGAAATATATCATTTTTTTAATACTTTTGTCATTAATATTTAAGCTTTTTATATTATCCTTTTTTAATGTGAGTCGTTTATGCTTTTGTCCCATAAAGCTTTAGTATATTGACCTTTCTTACTATTACATAATAATGAGTTGTTTGTAATTACTGAAGAATATTTAATCTTTGCCACATGTGCTGTGTTTTTTCCTCTAATTATATCTGTTTTTAAAATGATTTAAAAACTTGGGAGGGAGAGAAGCATAAATTAACAGTTTGGGATTAACATATACACACTACTGTATATAAAATAGGTAAACAACAAGGACCTACTGTGTAGCACAGGGAACTATACTCAATATCTTGTAATAACCTATAATGGAAAAGAATCTGAAAAAGTATATATATATATATGTGTGTGTGTGTGTGTGTGTGTGTGTGTGTATAAGTGAATCACTTTGCTGTACACTTGAAACTAATATGACATTGTAAATAAACTATATTTCAATTAAAAAAAAGACCAAAAATTATATAAAATATATGATAGACATTTATTCCTTATTTATTACTAAATAATTTTTTAAAATATTCAGACTTTAATGAAAGAAATGTAAAATAAGCATTTCAAGATTTCTAGCCTAGGTATCATTCTAGGAAAGGGTAGCCCAACCCAATTATATGAAAATATGTTTTAATATTTTATTTTGCTGTATGATTTTAGCCTTTACATGCAAATCTTTAATATAGCCAGAAACAATACTATGTATGGTATGTTGTAATCATCCAAGTTTAAAACAGCTTCAAAAATATGCATGCATATCCACATCAATAGCTATGATATTCTGAAAAAAAGTTTGATTTCAACAAATTTTGTTAGTAACTAATATGATGATAATTTAATTTTCCTCCTTTCAATCTTATACAACTAGTAATTTTACTAAGAGATTGTCAAATATAGAAGTAACTTAGTCTTAGATTAAACTCTCTTTTGTCACAGTCTATTATTACTTATTAAACTCCTGAGTTTGAATTTGCAATATTTTTACACAGAATTTTGCATTCTTAGTCCTAAGTGATATCTGCCAATGATTTCTGTTTCTAGCTCATTATTAGAGCTGGCACTCTGTCATGGAAGTAAAGGAGTCCGTGTCCCAAAGCAAGAGAATTGATAGGCATTGAGAGCAAAGTGGACCAGGCCCTGGTTCTATTGCTCTTTTATTCAGAGCTGTTCTTCACATTAAATATGTGGATGGATAAGATAAACTTCTAAGTGGAATACAATGGTGTACCTACTTACATAATGTAAATAAAATGTAACATGTATCATCATGGGAGTAAAGGATCAGTGTGGTGTGAATTTGTCAGGGTCTGTGGAAGAAAGGCAGGTGTATACTGAGAGTTCCTATGAAAAGTAAGGATTACTGACTCTCAGTGCTCTATGAGGGAACCACAGATATACACATCTACCATTCACACATCAACACAACCGGTAAACCAAGATTTAAACTAGGTCTTCTGATACCAGTTGGGGTTTTCTTTCCACTACATTAATTAGTTTTGCTACTTCTGCCAATAGTCATGGTGAAATTTGTGTCTGTATGGCAATGGGCATTGTTAGTGTATATATGACGAAGGTAGAGTATGGGTGACAAAGAACTACAGTTTTCCATAAAAGAGTTAAAGAAGTGTTAGAAGCCAGAGAGTTTCAAAATTTAAGGATAACTTTAAAAATCATTTTTATTCTTCTGGTATTCTTCCTAAATATATAAGAAGAAATCTAGAAACATAAACTGCATTGTATTTTTAATCTATGGGTAACCTTTTCAATCTAACCATTAGATACCATCCCCAAGCATCCAAGAGAGGTCTTCCAAAGCCTATAATTAGTATGTAATGTTTAATGTGTAAGGAACACACAATTGTCCTAGGATAAAGGCAAAGTTGTGGCTTTCATTTTGATATCACGCTCGAAAAGTCCTTCCCTCCATCAGCTCACATCCCTGGCATTCAGAATCTTCTAATGGGTGCTGCATTTCTATATATTTCATGGCAAGACAGGCTCCTCCCATTTTGGGTGTGGAGGCATTTTTTGATTCCACTTCACAGTACTTGTATGGCAGCAAGTAATTGCTTTCTTCCAGTAATGCTATAAAGTTTGCAATGGTTCTCCTAATTGCACAATTAGGCACGCTCAAGTTAGCAGTTTATTTCTTGACATACACTTTCCCCAAACTACCACAGCAAACTGTAGAGGAAAATACCCATTTAGCTTTGGGTCTGGAAATTCAACTGCCAAATGCCAAGACTCTTATGCCAAGACATTCAGCCAATCCCAAGCTCAGTCTGGCTTTGCATCCTGGTCTGGGGAGGGGTATGAAATGAACCCAATGTATTTATAGGCTGGACTGATTTACTATTGAAAAATTTCCATAATGTAGTCTTTAAAGTGATACAAAAAATAAAAAGTGAAAGTGATTTTTGTCTTCTGGAATTCCCTAAGTCAATGGAAATATTCATATGGTACTGTTGACTGCTGTTCTGCCATGATTAAAAATAAATGCATATCAAAAAGTAACAAATTAGCAAATATCACTAGGGAGATACTTATCTGGAGCCTCTCATCACAGAGTTATTGTTCTTCTTGAGTCAAAGATGTCGCACTTACCCTTCATTTTTGGCATTACTGATCACACAGCCTTCAGCTTCAACTAAAGCCAGGCTTTGACTAAAATAACAGTGATATTACCTGTAATGCTGGAACTAAAAGAAATTGTTTTCACTGAAAATATTCTGTACCAGGCCATGGCAATTATTATTATGTTTATTTTACCCTTGAGAAAAATGTAACCAAATTAACCTAAGTAATGTCTTGGAAATTACTTATATCTGAGTACTGCTTTGTTCCGGATATTCTTTGCAGCCTTTGATAACTTCTTCCATTCATAGCTGGGTTGAGACTGACTTCGAAGAAAAGTCAAATTTCAATCTTGCACACCGAATTCAAAACCATATTGAAAACAAATGTGACCATTTGCTAGAATAACAACTTGGTATTATTTTTTCCATATGCATTTTCCTCTCTAATTTTCCCCAATTCCTCTATCCCTAAAGCCTGGAGTTCTCCATGTTTGACTTTATTAAGCGTATAAGGAGACGGCCTCAGCTTTGTGAAATGACAATTTAGAACATTGCACAGGTGGCTGAGGAATTGCCAGAAACACAACATAGGGCTGGTCTAAGAATTAGGAGGATTGACTTCTGTGGTGTGAAAGCCTGCATGAAGTACCATTATTTTTCTTTCAGAAAGCATATTGAAGCATATGTGAGATGTAAATATAATTTCTTTCCCTCCGATCAGTTTGCATAGCAGCAGAGATGACTGTAAATTATGAAGAGGGCATTTTTGCATTGATGCCAAATCTCCAGTATTGATCTTCCAACACCCATAATTGTTTTTCTCAGAGCCCTATTCTGCAAGTCACCTGACCCAAAGTTCTACAGAAATGTGCTTGTCCTCACGTGGCTTTGAATCTTATGTGAGGTGTAGACTAGTCTTGCAAACATGTTTGCTGACGCTGCAGGGATGTGTGTTTAATAATAAGTCACTTCTAATGTCTGTGAAAATTCTTCAAAAGCCAAGTGAGTGAACACTGAGTAATCCATATAACACAGGCTTCATTAGCCTGTGGTTACAAAATAATGTCACTTTTACCTTTTCTGAATGACCTCATTTTTGTCATTAGGGCTTCACTTTCAAAAAGACTAGAAATTAGGGTTTTCCAGAGTGTCTTGCAATTGTTTTTAGGATGTTCTCACTTCCTCCCACACATTAATCCATCAGCTGAAATCCACCCTAGCATCCAGTCTATTCTTCTTCATTTCCTGACTCACTTGGTCCACTCACTGCTCAAGAATGTCCATACTAGAGGTACCAATACACGTGCTTCCGCCAAGACTTGCCCTAAGCCTGGCAAAACATATTTGATTCCATGCAAATGTTATTGAGCAAGGGCTCACTGCCTGACACACTTAGGAGTCAATACAATGGCACTGGCTTTTGAGAAAAGAAATAGCTTTATTGTGAGGTCAGTTGGCAAGGAGACAGGAGGCAGGACTCAATTCTGTCTCCTCGATTCAGGGTTTGGGGTGAAATTTAAGGGGTTAAGGGAATTTCAAACTTAGAAGCTGATTGGCTAGTCTCAAATTAGTCCATATAAGCTATTCCTTGTTCTGGAAGCCAGATTTTCCTTATTGAAGAACTCCTTGCTACATAAACGGTTCCTGTGGCAACATGTCTATTCTTTGAGTTCCCTAGAGTAAAGATTCCTGGTTCTAGGGTCCTCCTGGAGACATGGGTTCCCATCTTGCACATGTGCAGGGCTGTCTCTGTAAAATAACTCAAGGTTTGATTAATCAATCAATGAATGTAAGGAGGCAAAAACGGTTTAAGTCCGTCCATTTTTTACATGCTGTTTCACAAAGCTAGAGAAAAGAGCTTCCTCTGCAACTCTGGGCTACCTATAACTTGAAGCAGGTCACATCCTCTGCAAAGTTTTTCAAAATCCCTCTTAAACAGTTGTATAAATGCTAACTCCCAACTCCTAAGACTAGACAGCCAACGAAAAGCATTTTAACATAAACATAATATTGAATGAAAATATACTATTTTATTACATGAAAATCACTCAAATCAAGATTTCATATGCTTATGTTAATGTATTTCTATAACTTATATAAAAAGTATGAAGTGTTCAGAAGTAGAAACAAAAACTCATGAGATTGGGGCCCTTCGGGAAGTGAAAGAGGAGAATGCATCTGAGGGTTACAGGCAAAGAGCACAAGTACTTTATCTTTAATGTTTTATATTTTTAAACAACATCAGTAGTGGTTCCTTGTAACTAATATGTCCAAATGCTAAGGGGAGTTCATTTGAATTTTGTTTTCAAGAAAGCAGTATGATTTAGCGGGCTCTGAAGATGAGGTGCCTGGGGTTCAATGTAACCTTGAACCTTCAGTAGTTGCATGACTTTCAATTAGGTACCTAGCATCCCTGAGCCTAATGTGTAAAATGGAGACCATAATAGTACCTACTTCATAGAAACGATGAACCCATCAACCATATGTGTTAAAAATGTGGGCAAAGGACAAATCTCTCCCGTACTGAAATGCCTTTTAGGTATTGGTAACATAGTTTTCTTGTGGAATTCACAAATCAGTGAAGTTCTCTTTTAAGAGAATGTAGTGGATTTTTGCTACATACACTTCTGTGCTTTGAAGATGAAATATGTGAGTTGAAATTCAGCTGTTCATGCTGTCATAATCAGAGAGAAACTCTAAAGTATTGCTAGAGAAATATTCCTGGAGGTTTTCCAGTCTTAACAGGAATCAGGAGATGCTACAAATATAGTGAACATGTCATTCTTATGAATTTTTCTTTTTAATCATGCTCATTCAAGAGCATGTGTTCATGCTTTTTATGTGTATGACCTGACTCCAAATGCTGAACTCCTAGGTTTTATCTTATGCCACCAAGGTCACCCACCTGCTCTTTGTATTCTCATTAAAGTGAACATATATTCACAAGAGGATGGTCTATTTGGGAGCACAGCTTATGATCTCATGCTACAGAAATTAGGTTGAACAAAAAATGGAGTGAATAACTAATATGTGTAAAAATGTGGATAAGTCTCAAAAACACAGTGCTGGGCATGACAATATAGAAATGACATTGTAATCTGCAATGACAGAAACAGATCAGTGGCTGCCCAGGACCTGGGTGTGGAGTGGGGTTTGACTGGGAAGGGGACCAAGAAAGCTTTTGGGGGTAATGGAAATGTTGTATATCTTGATTGTGATGATAATTACACAACTGTATATATTTGTCAAAACTCATCAAAATGTACACTTAAAATGAGACCATTTTCATTGTATGTAAATTAAATCTCAATAAAGTTGATGTAAAGAAAAAAATTGTCAAAAAGCATAGTCAGTAGATCACTGAAACAGTAGAAAGTTATTAATTAAAAAGCAACCCTGTCATTAGGGAAACCTGGATGAATTTGGATGAATCATATATTATTTATATTTGGGGTTGTGGCAGTTTCCCAGTGTATAAATCACTTAAAGTAGTATTATCAAGGATCACACTAATTAGCTTCAGACACCTAATCAGTAATTTCCTAGTAATCTAAAACACCTGTGTTGTCATCTCCAGCAATTCAAATTAACTGAAATTTTAAAGATGGATTGGTCTTGATGGAAGTAATCAGAAAGAAAGGTTGAGAACGAAAGAGAAAAGGAAAGAGAGAGAGGAAGGAAAAAATGAAGGGAGGGAAAGAGAGACAGAGAGAAAGAAGGGAAAAAAAGCAAGTTAAGAAAGAGGAAGAAAGAGAGAGAAAAAGAAAATGGTCTTCAGACTGATATAGAAGAGAGATGTGCAAGATGATAAGGGAAATTAATTTCAACCTGGCACTGAACAGAAAATTGTGAAGAAATAGGATGCTTAAAGGAAAAAAGAAATTAAAAATTTTATTAGGAACTACGTATGCAAGTCAGTATAAGAATATGACAGTGGACAATGTGAAATGAACCTTACTTTTTCATTCTTAGTCACCCAGAAAAACAGCAAAATTAGGGATCTGTAGAATGGAAACAAGGTGACTTCCAAGAGTTATGCTTGTAAAATCAATGGAAATTGGGTTCTGTTAAACATAGGCAGAAATCCTTCAGGGCTGGATATTTACCAAACCATAGCTGTGAAATGAAAAGAAAGTCAACTCTGGCAGAGTTAATTGGCTAACATTTTGAAGAGTGCGTATATCAACAAAAGAAGGTAATCTATGTGTAGTTTTGAAAACACTGAACCATTGAAGGAGTACTAGGCAGCTTTTATTGTTACATTCCGAGGGGGAGAACTCCAACCATGACAAACACGTCTGGTAGGCTAGGGACTGTATGAACTGTTTTTCAAGCCTCCCCAAAGGATATTTTTTCTTTTTGATACAAGCAGGACAATGCTTTGGATAACAGCTCATTGGAAAGATGTAGTGAATAAACAGATATAGTTTAAGGTGAAAATAGTTCTATTTTCCATCTTCTGTAGTTAGTATTGGCAAAATAAATTACAAATTTACTGAAAAGCATAATGAAATGAATGGCCTTTATGTATGTCACTATCCAGAGATAATTACTATGAACATTTGCTTTATCTTTTCAGTTTTTCTACTATGTATGTGTGCTTGCTGTTTATATTTTACATAAAGAAGCAATGTTATATATGATATATGCTTTGCTTTCAGGTTTAGCTTTAAATGATTTCTAAATTTTTACATGATTTTCCTAAAGTGTTATAAAAATAGAGAAAGTATAGTGACTTCCAGGTACTGATACCAAGACTTCGGCAATTACCAACCTAATCGTGTTTTATCCATACCCCACCTACTCACCTCCATCCCCAAACCTGAATCACTGTGAAAATACCCAGATATTATATCCATGTATTTGAAAATATCTCTAAAGATATGGATTTTAAAAACATAGCAATACTATTATCTCATCTAAAAAGTTAATTAAAATTCCTTAATATAATCAAATATTCAATGCTTAAATGTCTCTGTTCATGTTATCAGTTTTTTTTGTTGTTGTTGTTATTCTTTATTTTTATCGTGATCCAATCAGTTCCATATGGGATAATATATCGCTTAAATGCTTTTAAATTTATTGGTTCCTATTCTCTCATTCCTTTTATCTTTCTTCACAATTCATTTGTAAAAAAGACTGGATTTTGCTGATTATAACCCTGTAATATCATTCAATATGTTCTTCAGGCCCTGTATTTCCAATTAATTAAAATCTAGAAAAGCAATCAGATTCAGTTTTGCTGTATTTCATTTTACAAAATTTTTACGTACAATCATATTGATGGCTATTTCAATTACTTTATAGTTTTTTGTTACTATAAACATTAATGTAATGAAATTCCTGATGCATATATCTTTGTACATTTGTCTGATTAGTTACTTAAGTAAATTCTCAGAAGTTTTACTGTAGAACTAAAAGGCATACACTTTTTAAACATTTGTTGGTGTGTGTTGTCAAATCGATCTTCAGAAAAGTTATGGCGCTTTTGAATGAATCACACCTGACATATGTGAAGATCTATTTCCTCACATTATTAAAAAAAACCCAAATAAACTATACCTTTTAAAAGGTATTTTCAGACTGAGAGGATTTTTTTCTTTCATTAATTTGCATTTTTGTTATTGATGAGTTTGACCAACTTGCATTATGATTGTAATATCACGTAAAACTAGTAAATTGATATTTCAATTGCTGTATCTGCCCCTTGTATGACGATTAGCATGAACTGGTCACTGACAGCCTGATGAAATCTGACATATTAAAAGGGGGGTTCCTATAAACTTAAGACCTGGTTCTGATACACAATGATTTGATTACATTACAGTTACTTATAGTACTTGCATCCTAGATCTTTCCTTACTTTAATATTAACATCATGGGAATGAAATAAGAAAAGTAAATTTTGATTATATGAAGATATTTCTTTAATTCTACAAATCTGAAGCCATATATAGAAAACACAAAGCCTAGTGATTTTTCTCTCCCAGACCAATCTTTATAATTTTTTCTTTCTTACTAAACAGAGACCTCAGAAGCTTTCTGATTTTTCATTATTCTTGAAAAATGCTCAAAGGCTTCAATTGGAATATAATTTGCTTTACCAAGCACTGTGCTTTGTGCCTGAGAGATAATGTCTTTCTTCATAAAATTCCCTTGCAGCTGGAGTGGTCTTGAGTATAGTTTCAGAAGGTGATCATTCTCACTCTTACAGGGAAGTTTCCCAGCAGAGCATCTTCCCTTGTTGGATTTCATATTCCTTGGCAGCCTATAGGGACGTTGTCAGGATAATATATTAGGCTATTTCACATTATCATCTTGGGAGTTTAGGTATTCTTTTGGTATTTTTCTGACAAATTAGCAGTTAATGTAAGACAGTGGCATGAACTACAGGGATTTTTTTCTGTTTTCATTTCCATAATAAGTTTGAAATCAATTGAAAAATTATTTGAGAAAATAAATTTTTTTTTTAAATCTGCATGTTCATTATTTAACAAGTAGTCTTTGTGCTTGGGAAAACGTATATAAGAAAATTCACTACAGGAAGATATGTGTATGCTGCCACCTCTACACAATAAGTCATAACATATTCTACATGGGTGAAAAGAGAAGTGCAGTGTTAGTCTTGTGCTTTGGGGGCAAGAGATGTTAGCAACTGTAGGTTGAATTGTTTCCCCCTCCCCTAAATAAAGATATGTTGAAGTCCTAGTCTTCAGTACTTGTGTTTGTGACCTTGAAATAGGGTCTTTGCAGATCTAAAAACATCAAAATGAGATCATTAGGGTGGATTCTAATCCAATATGACTGATATTCTCATAGAAATAGGGGAATTTGGACACAGAAAGGGATGCGCAGAGAAAATACCATGTGAAGGCACACAGAGAGACAGAGAGAGAAGACAAAGAACCACATGAAGATGGAACCAGAGACTGGAGTCATGTGTTTACAAGCCAAGGAATGGCTGGGGTTACCAGAACCTGCAAGAGGCAAGGAAGTAACTTCCCCTGGAGGATCAGAGGGAATATGGCGCTGCCAGTACCTTGATTTTGAACTTCTAACCTGCATTTCTATTTTCAAGCCACCCAGTTTGTGGTACTTTGTTATGGCAGCCCCAGAAATTTAATTTAGTAAATATAGTTCATAACATAGAGAAGACAAATGTTGGAATAGAAGTTGGAGGCGAGGGTTTGGGGATTGATCTTAAGTATAAAATGCAATGACTCAAATCTCACTTTCTTCAGGAAGGGCTCTTTGATACCTCCTAGAATAGTTTAGGAGCACATCCTATATATCTCCTGGGCATATTGTAAGTTCCCTGTTACAGATATGCGAACATTTATTTTCTAACCATAATGTGTTCCACTATGAATTCTGTAAGAATAAGGATCAATTTTGCTTACTTCCTCCTTGTTCTTTTCTGTTAGTGTGAAGGAGCAATGCCTGTCAGGATCGTATAGTGTCTTCCAAATAAGATTAAAATGCACCTTCCAGTTTTCCCATTCACACACACACACGCACACACACACACACACACACACACACACACACACTTATAGACAGACAGAATGAGTACACACAGAATGCCATCAAATTAACCAAAGAACGTGCATCCACATGAAATCTATTTTCCATGTAAACACTAATGGGCTGCAACCTTGTCTCCATAAGCAAAAACAGTGTGAAAATTCTATACCAAGGGAGTAATTATTATTTCACTGGTTAAACCACTAAAAAATTAAAAGATTTCAGGAAAGGATCAATTTCCAATTAAATAAGCATGTAAAAGTACAATTATTCAGTTATATTGTTACCAGAATCCTACCTTTTATTCTGAATAAAAGAGTAAAAATAAGTATGTCACTCACGGAGTATGAATAGCCATTCTGTTATAAATCTATCTCATATTTGAAAAATTGGCTTGTTCTTTCCAAGAAATTAGTTGCTTCTATTCCTATGTTATATAGACCTCTAGTATCATAGTAGGGTACAGTTCTTTTCACATTTTTGATTTTTTAAGATTAGTAAGGTTTCCCTTAAGGGTACCCTCGCTGAGCTTTCTGTCCTTCCTGTATTTTATGATCACTTCTATGCATGGATTCAATTAGCAGTAGATAATAGGTCCATAAAATAGCATTAAGACAGCTGTGTATTTCATCATTTTATTTTCCCCAATAAATCTTTTGAATTTGAACTTTGCTTTTTTTGCATTCACAAATAAATTTTAAAAATAAGGATTAACTGGTTTTCCATGGCACTGGAATGAGATGGAAGACAATTTTTAAAATAAATAAAAGTAAACATCTTAAAAGAAAATAGCTTACAATTGTTACTGCACTGTATTATTAAAGCAGAGCTGCATGTAGTCATCTGTTGCTGACCTCTGCGTTTCTAACTAGACTTGGCGGGATGGGAGGTACTTGAGTCTTCGGCAGCGAGCATCAGAAAGTAGGTGTTTAACCCTGAACTCTGCACAGTGCCTTCCTGCTAGTTACAGCACAGTATCTGGCAGCCAGTGATGATGAGAGAGTTGCCAGTGGGACTCTCCAGTCCTGCCAGTTCGGCAGTGATGACGACTGAGGTCAGTGAGAGGGGAGCGAGTCTGGACTCCCAGAAGCAGCTGTCATCAGTCCAGAGAAGCCAAAAGCAATCCCTTCCAACCAAATCCCTTATCAGAAATTTCCTTCAAATCCAATGATATATTCTATCTCACAATTTACAATGACATGGCTGTTTTATATTGATAGCATGCCATTGCTTTTCTTAGAAACCAAAAGCTCTCTGCAGCTGCCAAGATGTCCTTAGAGAAAAGCGTAGCTTTTCAATGTCTTCTTATTGCCTTCCTATATGTTCATATCGTGAGTGTTCATGTTTAATAGTAATGAGTGGTGATAAATCATCATGAAATGACCCTGTCCCTGGTGTTTCTTTATGTGACTATCAACTTCCATTGATAAGAGTAAATCATTCATTTAGTACCTTATCCCAGTCTTTTCTGCCATGTTTCTAGTCCTGCCTTTTTTTTTTTTTAACTTATCAGTTTTTATTTTGAACTTCACTGTTAGCTCTTAGAGGAACAAATATAAGTGAAACAAAAGTTATTCTTTAATAGAATGAGGAACATGATTAAGAATCTTATTTATTTATATATGTATATATATATATATATTTTTTTTTTTTCCCAAGGTCTTTGCCCTCCACAGTAACTTCATTCATTGTCACAGATAACTGAGAGTTAATTTTTTCATGGATTAGTGCTGGGCTGGGCCCCAGGAAGGATTAGTTCCACCAGATTAATGTGTTTTTCTTTTTCCTTGTGAAACCAACCTGAACCATCACAGGCAAAGTCAGGGAGTTCCTACAGTCCTTGGATGCATCCTTCCTGTGCAGAAGAGCCAGGATAGCTTCCAGAATAGGATAGATATGTTCTAAAGATCCTCAGAGGGAAAGGTAAGCACATGTTGGCAAACCCTGTGGGAACTTGAAATCACAAACAAATTGGGGTTTTACTTTGAGTTCCTGCAAAGAGTTTAACTAGCTGCTTCATTAAGAAATATTTATATGTAGAAACAGTCCACGTGTCCTCAGTAGGGGATGGGAGATGTAAATGATGCCACATTCACATAGTAGAAAAATAAACAAAATGATAAACAAAAGGGATTAAGTTCTTCCATATACTGATGTAATAATAAAATACAGTATTAATTACACAAAGCAAAGCATGGAATATCTATTGTATAATATGATGTTTTTGTGTAAATATACTTGAAGAATAAAAAGTAGATAATTATATATTTACGTGGTGGTATATGAATTTATTTATTTATTAGTAAATTAGTTTTCCCTAGGGACGAATGAGTCAAAAGAACTTGCTAACAATGGTTAGTTTAAATAAGGAAGGAAGAAAATATTCTTAAAAAAATAGTTACTTTTTATATTGTTTGCATTTTATAAGTGTGCATGTATATGATGTTTACTTTTTTTAAAGCAATGTCAGTACTAATCACTTAGATGACATCAGTTGGGGCACTGTTAGCAGGTTTTTAGTCTTTTAACTTCATATGTAAAATAGCAACACATACATAACAGCAAATCTTATAAAGGTATATAGAAAGCAAATAGAAAGCAATTGCCCATCCCTGGAAATAAAGTTCAAAGTTCACCAAAATTATAATATACTTTTATATATAAGCAAATTAAGTGGTAATGAAGACTGAATAGAATTCAACTCCACACTGGGAGTTAAACTTTACATTTCTATTTATATTCTGAACTTGCTTCTTTAGCCTTTCAACATATTGCAGAGCAGAATGATTAAGATAGATAATTATAAAAAAGCATAAGACTTCAGGAGGTGATACTTTGTGAAAGACAGTTGGCATTGTTTTCAATTTAGTCACTGCTCTTTCTTCACTGCCTAGAACACTGCCTGGCAATTGTTAGATTTTCAATGAATACTTGTTGAATGGATGAGTAAATGAATAAATGAATTGTGTAAGCATTGTGAAAAACAGTTTAGGTTTTTCTCTGCCTTCACAATTGAAGACAATGAAGACTTCATAAGTACATTCCCCGTAAAGTGCTTTACACTAAGAAGTATGGCAATGACAAAATCAAAATTAATTGTACGTATGTATAAAACGTACATTTGAAATTTAGTTTATTTTTATGATATTTTACTAATACTAAGATTTAGTTATGTTAACTATCATAAGATTAATAACTACTTTGAGTTTAAAAAAAATGTTTTACTATAGATACATGGACTATAATTTGTGTATGTCCATAGCCCCATAGCCCCTGTTTCAGGTGCATTTGAAATGTTAAAAAAAAAAAAAAAAAAAAACCCTTGGACTCAAGGATTTATTTTAGTTCAGGGATTTAGTGCAACATATTAAATAACTGTGTTGCCCATGATTTTTGCAACCTTTCTTTTCATCCAGCTACAGCATGTAGGCTAAGAAAGTAGCTCAACTGCAGCACAAAAAGTGAGAAGAAAAAGAAGTGTAAGATTTATTTATGAATCTGGAGTAATGTTCCAACATCAAATCACTAGTCATGCCTTAAAAATTATAGCTGTCCAGATACACATACAACAATGTCCATCACACTAGTAAAAATGTACATCAAATAACATTTGTGTGAATATTAAGAATATGTAAGAGGGCATAAAATATACAGATGATTCTACAGAAATTGAATTACTAAAATAGATTAAATGATGTTGCCAGTAACTATTATTTCTTTGAAAATACAAGAGCAAAATTAAGCTAATACACATGAAGCCTAATGTAAAAACAGGCAAATTTCAAACTGCTTAGGTGTATTTTACAGTTATGAGTACACTCAAAAATATTATCTAATACATTTCCACAATTTAAGTCGTCGGTACCTAACATTCTAGACACCTGAAATTTACCAAAGTCCTGCATTATTGTTTTTCTGCTGAGAAAACTATCAGTCTCTGCTACGCAACAGTTTATCCTAATTGATTTGGCAAGAAAAATTAGGTGCGATTCTTGGAGTAACTGAACAAACCATGAAGCACAGCTGTTTTCTCTCTGCGGAGACTAATGATCCCTGGAGTGCTCGTTCCTCAGGACCCATAACATGTAATTCCTTCACCTTGCTTAGTCCAAATCCAAGCAAGGACTTTCTACGAAGCCTTTTAATTTCTAGGGAGAGTAGGTGGCTCTCTGGATAGTCCGACGTTTTGAATTGTAATATTTTAGCTGTTAAGTATTTATGGAGCACCAAGTATACCTGAAGTGTGGTCCAGAATAGACAGCTACTTCATCAATGACTGTCTAGGGTCCAAAAGTATAATAGCCCTAAGAGTACAGTATGACTGCCCTCTCTAAGGATCAAAAAGGTGTTCATGCTCCTTCAAATTGTAAATCAACCCCAAAGTCAGGAAAATAGCTGAAGGGTTTTTTTGCTCTGTACTTGTATAAAAGTTCACTTTGAGCAATGGTGTTTACACAGTGTATAATGTTACTCTGGAGACCTTTAAAGTGTGTACAGTAAGACTAAAAGTATAGAAAAGTTGTGACAATTAGAAATATATGAAGCCTCTAAAGTAATGCTTCTTCAATATGTCTCTGGAAAAGAACTATTTAAAAAAATTCCAACTTATTATGAGTATTTTTGTCAAATACAATAAAATGAATTCTTAGAAAAATTAAATGTAAAAATAGAAAAAAAAAACATGCAAAATACAAGCCCACTGATCATGCACTTGAATGTCCTGGCAATTTAAATTGCTCTTAAGTTTTTTAAAACATTATTTTGGCATTTGTCTCATAGGAGACACGTAATAAACATTCCACAAATGTACAGAGATCTCCAAACCACATTTTGAGTAGTTCTACTTTATGCTGAGGTAAGAACTGATAATGTCTTATGTATAAAAAACCCCACATATTTTAAAGCTCATCTTGAACATCTGTAAAAATATCGTTTCAACAGATGATCTTTTCTACCCCTAAGATTCTGTGACTACTACTGGTATAACTGGAGTTACAGGACATAGCTAATGAAAATAATCTTTGTTGTTAGATACTAACAGAACCAGCACTCACAATAAATTTACCTCTTGAATCTAGAAACAGTCTATCTAAATTCTTTTTCCTAAAGGCTTCTTCAAAAAGCACAAACTCGGGCTTCCCCGGTGGCGCAGTGGTTGAGAGTCCGCCTGCCGATGCAGGGGACACGGGTTCGTGTTTCGGTCCGGGAGGATCCCACATGCCGCGGAGCGGCTGGGCCCGTGAGCCATGGCCGCTGAGCCTGCGTGTCTGGGGCCTGTGCTCCGCAACGGGAGAGGCCACAATGGTGAGAGGCCCGCGTGCCGCAAAAAAAAAAAAAAAAAAAAAAAAAAAAAAAACACAAACTCCGTAAATCTCAGAATGTACAATCCTTAATACTATCAAAATATACACTACTATATATAAAATAGGTAACAAATAAGGACCTACTGTATAGCACAGGGAACTCTACTCATTACTTTGTAATGGCCTATATGGAAAAGAATCTAAAAAAGAGTGGATATATGTATATGTTATAATCGATTCACTTTGCTGTACACCTGAAACTAACACAGCATTGTAAATCAACCATACTCCAATAAAAATTTTTAAAAATCATGTTTTACATATAACTGAAATTAACATTATCATTTTTTTGAGAGTTGCATTTACTTAGGCGCAAACTGATCTGGTAACTACACAATTTTTACCTAGTAATCATCTATCTCCAGACATCATGCTATTTAATGTTTTGTTGCTATAACAGAATATTAAATTTCTCAGGCTATAAGATCTAGATTTCCATTTAAACACATTTCTTAAAGTAACTAAATTCCAATGTTTGAGGAGTTAAAAAATGAAGAGAAAAATCAGCTTTTTTTTAGGTTATAAGAGTTCAAGAGCAGAAATGAGTAAACCAATGAAAAGAGTATACATTGAGAGGTAAACAGTTGGTTACCCACACCTACAGACACTGGGTTTAAGCAGTAACCCCTGCTAGGTAGGCACTGATTGATGGTTCCAGATACAAAGTAAAAATATCATATAAATTATTATACATACTATTATTACATATTATTTTTGTTATTATCCAGAGTTCATCATAGCCTGATGTGATACAGTAACAAACAGATCTATAGTTTTTTCTAAAAGTCCCAATTCACATGAACAAAATTTCTTTTGTAGAAGCCAAAAATGTAATCAGACCAAAATGTTTATTTTCTTCTGGGTGTTGAAGTCTTGAGTTACAATTCTTGTAGCAATTGCAGGATTTTCAAAACATAGATATAAACACTACAAGCTGACTTTAGAAAGAGAAGAAAACTTTTTTTTAAAAAAGGAGTATTTTAACTCACTTTTGAAGTGAGTGGGCTCTCATTGAAGAAAAATGCAAAATAAGTAATAATTGTTGTTGTCCTTTGAGTAGTTTTAAAAATGAAGCGATTTATCCTGAAAGGTACTGTGTAGATTACATTCTATGTAGGGCTCATATTCACTACAGCATACTGAGTATTTTAAAATTTCAGAATCACTATCAGCCATTCCTAAATGGTATAATGATCTAAAATAAGTGTTACTGTCGTAAAGATATACAAAAGGTGAGAATGATGATGATGATGATGTGTGTATATTTAAATAGAAATCATAATATCTTTAAATAGTATGGAAAATAGCAATGAATATGTGTCAGATTTAATACAAAATTGTAATCCCTAGCAACTAATTTTATATGATCATAGAAACAAGGAAATGGTGAAGAGATTGATATGGCAATATAAAAATTATCTGAAGATCTCCACACCCTCTGGAAGTTATGTGCCGCATCTCTAGCCTGAAGAACTGCTAGCAGATTCAGGTTCATAAACTTTAGCATGCTCAAGAGGAAACAGAAGGAAAACAACCACAAGATTGTACCAGACTGGGGAAGATTTGCCAAATGTCATCTGGATGTGATTCTTTTTTCACCATATTTTCAGCTGCGCTAATTTCGAACTTTGAGGATGTGGTTATGTCATTTGTGATGAAACAGACCTGCCCATTCCCAGTACCATTCAATTATATGACCTGTAGGGCATGAGAACTGGGCTAGATCACTAGAGCCTGCAATGTAAAGATGAAAAAAAAGGAAACGAGTTAGATAAAAGAGAAAACACACATACCCTTTCCTTCAGGGGAGCCCCGCCTCTCTGCTTTTGGATGGTAAATTAGAAATGGAGACCATCATGGAAATTTCCTGTGAATGTTATTTGGGGCAATTACCTACTGAAGCATGAACATGCATGCAGATTGCCGTCACTCACAAAGCAGGTGAGTTTTTACACTATTCAGGTCTTTCTTTTCCTAGTGGAACATTCATGATAAAAGACCATGTTACTAAGTATAGGCCTGTCTTGCTTCCCCAACCTCAGTCCCTCCAGTAATAAGTTCAATGCTGTTTTGTAAATTCAAATATTAATTATCCTCGGTATTCTGCAACATTGATGGGACAACAGCTGTACATGGGAATAAAATAATCTCTTAAAATTCCTATCAAATGTGTAATTCTCTTAGATGAGGGCTTTCTCCCTGTTAGGATGTTTAGAGATACATATTCTCAGAGGAATATATAAATAATATATGTGTCTATCTGCCACTTACAGCCATGAATAGGTGAGAAGAAGAAAGCTTCTGGAATTATTCCGTGACAAACTCAGAGTTATTAAGAGTGTTCTGTAAACATTTCTAGGTCCTGCATTGGAAATGCATGCCTACATGGGAACCCAGGCACAGTTCTGCTGTACACTTGGCATTGTACCTGGGCTCTGATAGGGCAGAGGGTCCCACCAATAGGATGGGAATGAGAAAGATCATCTCCAAGTATACAAAGTTTCCAAAGATGTTTGGATTATATGCATCCTCTTTCCTCCTAGAAATTATTTCTAAAATATTAAGCAGGGTTAAACTTTCTTTTTGAAACACACTTATAACTTGGGCTAGAGCCTAGAAGCCACTGGTTCTTTTGAAGAGCTGTCTCTTACTATCCGTGTCACTCTAGGTAAGTTTCTTAAAACTCTTGAGTCAAGATAATTTAATTATCCACATCTATTATGCCTGTGCCATGTGTAGAGCATATAAGGGTGATCTTTAGGAAATGGTGGCACTTTCAGGGGCATGGTCATCATACAGACAGTTTGCTGCACTCACCAGAATGAACTGTCACTGCAAAAAAAAAAAAAAGGATACATTGAAACAATATGCTTAATAGCAAGTGACTCGATTCTTCCTAACTGAAGTGGAAAATTCAATTCACAATGCAACCTCCTGACAATTGCTGCTCCTAATATTAGCCTGTAGGCTCACACAGGGGCACGTAGCACGTAGGTGTAACCTAGTCCATATCAAGGAGAGGAAGTATGTGAAAAATGTAACACTGTTCCAGACATAGAAGGACTAATCAAATGGTGATTTCATCCCTTTTCCTCCCCCACTGAGCTGCCTCTTCTCTGCACATGCCAATGATATATTTAGAAGTTATTTTGCCTTGAAAATAGTGATCAACACAGTTTTCCACCAAAACAAAGTTTCTGCCTTTGCTCTTTACTTCTCTATTTTTTCTTCTTTTGTTTTTCTCTGTTTCGTACTTCACCTACTTCTTAGTAATTTCATAGTTCCATTCAGGAGATATGATACCTAGCATTGGACTTCCTTGAGATGGCAAAATAAAGAATCCTTGTTTTCTGCCTTCATGTACGCCCTGACAAGTTAATAGAAAGAAGGCAAGAGAAGGGGGGATTTTAAGGTGGATAATTCATCATCCAAGGGACTGAACAGTAGCACATACAAACACACACACACACACACACACACACACACACACAAACACACACATACACACATTTCCTGGAATGTATTCAACAGAATGTAAAATTAGGAGGTTGTTATTTTATTATCATCTATATAGGAAAATCATACGTTAACCGACTTAATAGCAGAAAGAAAAATAAAGCAGACTTAAGTATGTTACTATATGTCATCCATTCTCTATTCTAAGTCCAACTAATGGTACAAAAGAAAGTCTCATGCCATCCGATTGTTCATTTGCAATTTACATCAACACAGAGACATTAACTCA
Organism: Stenella coeruleoalba; assembly: GCF_951394435.1. Classification (NCBI taxonomy): domain Eukaryota; kingdom Metazoa; phylum Chordata; class Mammalia; order Artiodactyla; family Delphinidae; genus Stenella; species Stenella coeruleoalba. Next base: position 18,786,305 of record NC_137147.1, on the reverse strand, counting down.
AAACAGGGACCAGATCCATAAGCTTCTGATCAAAAGAAGCCTAATGACTGAGATCTGGAGGCTCATGTTTGTGGTCTGTGAGTCTCCTGGTATATTGAAAAGAAAACATCTGAGAGATGTACCAAACCAATGCCAACCAGCTGACAGTTTGATTGTGTTTGAAAGGAGAGTATTTGAAGCAGGAGAAACTCCCTGGTTCACAGCCAGTTTCTTTTATAAATACAGACACACACCAGGCACCAGACTCTAGTCTTATGCACATAAACACAACGAAAGGTTGGCTGCTGGTGGTGCAATCAGGGAGAATCAGCTTAGAAGTGCTCCTCTGTTTTATCTGGGCTAACTTCCTGTATCAAGAAGGACAGAGCGCATTTGGCTGTCTGTATCTTTATCAGCAATTGTTCCCCTTCGGTGCTTGGATTCGGCATGCATATCTACTATCTGATGGCCCCGAATGCATGAATGTAGTCCAGATTAAATTCAGCTTGTACATTTTCCCCTGATTGTACTAAGTCAGGATCACAGTTTGCTGTAATTAGCTACTAAAATACAACTTGCTCAAGTTGACTTTTTTAAAGTATGTTGATATTAAATGTATAGGATTCAAGGTTGTTTTATCCCATTCAAAACACTTGTCTCCCATGTCCCTTCCCCCAGTTGATCAGGAAGTAAATGGTCAGAAAATATTTACAACAGGCAGAGTCTAGAGTTAGCCTGCAAGACACGTACTGGGATTCCACACATGGTCACAGCATGTTTGTGGGGATGCTCACACAGAAGGCCAGGCTGCATCACTAGATGCTCAAAAAGGAGTGGGCCCAGGAAGGAAAGTAAGAGAGGGACAGCATGCCACCTACTTTCCAGGGTGCAATGTGTGCGAGTGTTGTGGAGCTAGACTCTGTAGTTGCTACAATGGACTGTCATACAGGGCAATGGCATAGGGGCTGGGGTTAGGATTAGAGAAAGGCTTTGTTAAAGAAGTTTACAGAGAACAATTAGCCTGAAGCCCCTCTTAGCACTTAGGCCATCCCCTCCTCTTTGGGGTGCAGTCTTTCACTCTCACAAGTGACTCCCTGGGGGCAAAAAAATGACAGCAGCACTTTCATTTAGCAGAAATGTCTTGCTCTTATAAATGTTTCATCCCTCTCTTGTAAATGGCTATCAAGATGGAAATACTATAAAACATTTGGATCATCGGTAAACCAAGAGCTAATCTTAGGTGTCATGATTTTTCATTATTGCATCCAGAAGGCAGAACAAATGTTTTCCAACAGATACTTAAAATGAGGGGTTTCAAAAGGGAAGAAATAAAAACCTCATTTCATTTTTTACTTATGGGCAAGTCCAACATTTTCAACTGCAGCATCCGATGGCATCTTAAACTCAGTAAAATGCATTCACCCAACACCTTTGGAGGAGGAAGAGGGAGAAAGTGTATGCAGGCACATGTGCCTCTTAAACCATCCTGCTCGCTACTTTTTTAACTGAAAGAATAAAATCATATGCAAAACTCCTTTGAAGGGCTCCCACCCTGGCCATCAGTGGTGCCTCTGCTCATTCAGCCTTGTGACAAGCGGCCTTTGTTTTTGAACAACATTCAGCAGGTCTACAATTGACCCTGTGATCTTCCTCCCCTCTCTTTCTTCTTGACTGCATGGAAAGAATGATTCTTCTGTAGATGGCATACCAGCAGGGACTCTGCAACACCTGTGTTTATTTAACAAACTGATGGCTTGCAGTTTCCATTTTTTTCAGCATAAATGTATCTGAAAGGGGTTAATGGTGCCCAGTAGCACTATTATAATTAAGATTCTGCCAGTATTTTCATAACAAACTGGAGATTTCCAAAAACAATCTGGAAATGCTTTGTGAACAATTTAGAATCTAACACTAGAGATTACTTTTTAAGACACAAAACAAAAAATAGATATTTTTGTTCTAATATGTGGTTATCAGGATAACTGATTACCATACTTCTTACTTGTTTATTTAAAAAAATGAAGGGACTTCCCCGGAGGTCCAGTGGTTAAAACTTTGCCTTCCAATGTAGGGGGTGCAGGTTCGATCTCTGGTCCCAGAGCTAAGATCCCACGCGCCTCGTAGCTAAAAAACCAAAACAAAACAGAAGCGATATTGTAACAAATTCAATAAAGACTCCAAGAAAAATGGTCCACATCAAAAAAAATCTTTAAGAAATAAAGACTTTCTTTTTTTATCTCAGATATATTTCTTATCTCCATGTGATTCACCAACACGGGAAATTATTTATATCTCTATAACACAATAGATTCTTAGAGCACGTTGTCTCCAAATATTCCCAAAGGTGAGTACTTCAGTAACAGGATGTGAAATGGGATTTTTCTGTTGTCTTAGCATTTTGGCTAGTGCCCAAAGATGAAACCCATGGCTTTCAAGTACCACCACATTTTAAAGAGAGAAACTAGACACATCTATGAGACCTACTAAGAAAGAACAAAACCATCTCTGACACCTTTACCCAGGTGAGAGATTCTTCAGAGTAAATGCAGCTCCTTTTGAAGACTCTTGAGTGTTGACAAGACAAAAGTAGGGTGGCTTTTCTTTCCTTTTGAAAATGAGGTGTGGAGAGCTTCAGTGAAAGCACTGTAAAAAAGTGGGACTGCTTGCCAGGAGGGCAACCAGAAATGCTCTCTCTAGCTGTAGGCCTGCCTGATGTTGACACACACATTTCCTCATTTTGTAAGTGCCCCTTGGAATCTGAGGGTTAGAGAAAACATCTCTGACTTTCATATGAAAATATCCATTATTTTTATATCTGTCTTGAAGCATTACACGTAATCAATACATTGTAGTACTAGTTTAAGGAGCTTTCCATTTATTTATTTATTTGACTTTTTTACCTCTCCTCATAATTTTTGGCCTCAAAGAACATGAGCAGATACAACATATTGGGGGCAGGTGTGACTGGAACAAGAGGAGGGAATGGATTGACTCTGAGACACATTCCCTCATACCCATCCCCCCCCCAACCCCGTGAGCCTATGAGATGGGAGCCTTAAATGGGAGAAAGGGGGAGATTCTTAATTGGATGTGATGTGTGGGTGTAGGTTAAATGAATATAAGATTATAAATTAATATAATTTTAATATCTGAAGGTTGGGATCTGCCTTAAATGATCTCAAGTTCTGGGAGAAGCAACCAAAGAATTCCTTCAAAACAGATTTGCAGGACAAGTTTCCATTCAATAAACCAGTTCCACTAACAAGACATAGTAAAAATAATTTATGTAGCTTAAATACAAGTATGAATATCTATATATTTATGCTATTTTACAAATCAGTATTCTTCAAATGATACAAGTTCACAAATAGCTCTTAGCTTTCTGGATCTTCAGCTTCAAATCCAAGCAGACTTTTTGAAAGCAAACACAGTAGTTTAAAGAACTGCCAGAATCAGGTGCTATCAGGAGGTATCACCTTGTAATTATCTGCCTGGATTCATGGGAAAGGATGGTAGAGTAACAGTTAATAATGAAATGAGATAAATCTGAATTTGCCTTTCTGCTCTAGCGTTTACTATAAGTTTGTCGGTCAGTTACTTAATTCTCTGCATTTCTTATTATTCATTTCTATAATGAAAAATAACAAATATTATTCCATAAATTTGTTGAAAGGATAAAATACAATAACTTATATAAAGTGTCTCTCTGGTGATAGTGTGACACAACTTTTACCTTTCTTCTTTTCTTTCCCTTTGTGTTCCTTCCTTCCTTTGTGATTTTTACATTTGTTTTCAGGAATCATTAATTCTTCTCTCTCCCTTTCCTCTGGCTCTTCATTCCCTGCATTAACTACATTTGAATATTTTCAGCAAATAACTAAACCCTTCCTGAAGCAGAGAATCAGCTTTTCTCTAGTGAGAAGGGAGTGTCTATAGTTCAAACACCTAGACCAAGCACTCGTCACCTTTTTTCTTGAACCCACTAGACCTTGTGTCTGGTTGTAGCCCTTAGAACCTGCTTGGTTCCAGTGATGAAACTCCCATCCTTAGATCCCAGGAGTGAGTACAGCGAGGACATTCCTACCTTAAACATAAGCCTTTGTTTCTTGAGAATCTTCAGTATAACAAGTTCCTCCAAGACTGGACCCTTCCTTCCTCTTGTCAACCCATTCCTCGGGAACAAGAACACTGGCATGAATCTTGTGCCACTTGACAGTGAAATGTGTTACCCTTTCCTGTATGTTGTTCATGACATCAAAGTTAGAGGTAATGAGATTAGCACAGGCCAGTATGTCTTTATGGGTTCCAGTCATTATTGTGGATCTCAATTCATCCTCACCCAGGTCCAAGGTCCATTCTTGACTGGCAATCTGACAGATAGATAGAATGTCAAGTCCAATCCTAAGCAGAGATGATTACTTTACATAGTATCTTCACCAGCTCCCATCATGGCAAACATTCTAATCCTTATAACAAATACTGTTTCTACATCACTTATAATGGCTCTGCTTCTTTGATAGAACTCTGACCAATACGTAAATTCAGTGCATCTTTTTATATATTCATTCCTAAATATTTTATCCTTCTCTCTCTTTTTTAAATTAATTCACTTATTTATTTATTTTTGGTGCGTTGGGTCTTTGCTGCTGCATGCGGGCTTTCTCCAGTTGCGATGAGCGGGGGTTACTCTTTATTGTAGTGGTGGGGGGATTCTCATTGCGATGGCTTTCCATTGCGGAACACGGGCTCTAGGCGCTCAGGCTTTAGTAGCTGTGGCTCGCGGGCTCTAGAGCACAGCCTCAGTAGCTGTGGCGCACGGGTTTAGCTGCTCCATAGCATGTGAGATCTTCCCGGACCAGGGATCGAACCCGTGTCCCTTGCATTGGCAGACGGATCTTAACCACTGTGCCACCAGGGTTTTTTTGCTGTGGTGAATGGGCTTTTTCTTTTTCTTTTTCAGATAATCATAGTTTTAATTCTAATCTTAAAGCTTTGCCTTTGAAACTTTTCCAATGAAGGATTCCTAACAGAGAAAGTAAAAATTTTTAGCATTTGTGGGATATCGGCAAGATCATAAAGCCCTAGGGTTCTTGAAATCTTCCTTTGAGGTTTTAATTTATCTTAACTTTTCATTCTATTTTATAGCATACCATATATGTTTAAAATTTTAAATGCATTCTTCTCTCCAAGTCTTTAAATAAAATACAATTTCTGGGAAGAGGTTTGCCTACTCTGTGGTTTCTGGTACTCGGTGGCTGATGTACTAAGCCCCAAATATATTGTAGTTAAAATTTGGAGAAACATTTCTTTAAAGCAGTTTTGTGACTTGTCTAAGGTTTTCCAAACTTACCGTCAAAGTATCTCTAATGGACAACATATTCCTGCAGTTATAATTACTCAGAAAATTATCCCATATCTTTTCTTTATCATTGTGTGGCAACACACAGATATTGAGTATTCAAACTGAGTTACCTTAGAACTTTCACTAAACAATTTTTAGACTTAGTTTGCTGAAATCACTTCAGGTTATGTTTTTCTATAAAGCTACTAAGTTCTAAGGCAATTCTGCAATTATAATACATTAATCATTTGAATAAATCATTTGATTTTCACACAGAGACAACACAAAAGCCAAGGTTATATTTTACAGAGCACCAGAAACTCATAACTGGTAATTGATGGAAGAGAAAAACATTTAACCAAGTTACATAAGTTCAAAACAAAACAAATAAAATCATCAACACTTGAGAACGTATTCTCTAACAAGGAAGTGTTTGTTTAGAGACTAATGGATAGTTCACATACATAGTAGCTGTCAATATTGATGCAACCCTGAAATCTCAAGAAAACAAGAATTTCTTTACCTTTTTGAAAGTGGTTACTATTGCACATCAGAAGAAGCCAGTCTGGAAATAAAATAATTTACGATACTGGACAGGTTCAGACACATGCTAAAAAAATCTTTCCATCTATGATGTTTAATGCTTGAATCTGCTATTTTTTTTTTTGACAAACTAACTTATGTGGCTTACTAGCCAGCTCAAATATTGAACTCTAGAATCAGTATGTATGTCTCTAGAGCTCACTTTCATATCCAAATGTAAAAGGGATATACCCTTAAAAATATCAATAGTGCTTCAGAGAGATAGTAATTAGGATTGTTAGAAATTAGATGAAAAGATAAAGAAAGATAATAATCCATTTGAGTTAATAAAAAAGGTAATAAGGCAGTGAGCTCAAAAGCCAGACCTTATGAAGGGAAGAAAAATGATTTACCACATGCCTTTAATTTACATTAAACATTTCACAGGCAAAGGTTGTCCTTTGAGAAAATACTGTGGCTACTTTTTTAGTTAGGACAGCGGTCCCCTACCTTTTTGGCAATAGGGATCTGTTTCACAGAAGACAATTTTTCCATGGAAAGGGGGATGTGGGCATGGTGCAGGCAGTAATGCACGCGATGGGGGAACGATAGGGAGCAGCAAATAAAGCTTCACTCACTCTCCCGCTGCTCACCTCCTACTGAGCGGCCCAGTTCCTAACAGGCTCTGGACCAGTACCAATCCATGCCTGAGGCTTGGGGACCCCTGAGTTAGGAGACTGAAATTGGAGGAAAAAAAAGAATTTAGCCCTTTCAATCCTGAGGGATGGTAGGGAAAAGAAAGGAGATGGAAGAAAAGAGATAGAGTTAAAAGATATAGAGAGTCATAATTACATCACCAACTTGGAGGTTTAACTTCCTAAAAAATCACGGAGGAGGTTATTGGGTAAGATGAAGAAATCATGAGGACAGAGGGATTCTTTTTTTTTTTTTTTTAGTTATATCTCTGGGATGAACCAATACCAGGATTTCTCTGAGGTCCCATAAAAGGCAACAGAAAAGTTAAATAAACAAAGCAGCTTGTTGAGACAGAGAAATCTAATTGTCCCTCCCATGCGTCAATCATTTTGTGTATGAAAGGATCCTGAGTTAAAAGCCCGAAGGTCAAACATGGGGAATTCTACAGCAGGAATGTGGCAACTTTACAACAAATACTATAGGATGAGTGGCAGGAACAAAAACGAGGAACATGTACAATCATCAGAGGAGATGATAACCTCAGGGAGGATGGAAGGAGGCCAAACTAGCAGGAAGGGGCCCCTGGAGTCTGACAAAGGTAAGAAATAGTGTAAGTTAATTAATCAGAGATATCAACAACAGAAAACAGGAGGATACCCGGAGGTGGGAAGTGACCATCCCTATAACAGTAGACACCATCCAGGGAATAGGATGATCACAGATGTCTGCTTCTCTCCCACCAAAACCATGAGATTATGCAAAGCACTTTTCTTACAACTCTGTTGTCATCTGATAGTGGAATTATGAGAAAAATCTGAAAAGCTAAATCTATAACTCAAAGAGACAAATTTAAACCTTTGAGTTATAGACAGTATAAAATATTACATATAAATGTATTATCCCGATTGAACTTTTATTGTTATCACTGTTGTAGCTTTTGTTCCATACCATCCAGCAGTTGTGATCACACAGAGACCATCAAAACATTTTCAGAAAATAAAGAAATGGCATAGTCTATGTACAACTTCATATAGTGTAAGTAAATTTTAAATTAAAAAATGCTTATAATAGGGGCTTCCCTGGTGGAGCAGTGGCTGGGAGTCCGCCTGCCAGTGCAGGGGACGCGGGTTCGTGTCCCGGTCTGGGAGGATCCCGCATGCCGCGGAGCAGGTGGGCCTGTGAGCCATGGCCGCTGGGCCTGCGCGTCCGGAGCCTGTGCTCCGCAACGGGAGAGGCCACAACAGTGAGAGGCCCCTGTACAGCAAAAAAAAAAAAAAAAAAAAAAATGCTTATAATAATAATAAATTAAGCTCATTTAATATATTAAATATTTTGGGACATCATATTTAAATTGTGTGAATAACTCATATTTCGACATTAATTACATGTTATTTAAATGTACCTTCCATTATTTCAAATACAGGTTTAACTGCTGAAATCAAGGAAAAAATAACAGTGGACTAAAGTAGATTTACTTTTTGTTGTAATCTCTTTGAATCATTTAGGCTTAAATCATCCAGCCTCATGGGGCAGCACTGGTATTAGGTTTCGGATTCCAGCTTATTGCTTTGCCATCCTTAAAACCTGGCCTTAATTAATAGTATAAGTCCAGGTTGTGCCATAAGATCTATATTCCACACAGTGCGAAAGAAATAAGAAATGGAAACTACATCTCTTCCCTCTAAGAACATAATCCAATATCTGTACACATTCTTCTTCACATGTTATTGGCCAGAAATTAGTCACATAGTTCATTAGCTGAAAGGGAAGCATGGAAATCTTTGCCTAAGCAACTGTGTGCTAAGCTAAAACTTGGACATTTAATACTAAAGGGAAAAAGGAGAGGATGGATATTGGTGGATGACTGGCAGTTTCTGCTATGCCTGCTTTATAAATAAATATAGCTAATATGTATCACATGATTAAATGTCTGCATTAACATGTATCTGGATCAATAATATCCATAGAATAGGGTAGCATTTTTAATAATTTGTTTAATTTATTACTTGACCTGCCTTCTTCCCTAGGAAATTATTCTTAGAGAACATAAATCTGTCACCTCCCTATTTTCAAAAAGAGAATCAAATGTCAGATGAAAAACCAGGTACAGTATAGATTATATAATCCTATCTGGATTAGGTAAGTATACATTATAATGTGTATTGAGGCAGAGCAGATCTCATTCATTGTAGGTGTTTGAAAAAATCTGTGTGTGTGTTTTTTTTTTTTTTCATTTATACTATCCTTTCTCAGAATCATGATACAGCTTTACAAACAAGAGAAAAAGTTTTGACATCTTTCATTTGAAACTAGATCTTTATCAATAATTTGTATTCCCTTTTCTCTAAATTCCCTTCCAAATTTCTCTGTTTGATTGGTCTTCTTCTCTTCAGTCCTGATATCCTCCTGCAGTAATTCAACATGGAATTCTATGTTCGTGAAGTAAGTCCAAGTCAAGGAGGTAGGGGCTTCCTAAGGCATGGATTCCTGATGGACAAAGGCAAAACTGGGATGTCTTAAATCAAGAAACCAGAGAGACCCAGATGACCTTATCTGGCTGTAACCTGCTAAGGACACAGCAGTTACTGGAGGGTCTGTTAAGTTCATGATCTATTTGTAATTCAGTTTGGTGAGATTACAAGGATGAGGAAATGCAGTTGTAATAGGGAAAGAAGGCCAATGAAGAGATAAATTTGGAAGAAATGTATGATGTCTTGGGAAAGAAATGCCCATTAGGGAGAACAGCCATGAGACATTTAGGGGAGAGAGTGGAAGCAGGCCCCACTGTGCCTTCACAGCACCATGGCACATTGGCCTTAACATGACACTTTACAATTCTGTTAGGATAAAAATGAATGTATCCCGGCTGGATTCACTGTTACATAGTCATTACTAACATAATCATTTTCCCCTGATTTAAAAAAAAAATAAAATAAAGGTGAAACATTTTCAGAGGTCCCTAAAAGAATAGTGGGCTGTAGGCACTATGCCTTCTGCGTCTAATGGGTACATTGACCCTGAGAGGAAGTACTCCAGGCACAGAGATTAGGAACATAAAGTAGTGAATTCACCAAAATGTGAACTTTGGTGATTTTACTTATGGGTTGTCCTTGGCCCTGCTCACATTTCTATTGGGTCAGAGATTGAGCCCTGGTCAAAGAGCTACAGGAAGCCCTGGTTTACTCCTGCACTGGAAATCAGGCCTGCTTTCCTGGTTAGGGAAGCTTAGTTTCTCTGCTGACCTGCATGCTACAGAAAACAATGTGTGTGTACCTCCCTCCCACCCCTGTACCCCAACCATCTGGGTTGTCGCAGAGCACCGAGCTGGGATCCCTGTGCTGTGCAGCAGGTTCCCACTAGCTATCTATTTTGCACGTGGTGGTGTACATGTGTCAATCGAAATCTCCCGATACATCCCACCTCCCTTCCCCCCTGTGTCCACACATTCATTCTCTATGTCTGCGTCTCTGTTCATGCCCTGCAAATAGGTTCATCTGTAAGGGGATATATGTATACATATAGCTGATTCACTTCGTTATACAGCAGAAACTAACTAAATGTTGTGAAGCAATTATATTCCAATAAAAAAAAAAGAAAAAGAAAAATATCTGTGTAGTATATTGTTGGTAATAGTATAACTAGAGCCATATAATTACAGTGGAGACTAAGTCATAAGTTCACAAGTGAATCTTTCCTACTTTCCTAAATTCCAATGATATGGTAGAAAAGATTGCATTAGAGAAAAAAATAGATTCATAACAATTGTAATAGTCTTCAGAAAAGAAATGTAATAAATGAGAGTTTTAAAACTATGGCTCAAAACATGCCCCAGAGGAGTCAACATGAAAGATAAGAGTTTTTCTTAAAGAAATATCAAAGAATTTTCAAAATCAGAAAAAAAATAACATGAGAGGGACCTGGTAAAATTATTAGGGAAATTATTTAAAGAGCAACATTTATTCAAAGAAATTGTAATTTTAAATTGCTATTGATATGTGATAAAAACTATGAATAATAATCATTATCTGAAACTTCATATGACTTCAATATATCATTAGGAGATGTGAAAGAATGCTATACCACTAAGGATTGAGTCTAATGCCAGAAACCATACCAGTTATTTGACCAAGGATATTCTTATTTAAAATTACTAAGTAGTAAAAGGAGATTAAACCCTAAGTTGGCTAAAAAAAAAATCTAAATATATAGAAATAGCAGAGCAAGAAAGCAGCTACTATCACTAAGGCTGAGGGAGAGTACCCATAGGAGGGAAAATCTTTGAAGAAGCATCCCCCATGGTTGAAAGTTCTACCACATTGAAGAGGTTATGGCTATGGCTCAATGAAAGAAGTTTACTGAGGTGCGACTTGTGACTATGAAGCTATTTGTTGGGTGATGCCAAAACTCACCGGATAACTGACTTTTGGGATGCTTTCAAGACTGGCTTAGAAGTTATCCACTTGGGTGCCGGTGATGCTTGCAAGGAAGTTTCCTGCTGGGTACTGGCAATAATCGCTGGAGGGCATGTAATTAAGTCTCATGCACACCACTGGCCAAGAATTGCTCATTGGCCTCCAAGGCATAGAAGAAGAAACACCCAGATCAAAAAGAGAAGCTCCTTCCTCTTGTAATTCTCCTCTATTGCCCTCTATTGAAAAAACCTAATGTTTTGCCAACTGGCAAAGGAGAAATATTCACAAAGTCCAGCTCCACTATCACAAAGAAGATCTAAGAAAGGTGGATTTGAACTGAGAAGCAATAATTATATAATTAGCCCAGATGCTAAGATTCTTTTTGTTTTGGAGAAAGATATACTTTCTGATTAACTATAAGAAGTGACAGAAATATTCTAAAGTATGTTAAAATTTTAAATATAAGGCTTCTGGTTTCTGCTCTGAATTTTAAAGAGCTTGGAAAATGTCACTCCTGTACTTAGAAGAAGAAAAACCTGGAAAAATTGAAAATCTTGACATTACAAAGACTTATCAGAGAACTGGGGTTGCAGGGCAAACTACCACCCTGAAGTCTGGAAAGGTAGGCATACCTGAGGAGATATGGTCAGGATCTGCTTCCCTGGAATAGAAGCCACTGGAGCTATAAACAAGTAGGAAACTACCTAGATGACATTTTTGATGAATTTCTGGGGTCAGAATGAAGACTCCTGTGAGAGTGAGACACCCCTAGGAACTGCAGTCTTCAGTGGGAGGTGTGGGGACATGTTTTTTTTGTTTTTTACCTTAGGAATCCCACCAGTTTCTCAAGGTGGAAATCCAGGAAAATTCTCCCTATGGCTTCAGGAGGGGGAAGGGGAAGGTGGTTAAAGTAATCATTGTGAAATATACCTAGAAGCTTTTCTATAACAAAGGCTTACTCTCCAGAGAAAAGACTGCCAGGGCTGGGGGAAGGATAATGTAAACAGAGAGATGGAAATTCTAAGAAAGAATAAAAAAGAAATTCTAGAAATTAATAAAACACTAATAAAGTCTTCAACAGGTTTATCTTTAGATTCAATATAGCTTCAGTGAACTTAAAAATAGCTCAACAGAAACTTTCAAAACATAAATGCAAAGAGAAAAAATAACGTAAAAAATCAGAATATAGTATTGAAGAATTGTGGCACAATTTCAAAAAGTGTAACATACACAACCAGAATACCAGAAAGAGAAGAAAGAGAATAGATCTGAAGAAATATTTGTTGTAACAATGGCCAAAGCTCTCCCTAATGAATGACAGACACCAAACTACAGATCCAAGAAATTCAGAGACCACTACCAGGGATAAATACCAAAAATAACCGTAACTCAGCATATGTTATTCAAACCACAGAGTCAAAGATAAAGAATATCATGAGGAAAAACCAGAGGAATGAACAATGTACTTATACAGAAACAAGAATAATTGCAGACACCTTCTCATTAGAAACTATGTAAGGAAGAAGATAATGGAATGAAATATAGAAATAATTGAAAGAAAAAAAAAACTAGACTTCAATATGTGGTGAAAATATTCAAAAGTAAAAGAGAAGTAAAAGATTTCTCAGACAAACAAAGCGTGAAAAAATTCATCATCAGTCGACCTGTCCTGCAAGAAAGGTTAAAAGAAGTTCTTCAGGAAGAAAAAATTGCTATAAGTCAGAAACATGGATTTGCATAAAGAATGGTAGAATATCAGGAAAGGAATACATGAATATAATTTATAAAATATAATTTTACTATTCTTTATTTGAAAAATGATTATTTGCTTAAAGCAATAATTTTAATAATGTAGAGGATGATAGTAACATGTGGACTGTGGAATGAATGTCATCACCGTCACAGGGGGAGAAGAAAGGAATGGAGAATATTCTATGCTAAGGTACTTGCCCTAAACATAAAGCAATATAGTGTTATTAAAGGATGGGCACAGATCAGTTAATATGTATATTGTAAACTCTAAAGCAATAATTAAAACTCCTAAAAAAAATAGGTATAGTTGATATACTAAGAGAGGAGGTAAAATGAAATCATGTAAATGCTCAATTAAAATTAAAACCAGAGAAGGCAGAAAAATAAAGGAAAAAATAAACAAAGAACAACTTCAATGAATGGAACATGGTTGTAAACACGTTAGATATGAATAATACTATTTCAGTAATCATTTTAAATGTGAATGGTGTAATCACACCAATTAAAAGATGGAGACTGACAGAGTGTATTAAAAAAAACTAAGACTCAACTATATGTTGTCTTGAAGAAATCTACTTTAACTATAAATCCAGATAGATTAAAAGTAAAAGGATAGAGAAAGAATCATTTTAACACCACTCGAATAAAGTAGATGTAGCTATGTTAACTTCAGACAAAGCTGACTTCAGAATAAGAAAGATTATTAGGAATAAAGAGGAGTATAAGAACATGATAAACAAACAGAACAAAGAGTGAGCCTTAAAGTATGTAAATTTTAAAAATCGTTTAGGAGATCAGGGTATCCCAGGATAGAAAGCAGACTGTGGCAAAAAAAATAAAATTGTATCACAAATGTACAAAACAGCCTAACTAAAAGCTAAGTAGGAGAAACTTTGTAACCTTAGTAACTTTGGAAATGAGGGAGGAAGGATAAAGGCAAAAAGAACTATGGATCTAAGCCTAAGAACTGTACTCTAATTGACAAAGTTTTTCCCGTGGAGTTGAGGGGGAACAATTCTGAAACCACCCTACATGTATACCAGAATTAAACAGTTAAGTGAGTGGATGGCATATGGTGGGAGCCAGGCTCCTCACTGCTGGAATGAGAGTTTACATGTCAGCAAGGGGAGAAGCTAGAATAATCCATGTGGTAGGGGATTATAGCTGGATACATATTATGAACTTATGTTCAGCTTAATATAGATATAGATGGATATAGCTAGACATACATAGATATAGATATAGGTATGTGTGTGTTACTATGCACTCATGTATTTCCCTACTCCCTCATCTGAGAGGACCTAGCAGCAACAACGCCCCAGTAACAACAAGCACACCTAGCACCCAGAAGTTGGTTTCTAACACCATTAAAAAAAAAAAAAAGAAAAAGAAAGAAAGAAAACATGATTCTAGCAGAAACAGCTGATTCTAGAACTAGGGTAGGAGATATATGACAGTATATTTCATCTCAAGAAGGTAGAAAAAGAGAAAGGAAATTAACTAGACATGATGCATGAATCATGGTGAAAGAAGAAATTAATGGAATAGGAGATCAGCTCTGCTCATTCTCAATTATATCCAGTAAAGTTAAATATGAAAACAATGTATATCTGTATATACAATGTATAGTTTGAAAAAAATTAGAGGGATTTTAAACAAATGTGGAGATATTTTATCCATATAATTGCAGTGATGGATACATTGGTGTCTTTTTATTATTTTCGGTGTTTTCTTATATATTTAAGATATTTCATAATTAAAATTTTTAAAATTTTAATAATTTTGACAAATGGAATACAGCTATATGTTTTTTTCTGTTTGTTTAAAGTTTTAAGTTACATAAGCAAGTAAAACAATATTTTTAGGTTAATCAAGTTTCTGGAATAACTACCATGCACACTCAAAGGGCATATATTTAAAATGGTCATTCTAGAGGACAATTTGACAATATATAACAAGTTGTATACAAAAGGGCATATATTCAACCAAATATGTCTTCTTCTAGAAATATATAGTAAACAGTCATGAATGATTACAAGTGTTAACTGTGTTGTATTCAATGCAATTTTGAATGTAATAAAAACTGAAATAAAATCTGCAAATATACCTTATAAGATTAGTTAAATGAATCATACTTCAATAATTTAAATAGATAACCATGAAGAAATTCTAAATTATAGAACAGTAAAGTATAGAAAGTTACAGTGTATTACTTTTTTAAATATCAAATTCTAAATTATACATATTTATATGCTTATAAATATATATCATCATATGATGTATGTTTAAAGCTGTTTCTGTCTGTTTCTGTCTCCTTCTCTCTCTTCAGTCATTTAAAAGGCATGTCTACGACTTCTCTGGCAGTCCAGTGGTTAAGACATCACATTTCCATGGCTGGGGGCATGTGTCTGATCCCTGATGGGGGAACTAAGATCCCGCATGCTGCAGGGCATGGCCAAAAGGTAAAATATAAAATAAAATAAAATAAAATAAGATAAAATAAAAGGCATGCCTATGAAAAACTCAAATTGCTGATTTCTTATCTGGGGTAAATTAAATTAAGGGCCATATAATTTTTTGCTCACATTTATTTTTAAACACTTTCCAACAATTAAACATTTTCCTTGTGAAAAGAAAGTTAAATATGTAAAACAGTAATTTCATTATCTTACGTGAAGCACACAAAATGTTGTAAACAATGAAAACAAATAACAGCTCAGTGTATAGTCCACGAATTCAGTCTCCAAACAGTAAAAATGAGATGAACTGTAGGTTCTCTCAAATCTCCACCTGTTCACAACTCTTTCAAACAAAACTATTCCATTCTTTACTTCTAACCAAGAGTTGCTGAGCTATGGGAGAAAGAATCTTGTAACTAGGCTAACTAAATCCATTGAAAATACCTTCTCTCTCCACTCAGAGCTTCTCGGTAACCCTTTTATGCACTGTTGGTTGAATCCCTATACAATTTCCCAGAGGAGCTATTCCAAAACATCCTCAATTTACTCAAACACCCCTGCCTCCCTCATTCTCCTCAAATGATACAGTCATCTATTTTACTCAGATTAAACTTGGCAGGTTTGAACTTCCTAACCCTCTGTAGCCACCAGCACATGGGAATAAAGAGATACATAGGAGAAAAAAAAAGAGTAATAAGTTCAAACACAATGGGTAATATATTAAAGTAATATTTACTATATCTACTTCTCAGCTCTATTTTCCAGCTGCTAATCTTTCACCTATTTCTGCTTCTCTCTCTTTTCACTTTATATTAAAAACTCTTCCCTAAAACTTAAAAAAAAAAAAAAGAAAAGAAAATCGCTAGAGCAAATTCTTTGAAAATTAGTATGAAGCCAAATCAAATGAATCATTATAAAAAAGTACAGAAGTGACTTACAGGATGTATGTTTGCTTTCGAGAAGACGAGCATTTGTCCAAATATTGTTGTCATCAGTGATGATGATAAGATTTACTGAGAGCTCTTTTAGTTTGTTTCATCCTCTCAACATCACAGTGAGATGGTGTTATTATTACTCTCTTGGTACAAAAGATGAAACTGAGAATTAATTTCTTATTTACTTACTCAAAGTAATAAGATTGTCAAGTGACGGAACAGATTCAAACTCAGTTCCGTCTGACCCCAAAGTGCTGCAGCAAAACTAGAAATGAGAAATTTTTCTTTTCTGATAAACAAGGAAGGAATGAACAGGCTGGGGAAACAGCATAAACAGGTCTGAAAGAGTTAAGCAATCTTGGTTATTCTTTACGTGTTACTACTAAGAAACACTTGTAACTAGACTTGTCCTTCACAAAGCTAATTACTCTCTGACTTCATATGAATTGCACTCTGCACCTGGCATTTTTCTCCCTCTACACTCCCTTGTAGCACTCTTCATTTCAGAAAGAAGGTCACTGGCCGATAACTTCAGGGACACCAGACCCAGTTGATGAGCCGCCTGATGCCAGCTTTGGCAGAAAATTTGCAGAGGAAAAAAAAAGCAAAACCTTAATTACTTTGAGCTTATCACCTACCCCAGACCAAGAGCTCCAGCTATAAAAACCTTTCCCTATTCCCCAGGGAGGGAGGCATAGTGTTGAGATGCTAGCCTGCTGTGTTCCCTCTTTGCCTGGCAAAGAATAAAGCTACTCTCTCTTTCCTCCAAACCCTGTCTCCGTATTTCTGTTTGGCATCAGTGCACAGAAGGCCAATATTTTGGCATCAAAAGCTCATATGTTCATCACTACACTCCACTGTCTCATTAATCACATGTTCACACCTAAAATTTGATTAAGATCCTACTTAAATATAATAAATTCAAGTAATGAAACCTCACTTATACTAGCTAAAAATGATGTTTCAGTTTCGTGACATAACAGTGGAAAAGATATTCAATGAAAGGTTGGATAGTGAGGAAAAATTCCCAGAATTACAGAGGGAAATGTCTGCATGGATCTACAAGTAAAAGAAAAAAAAAAAAGGAGGAATAAAGAAAGAAATGAGTTTATAAACAATTTAGCAAATGCCTCGGGAATGCATTTTAGTCAGGGCATTTTCTACATCCTTCTTATATTCTTTCTGACTTAATGGTTTTCCTCATGCTCAGAATTACTCTTGTGCTTACAGATCTGGAATTTCTATTATCCATTATCCTGAGTTTTGGGTAATATCATCCTTGTATATGTTGTAAATCATTAATCTTAATATATGTTATAAAGTATATTTGTCTATATGTTCTTAAGAAATCAAAGCCAGAAATCTGTGTCTAAATGGGTTATGCATTTGTTATTAAGTACAGATTTAAAGTCTGTTAAATAATGTTTGACATATGTCATTGCTCTCACTGTTCAACATGCTGTCAATTAACTTAAAAATCCCATGGACTCCTGCTTATGGCTTCCCATTATGAAATGCTCATTTCTTCCCACAGCAGATTGCTCTCCTTAACCTGTACTTACAGTGTTTTTGATTTAAAAGTTTTATATACATATCTCTAGTCATGTTTCCTGAATTAAAATTATAAATACCAGATCTTTTTACTTTCTCTCCTTGAAACCTCCGATAAATTCCTATTTATTCCCTTTGATATTTGGCAAGTTCTCAGAATTCCTTTCATCTGTTGTGTGAAATGATGAACAGAGTACTGAAGTAAGATTCAGAAGACTTGGGTTCCAGTTACATTTTGCCACCAAATAGCTGTATTTTCTTTCAACAATTACTTCACTTCTCCAGGACTCAACTTCCTTGTGTCCGAAGAGGTATTGTACTGGATGATTTGAGACAATTTGATTCCCAAATTCTTTTCTTAAAAGCCATATACTAGAATATGGTTTTCATTTATATTTTTCAAGAAAGGAAGAGTAGACTCAGAATGAAGACTTAGCTCAGACATATTTTCTGTAAGAAATTCCTATTTGGGCTTTGTCTCCCTAGCCTGTGCTTCCAAATCCCCCTAGCCCTTAACCTAGTTTTTAAACTATTGATTTATGTTTCTATCTCTGACACTAAAGTGCAAGTTCCTGAAAAATACAAGGCCATCTCACCCACTCCCCTCCATATATTCCCAGCATGAAGCACAGTATATGGCTGTATTGGACTCTATTTCCATTTGCCTTGCATGTCTTGCTTGTGAAATTGCTTGACTCAATCCATGCAGTTCTGATAGGTTGTCACTCAAGGGTCTCGACCTACATGAACAGACGGTCTCCTCATCATTTGAATTTCAAGTAAAGATGCAGTTATGAAAGCCACAGGACCTGTCACCCAATGGAGGCACCCTATAGAACTATTTCTGAGATAATGCTCTTAGAATTCAGATTCTGTCTACAATCCTGGCATCCACCTCTTGAATCTTAGCCACATAGTTCTTCCTTTGATTCTGTGAGGAACTGAGTGTATTTATAATAAACTTGTCTTTTCTTCTTAGATTAAACACACGCCAGGTTTCTGTTGCTTGTACACACAAAAAAATTTATTTGATTTCCTGGTAGGGAGAGATCCAGGTTTTTGGAAGCCTGAAGTTTCTAAAATTTTGGGGTGACATTTTAAGAAAAAGAATATGTTTTGAATACAAAATTAGACAGAAAACTATGCATAGAGTGTATATATGTATGTATTTATATATGCAAATTTTAAACTTACCAAATTTAAAAAATAACAAAT
The DNA here is from genome assembly GCF_951394435.1 of Stenella coeruleoalba. Classification (NCBI taxonomy): domain Eukaryota; kingdom Metazoa; phylum Chordata; class Mammalia; order Artiodactyla; family Delphinidae; genus Stenella; species Stenella coeruleoalba. The sequence goes on along the minus strand of NC_137147.1, from coordinate 18,767,443 downwards.
ACCACAAAAAATGAGAAATCCAAATACCTCAATGCTTTGTCTTACTATTTCTTAAATACCTCTTTAATATATCTTTTTATGTACATTTTTGGCTGTACACCTATTTGATGACTTCTTATGATAACTAATATCTATCAACAGTGAGAATAGAAAGATAATTCAGTTTTTCATATGTTATGGTTGATTAAATTTTTAAGTTATTATATTTCATCATGTAAACAAGTTTCTTTCAGCTTCACACCTGTTCAGTAACATCACATAAATTTTAGCACTATCAATTTTGGAATTCAATTGATTTCAGAGCATTTACGGGGAGTGTGTGTGTGTGTGTGTGTGTGTGTGAGTGTATGTGCGTGTGTGCGTGTGCGTGTTCTTTGATTTTCTGGTAAATATTACCAGTTTTGTATCAAAGTCTGTATTGTACTGGTATATTATGAATTTCATCTTAGATTTTGTTGATATTAGTATTTTAAATAAATTCAGATTCATATAATAATTTCATCTTTAGCACATAGATTATCAACACTCAAAAAACCTATTTATTACTTTTATTTGAAATTCAACTCTTGCTCACAATAAATGACTACTTTTGGTAAACTATAAAAATTATTGATTACAATTTTCTTCTCAATATCCAAATAATACTATTGATTTCACCACTCATATTTATGACTTATATTTTATTTTTCTTTCATTTTATTTCAAAATTTCCCAATTATTAAACATATTTAAAGTGTTTAAATAAGAGGCCTATAATTTCTTTCCTGTTTTACTGAAATGTTCCAAAATATCTTTCCGTTTAAGAAGGTACAACTTTTGCAAATATGCCATTCCCACTAATAAAGAAAAAAAAATTCATTGTACACATTTCATATGTGCCCCTAATTTTAACGTGTTCTTGACAGAAGAGAATTTCATCTTGATTGGATACCATGAAAACCAAACTCTCCTCTAAAATTTTACATGTCAGATCCTAGAAAAATTTTGCACAAAGCAGCTTCTAGTTCCATATATTTCAAATATTTGCATATACTTGCAGTACTAGGCACTATAGGACACATTTTTTTGTATCATGACAAGCATGAGTAAGCATAGATACAGTCAACAATAATGATACATGGAACTCATTGTGAACCCGATACACACCATCCCAATACATCAGAGTAAATGCATAGTCTAACTCACCTTCTCATTTGTCAAATCCTAAAATTGCCTATGATCACTCCTGTGGCAACTTTGTAAGACGAAGTGTGGCCTAGAGGAAGGCTGAGTGATAAAGGTTGGGGTTTTGATCAATTGCAATGAAATTATGTTACCTTTGCAAATTTTACAAAAGGGTAACTATATGAACACTTTGGTAGGGCCTCTTCCAGGACTTGAAGGGAACCTTACAAGTTAGAGTGCCTGAATCTGAAGCTTCATGAGCTTCACAGGGAATCCTACGTATAAAGTCGGTGCTAAAAACCATAATTACTCTTTGTTTATTAAAGGACAGAAAGAGTACATAGTATGATAAGCATGTCTAAAGAGGAAGTGACAGCCAGAGAGAAACTAGTATATTGTAATTTTCATTTATAAACAGACTCCCTCTGAGGGTTTTGGTTGAGTGGACTCTTCATTAATTACATTAGTCCCCACTGATGTCTACTATAGGACCAGGCAATTCTTTAACATGGTGATTAGGATACAGCCCTGCCCCTAAGGCAGCAGCAGAAGCCAACCTCATTATTCATGAGAAGTGGTGAAAAAAAAAATAACAAAGCCTATTGAATGAGGTGTGCTCTTAAAAACAAGGAAGAGTCCATTAGCCAAACCTTCAAGCATCTTCTGTTACTTAATCCATTTTTGTTTTCCTTGACATTGAAAGATTGAAGGATTAAGTGCCTAATTCCAATTGTTCTACAAGGCTTTGGAAAGACATCAGGGCACCAAATCTGAAAACACTTAAAAAAACCACATCTCCTGATGTAAACGACAGTTGTATTAAAAAGCAAATAATAAAGTCACCATTCTCTTTCAGTCATAAATAAACTTACTTGAATTTCAAACTCTAATTTTTGATATCTTCACAGGATTTCCTACCTACCCCAACACTCCAACAGCTTTCCCCACTTCATAAATGTAGCTAGTAGATGGCATGAAATTAGATCACCTGAATAATCATATGTGTTATATTTGTAAGTTAAACTTATAAATGTTTAAGTAACTGATTTTTAAAAATTAAAGCAATTCATTTAAACTCTTTTTTTAACAAATCAAAATCCTATCAGTATAACTTCACTTATAGATTTCTGTCTGTGTATGGATAGTGTGTCTGATGGTTAAAAAAAGATTAAAAAGCTACTTTAGCCAGTATACAACCACCTAGAAATATTGTAACATCATTGTAAATGAATGGAGAAATCTAGAAAACAACTCATAAATTTCTGCAGTAATTATCAGAGACAGGCTTTCTATTTCTGCTATTAAAGGCAATACAAGTTCACCTGCTTGGCCATAAAATATGTGAATTTTTTCCCATTGTAATGCACAGGAAATAAATGTATGTTATATTCCTTCCCCACACAGAACATGGAAATAGAAATGGAAAAACAATTTAAACTCTAAAAGTTCAACAGTAAACCAAAACATAATGCTGCCCCTTAATTTAACTGCAAGTCTCCAAAACTCTGATCATAGCCAAATTCAATGGTGTGTTTAACTGCTGAAGTATAAGAGATACAAAACAACTTCCTGAACATATTCATTCTATTCCCAGAGCATTTCCTTTGACACATGGGAGATTTTATTTTTCAGTCTCTCTCTGCTGTCTGCCCTATCAGTACAGGCCTACATTTATACATATGCACATGCACCTACAAATAATGGTATTTATGTGAGTTAACTCACATCTTTAATTGAAATCTCTCCTCTCTTCCTGTTAACCATAGCATGACCACCCACAATGCTTGTTCAATTCCAGAAGTTTCCTACTCATTTAAGTAAGATCCTGGAGGCAGAATTCATGGGGGATTAATACTATAAAGTATTCTTTCACCATGAATCTCAAATCATGTTGCACATTTTAATTCATTCTTGGAAAGCCACAGAGAGGAAGTCAGTTGTTTGACTGTTTTTCAGAAAGTTTCCCTTAAATAAGGAGAGATTCAAGTAGATTGGCTATGTTTAATTCAAGCATACCAAATCAAACACCAGGCATTTTAAAAGATGAAATGTTTGAATTTTAACTTTAAAAATTGCTCTTTAAAAGAGATATCATAAAAACCCCAAAGAGGGTTGTAATCAGCTATTTCAAGTCAAGCACACACTTTGACAAATAAACATTTTATTTAAATGACTGTGTTGATACAGGCTAAAAGAAGAAAGCCATAATGGTGATGAAATCTGTTTATGATTAAAAGCTAACATGCATATTTTTTCATGTGGCTTAGAACATAAGGGTCAACAAGATCCTTTCATTATATGTATGAAAGAATATAACACACTGTAAATATAAATGATATGTAGTACAAATACATTTGCTTCATCCTCTCTCACAATCTATACCACAAAATAGGTTTTCAAGTAAAACAAAACAAAACAAAAATGTATATATTTTAAGTTATCTAATATATTGTGGGGTAAAATTATCCTTTACACTTTTCCCTACAGCATTAGAAATTTTGTTTAATGTATGAGAATGTAACCTTAGGAAAATTAGACTGTGAATGTTAATATCACAAATGGAGAACAGAGTGCTTTGGTTGGATGAGGTTGTATTACCTTGTCAACTTCCAGCCACAGCCGCTGAAATCCAATTGATCTTAAAGATAAATGTCTTCAGGAAGTGACTTACTAATCGTTAGTGACTTCTCTACTTTCTCATAGTTCAAATTGGAAAAGTGTTTAAAGGAGGCTGAAGGAAATGATAAATAAAAATAATTACGTTTGAATAGATTAGAAATTATAATTAGAGACGTTTTTAAAAGAGAAAAAATAGAATTTTTTTTTTCTGTGTAATAAGAAGAAATTTTTTAAATAACTAAGATACATACATATGTGTGTGTTTCACTGTCAAGACACAAATTAACAAATTGTAGCATGGAAGAATAATTCAGTTCAGGTGATTATATGCCATGATTTTAGACTATCTTTAAATATGTTCATACAGGGTTATAGACATCAGTTATCTTTGCCTGATCATTCAACCCTTCCTTTAATTTTAATTAATTAAACCCTTCCTTTAATTTTAATTAATTAAACCCTTCCTTTAATTTTAATTAATTAAAAGATTAATTAAAATAACCAAAGTATATAAAAATACAACATGGTTAAAGTAAATATATGTTTGTGTATATATATATATATTTTTTTTTCCAGTGGGTTTTAGAATATTTAGAATTGTGCAACCATTGGCACAATCAATTTTCAAACATTTTCATTGCCTCAAAAATAAACCCTGTGCCCCTTTCAACGAATAAGTATATTTAAACTGGTTTATGTGTATTCCTACTTTTTGTCTCTAGGTTTGGACCATTCAAGTGTTATAATTGTGCATCCTTTGTAATTCCTTCTTTTATTGAGCAGGAGATAGGGGGATGTCATAATACAGTAGTTTGTTTCCATCTCTGCCATTTTTGTTTAAATCTTGATTTCTTTCAGTACAAGTCTGGCCTCTCTGGCAAATTACTAAACCTATTTGTGCCTCAGCTTTCCCATCCATAGAATGCGGATGAAGAAAGTAATAATAGTAAATTCATAATAGCATTATTTGGAGAATTAAATTAAATAGGAAATGTAAAGTATTTCAGCCGTTCCTAGTATATATGCTAGTCATTTTCATCAATGCAAATAGTTTTAGATTGTGATCTACCAAGAGAAAATAGATGTGTTATCAGTTTTCAGCAATAACAGATAAAACTGGAAAGGGGAAAGTCATCTGTTTCAAAGGTATGGATTTTTTAAATGTGAAAAAAGATGAAATAATTTTCTCAGTAGGATATGTGAAATAATTCAAAGCTCTTTTCGAATCATGTGAATCATACTGAAAGTGGATAGTAATTGCAAAAAAGTATTTTTACGCCCTTCAATTTACTTTATTACTCCAAAGCATATGAATGATGACTTTTAAAGTCATAAGTACCTATTCATGATGCAGATAAATGCTGGTGTTTGGAGAATGGGTCAACATATATTTAATGTGAACCAACAGTGAGTTGATGGTCATAAAGCCAATTGCTAGAATTATCCTCAGGTGGATCAAATTAACTGCATCCGTTAGGATGTCAGTCACTGCTGGATTGCCCATGTTTGTGTATGTTATGTTGCCTTTGGAAGCCAGAAGATGTCTCCGTGAGGTCCCACTCACAGCAGACATGACACTGTGTCCTGCCCCTCTCCCCACTTCATACCAGCATGAACTTGCTGAACTTTGGTTGAACCTTCCTGCTCAGTCAAGTACATTTTTAATGCAACTTACCTTATTTAAGCCTAATTTGTATTTCATTTCACAACCTTGTCATTTAACACAAGCCCGTCAAGATAGATTTTAGGGCAGCAGGTAATCTGAAACCTAAATGACACTCATTCCGCTCACCAAGGATATGCTGTCTGTTTCTGAAACACATCCTTAGGAGAAGCAAACAGGCAGGTATCTTTATTTTACTCTATGTTTCTGAATTGTTGTTTTCTCTTGCAGTAAAAAAGCTCCTAGTATATTGTTCTTGAAATTTTTTAAACTTTTTAATTTTATAAAGACAATTGTTTATTCTTTAAACAACATATAACTGGGAAAATATGGCCAACATTGTCCGTCTCCAAGAAATAGCATTTTCATTTAAAGACTCACCAATAGTGTATTTTTGCAAGCTTGGCTATGACAAATCACATGTGAAGGTAACTTTCTTGTCAAATAAGAGGGTAACATGCCTAAGAGATTTGCAAATTTTTATTTTAAAAAAGGATTCTTTGCATACCGAAATACAGGCTTCCATTAACCCAATTGTAGGGAAGATAAATCTTAGCAGGGCAATTATTCCTTGAAGTTCAGATGGCCACACATAAATTCTTTCCTTGGATTCAGCACTTTTTTTAGTTATCTGCTAGGTACATTAAGTCCTTCACTATAGACCAGTTTTTTGGGAGGAAAGGGGGGCGTTCTTTCTTTTCTCTTCAAATGTATATCAAATTTATTGTGTTTGGGTAGGCTTTTTGGAATAGTTGCCACTTGTTTCCAAAGTGCTTCTGGAAACTGACTCCTAATTAAATATAAATTGTAAAGAAAAGGAGTATTCTATAAAGGATATAAAAATTTAGACTTGGATTTAAGCGGTACACCGTGAATAGAATTCTTAAGCTGAATCCATTTGCTGAATAAATATTGTATATAGTATATTCAAGGCACTGTAGAAGACACTTGAAAAAGACAGGATCGTTTTCTTTATGATTTATAGAACTTTAGAACAGATAACAACAATCAGTGTTATTTACTAAATATTTACTAAGCATCTGGCATTGCGGGTTATAAAGGTAAGACATCCAACTGAGTACACTAAAGTATTTATAAAAGGTACACCTTAGTGCAGGTCAAATAATTTTATTGAGCACCTACTATGTAATAACATCATGAATGTTAGTGGTGGCAATTTACAAGATCTTTGCTTTCATAGGCCATACACTAATTAATACTTTAAGAAAGAAAAAACTAGCTCACAGGTTATGAATTTCAGAGAAGAGCAAGTCTATTTCATTCTGTGTGGATGAGGTGCATTTGAAGAAAGACAGGTTTGCATACGCAGATGTGAGGAAGAAGAAAATCTAGACACCTGAGTTAGTTTCATCTTGAGGTCTAGACTGAGTCTATCGTTAAGGAGAACTTGTAAGGATGAGGAACTTTTGTTAAAATCTTGAAGTTTATATTTCTTATTCTTAAACTATTCTAAACTATTAATTCCAGGAGAGATCACATACAGAAGTATTAAAATAATTCAACGAAGCTATTTTCATTACATTTATAGACATATTGAAACTAAGAGAGAGAAAAAAACAATCTAAGTCAAACAAACCCAGAGTGTTCTGAGAGATTGCCAACCTGCAAGTACTGCTGCAGAGCTGTCCATATACAATCCACTTATATTAACTATGTAGCCAAAATAAGCCTCAAAATATGGTGTGGTTTAGAAATTGCTGGAGCAAAAGGGGCTATAAGAGTATAATGGAATTGTTTGCCATTTATATTCTAAATAGGGCAGTTCTGATTCCTAGGGAGTCATCCAAAAGATTATGGGGAATGTATATACCTGCAATCAAGGATACAGTAGCTGACAGACACTCTATGGCCCATCAATAGATGTTCTTCGGTCATTGAGAATGTTTTCTGCAGAATATGATCCTAAGGGAAGTATTTCATTTGGAATAAAGGCTAAAAATCTACAGATTTTCTTGTAGAAAATCTCAATTTTCATGATCTTTTAAATTGACCTTCAATTAAATCCTTTCCTCTGAATAGCAACTGTTAGGAAGAACTGGAAACAAGAGGGAAGAGAAATGTCATTTTTCACTGCAGTGATGTCTGCATTTCAGTGGCAAAGTGATTCCCATCTATGGTTTGTATTTCCTTTCTAAAGAGTTGGAGGATTCACTGGAATAGGCATCACTGTATAATTGCAAGTGTAAATGCTATTATAATTATTATAATTACTATTATTAAAATGATGTGGGTCTCCTACAGCAAGAAATGAGTTTCTGAGTAATGGAAGTGATTTTATAATCCAATGGGGCAAAAGTCATTTAGCTGTCTATCTACCTTAACTCTAGTAACCAAAAAGGCAACATTTAAAGAATCAGTCAAACCTCTCAACGTAGAAAAGTTTTGCAAAAATATTATCTTTGAATCAATATGGATATGATATTGATGTTACTTTTGATTGTCAGACCACAGTTTCCCTGCACTGTTTATTTTTATTAGTATTATTTTTTAATTATTATGAATGCAAGAACACATACACAAAAAAATGTGAAACACAAATCCGCAGAGCTAGGTAGCACATGTTTGCAGAAACTTCTTGACTTATTAACAGCCAATCATCTTTATGCAAAAAATTAAAATCTAGGTTTCATCTGGCCACGTTAAAATTGTCCCTAAGGCTCTAAGTCCTTGTGGGTAGTGTTTAGGTTTCCTAGATTTCAACATAAGTAAATTTTCAGAAACATTTTCAGTCATTTATAAGCACTAATAAGCGCCATACTTATGATAACAGAGTAAGAGTCCAGTTGCTGTACCCACAGGATAGAAAAGGGTTTGTGGGGTTTTGTAGGTATAACATGTAGAAAATGCAGTTGCCTTCAGTTGAGAATAAAACAGATCCCTCCCAGACATAGTCCCTGCAATTGAGCTTATGAGAAGCAACAGAAAATATTTGAAGAGGGAACATGTATATAAACAAGCAATAAAGTAGAACAGGAATCATATTTGAAATCCAAACGTCCTCTCCAGTATGGTGTTCTTTTTAGCCCCACTTAAAAGAAGAAATGTGACGTAACAAATTAAAGAAAATATTTAAGAAAATGGTGAATTGATTGATAAGAGAATCACACCGTCATATGCAAACACCTCTGCATACCTTGATAAAAAAATCAGTTTTCACCATCCAGTGGTTAAAGCAGTAGAAATAATATCATGTTTGCCATTAACATTTACACTAGGAAATGATCAAAACTACTATTATTGTAAAAAAAAGAAGGTTCCTACAGAAATTGTAAAATTCATAATTCTTTTCTTAAAGGGAGCATGATTTTGAACAGATACACTTAATATTATGTAGACTTTCCAGTTCATGTTTCTTTTCATCTGTGAGAAGAAAAGAGTATTTTTCTTTTTCCATGACCAGCAATTAGATCTTTTTTATTAGTCCATCAATAGTGATAGATAGGGGTAATATAGTACCACTTTGAGACAATCTACAGTCCATCAAAGAATCAAGAATAAAGCTAGTAAACTGCAGACACTTATAGTCTTTTCTTTGAGCAAGCCATTTAGTGAGAATGTGCTTTAAACTCCAATTCCCATCATTTCTAGAGTCAACTGGTTTATCCATTAAAAAAAAAAAAATTCTCGAAATGCCTTGGCATTTTCTGTTTCCCTAAATATTTAGTAGTACATCAGAATGCATTCCCTCAAAATCTTTCTCCTCCTTTGTTTTTCTTTCCACTTGGAAATGTTGACACAAAAGACCTTTCTGAGAACTTTTGTCCAATCTGCATGTATGACCACCACAGGGTGACGCCATTTTCTTGAAGGCAAATTGTCCTGGGCAAGGCAATTGAAATTTGGAAGGAAAAAAAAAAAAAAGAAAACAAACAAAAAAATCAACAAAAAGTTTAGCTTGGAAATGTAAATCTATAGAACATAAACACAAAACAGTGATGTTCTACCTTCCTTTCATTACCTCTTCAAATAAAATTAGGAAGTGCTAAGTGATATTCACTGTATTTAATTAAAAAAAAAAAAGGAACACCATCATCTTTGTTTTAAGTAGCTCTTTCCCAGTGATAAATTCTTATAAACACCAAGGAAAGTAAAAACAAAACAAAAATCTAAATTGAAAGACAATTGAACCATAAAAGCCTACAGTGCTTCAGATTTTAATTTTTTTCTTCCTTGGAAAGTGATTAAATCTATTATTGTTTAGCACTTTGGGTACATCACAAATTACAGTCTGTAAAGATAGTAAATGATGCATACCTTATTCACTACAGAGACCCCTAAGTCATTTTTATTGATGCTCATCCAGTGTGTACTGCTCAGGTTAAAGAGCTGAGGTTGTGAAGCTGAGTCAGTAACAAGAGTTCAAGGCCAGGCTCAGGTCTGCTCTGCTAGACCATTCAGATTCATTCTTCTGTGATCTCTTGCATCACTTCACCTTCATCCCTCTTGCAAACAAATGCTAACATCATTTGTTCTTCATTGTGCTCTTTAAGACCCACAAAACTAATTTTCAGCCATTGCAGCACAGTGATAATTACATTTTTGGTCAGTCCATTCTTCCAATAAGCAGCTCAAACTTCATAAAATCCTTTTTACTAACAATTCTTTTCTGTTTAATATTTTCTGTCCATATCTTTTCTTCATCCTGATCCTGCCTAAAACTAAACAGAATCTTTTCTGATCTTTCATACCTGTGAATTAATTTGTCCTCACAGAATATACTAGACTGTCTCTGGCAGTCTTCACCATAAACTGGAACGTCTCAGACAAGATTTAGAGAGAGAAAGAGATTTGGGTTACTGTTCCAGTGCAGGCTAGTTCTCAGTATAAATTTAGAGGAAGCACTAAATCTCTGAGTTTCTGTGTTCTCATTTGCAAAATGATTTTTTAAATTTACCTTATACATAAAAGAAATACACATGATGCACAGTGGTGATTGTTATCCTTCTCACGCCACCCCCTTCTTCTAGACAAATAAGTATAAATTCCCATGCGTTTCACTGGAAACATTGGGTGTAAGGAAGGCTGAGTCAAAGTTCTTGCAAAGGTACCATGGTGTCCCACTTCTGGAAATGGAATTCATGGAATAAAATGAGGAGTTATTTTCTTTGTTTTCTGCATAATTTTCAAAATAGGTTATCACTCGGACTTCTCTGGTGGTGCAGTAGTTAAGAATCTACCTGCCAATGCAGGGGACACTGGTTCGAGCCCTAGTCCAGGAAGATCCCACATGCTGTGGAGCAACTAAGCCCGTGGGCCAGAACTACTGAGCCCGCATACCACAACTACTGAAGCCCGCACGCCTAGAGACCGTGCTCCACAACAAGGAGAAGCCACCCAATGAGAAGCCCGCACACCGCAACCGAGTAGCCCCCGCTCGCCACAACTAGAGAAAGCCTGCATGCAGCAACGAAGACCCAGTGCAACCAAAAATAAAATAAATAATAAATAAATAAATTGTAAAAGGTAGGTTATCAGGGTGCTGGAGGAAACACGCTTACATGAAGGAATCTAGTTCATCTCTTAGCCTCTCCTACTCTCTCTGCCCCAACCACATGGGGCCTCCTTGCTGTAAATAAAACCCACACCATATGCTGCTGTTACAGGGTCTTGCAAGAGCTGTTCTTCCTTCCTCTTGGCTGTTCCCCAGAAATACCATAGCTCAGACACTCTTCACTTTCTTATTATTTAAACTCATTGTTTAATTATTATGCACTATGATGCCCTTACTTTAAAATCCCTTCTACATCCCCCTCTTTTATCACTGGACAGCATTTCTCCCTTTCTCTCAGGTCATCTATTGTACTGTAGGTTTTATGTATTGCCTGCCTGCCATGCTGGCATATCAGCTCCAATCAGGGAGGGTTTTAAGTCTGTGTTGTGACTAGAAAAGGGCTGAGCACGTTTTGTGCTCGGTAACAACGTGTAGACTGTACAAATAAATTAGACATGTCAAACTAACCAAGTTGACTTACTAAGGAAAGTTCTTCTAGGACTAGGAATCTGCACTGTAGCCTTTTAGACCTAGATTGAGCTAAGCTCAGTGGATTACTTCCAACCTTTCAAATAAGCAAAAATAAAGCATTGGACATATATAGTGCCTGATGAATATTTTTCTTCTTCTGAAGACCAAAAATTTTATTTTAAGTTAATTTAAAAGCACTAAAGTAATATGAGCATACTACTAAAAGTAATTCAGTTAGCTTATAATAGAGAGGGGATGTGCCAGTTAAATTCACCAAAGAGGCAAATAGACCACTACTTAAAAAAGTACTTTTGTGTTCTTTATAGATTTACTATCTACTTTTGATTCTACTCTGTGGTTATATGCCTAATATATTTCTTCAGGTACAAGAGTTAAGAAAAAGACCTACACAAACCCCTACTGTGTTTCTCTAGATACTATTTTTCATGATAAAAATGATCTCTAAAGATATTTTTATATTCATTTATGCCTGGAAACTATGAAAATTGTTTGTTTGTTTGTTTTTCCGGTACGCAGGCCTCTCACTGTTGTGGCCTCTCCCGTGGCGGAGCACAGGCTCCGGACGCCCAGGCTCAGCGGCCATGGCTCACGGGCCCAGCCGCTCCGTGGCATGTGGGATCTTCGCGGACCGGGGCACAAACCCGTGTCCCCTGCATTGGCAGGCGGACTCTCAACCACTGCGCCAACAGGGAAGCCCTGTTTTTTTTCTTTAAAATATTACTCTGCTTGTAATCGCACTGTTGCTGATGGGATCTTCACACTAATTCTATGCACACAAGGAGAAAAATGAAATGGAAATAATGACTCATGATGGTAATTTGTAGCTCAATGTGAAATCTCTTGGTAGGATGTGTGTTCCTGTATTCCATAAACAGAGTTAAAAGCTGCACTGTATTCATATCCAGAGGGATCTAACTAATGTATTAGCAAATTATAATAAAGGGAAAAATGGAAAAAGAAGACTAATGTTGGCAACTAAGAATCACAGAAATCAGAGGAGCAGTGCCCGTTACATGTTGGTTTCTAGACTAATGGGTGCTAGAGTTAGCTAACAATAGGCAAATTACTTGAATATAGTAATAACTGAATTTTGAAAGCAAATTAATTTAAATAACCTTTTAAGCTTCAGTAACTTACCATTAAGTGTAGCGCATTGTAAGCTTTGATGCCCTGTGGTTTCTTTGGTTATTAAAGATGTAAAGTGCTTAAAATCAATAGGACATATTGGTCTCATTATGCTTCTAATCCATGACTAGAGATACTGATGGTATTACTATTAAAACTCTAAATGTATGTATCCATTCATCATAGTGTTGTGTGTAGGTGTGAACAGAACGTGCCTGAAACACATAAATAGAAAAGATGGAAATATAATGTTAAATATCACAACGGTATTTACTATTCTTCTCCCAGCTCGTAGCTCATGCCATGTTGCAAATAAAGAAGCTCACTCATTCCTTGGTTTGAGGAAACATGCTCAATTTGTATTGGCCCCAGTGTTGACTGGGGAACTGTGCTGACGGCAGACGCACTCTTTTATTTTTCTCTAAATCATGCATGGTCTCACATATAGCTTCCATTCACTCTTTCCTGCTGCCTCGCAGTCATTAAAGCAGTCCACAAATATTTGATTCTTGCTCTCCTTCTGCACCTCTCCCACCAGAGGGAATTTATTCTCGACCATGTGTCTGGAATTGACACGTAGCATATAAACAGAAGAGATGGGTGTCATGGAATAGAGCTTTAAAGAGTCAGTGCAGGGCTTCCCTGGTGGCACAGTGGTTGAGAGTCTGCCTGCCGCTCAGGGGACACGGGTTCGTGCCCCGGTCTGGGAAGATCCCACATGCTGCGGAGCAGCTGAGCCCGCGGGCCATGGCCGCTGAGCCTGTGCATCCGGAGCCTGTGCTCCGCAACGGGAGAGGGAGAGGCCACAACAGTGAGACGCCTGTGTACCACAAAAAAAAAAAAAAAAAAAAAGAGTCAGTGCATGCTTTGCCATTTGCAAAGGATTCTTTTTTCAGTCTATGGGGAAGACATGGACTCCTCAGACTACATCTCCTGCAGAATGGACAAAGAGAATGTGGAACTGAGAAGCTTCCAAACTTTGATGCACAAAGCATGAGGGAAAAATAAACATTTCTTAGTTTATGCCAGTGATGCACTACTATTATTTGTTACCTCTGCATAACTTAGCTTATCCTGAATGATTCATTTAGTTATATCAGATCATCCAAATCATGCCGAGAAGTTTCTCAGAAGCCTCTAAGCCTCCATTCTTTTCTTGCCTTCTCTTCAATTACTCTCATGTTTTGTTCTATTTTGGGGACAAGGATATATAATCATAACAACCATGCATGTGAATTATGCAATGACCTATTGTGGGGAATTTTTTAAATTAATTAATTAATTAACTTATGTATTTATTTATTTTTACTTCTTACCATTTTTTCAGATTTATTGAGGTATAATTAACACATCTTAACTACACATATTTAAAGTGCACATGATGTTTTGACATATATATGTGTATATATACACCTTTGAAGCAACACCACAATCAAGATAATGAACATAACTATCCTCTCCCAGAGCTTCCTCTTTGCTCTTTTTTTAAAATTTTTGTTGAAATATAGTTGATTTACAATGTTGTGTTAGTTTCAGATGTATAGCAAAGTAAGTCAGTTATCCATATACATGTGTATATATTCTTTTTTAGATTATTTTCCATTATAGGTTATTACAAGATATTAAGTATAGTTCTCTGTGACCAGTAAACAGATTTATTATCCACCATAAAAAAATTGCAGCAGTTCAAAAGACCACATCATAAATCTGAAGAAAGCTCTCCATGTTGATTTCTTTCCCAAATTAAAAACTTCTAAACCATCAACTTTTAATATCTATAAGGCTATATTTTTCCAATTGCATATATATTTTTTTTCTGTTTCAATAAAGTAGAATGTGTAATGTATGCACAGAGTTTGAAAATATAGTATTTTCTGATTACATTATAATTTATTTACATCAAATGATGATTTCAATAATATTTGTTGTGTGCCTTCTGCATTCCAAGTACTTGTCTAGGTTGCTGGAAATAAGGTGTCAGACAAACTAGATACAACCTCTCCCTTCATGGGATAAACATTCTAGAACAAGTGAGAGTTACATCAAGTGATGATAAAAAATATAGCATGTTAAGGGGGATAATGAGTCTCCATGGTAAAGCATGGTGGAAGGAGTAGAATATTTTATAAAGATTTTTCAGGTAAGATTTTTGTGAAAAGTGACATTTAAGCCAACTTTAGGAGAAAAAGAAATTGGAAATTCTGAAATTTTGGAAAGGCACAAATAAATATATAAAGTGAAGTAAATTCAGAAAAGTACAAAAAATAAATTATCCATTTCCCAGCTACCATTAAAACACTTTTGTATTAACATCGAGTATTTTTAAAAATAAATACATTTTGTTTTATTAATAATATATCATTAACAGTTTTTTTTCCATTTCTATTAATAATCTTCTTTTAAAAAGTCTAGAATGCATCCTAAACTATTAACACTGTATGGCTCTTGAAGGTAGAATGATGAGAAACCTTTGCATTGTGCTTTTTACATTTTTATATTACTAAATATTTTAAATCAGAAAACTCATAAGGTTTGAAAATATTCTTCTGCAGAGTAATCACCAATGGCTCTACAGTATTCCATTATACAGCTAATTAGCCAAGACAAAATTTATTTTATTAAGCCACCATTATTGAATATTTAATTTCTCCAAATCTTTGGTGAATAATAAGATTTTAATGATTTTCATGGTAAATATATAATATATCAGCAACATCATAAGCCAATTAGACTTTCATGGCATAGTCTGGCAATATATAGTTTTGTATTCTATGGGAAACTTGAGCTGCTCCTATACGTTGCTTGAATTTATGGATATGATATCTGCTAACCTTTAAATGGCTAGTCTACACTGGGCATTACATGAAGCAACAAGTATTGTTTTTCATTTGAACAATTTATAGCACTAATAAATAATATGGACACTCAAACCACCTTCTGGTGATGAAAGGGAGGGGTTAAACTGAAGAAACACATCAGGTAAGCCCATGATTGAGGAAATCATATGATATGCGAGCCTCAGTGTACTAGGCAACATTCTGTGATAACCAGCCCTTCACCCCAGCTAATTTGATTGCTCATCTTTGTGTTCAAACACATCTGGAACTATTTTAACACCATGCTTATCACACTGCACTGAAATTGCTTGCTTCAGTGTCTCCCACTTAAACTGCCAACTTCTTAAAATCAGGGACCACGTATTTTCTCTGTGAAATCATTACATGTTATCCCAGTGTCCAGCTCATGCTGGCTCCTCAAGAGATGTTTACTGACCTGAAATAAAACCATCTGAGGGATGTCATGGAAGACAGTATGAATACTGATGTTAGAATAATGTAGATATTTGACCAAGAAAAAGCAAAATTTGAATAGAAATAATGGCATTATCAGGTCTGGAGGAATGCACTCTTTTTTTAATTAATTTTTATTGGAGCATAGTTGCTTTACGATGTTGTGTTAGTTTCTGCTGTACAGCAAAGTGAATTAGCTATACGTACACATATATTCCTTTTTCTGGATTTCCTTCCCATTTAGGTCACCAAAGAGCATTAAGTAGAGTTTCCTGTGCTATACAATAGGTTCTCATTAGTTATCTGTTTTATACATAGTAGTGTATATATGTCAATCTTAATCTCCCAATTCATCCCACCCCCCTCTTCCCCCCTTGGTATCCATAACGTTTGTTCTCTATGTCTGTGTCTCTATTTCTGCTTTGCAAATAAGTTCATCTGTATCATTTTTCTAGATTCCACATATAAGCAATATCATACGATATTTGTTTTTCTCTTTCTGACTTGCTTCACTCTGTATGACAGTCTCTAGGACAGTCCAAGTCTCTGCAAATGGGACAATTTTGTTCCTCTTTATGGCTGAGTAATATTCCATGGTATATATGTACCACATTTTCTTTATCCATTCCTCTGTTGATGGACATTTAGGTTGCTTCCATGTCCTGGCTATTGTAAATAGTGCTGCAATGTACACTGGGGTGCACGTATCTTTTGGAATTATGGTTTTATCTGGGTATATGCCCAGGAATGGGATTGCTAGGTCACATGGTAACTCTATTTTTATTTTTTTAAGAAATCTCTATACTTTTCTTCATAGTGACTGTATCAATTTACATTCCCACCAACAGTGTAAGAAGGTTCCCTTTTCTCCACACCCTCTCCAGCATTTATTGTTTGTAGATTTTTTGGTGATGGCAATTCTGACTGGTGTGAGGTGATACCCCACTGTAGTTTTGATTTGCATTTCTCTAATAAATAGTGATGTTGAGCACCTTTACATGTGTTTGTTGTCCATCTGTATGTCTTCTTTGGAGAAATGCATGCTTAGCACTCAGATTGGAGTTCCCTTCAGTAGACAGGACCACAGAGAGAGTGTTGGAATTGTGCCTACAACACTGAAAATGAAATAAAGTGATCTCTCTTCTCTTCCAACAATGGAATCTTCCCTTTCTCCATGAGGAATAGTCCTATATTATATAAAAAAAGATTTCATTCATAAATAGACTCCAACTAATACCCCAAACCTTCCACTTTCTCCCTCACCACCTTTCACCATCATTACCACTTCCATCTGGACAAATTAAAGATAATAAAGAAATTTTAAAAATCAATTCATACAAATTATGGGCACAGAATAGCTGCTGGAAATGCAAAGCTAGTAATAAGAGACCCCCCAATCCCCATCCCCATAGTTATACTATGTCAGGGAACTATGAGAATAAAACTCTCTGATCTCTGGGCTTACCTGGTGGCACAGTGGTTGAGAGTCTGTCTGCCAATGCAGAGGACACAGGTTCGTGTCCCAGTCAGGGAAGATCCCACATGCTGCCAAGCGGCTGGGCCCGTGAGCCATGGCCGCTGAGACTGCGTGTCCGGAGCCTGTGCTCCACAATGGGAGAGGCCACAACAGTGAGAGGCCCGCGTAACGCAAAAAAACTCTCTGATCTCAACTTCGGTCAAGTAATTGACAGTCCCCCATGGCAATGGTCTGAAATGTATGCACCAAGGACATGCTTCTCAAGGACTACCCGCAGTCAATGACTGAAAATGGTAGAGGCAGAAACATTCCTGGAAGATGAAAAATTCTTCCAGGGAACATTGGCTTGATGACTTCCCAGTGACATTTTTGGACTTTCCTTAAACTGTACAACAGCTTAAGGATGTTCAATTCACCTTCTTTCCTTCTCTCTCACTCTTTCATTCAGGGTCAAACCTGTATCATGATCTGATGGCTCCCAGCATTTCTGGATCTCTCTCCATTTTCTTTCAGAGGCATTTCTCATAATAACATTCTTGTACATTTAACCCTATCTGGCAAAGACCTGAGTAACAAAATAACAAAATATAGATGGATGCTATAATGACTTATAGCATATTTTATGTTTTATATCTCAATTTATCTATCAATCATATATCTATCCATCCATCTATTTAGTTGTTTGAATGTATCCATGATGTGATTGTAAATATCTTGACAAGGCCTGGTTTATCATGTGTAGCAATTCTTCACTGCTGTGTGTGTTAGTTTCCTAGGGCTGCTGTAACAAAGTACCACAAACTGGGTGGCTTAAAACAACAGAAATATACTCTCTCACAGTTCTGGATTCTAGATGTCTGAAATTCAGGTGTCAGTAGGGCCATAGCCTCTCTGGAAATTTAAAGAAGAATCCTTTCTTTCCTCTTTCTAGTTTTGTTGGTTTCCAGCAACCATTGGTGTTTCTTGGCTTGAAGATGCACCATTCTAATCTCTGTCTCTGTCTTCACATGGCCTTCTCTCTCGTGTGTCTCCTAACTCTATTTTTAAATTTCCCTCTTTTTATAAGGTCAGTGGTTATTGGATTAGGACCTACTGTAATCCAGTGACCTCATCTTAACTTGATTACTTAAGATCTTATTTGCAAATAGGGTCACATTCACAGGTACCACCAATTAGGACTTGAACATATTTTCTGGGGGACACAATTCTATCCATCACACTGTGTGACTTGGTTTTACTGCTGCTGCTGGTGTTGTCCCAGTTTCTGAAGTTGATCCAGATACCTCAAGAAACCTCTGTTATTATGTTGCTAACATGATAACTCTCTCAGTTCAGTCTGCTGATCCCAAAGTACCCCCAATTAATACCAATCACTTTTAATTCAGGTTTAACCAATGTTTGCTCTATTCATACACAGCATGTATAACAGTATGGGAAGCTAACCTGACAGTGAGATTAATATGTCCTTCCTGTACTGAGGAAGGGATCTTATCTTCCTGCTTCCTTGCATGGTCTCTGCAAACATGTGACACACAGGGAGATAATCTGGGTAGTTTTCATGACATTCTCCTTTTGTTGCTCCTATTTCTGAGTCTTATTGGTGGGGGGAGTAAGGAAAGGAAATCCATAGGTTTAAGGCATATAGAGATTTGTGAGGCTAGGAAAATAGATTTTTAAGGCTCATGAACCATATATAAGTGTTATTCTAGGCAAATAACCTTTCTAATCCAACACACTGTGGTGCCTTTCCAGGGACTGGCACAACATGTGCATATAAAGGTGATAAATGTTAAACTTACAAGAAGAAAAAATAATTCAATCATATTGTATTTTACCTATACTTTAATACATGTGTCAGTGTCTATATGTCTGTGATTATGTCAAGGAAAAGGCTTCTGTTACGTGAAAGATATTATGCTAGTTTTTAAAATACAAAGAGAAGAGGATCCATGTTAATTTTAAATTCTTACTACATGACAGACACTGATCTTGGAGTTTCTCAAACATTTGCTTTTTAAATTCCTAAGGCCAATTGTATCTAGTAGCTAACATTATCCATATTTCTTCATAAACTACATGGTACATGAATCAGGACTTAAAGACAATTCAAAGCTTAGATTTGGAAACACATACCTTCCTTATCAAGGTAGAATTAGGCATGATTCTTGCCCATAAGAGGCTCATTTTATTGTGTGGGATGTCTCCAAACTAATGTGACTCCAATGTCTTGTGAAAAGTTCCTACATTTTCCCTCCTAAACATGCTAATTATCAATTTTCTTTGCCTTAATTAATGTCACCATTAGAAACTAGATGTGAAAAGAGTCTAAGATTCTTCTTTTCCCTCTACCTCTAATTGCAACCCCAGGTAAAGACTGTTGATTTTACCTCTAAAGTATATTGTATATATGACCACTTCTCAAACTTCCCCTTGTGATCACCTCATTCCATATCATCATTATTGTTCTGCAAGAATTAATGCAGCAGCCAACAAACTGATCTCGTTTGATTAATCTTACTTCCACTACAGCTCATTCTACAAAGACATATAGTCATATTTCAAAAAATAAAAGATTGCTTAACACACTTCACTGACTTTCCACTGTAATCAGTATAAGATTCCAGATCCTTAACTTGGACCAAAAGTTCCACAAAAGTCTATCACTATGTCTCTAACTTCATCTCCCTCCTCATACAAGGGTTGCCCTCTGTCTGTGCATCAAATATGTCAAGCATTTTCTAAACTCAGGGAAAGTCC
Organism: Stenella coeruleoalba; assembly: GCF_951394435.1. Taxonomy (NCBI): domain Eukaryota; kingdom Metazoa; phylum Chordata; class Mammalia; order Artiodactyla; family Delphinidae; genus Stenella; species Stenella coeruleoalba. The sequence goes on along the minus strand of NC_137147.1, from coordinate 18,747,344 downwards.
ACTTATTCTTTGCTTTCCCTGCATCTAGCTTTTCATATGTTTACACATGGCTGTGTTTTTACTCATCATTCCTGAATCCACTCAAGAAGGAGCTCATTAAAAAGGACTTCATAGAAACCTAACTAAAGTAATCCATCGTCCATTGCAGTAGAGCTCTACCCAATAACCTATTTTATTGTTTCCATAACATCATCACAGTCTAAAATTAGCTGGCTTACTCTTTGAGCTTGATATTTTATTATCCGTGTTTCCCTCCTGGAAATAATTTAAGTTCTGCAAAGGCAGGTTTATCATGTTTACTTCTCTATTCCTAGTATTTCAACTATGTCTGGCACAAGGAAGCTGTTCAGAAAAAAAATGTGTTGAATGACTTATTTACATCATGTTGTATAAAGACAGATGTGAGCAACTGATTGTCTGGGAGAATCAGGAGAGATTGCCTATTTGAGCTTGACCATGAAGGGTTCATTTCTTCAATGAAGGTATATTAAAGGTCTACTATGTACTAAATGCTGCATTAAGAGGAAGGAGTTACTCAGCATATTAAGGTGTTTTACATATCAAACAACATGAGAAAACTCTCATAAAAACTATGAGGATGACTTGGACAGTAAACATTATTGAAATTCAGAAAATAAAAGGATGACAGTGGGCTAGATTAATCAAGGAATGTTTACCTAGAATTGAGTGAGATTTCTTCCCCTCCCACCACTGAAGGAAGAAGGAATTTAAATAGTGTAAAGATTAGAAGTCTATAACAGTAGGGAATGAAACTGCAGAGGTTAGAGTGCATAAATTTGACTTGAGTCAACAATGCCTTATCAGGTGTCTGAAGTGCATCGTTTGTGTAGTGGAATGGTGGAAGGTGTAGTTAAAATTCATCCTAAGTGGGCCCTGGAAGCCTTCAAAGGCCAGGTTCTCAAAGAGGTTCTCAATGTGCACCTATTAGAGGTGCTCTTGAAACTCAGGGTCTTCCATTTTCACAAGGAAGTCATTGTCTACCATTCTACTTAAAATTTAACTTATCCCAACTCTATCAAGAAGGATGAAAGACAGACTGAGCTTTACTCTTTACTCTGCTGGGTTAGAATTTTTGAAAACATAATGATAGAATCAAGAATAATTTTATAAGACAGTTTTCTCTATTCTTTTGTATGAAAATTTATATAAATATGGAGACATAGATAAATAAAGTTAGATACAGAGATAAAGTTAGATACAGAGATAAATCTAGATCTCCAAAAGCATAATTTCCAAAAATAACCATAGAATTCTGTAACTAGAAAAAACATGTTAAGTTATCTAGTTAAAACCAAGTAATTTAAAGTTTGGATTTCTAATATGTTAATATTTAATAATACATGCAATAGAATTATTATTTTTGAAAGTCCATGGCAGAGAAAGGAAACCTGGCCTTCTGACTATTAGCAACTTCATAATGTCAAATAGAGATTAGAAGATTCCACCTACTGAGGAACTTAATCAGTACTACATTATTTTCAACTTTACTCCTTCAGTTTCATACAGGGGTACATTGACCAACTACTATATATAGGTATATGTGTATACACACTCATATGTGTATATATCCTTGCTTTTACTTGTCTTTTTGTTTTATACATACTCATGTAAACATAGAATACCTATACACATGTACAAATATATGTGTTAAATATATATGTATATATAGACATATATGTGTATCTATAACTTATTTGTGTATGTTTGTATAATACGTATATGAATGTGTTTAAAAAGAGACAAGTAAAAATCAAGGATATTAACAATTTATCAAAATGGGTCACCTATGGAAAAAAAAATGGGTCACCTATGAAACTCTAAACTGATATGAATTTGAATTAATATTTTTCTCTTTCTTTTTTTCTTTTTCTTTCTTTCTTTCTTTCTTTCGTTCTTTCTTTCTTTCTTTCTTTCTTTCTTCCTTCCTTTCTTTCTTTCTAACTTAATGTGCAATTCCTGTGTTTAGTTATTAAAGAAACAAAATGTTAAATTCCCATAAATCTAAATATGAGGGGAAAAGTTATCATAATACTTTATCTTCCAGACCGAGAACTATAACTATGCTAGCACTATTCTGTGGGCTTGGCTTGTTTGCAACAGCAAAACAAATTCCACATGTCCCTTCTGCTCCATGCTCTGTACAAATATTTCTGGATTTCCTTATGAGCTGCTGAACTGGCACAGATGCCTGTGTATTCAGAATGGTTTTTGCTTTCTTCATTGAGAGTCATAGATTTAAATCCCCAGGACTGGCTTGAATATTGTGGATTTGTTCTCTAGATCACTGTCTAGCATATTGAGAAGAGGTGAAATGGCATTGACATCTGGAAAAGTCAAAGTGTTCATGGTCCCCTTTGGGCAGCAAACCCCCAAGGTTGTGTGCACATTGCAGAGATATAGTAATTAAGTTCAGAGTATTTTTTAAAGGAGAAGAAGAACTAGAGAAATATAAATAAAACCTTTGGTACTTTTGCAGAGAAAACATTATAAACAAGTAGGTTTATAGCATCATGGTAGAAATCATACCTACACAGAACTTCCAAATTATTTTTCCTTTGCAAAAATATGTAGCAAAAAAGGAATAGGGTTCAAACTCATACTTTATTAAAACAATTAGGCACTATCCATTAGGGCCCATAGCTCATGAGAGCAATTTTACTTCAGAATATGTTTTGCTGTTGATAATAAAAATGTCAACAGTATTAAAAGAGTAATTGTTAAACAAAGCTTTCAGTGACTATTATTAATTTTTTGAAGGTCAAAAGATGTTTCTATCTCTTGTTAGCTAACTCAGTACCCAAATGTCTATCAAATTCTGAAAAGGTTGGTGGCAGATTACTTTTATTCTCCACCTGCCAATTAAATAAAAATACGTTTTCTGGGTGGTATAATTTCTGTGGTCATAGGTTATCATACCCAAGGAAACAACACATCTATGGTGTTTTCAAACAGAACATCAATTTGTGCCCTACTTGTAGAAGAATGAAAATGAAGAACTACAAAGCAGGTGAGATGGGTCCTTGAGACATAAGGAGATTGAGTATTTTACTCTATTTGCTCAGACAAGCCTCAGTTTTCTTAAGTGAAACGTAGAATTGGTACTTAGTACTCAGCAGGTTAAAAGATTGCAATGCTGAAAGGAAAATGCTTAAATTTGTATTTTGTTAGCACATATATTTTTCAGATAGTGAGAAAATGTGTAGAAACGACAGGTACCAAATATTAAGCCTCTGAGCACTCTGTTGCCCAGAGGTTCTCTACATGTATTTTATCACATTTAATATTCTCAGCAAGAATTAACTTTCTCAACAAGGAGATGTATGTTATTGTCCCCATCATATAGACATGGAAACTGAGTCACAAATGGTTAGGTCATTCCCAAATAATATGAGTTCAAACCTAGCTCTTTGTAGTTCCAAAAACAGTATCTTTCTTACATGTTACAGTCTTCCAGGGAGCATAAATAGTGGTGAAAAGTGAATACTTACACTAATAATCTGGCTAGAATGTTCTCCCTGAAGCCAAGCTCTGCATTAGGTTGGACTAGGTTGACCAGACGTAACTATTTGGGTGTCATGTACATATAGCCTAAAGCAAACATTAATGACAGAAATAGTAGATGAGTTTTCCATGGTTTAAGCATTTTGTTTTTTGAAAAGGAACACATGAAAAAAATAAATACATCGTTTAACTTGACCAGAATCAGTGAGTAAGCCATTAGCACAGTGGTATTGAAATCACAATTTTTAACTCTCAAGTTTTTAGTTTAAAAACTTGGCTTATTTTTGTTTTTTGGTATCATCAAAAATAATATTTAAATAATTGTTAGCTTTCTACAATATGACTTGTGAAGTATCTTCCTCTACTTGGTGATATGGCAGGGCATAACCAAATGTATGCCAAACATTTTTGACACTAAAAAGAGCTAGGTTTGAATTCTTATTTAAACAGTTTGTGACTTAAACAATTTGTGACTCAGTTTCCTCATCCATAAGATAGGGACAGTAACATACAACTGATATTTTAGGAAGACAAAGAAGTTAGTCATAGAGAAAAATCTTAAATATTATTTAATATATATGCTTTTTCTGTATAATATTAAATCCACATAGTCATACTGTATATCTCTAATAATGACACAAATTGTTCAACTTACTAAACTTCTGAATTTTTTGTTGACCATTTGACTTTTACTAGCCTCACATTAGGACAGGAAGAGAAATATACCCTTCCTTGGGAAACTCCTGCAATGTTACGAAAACATGAATATGGCAGAGGTTGTAAGTTAACTTTGAAAGTGTGCTGATAAACTTTGAATTATTTATCTGTGAAATTTAAAACATGTGTGGGTAGCTGCTTGTTGGAAAACTGCTCTAAATCTTTAGTCTAGTATCACTGAGCGTTGCCCTCCGTGATTCAGAGAAATTAGAAGGTAAGATTTCTGCTTACTGGAAATAAGTCATGAATTGGCTTTGCATGTCTCTATTTTGGTCTGGCATACACATTTACTGGCAAGTCTAATAGTAACCTCTAAAGAAATTCAGATTAAGGAAATAATGTGATATTATTATTTCCATTCCAGAAATTGGTCTAAATGGCATGATAATGATAACTTGTTGAAGCCATTAGAGTGTGTGCGTGTGGGTGTGTGCACATGAGTACAGATAAATTATTTATAGGTATATCATACATCAGCATATATTTCAAGGATACACATGTATTTCTGAATACTATGACCTATAGATTACACCTATGTAGGGAGAAAGCAAAAAACAACAACCTTTTGAAAATTTGGACAAATTAGTAACTAGATACAGTTTAATTTTTTTTTTAAGTTTATTTTACTTTTTTCAGTTTTTTGTTTTTTTTTTTTCATTTTTTTGTGGTATGCAGGCCTCTCACTGTTGTGGCCTCTCCCGTTGCAGAGCATAGGCTCCGGACATGCAGGTTCAGTGGCCATGGCTCACGGGTCCAGCCGCTCCACGGCATGTGGGATCTTCCCAGACCAGGCCATGAACCCATGTCCCCTGTATTGGCAGGTGGACTCTCAACCACTGAGCCACAAGGGAAGCCCCTACTTGTTTCAGTTTTGATATTGGGGTTAAACAGTTCTATACTCAGACAGAATCATGAACACAGTTACAGTCAGGGAACTTCCTGCTGCTTCCTTGGTCCCTGTCATAGCAATTGGACTATAAGAAGAGTCAAGTGTGGAAAGTTTCTTAACATATAAAATGTCAGTTGCCTGGCTTCTTAGGCCTGTTTGGTGTAAACTAAAATTCTGCCCATCATCGCTTCTCTCAACAAAATAAAAATGTCTAGAAAGGGCCAAACTCATAGATCTCTAAATTTCTAAAGTGTTAGCATCTTTTTGTTGTGTTTCTTGCAAAAGCTTATGTTTACACTTATGAACTTCAGTTTCTCTGAGCTCTTGGACCTTTAGAACTGAACAGGATTGGGCAGGAATAATCAACAAGCCATGTCAGAGAGGAAAAGAGCAGGACAAGATGAGAAGGCTCAAGGCCATTTCTTTATATGCTCACATCCCAACCATTGTCCTCTGTGGTCTTTCATATGTGTTTCAACCATGTGAAGACAGCTGATAAATTCTACCAGATCCCCAGCTGGATAATTTGTTCCAGAGAAAATCCAAGTTGTTTAAAACATCCCATAGAAGTCCATCCACAGTCAAATTTCATGAATTTTATTACAGATTTCTAAGTGTCTTCTCTGAACAAACAATATGATATGATTCATTTGTCAAAATGAGTTTTCAGGTGTGAGAAAGTCAGTAAAATTAGGAAGTGGAAAGAAGTCCTAGACTGAAGATTTAATTTTACGTGTACCACAAAATCAAGGTCTTAGATTTTCTAAGTGTCATTCCTAAATTTCTGAGTATGTCCCATGTTGGAATTCTGTTGCCCATGTGGGAATAACAGTGATGGTTTTTGAGCACCTACTATGCAGCATGTATTATGATCATGCATATTATTAGCAAGGTGGTTTTATAATTTTACAAATGGAAAAATAGTGAGACTAACTTAGCTGGCTGCCCCCAAAGCTCATGAGAAGAGAATGGGTTAACTCAGCTTACCTGACCCTGGGGCCTATGCCTTTCTCAAGACAGCAGGTACCCCTTATGATACTAGAGTATCAGGCCAATGCAGGACTCAAAATAGATTCCTTCTGCTTTAGAAAAGATTATCTGAAGAAGTGTCTACTGACGCAGGAATGAGATTCTCGAGGTCACATAGCTAAACATAAATATATCATTTCCTATTCCTCTGTCCAGACACCTCTTTGAATTTTAATTCAAGTTCAGAATCCAGATCACTTTAATCTTAAAATTTTCTGATCTCTAAGAGCTCCTATAGCCTGTGATAAACAATCTAGACATCCATTGTATGCCAAAGATTGTACTGCAGTATTTTGTTGTTTCATTTAAGGAGTGAGTGCCTTTAAAATTAAGAGGCCTTTACTAAATGTCCTTTACATACCCCACTCCACCCCAGCTCCCATAAAGTCTATATAATATGCATACAATAAATTTAATAAATATTATTTATGTAACATGCAATATAGGTATTTATGATAATTTTATATAATTTTTATTACTGTTTGAAAAGGAATAACTTTAGGAAAAATAATTTCTATCATGACTGTTCTGCTAATATCTAGTGAGGTGTTGGATGTGTCATATACATTTTTAAGGCCTCAGTTTTCTTGTCAGTGGAATGGAAATTCTATTATATGTCTCATCTTCATTCCCAGTATTAGCATTATCAGCCCATTTGATTCTTTCCCACTTGATAATCTCCCATTTGATTCTTTTTATAAAAAGAAGGGAAAAAAAATCCAATGCCTTCCAGAATGTTCATCATATGTTAGCATAATCCCCATGACCATGCTCATTAAATTCAGGGTGATGTGTGAGTGCCTGACCATGGAAAAGTCAGTTGACCATTGCTTCCATTTCCACCTAGGTAAAGTGGGAATAGCAACATCTTTTGTTTGTAGTTTAGGAATTAAATGAAATAGGTAACTTAAAAACAACTACCCCAAACCTTAAAATTTGCCTACTTCTTAGTTCTTTTAAATGGTAAGATCAGTGAAGAAATTTAAGACTTTGTCCTTCTGTATCCAAGCATGTTAGTTTCCTTCCGATTCTTCTCATGGTTATAATCATTTATATACTTGCTCCTTAACTTTCCCATGACTTAGCTATTTTTCAACTAACTTTGATACATGTAAAGATTTCTTATTTTTTAGCTATTTAGTATTTTACATATGTTAGTCCTCTTTCTAGATCATTAATCCACATGAATTAACACTCATCTAAGTGTCTCTATGCTATCTTCCCTTAGGTTTCTTGGTGGTTATTGTTCTTGTTTGCAAATTCTTCAGAAAGATTGTTTTTCAAGATTCCATATCCATAGAAACAGTATATAAATTTTCTTTTTAATTTGGAAGAATCTCACTACACATATCTTATGTGTCTGTAAATATCAGCTTTATTCTCTTTCCATTTATTTCTAATTTTGTAACAAAACACTTGGCAAACAATTTGATCAGTAGGTGGTTTACTACCAATAAATAATTCAGTACAGAATTCAACACCATTCTGTGATTTTTCTTTTGCACTTAAAGTGAGAACTCTGTTATATGCTTTCAAAGAGAATCTTCTAATCTAGTTCATTATTATGTGCAATGTTCACAGAATAATAGGTTGACATTCTCATCTCTTTCTAGTGGAACATTAAGAGTTAAAGCCAACCAAGTTGCTTTCTTCATCAGTACCTTTACTGCACACTCACACACTAAGAAATGTTTTGTCCTTTGCTTTCCCTATTCTCATGCTTCTTCAGTCATTGACTTTTCCTCCATATACTCACCTCTATAACTAGCCCTCCAGCCTCCCAAATAATTAAGTACAAATATTTAGTATTATCTATTTCTCTGAAGTGAATTGACCACTTTTTTCCTCCAGACAATAAAGCAAAATGATAATTGAGATTTTCCATAACATGTGACTGAGAAGTGATAATGGTCATAGATATTTACATCATTTTTTATCTCTAAAATGTCAACAGATCATATTTATGTACTTTATTTCCATTTTCATCAGAATATTTGGTATTGAATAATTGTAGCCCAAATCCTATTTTTTCTTATTCCTTCTTTCCTTCCTTTTTTCCTCTCTTTATTTTTCTACTTCTTATTCTTCCTTTCTTTCTTTTTCTCTTCTCTCTCTCTCTCTTCTTTCTTTCTCTCTCTTCTTTTAGTAATTTTATTACTTTTTCTTCTTTGTTTCTTGTGAGGGTGTGTGTTGTGTGTGATGAACATGTCTGCATTTTGATCACAGCAACATAAACACAGATTCTCTAGGTTCACTAAGTTAAAATAGATTAAGCATAAAGTAATGAATTGATGCCCATTCCTGAATCTTTTTGTTGTTCACTATATACTACTTAAAACCTTTTTTCCATCTGTATTATTACCAAGTTTCTTGAGTTCAAGTGCTGAACCTTCATACTACATTTACAAAAGAATAGACAGGCAGGTACTGGGGTGGGATTAGAATGTTTTATATGTAAAGGGATTAAACATTTTTCAAAGGGCCAAAAACTCATATAATCTCTCCTGAGCTATAGTTGGAGATTTCTTTTTTCCAAATTAACTCTCATTTTAAAAACCTCTCAAGGAAATTCCAAAGTACCCACTTATCCTCTAGTTTTTCTTGAAGAAGATTAATAGTCTAAGGAAGTAAATGAAATTTCATCAGCTTCATAAAAGAACATAGCTTGAATTTTATTCTCACAGCATAACAACACAAAAACAAGGGTTATCGTTTAATCTCACAAGCTTTCTTTAAAGGAGCATCTTAAAAACTTTCCACTTTCACTAAAGCTTTATAAAAGGTATTTCAACCTGCAGGACCTCCTCACTTCTGTTATAAATCACCTAGTGCTGGACATTGTCTGAGCCTAAAAGAACACTTTAAGCAGCAAAGCCAGACATTTCTTACCCGGTTTCCTGAAAACTCAGACTTCACTAAGGTTTGGCTCTCCTTCCTTTCAGCCTGGTGAATTCCAAAAACTTTTAGATTTATATCTCTCATTGAAGACAAAGTAACAGCATATCAGATTTTTCTTGTCTAGAGAAGAAGAGTTTCTACTTAGGGGCTTTGCAACTATAAACCACTTGGAAAAATATTTAGGCCAACTCCTACATTTGACATTTTTCCTTCAGCTCAGATCAGGATTCCTCATTTTAGGTGAATAAACACTATCTCTGCTCATGAGTGAAGGCTCTGCTCCAAGGCCTGGGACTCCAACTCCCCTCACTATAAAAATGTGACCCCAGTCATACTCTTCCCAGGAATGCTTTGCTATCTTGACCAAATTTTCTCATATGTGTTAGGATTGTCAACAGAGACATATATCTCAATTCTGGCTCTCTACATTTATCTATCTTATCTAGAAATATGAAAAAGACTAATAGTTTATCCTCATCTGTGATTTAATATTTTTCTTAAAAAAAGCCAATGGTATGTATAGATGGAGAAAATGTTTTATAGGTTTAGAGAGGAGATGATAATAATAGCTGACATTTATTGGTCACTTGCCCTGTGACAGCCACTGTACTGTGTGGTATAGCAATCTATCTTTAATTTGAATCCACCCAACAGACCTCTGAAGTAGATGTTATCCTTCTCATTTTCTAGAGGAAAAAACTTAGATTTAGAGAGTTTAGGGAATTACCCCAAAGTTTTCCAGCAAAAGAAAAGTAGAATTAGAATTCAAATGCAAATTGGTTTGGTCAGAAGCTTTGACCTTAAATATTACATCATATTCCCTTCCAACGATTGAATTGTAAACGTACTTGCTTTGCAATATCTAAGCTTATGTGCACTCAACATTAGTCAACCTAAAAGAAAAAGAAAGATAAAAGAAAGGAAAAGAACACTAATTTTGATAAATATTGCCCTTACCGATGCTGAACACATTTAAAAGGCTAAAAGTAGTGGTTGAAGGAAAATAAGTGGACTTTAACTTGGGAATGTTTTATTGAATTTCACCAAGAATCACTGACTCTAGTCCATAATAAAAAAGATATAAGACTTTTACTTTATATGATAAGACAATATCAGTACACAAAATATTTCAAATTATTTTAAGAATATCTGACACAGATATGTAAGGCTTACAATTATCTCATTGTTTTCTGCCAAATGCATGGTGAAACATACAGTGGGAAACTATCTCCTCCCCTATGTGAAAATATAAAAAAAGTTTCAAGATAGAAAGGAGAAGAATCTATTTTTAAAAAGTGATCTTCAAAGGAACCACTTATATGAAATCAACATTACATTGCTTAGAAGCATAAAAGTTCAAAAGAATAATTTCTGAATCACACAGTTTTTCTGGGGGGTAAGGAATTTCCACATTCCTCTCTTAAATAGAACAGAATACCCAAGAAATGTTCTTATTTTCTTTCTCTTTAGAAGTTTCATCTCTGCTTTGAAGTTTTCTATTCCTTTTTGTGAAAACTTCAAGATCCATTAAAAAGCATCTGATATTATAAGCACTTAGTGGCTATAAAAAGTGAAATTATCTCCATCCATCAACTCAGTATACAAAACAATAGCACCCTTTAGAAGATAGTCCAAAAAGAACAAATAAAAGCAAATCTACTTCAGAGATGGAATCCAAGTAACCAAAAGTCACAACTGTATAACAAAGTCACAACTGACTGACTGATGTCCATTGTCGGCTCCTTGTTAAGGTCACCAGAATAACCTATTGATCAAGCAGATCTGAATCAAGCAGAGCTGAATTTATTACTTACTAAAGTAAGAGAAAGCACAAAAGTGAAGTTTACCTAAAGTAAGGGGAAGATACTTAAGGGAGCCTTAGTAACTTCTCAGGAGAGAGGAAGTCAGGGAAAATATTTATAGGTTTCTAGGGTCTGTGCTCTAGTAGTTTAAGGCAGGGTTTTCAATTAAGAAATCTCTCTAGGATTGACAAGTATATATATATATATATATATATATTTTTTTTTTTTGGTAGTACGCGGGCCTCTCACTGCTGTGGTCTCTCCCGTTGCAGAGCACAGGCTCCGGACACGCAGGCACAGTGGCCATGGCTCACGGGCCCAGCCACTCTGTGGCATATGGGATCTTCCCGGACCGGGGCACGAACCCGTGTCCCCTGCATCGGCAGGCGGACTCTCAACCACTGCGCCACCATGGAAGCCCTGACCAGTATTCTTGATAAAAGTATAGACTGATGGATACACCAAAGTTAAGGTTGAAGAGTGAATCATAAATAATCATTTGCCTCATTGAGCATCTTTTTTCTTTAGAAGAGGATTGTTTATATGAATGAACAAGAGGTTGTCCTGAAAAGGAGGCCAGTTGAATAAAGTATCATTCAGATACAATTATTTTCAGGAAGTTCTCAAAGCAACCAATGAAATTATTGTTTTGAGAAGTATTTTGTCCTCTTTTTGGGTAAAACTTCAGGAACATATGGTAAAGTCATCTGTCATAAGTGGCCTATCTTAGTCAATTCTGATTGCTGTAACAAAAATACCATAGACTGGGTGACTTAAACAGAAATTCCTTTCTTATGGTTCTGGAGGCTAAGTCCAAGATCAAGATGCTAGCCAGTTTGGTTTCTGGTGAGAGCCCTCCTCTTGGTTTGTAGACAGAAACCTTTCTTTATCCTCACGTGGTGCAGAGATCATCTCTTCCCTGTCTCTTCTTATAAGGGCATTAATCCCATTCCTGAGGGCTCTACCCCCTGACCTCCCAAAGGCCTAACTTCAAACACCATGACATTGAGAATTAGAGTTTCAACATATGAAATTTTGGGAGACACAAATATTCAGCCCATAGCATGGTCTTATTTCTTAGTCTGAGAGCTAAGTTATAGGACTGCAACCAGCCTTGGTTCTCATCCTAATATCTCATCACAACTCTAAATATTTTAACATTTTAAACACTTTCAAGATTAAAGCTAGACTCCCCACCAAAAATTAAGAGAATCTATAAAAAATTCTGATAAGAACAACACATATTTGGTGACTTTAACTATTATTTACACAAAATAATAAGACAAGTATTATTAGAATCTTCATTTTAAAAAATGAAAGTTCTGAATCTTAGAACAGTTAAATAATGTGCCCAGAGTCACCAGCAAGAAAGCTTCAGAACCAGAATTATATCTAGAATTCCTGGCTCCTGACTCCAGTCCACATACCCACCTATACACTAAAAATAACACACAACTCAAAAGATAAATGAGACATGGATTTGAGAAAAGAATAAGGGTGCAATGTGTTGATTTAATAACAACAAGGGATATTTTTTAAATAGCTTATATAAATAAACCCTATTATGATTTATCTGATGCAAATATATTCCCACAATTCTTTTGTCAATGGGTTTCAAATTTAGCTCTTTATTATTCTTAAATACCTACATATTAAAGACAATTGATCAATAACTAGTTGTGTTAAAAATAGATAATTTAAGGCATTGATAGCAATACCAAACTTAAATCAATTTTCACTTCTCTGGCAATATGGCTGTCAAATTTGTTGTCTCAGAGGTATTTGGTTTGAGTGAAAGACCCCAGGGTCTGCCTACCTCACTTGTTCTTAACTTTTCTATAGTGATGATGAGGATGGGGGAGAGCAGGTATGTGTGACAATCACAACTCTTTGTCATACATACTTTATAAAAGATAAAATGAAGATTAGCCATTGCTTATCAGGACTAATCTAAAACATAAAGAATATTTATTAATACCAAAGAGTCCTTCTCAAGAAGTGTGGAGATTCTAACTATTTGCATATAAGAATTTGCATATAACTATTTGCTGAATTTAATCAAAGTACAGTGAGTGAGAGATTTTGTTATACTTGGGTATCTTGAAAGTTTTAATTTCATAATTCAGGAGACTACTAGTAAAGTTTTTTTTTAATATATAAATTTATTTATTTTATTTATTTATTTTTGGCTGCATTGGTTCTTCATTGCTACGTGCAGGCTTTTCTGTAGTTGCGTTGAGCGGGGGCTACTCTTCGTTGCAGTGCGCGGGATCCTCATGGCAGTGGCTTCTCTTGCTGTGGAGCACGGGCTCTAGGCGCGCGGGCTTCAGTAGTTGTGGCTCACGGGCTTAGTTGCTCCACGGCATGTGGGATATTCCTGGCCCAGGGCTCAAACCCATGTCTCCTGCATCAGCAGGCAGATTCTTAACCACTGTGCCAGCAGGGAAGCCCTACTAGTAAAGTATTTTTAAACACACATAAAGTAAATGTATTTATTCTTTGTGTCATTTTCTCATGAGATATGAAAAATGGCTTTTTAACTATTTTACCAGTTAATTTCATCCAGCCAAACTCAGCTCATAGTTTCAGAAGCATGGTTGGAAAGGTGTCACCAAAAGAAAAATAGTGATAAGGAGAAGATTGAAAATTTCAGGATTGTGGGGGAATTGAATATGAAATATTGACATCTGGTAGGCAAGATGAAGACATTTGGACTTCATGGAGAATTTTAAAGAGAAAAGTTAGAAAAGGAAAGAGAAATGGAAAAGTGATATTTATGTTTTTCTAGGTAATATGTGTTAACACAACCCTTGTCTTTACCACTCTAATAATTATAAGTTAAACAAATAGAGAAAGCACATCCACTCAAACCTACGTTACTTGTGAAAAGCAGGAAATTCAATCAGTCTGTGTCAATTAGATTCTGAAACATGATTCATTCTCCTCCAAACTGTTATTTATCATCCTTAGTGTGCAGACGCTACCAACCAACAAAACTAATAATGATATAAGAACAGCACAAAACACTGGATTAACACGACTGACTGAATTTTGACTTAATTTCAATCAAAAAACTGATTAGTATCCTCAAATCAAGAAACCAGGATTAATTTGCATTCTTTTTATACCTTATATAAGTGTAATTGACTCAAACACTTTTGTTTGAAAGCAAAAATTATACAGATGACCACTACTATAAATTGGATTTAATGAATATCTCTGACTATTTCTATTAATAACTGAAGAGGTAAGTTTAAACATCAAGCTGGTAACATTCATGAGATATGTTTAAAATCATATATTGTAAATAATTATGGATTCTGCTCTTGCTCTACCAAAATATAAAAATTACTAAAGGAAGTGGAAATTTGAAACATTGCTTGCCATTCTTGCTCAGAGATGACACACGTTTAGAGCACTATTTTTTTTTTCCAAACAATTAGTGTACATTTATTTGTAGTAACTAAAAACAGTATAGTTGCTGAAAAGCGCACAATATTACGGCATAGTATGAAAAGTTTACTCAGACTTATGTAAGTACTGAAGATAACGATGGGGCATGCCATTTCTTGCTTTAGGAATGTATTGAAACTAGACTCCAAACTCATTAGCCTGAAAATAAATGAGTCCATGCGGTTGTGTTATCAACCAGCCCTTAGCAGCCAAAATCAGCAAAAAAATTAAAAAATGCACAGCTTGTGATGAATGAATGTGCTCTAGTGTAGCTTGTAGGAGATTAAGATGATAATATAAAGAAATGAATATGTTAAGTTCATGTTTTTCAATAACTATATCATCCCAAGGGAAAAAAGAAGTCCAGGATAAACTCTTTGTCTTCCCTTCTCCCTTTCCCTCTCTTTCCAATCAGTATGCTAAATTTTCCAGCCATCGCAGGCCAATCAGGATCAATAAAGCTCAATTCTGGGGCTTTCTTGAGCTACTGAAGGAGACTACTTTCTCTTTCTTGCTATGAATGAAGGAGTGTATTGCCCTGGGTTTGGTTGATGTCAGTGGGACCACAAGGGAGGCTGCTTGAGCAGGGAGCCAGCACAGAGGAAGCCAAGTCAAAAGCAAAGAAAGAAACTAGGTCCAGTTCACACCTTTTAAGCCCTGGATTAAGGCTTACTTCAAGCCAAGAGTACCTCTGGAATGTTCATTTACATGGGATAATACCTGTTTTATCATTTTTGTTAATTAAAATTTTCTTTATTATTTTAATGAAGCTCACAGAAAAAAATGAATCATAAAAGTTAGATGTTTAAAGTTAGAATGTGATTAACTTTTGCCTCTATGTGTGTTATGGACTGAATGTGTCATCCCAAAATCCATGTGTTGAAATTCTAATCCCCAGTGTGATAGTATTAGGAGGTGGGGCCTTTGGCAGGTGATTAGGTCATGAGGATGGAGCCCTTATGAATGGGATTAATATCCTTACAAAAGAGACTCCAGAGAGCTCTCTTGCCCCTTCTACCATGTGAGAACACAGTAAGAAGAGAGGCCATTTATAAACTAGAAACTAGATTCTCACCTGGCACCTTGATTTTTGACTTTCCAGCCTCCAGTACTATGAGAAATAAATTTTTATTGTTAATCCACCCAGTGTATGGTATTTTTAGTATAGCAACTGGACTGCACTAAGACAATGTATTTAATTCTTATTCTTCTCAAGTTATTCTGTATAACATTATACAGAATATAATTCTGTAGCATTATACGAGTTTAGAGACTGGCCAGGCCAACCTCACAAAATAGACAATTTATTAGAAAACAAAGGAAGCAAGAGTTGGCCATGATATCTGGGAAAGACTGTTTCAGGCAGAAGGAGCAGCCTAGGCAATGGGTTTTTGGTGTGTTGCCTCAATTGCTCTGAAATTAGAGGAGCCCAGCGTTGCTGCAATGGAAGAGAGAAAAGAAGAAGTGATGTTAGAGAGGTCCCAGGAGACCCGATGACATAGCAATAATCAACATTCAGGTAAAGTCCACTCCTTAAACAAGATTATTAAACAATGGAGGCCTTATGGGTCAAAATAAGATTGTTTAAGAAAATACAGATAATTGTGAATCAGATTCTAGGGGACAAAACAAGGGCACAGGCCACAATAAACTAGAACTGACATCAATAATTCAATTCACCTAAGGAATGTTATAGAAAATCAACTACAATGTACAAGGTACTTTATCAGGGTTAGGTCCTCAAGTCATTATTTCAAGGGTGATTTTAGTTTTTCAAAGCAAGGGCAAGCATTTAGGTATGTTAAGACAAAACATAGGTCAGATCAGAAATGGTGAAATTTTGCATACACAGACTGGAGAAAAGATAATGATTGAGGTCATCAAAAATTTGGTTGCTAAGTATATTCTATCTACACCTGGCATGAAGTATTAACCCGTAAGTTATTTCTTCCCATTTCTTTACATGATATCGATGGTAGAATTTGGAGGAAAAATATATAAATGTACCTTCATGTTTTTCAGATCATGATCAGTGTTGACATTACATGAAATGAATGTGTTCCCTGAGATCACTCAGTATCTTGACAGATTCAGAAGCAGAAGGCATTGATTTGACAGGAAGGAAAATGAAAAGAGCATCTGTAGAACTTCAATATCTTTGAATTTGGCAATCTCTCCAATATTTATCGCTTTCTTGACATAGTCTTTTCAGATGAGCCACTGAAAAGCATTAATGGAGAAATAGAAAAAAACCGACAAAGGAATCGACCGTAAAACTTCCAAAACAGGGAGGTAGAGAAAATGATGCCATGTCTTATAAAGTGGCATCAATTATTTGTCAGATAAAACTAACCAAATAAACTGATCAATTGCAAGAAGCAGTTACTACTGTGTATGAGTAATACCTATGATCAGGATGTGAAATGGATAATAAAAACCTTCTATACATAACCAGCCTTAGACTTGGGGAAGGTGAAGAGGACCCACTATATAGACACAAAGGAATATATAAAGAGTGAAGCAATTTGAATTGTGTCAATTAGTAATGTGAGATTTTTAAAATTACTAGCAGACATGAAATTGTCCAGTCCTATTATGAATTATCTCAGTTATGCATATGGTAACATTGGCCTTTCAACACCTTTAGAGGAAGACACAACTTGATTTTACTAATGAAATTAGGCAGAAGTGGTATGTCATGTTTCTTAAAGAATTTTAATGTGGTTTTTATGAAATAGTGTAATGTGCCATGTTTCTCTTTCTCTCTTTTTCTTTCACAGTTACCACCAGCATTTGGAATGTGACCCCTCTGTCAGCCTCTATTCCAGAATGATGATCACATGGAGAAGAACAAGAGCCTACCTGTAATGGAAAAGTGAGAGGAAAAAAAACACATCTTGGCTATTTTAGGTCACTGATACTCTAGGGGTATGTGTTACTGCAACGTAACCTTGTCTTACCCTGACATAGAAAACAATGTACTCAATGCACTTATCATAATCTAATTATCTCCTTGTATTACAACAATTGTGTAAAACATAAGAGGAAGAAGAGCATCTAAAAATAAAAATAAATAAATCTGTCCCCTAAGATGACCATTCTTTGATTTAATAAATACTTACTTTCACCTGGGCTAGTATATGTCACACACACACACACACACACACACACACACACAAACACAGACACACACAGAATAACAATGAAAAGAGAAATACTGAAAGAATAATTCTGCTGGTAATGGTTCTTTTATTAAAGAAGCAAAGTGAAGGGGCATGAGTAATGTTTGTTATCAAAGAAAGAAATTAGATTTAGTGTCAGGAATATTAGAATTGCCACCGAATGCAGTCCAAAGTTTTATATATTAAACACAAAATCTAAAAAAAAAGGAAGAGGGAAAGAAAGAAAAAAAGATCCCCTGAACAAATGTTTCTGTCTACTTCTTGTTTTGTGTACTAGTTCTCTCAAATATTAAGGTTACTGCTTTCTTTCTCCAATATTTATGGAAAATTCATACAGTTCTAGCTACAAAGCTGTAAAAAATTGAAAACATAATATAAAACTTCCCAGATCTCTATTACTAAGACACAAACACACAGAGCTAAACTTGTTAGACTAGTAAGTTTTGTAGTGCTGAGAGTTAGAACATACCTGCATTGGTCTAATGAAAGATAAATAAAATAGATGCATTAAATAATTTTCTAAACACTAGGAATAAAATAAGGTATTGACATTTCCAGAGCAGACAAAACAAAACTTCAGTCCTAATGTTTAGTGGCATCCATCCTAGCAGTTGTCCTTTGGAACTCGTGAAAATATATTTTAACTGATAACATGGAGAAAAATAGCTTTTTCCTCATAAAATATTTTAAGAGTTTCATTAGAGGAAAAGAGGTCAGGGGGAGGCTGTGATTGGCAGAGTCTTCTGTGGACTTCTTGCCCCAGGAGCTAAGAAGTTTACAGCTGTGGACTGTTCATTGTACGTAACTCAACAATTCAATGATTAAAATATTTTCCTACTTTTCCAAATCCAACTTGGGAAATTTTAATCAAATTTCTTTGAAGAAGCTCATTCAGGAACAAATATAAGTAGACATGAGAAATATAATACCTTCTCATCTTTTATTTATGTATTTATTTTTAATTGGAGTATAATTGCTTTACAATGTTGTGCTAGTTTCTGTTGTACAATGAAGTGAATCAGCTATATGTATACATATATCCCCATATCCCCTCCCTCTTGGATCTCCCTCCCATCTGCCCCATCCCAACCATCTAGGTCATCACAGAGCACCGAGGTGAGCTCCCTGTGTGCAGCAGGTTTCCACTAGCTATTTATTTTACACATGGTATTTTGCGAGAATGAGATAAGAATTCAGTTACTTGATGAGTTAATGTCAAATAAAATGTTGCCAACTTGAAACTTGAAACTCCTTAAGATCCATCACTGTTTTTTTTTTCCCATGAGTTATAATTTTTAGAACTGGCCATGTTAGCAAGAAGATTAGAAGGAAAGTGTGTGCATTATGTTTATATGATATTGGGAATTACTGTGTTCAGTGGTTGGAGGTAGAATTTTCTTTAAAAAACACATTAGAATTCATAAATGATCATTAAAGAAATATTTCTCCCAGCATTTTTTTTGTGCACTATATACAGTGAGGAAACTTATGTCTGATTATTTCATGTTAAGGTATACTGTTTACTCCTGAAAATATCTTAAGCACTGCCTCTCTGGCTTTCTTTGTTGTGTTTTTTTTTTTTAATGGAATTTGTTTATTTATTCATACTGAGGTACAATATACATATTTCTGTAGGCATAATAATGTCCCCCCAAAATGTCCACTTTTTAACTTCCAGAATCTGTGAATATACTACCTTACCATAGCAAAAGGAAATTTGTAGTTGTGATTAAATTAAAGATCTTGAGATGGGAAGATTTGCCTGAATTACCCGGGTGGAGGTAATATAGCCACAAAGGTCCTTATAAGAGAGAGGCAGAAGGGTCACAGACAGAGAGAAATGCAAAAAAAAAAAAAAGGAAGCAGGGGTCAGAGTGATGCAGCTATGAGCCAAGGAATGTGCACAGCCTCTAGAAGCTGAAGAAATCAAGGGACAGATTCTTCCCTAGAGCCTTCAGAAGGAATAGTCTTTGATGTTAGCCTCACAAGAAGCATTTCAGAATTCGGAGCTTCAGAATTTAATAAAATTGTATTGCTTTGAGACCCTAAATTTGTAGTAATTTTTAACAACAGCAATAGGAAACTGATACACATACAGTAACATGTACAAACCTTAACCTCATAGTTTAATAAATATGTGTGTGTGACTGTGTGTCTGTGTATACATACACTCTTCCATGTAACTCCTACCCTGATGCAGAGATAGAATATTTCCATTACCCCAAATAAAAAGTACTTTAAATATGATTAAATAAGAAAGGGAGTATCAAAATATTGCCAGATAACAGAGCAGTATCATGAACCACCAGGCAAAAATGCAAAAAAAAAAAAATCTGAAATGGAAAATTTAATGATTATTATAGAAACAATGGATGGAATAAGAAATAGACTTAGTTGAGGAAAGAATTAGAAAAGATGAATTTGGAAAAAAATATTTTGGAATGTAGCAAGAAAACATAGAAAATATGAAAATTTAAAGAACAAGAAAGGTAGAGTGAATACATATAAGCTATATAGAGTTCCAGAAGGACAAATAGAGAATGAGAGGGAAAAAGCAGTATTTTAAAAGACAATAGTTGGTAATTTTGCAGAACCAGTGCAAGTTATACATTTTCATATTCAGGAATGCAGTTAAATTTAAGCTGTACAGATAAACATAAATCCTCACCTAAACTTATATTAATGAATTGACAGAACTCCAAAAAAAAAGACCTTAAATAAAGTAGACCCAAAAGGAAGATGATCTTTAAAAGAATGATAGACTGACAACTTGTTTTTATAAAAGCAAAAATTGAAACCAAAGGACAGTGGATCCATATCTTTAAAATATGAGGAGAAAATATGAATATTACTATCAATCTGTACCAAAAGAAATTTCACCCCTCAAACCAGTTTCTTCTTTCTTTGCCTCAGAACTGTACTGTATTTTCCTATCTGCCTTGCAGTTAGATGATACAATCTGAGTAGTTCTGGCCAGTGGAAGGTTGGACAAAATGAGGTGTCCCTCCTCTAGACAAAGCCTTCTGAGAGGTATATCTCTGTGGTCTCTTTTCCTTTCCACCAGCTTCTTGCAGATGTCAAGACCCTATGGGATGTAGCAGCCAAAAGATTAAATGAGTCTCAGTTGCTGAATACACATTTAGAGATCTACCTGCCAATAGGGACACACATTTTGGACTTTTAGGTAAATTCTGATAGATTTTAATGAAACAATCAAACCTAGATTTGTCTAGCCAAGTGAATCTCTTTTTCAAGTAAACAATAAACAAATGACAACTACAAAAGACAATATAAAATAATGTTTATAATTATTACTTCAAAAAGAATTAAAATATTGAAAAACTATTGAATGAGAGAGCAGTTAAGAATAAGAACTAACTTACTAGTTATTGCTTTTTGTTATCTTTTAAATTGTGTGGACTACACAATCAATATTGCTTTTTGTTTAACAAATATTACTAAAAACTTTCTATGTTCTAGACACTTTTAGGAATGAGGATATAACATTTAATAATACAGGCAAAGTACTTACCTGCATGGAGCTGATAGTCTGGTTGTAAGCTGACATTTCTAGAGCAATCACTAAAATAACAGAAATAGAGTACACAGCTTCCTGCTAATAGAGGACTAACAATATGGATTAAAGTAAAAACTTGCAGTCACTTCAATCTATACAAAATAAGGCAAAAAGGGAGAAAAGTGGGAAAAGCAGGGCAATTACAAAACAGTAAGTAAGATGGACAACATATTTCCAAAATATCAGTAACCATAAGAAACGTTAATGGACTAAAATCTTCTATTAAAAAACAGTGTCAAAGTGAATAAAATAACACAAATTCAGATATATGTTATTTTTAAAGGAAACATATAGAATATATGGCCCAAAAGGCTGAAAATAAAATGATGGAAATACACACACACACGTGTGTATGCACATATGCCCACATAAACATTAACATATACAAATAGAAAAGATAATGGAGCTATATCAATATCTGAAAAAATTGACTTTAGGACAAAAAACATTTTACAGGATATAAAAGGAATCATTTTTTATATCTCTATGATTTTCCCAAAGGACCAAAATATGTTAGAAGGTAGTAAGAGAATTTACATCTTTTTCTACAGACGTCTTACTGAAAATGGATATAGTATATTTGAAGGTTTACTCCCTCAAAGTTGTAGAGAAATTATGTTTATTTCATAAATGATAATTCATGTTAGTATACTTGCTTCATAACAAGAACTCATACTATTATTTCACTGAAAAATCTATTTTCCATTTATGCAGATATTTATTTCAAGATACTACAGTTGGACAGAGATAAGCTTGAATTTCGACTTCAACAGTTGAAGGACTGTGTCATTTCATTTAAGCATTCTAAACCTCAGTGTCCTTATCTTTAAAATGGGAGTAACTGCAACAATATTTGAGTATTAAATAATATATAAAACAATACAGTATAGAGCCTCACACAGCGGTATAAAAGAACATTAGCTAATTTTATTATTTTATTTGTGTATTTTTTTTATTTTGAGTGGTTGCATTTCTTTTTTTTATTCAAAATTTATTTATTATTTATTTATTTTTGGCTGTGCAGGGTCTTCGTTGCTGTGCGCAGGCTTTCTTTTTAGTTCAGGCGAGTGGGGGCTACTCTTCATTGTGGTTTGCAGGTCTCTCATTAAGGTGGCTCCTCTTGTTGTGGAGCAATGGACTCTAGGTGTGCAGGCTTCAGTAGTTGTGGCACATGGGCTCAGTGGTTGTGGCTCGCGAGCTCTAGAGAGCAGGCTCGGTAGTTGTGGCTTAGTTGCTCTGAGGCATGTAGAATCTTCCCAGACCAGGGCTCAAATCCATGTCCCCTACATTGGCAGGCAGATTCTTCACCACTGCGCCACCAGGGAAGCCCAAGTGGTTGTATTTCTTAAACAAAAATATCCAGATAATTTCAAAATAATTTATCCAGGAGAGTAATGAATGGAAGCATCTAAATATTGAATATTCTAAAGTAATGCTTTCTTTTTAAAGAAAAATCAAATTTTAAAAATATTATTATAAACATTGAAGAATAAAAACCTATATTTATTGTCCTAGCACATCTAGACCAACATGCTGATGATAATTTCCTTTTTTCACCCACTCAACATAGATTGGTTACAATCTGGGCTCTGCCCTTAGGATACAAAGGTGATCAAGGTAAATTTACAAATGTCCTGCCTGCAAACAGTTTACATTCTGGTGGGGTGTTAGACAATATAGCAAATAAGTAAATATCTAAAAATTATTAAAGAGAAACATTCACATACCAATGTGTAGGCTTGCTCAGAAGACACTTCTTAAGAAACAAAAATATATAAAGACATCTATGTTTGACGGTAGAATTACCATCCACTCATACATTTATTCTCTCTAAAAACAGGGTCTAGATCAGTCTCACAGACTGTTGTATACCCAGCCTCTGGTATAGTCCCTGCCTCTTAGTACATAACCACGTTTGTTAAATATGTGAATAAATGAATACCCTTTATTTGTTGTTTTCAGTTATATCATTTCTTTTCATTATGTTCTCAATCCACACTGAAATATACCATGAAGTTTTATGTAATGCTTATATAATGAACACTTTATGGGCAGTAAGTTACAGAATTATTAAAGCCCACTTAAATAGAATGGGAATGGAGTTGACACTTTGTAATGCATCTAAACACGAGTGATAGTTCAAATTTAAGTATGTATACTTGAACATAGACTTAAAATAGAAGAATGTAAAGATATGTGACTAATTCGGAATCCACTTTTGACACATATGGATGATATTGAGAACCCAAGGTTCCATACATACTGAATATATTGATTCTTCCTTTCTTTATATTCAGCTATATTCTGAATAGCTTAGTTACTACCCAGAAATTCTTATTGTACTCTGATATCATTTAATGTATTGTGATAGATTTACTGACATATTCTTTAAATATGGGAATACTACACATGTTTGGGAACATTCTAGTTCTTTAGTAATGATAATGTTTTTTGAATGTTTATTATGTCACTACAACATGAAACTTCTCCTCTACTGGTATAAAAGTTTTAGTAAGTTAAGTAGATATCATAAGATTGAGTGAACCTCGTTCAATAGGAAATGTAATGTTAGGATTAAAATATAGCATTTTTTATTTCAGTAACTTCAAAAATGCTGAACTCTTTTTAGATGTTCCTTAAATAATAAAAACACAAATGTGCTTTTCATAGAGCACTTTTCTTTCATATAAAATATCTACACTGTAGCAAATAAATTGTTACCAGTATTTTTCTGCATTATTTCCTAACAGACAATCTAAATCATCAAAATAGTGCTTTTGGAAGAACCACATGATGTCCAGAGAGCCTTATGAAACTTTATGTCTGATTTAAGCACTCTTGAACGATAAGAATATGAATAAAACCACTAAAATCTTTGTGTTTTGGTTTGAATCTCTAAACTCATGAATTTCAAGTGACATGTAATTGGCCCAAATAATACCATGGCTTGTTAATGCAACTCTCATTCACCCCTGGAAGTAAAATAACATTTTTGCGTGTTCCTAAAGAATCTCTGCTGTCATGCAAAAAAAAAAGAAAAACATAAAAACACAAAAAACAGCTCAATTTTACCTCCAATAAAGGGATCCGATGGATGTCTGTACTTGATCCTGAATACCTATGTGCTTACTGTCTTTCAGTCCTAAGAAAAATCACCTCACAAAGGAGCAGGTAGAGGGCTTTGAAAAGTAACACCCAAACCTGCTTTAATGGCTGATAACCACTGTCATTTTCCATTAATTTGGCTGTCGTATGTTGTACAACAATTTAAAATAATGAACACTACTTATTTCACTGTCAGTCATATTGAACTATCCATAAAGAGGTCAAAGTTAATGTTCTTTGTGGCAATAATTAAGTTCATTTAAGAAAGAGAGACACTGACATCTGGCCAATAAACATTAAACAGGTAAGTTATAGGAGTCTAATCAACACCTACATCAGTTTATCATAAATCAAATGAAAGATTATTAAATCAGCATATCTCCACTCATTATTTGGCATGTTAATGGTATATTATATTTTTGAGATTGGAGAGGAATACTCTCAGTGTGCAAAAGGATGAGGCGGAACTAAATAACAGAGAAGAAAATTTGAAATCAAAAATTTGAAAATTTGAAACACAGGATTTACTTGATGAATCATTAACCATCTATTAATTCACTGTGCTGCTTTGTTCCCCTACCCTAAAATATGCTGAAAGAACCTTTTTACTAGGAAAAATATTTTTTCTAAGGAGATTTTTCCCATTGAACATAGAGTGAAAGAGAGAATTGCTAAGTCATTATGGCAGTTTAGTTACAGGGTGCTATGATTCTGGAGTATACAGTTTTATTCCTGGGGATTCTTTTCTGTATTTTTCTCCCTCAAACCCACAAAGGTGGCTTAGCTAGAGTGAATGAATGAACCTGTGTCTAAGCAAGGCATATACATACACATGATTATTGAAGAAATTATCTAAAAATTGAAAAAGGAAAAATCAGTCCTTACTTTTACTCTATGATCTGGACATTTTCATGCATAATAAGATTTGGAATAATCTAAGCACCCTTATAAATTCCTCTTTCTACAGGGCAAGAAAACTCTCTCCCTAATGCACTGTGTATAGAGCCTTTTATGTCATGGGCATCTCCATGAAAGATGAGGGTTATGGTGATGACAGGGTGATAAAGCTAAGCTTGAGATGATTAGGGTAATAATGAATTGCTGACTATTTTTTATCTCAATAAAAAACTTTAAGTAAAATCCTCACTGAACAAACTTGGAAAATTATTCTCTGAAAAAGTGCAAATCTGCTGTGAGCATATGATTTTTAAGCTAAATTCCTTTTCTGTAGATGCATGCACATTTTGCTGCAGTTTGTGGAGTGAACCACGTGTGCATCAAAGTCAAGGAAAAGTGAAGGACTAAATTGTTGAAACTTTGGAAGTATTTAATACAGAAACAATAGAAACTTAACCTTAGACAATTTGGACCTGTGAGTTTCATGGGTGAAAAGAAGCAGAATTTGCCAGTTATAGAATATTTCCCAACAGAGTACTGGATGAGCTAAAAATGATATTACTTAATACTTTTATAATTCATTATAGATACAAATCTATTTCACAAACATTATTTCATTGACACAATATCACAGGTAGGTGTTTTTTTTTTATTCCCACTTTAAAGATGGGAAAAATTGAGGCTATTTTATTTTAGTTACAAAATATTAGTGGGGTACTTTAAAGATATTTGGTTTAGGTTTTTTCTCTTCAGTATGTTGTAAATCTAGGTGATACTCTACTGGGCTTCTGCAAATACATACACTTATATTATACACACATACACTTATATTTACAAGAATGTATCCACATCCATCTTCAGTATAGACTAGCTACTTTCCTTTGAATTCTGGTTTTCAATCCTTTATCAGAAAATTCAGGAGTAAAATACCTACATAAGAAAGATTTAAATTATATGAGATAACGTAAGATCTGTGAGAAAGTATTGCATATTTTAGCAATTTATAATATTAAAATATACTTGTGAAATTTCTGTAAGAAGAATAAGAGCACATGGATTCTCCCAACGCATTGATTAGACCATCAGGATGGATCCCATTGCTCCTTACACCTCCATTCATCTCTGTGGCTCTCAGGAGTCTAACCTCAGTGGTCTTCTCTGATTTTTATTTCCCTTCCTTATAACGATCAATAAAGCATATCAATCTCACGCAATCTAGTCCACTCAAAACTTTCCACTCACAAGTTTCAACAACTTTATGATCAACAGATGCTACCGCATGACAATTTTTTTCTCAGAACTTTCCCTTCACTTCTATGACCTCAACTGAATTTGTCAGCTAGGATTCGTCTCCTGGACCCACTTCCCTTGTAGGCTTCTGAGGCATGGGCCTGTTTGTTTGTTTGGTTTTAAATAGGTTTTATTTTTTAGAGAAGCTTCAGGTTTACAGCAAAATTGAGCAGAAGGTACAGAGATTTCCCATATGCCCCCCTCCCCACACATGCATGACCACCCCCATTGTCAACATTCCCCACCAAATGATACACTTGCTACAACTGATAAACCTACAGTAAACATTATTGTCACCCATTACTTTAGGGTCCACTGTTGGTGTTGTACAATCTGAATTTCGACAAATGTATAATGACATACACCCACAATTATAGTATCCTATAGAATTGTTTTATCTCCCTAAAAATTCTCTGTGCTCCACCTAATCATTCTTCTCCCCACCCTAACCCTTGGCAATCACTGATCATTTTTACTGTCTTCATAGTTATGTCCTTTTGCTTGTATTTTATTTTTGTTTTGTCAGATTTCTCTTAACTAAGGGATAGATGACTGAAGACATAATCTTTAATTATCATATCATTGTTCTTTTAGGCTACTTTCCCCCTTGCTTTTAGAAGAAAAGGTAAACAGTACCACAAGTGACACACATATATGTGCATATATGGTGTCCCATTGAATCTCCACCATGAACTCTGTCATCTACTCTGCCCTCCCTGTGGTCCTGCCGATCCTCCTGACACTAACTGTAAATTAGAGTTCTTGTTTCACAATTTATTACGTTAACATTTCTCCTACCTTCATCCTAAGTAAGGTCAATGACCAACCAATATCCTGCTCTCACAGATCCTCCTATATTTTTTTCATCCCTTATACTCCAAGACCACAGCAATCTCCAAGATAACAAATGTAATCCCCTTAGTTTTCACCTACATCTCTTTTCTTCTTAATTCATTGACTGTAGTGCCCTCTCTGCTACAATTCCTCTATGTAATCTCGACCAGAGGTGGGCAAACATTTTCTTTAAGATGTCACATAGTAAATATTTTAACTTTTGTGGGCCAACAGTTTCTATCACAACTACTCAACTGTGTCATTGTATCAAAACATACATATATTTATTACATATACCTGAAAATGAGAGTGCTGTATGACTTGAAATTTATGTTCATAACACTCAACCTGGCACTCAGTCACCCTTAATATATGATTTATCTGAATCCATGGCCAGCATCTCCCAAGTAGGTAGTAAAAGTGAGTTGCGTTTAACTGTGGATGACCATAGGCAAGGATGACAAAAAGACTAGGTCACAGGAGTAGAGAATGTTGATTTTTTTTAATGATTATAGTAGTGGATCATGGAATCCTAAGTGTACAAAAACTAGTGAGTCAATGAAATCGAGTGGGCTTTATAGTTACAGAGACTTCCTTTTCAGAACCTAAAATAGAGTTTTATAGTTCCTTAATCAGTTGGAAGCTCTTTAAAAGAGGGCTTAGGTCTTTCCTGCTGGCCTTGGAGAAGGAAGCTGCCATGAGCTCTATAGCTGCAAAGGAAAGGATAGTTCTGCTAACAGCCACATGAACTTGGAAGAACAGCTGAGCTTAAGAGGAGATTGCACCCCAGCTACCTCCTTGACTGCAGCCTAGTGAAACCCTGAGTAGAGAAGCCAGCTGAGCAGTGCAGGGAATCCTGATCCATTGGAACTACAAGATAATAAATATATGTTGATTCAAGTATATACATGTGTATAATGTGTTACACAGTAGAAAAACTAATATAACTGTCAATGTTTCTTTCCATAAAAAGCTTTATTAACTAAGAAACTATTTGAATTCACTCTTCCATCTTTATACCTGTACATTCCCTCCCCACCCTCACTTCAGTGCCACCTCACAGTTCAATGAGAAAAAAGGGACATTAACAGAGATAAAAATCACCACTTTCTACCACAAAGTTGAAAATTCCACCCACATTTGAAGACATCTAATTCCCTCTTAAAATGTAGGAAGTGTCCCTCTTCTAATGAAAATCCAATGCCTCTATTCGTGTTCAACTTGGGCTTTCTTATCCTTTAGTTGTCTTTCTTCTCTTCTAGGTGTTTAGTTTCTCCTTCATCATTTATGTTCAAGTATCTCTCATTTATATATGTATGTATATGTGTGTATAGACACATACATATATAAAAATTACTGCATACATTAAAATGAATATATGCACACACATCCATTATATTAACCATATGTATATATGGACATTCATGTATATATACACATCAATGCATATATTATACTATTTATATATTATGTGTATATGTTTCACAGAAATGTCTATATCCACTATCTCCACTTTCACCTACTAACTCTCTAACTTGCATTCCACACACACTCAACTAAAACTTCTCTGGACCAGGTTACCAAGGATTTTACTCTTGCTAAAATTGATGGGAATCGTTGTGACTTTATACTTTCTACCTCTTAGAAGCATTTAGCAATAATGACCACCCTTCTTCCTCTACTCTCCCATAACCAGTTCTTAAAACAGTCTCTTCGTTTGGGGCCTCATGAAACCAAATATCCTGGGTTTAGTGGTCCTCACTAGCTTGTCTTCCTTGGTTGGCTCTTTTCTCTGTACCCAGCTGCTAGATTTGGGAGTGTCTCGGAGCTCATTTCCAGGTCCTTTCTTCCTGTCTGCCCTTCACTTTGCTCTAGATGGTCTCATTGATTCACATGACTTTACTTACTATTAAAAAAGTCCCAAAGTAATATTCCTAGCCCTGATATTACATTTAAGATTCACACTCATGTTCCTCAAGCTTTTTGACATCTATACCTGTCTGGCTCCTGGATATCTCAAAATTATCATGTCAAAATTGACACTCTTAACATATCTTTTATACATACACACTCCAAACACTAGAAACAACTGTAAAAACAATTATCTCACCCTCTCACATTCTCCACATCAGAATAAATGACACCTGCTAAGGTACTAAAGACAAAAAATAAAACAAAATTAAATTAATTGAATTAAAATGTAGAAGTTATTTATATTTAAATAAAGTGATTGTATTTATGATGCTCCTCTTTCTTCAAGCTCCTTTCTGTTTACCTAAAAATAAACCTCATATTCATTCAATTTCATTCATCACAGTAGCACCTTCATATATAACCTACACTGACCTTCCTATTTCCACTTTTGGCTATTCGACATCATGTTGGAATATATTATTTGTGAAGATAAATTCTGACCTAAAACAATGATCTGGATTCCAATATTTTTCTGTTTTTCCCCAAATACACTTATGAGACTCTAAAACTCAATGTCTGTTTCTGAAAATAAAGTCACTGTAACTATAAAATCCACTCAGTAGCCATATAATGAAAAAATAAATTCATAAAATGATTCAGTTATGTTGCTCTTTTACACAAATTACCTTTTCTAATCTCCATAATAACCTTGATGTGCTAATCATTTTATTTTTCTCATATTAAAGATTAAGAAATAAGCTCAAGCTTGTAAAGTACTTGTACAAGCACACCAAGACCTCTGTCTCTTAGACCAATGATGTACTCACTGAAACGAAAAAAGGATTCTGAGAGCAATGTCCTTGTCATTAGTACAATAAAAGTAGTTGAAATAAAACACTTGTGTTAGTAATATATATCTAAAATTACTGAAGATTTCTTCAGAAATATAAATAAAGATGCATATAGTAATGTAAAAAAATCAGCTCCCTTTTCTCAATTAAAAACTGAAATATACTGAATTGGATCCAGATCAAAATTATAAAGCAAATAACTCTTTCATAATCCCTATCAACTTTCCAGTCCTTCATAATGTTTTTCCTCAATGCAACTTATGCCTTACATATTTCCCCTCTCAAAATCTTTTTGCTCTAGTCTACCCTAACCTGGGATCATCCCAGACTGCCTACTCCAATACAGGTTGAAACCAGTGTGTGTGTACGTATGTGTGTATGTGCCTCTGTGTGTGTGTGTGAATTTATGTTTTATTAACTTCAGATCCAATAGCTGAGATTTTCAAACAAGCTACTTTACCCTGGGAGTAAGTTTTATTATACCAGTTGTAAGGTATTTAAAATGATAGAATGGCTCTATATATGAAAAATAGAAGCTTGTCAGTGTTAATGATTCTAGTGAACAGAGTTTTAAAGAAGTTCTATATGACCTTTCTAAATGTCTAGAATATTGGTTATGAGTGCAATCATTTTTACCCTGGCATAGTCATTGATTTTTCAAGTATTCTGTTATGCTAATGTGGTGTGTCTCTTGTTCTCTAAAGTTATTCTAAGAAGCACTTGAAACAGTGATGAGCAAAATCAGTCTTCTATCAAGTACTTGGTATGGGAACTTAGAGAAAGGGTAGGTAAAGGGTTCATGATTTTATGATAAAAGAAGCTATACTCTCCATAAGAACTGGAAAGAAAATCATTCCTGAAAGCAAATGATAATGAGATCTCTTTCTGAAAATCTTTAAGTTAAAAAGGCAATTAGCTTGTCTATCTTATTCACCTGCAGGGGCAAAAACAATTCAGTTCTCACTGTTAAAACAGACTGCAGTCATATTGGATTTGAAAACCTGATTTTTAAACATTTGTGAATATCTAAACCCTGCATAAGGGTAGAAGACACATATAATTTAGAAAACTTTCATTCAGCTGATTTTTATTTCATTTGAAACACAGGTTGAAATATAATATTTACTATCTCTGTTACAAAAAGGTGACAAACTAAAAACGTCTAAAATGAAGAAGTTAGTGTATCATTATTTTTTAAATGGAATGTCAGAGTAATTTCTTAAGATTAATTTTTTTTATTAGAAAATTCCAAATTAGAAGTCCTTTTAGAGAAAAGTGCTTTGTATTATGTATTCTTAACGCCATTCTGACTGTAACGTAGACAGCAGTTTCTCACACAGATCTGAGAGAACATTTTGTTATGTGAACTCAAAGCCAACCACTAGGGAAACATGATTTGTTTAATGTTAGTGAAAATATTCATACTTGAATAAATATGTTAGTCAATTACAAAAGTTCATATCCTAGTATATTTTAAAAAACCATCTCACCATGGGAAATAATGATTCAAAGCTCTGTTATCTATAGGCAAATAATGCAAGTTAGCCATATCCATCCTAATAATGCCCAATCTCATATTTTTATTACACAAAATAATCATCATGCTTTGGGTATAAAGTTTGGATATTTTGTTGAAATCACAGTGATCATTCAAAGAAGGTTCTAGACTAATGGTCAGCAAACATTTCCTGTAAAGATCCTGCTAGTAAATATTTTCCACTTTGTAATGCCACATGGTTTCTGCTACAACTGTAAATTCTGCCACTGTTGTGAAAACAGCATAGACAATACACAAACAAATAAGTAACTGTGTTCCAATAAAACTTTAGTTAAAAAAACAGGTAGTAGGTTAGTCCTGCTCTAGGCTACTGTTACCAAGTCCAAGCTCATACTGCTCACTACATGACAGGCCAAATAAATCAAGAGAGGAGGTGCTGGGGCAAGGAATGGTGACTTTATTTAGAAAGCCAGTAGACCAAGATGGTGGGCTAGCATCCCAAAAAAACATCTTACCTGAGTTAGAATTCAGACTTCTTTTATACTAAAAGGGGAGGGAGTGTGGCTGGTTGTTGCAAACTTCTCGGTCTTGGAATTCTTTGTTCTTACAGCCATCCACATAGGTCTGGTCACAATGTTCCTATAAACCTCCAACAAGACAATTATAATTTTCTGTTCTGCAACATTTTATCTCTATATGCATGGAAAAGTGTTATACCTTTAAAGTTCAAGTCTGGGGGGCAGAACCTTGAGAATGGGCTATCATGTATATTTCGGGCTATGAGCAATATTCTTTTCCACAAATACAGAGCCAGTATGACTAAGCACAGGCAACAGAGCACAAAGGTTACAGCTAAAGGAATAGATCCAATATGGAGTCAGGTTTCTTCTTCTTTGTTACACTACCACTAGTTATTTTTAAAATGCATATTCTTGCAAAGTTGTAAAAGAAGGAAGTTGAGTAATCTGCCCCTAACCTAAGCTGTCTCCTTGATTTCTGGATATGAGAAGAAATAGAAGAGAAATGAACAAATGGTAAGAGACATGTATTGAAAGGAGTTTAGAAGCTAACTGACCAGTTATTCCCACCCAAAGCTTGCTTACTCAATTTCAACCTCTAAGATGATCATCTCACTTCAGCTTGACTACCTAGAGTGATAGAGAACTCAATGCTTAGAGTGGCATGTAGGTACTGAGTTCAATTTTTGGACATTTCTAAATTTAAACACTTTTCATATATGCTGTGTTTGGAAATAATTTGCAGTTTTTGACTAGTGATTTAGTACAGACTTGCCTACAATGTTTCACTTAAGAAATGTATAGGCTAATTTAAATCATTTAGCACCTTTAAAATTAAGGACATATATTTATTGGGTAAATGTTTTTTAGGTGTATTTTTTGAATTAGAATTCCCATCAGGTAAAAACTGGAACTCACTGTCTAAGCTAAATTTTTCAACCTACTACACATAACTGTGATCCTCTGGGAAGATCTCTGGCCAGAGGTAATTTCACAATGATGGCTTGCTCATTTCTTCATCACATTGTTTCTCATATCACATTCTTTGTCACTCAAAAGATGTTTCTACATGAATTTTACCTTTTTATAGAAACTAGATTCATTACTTGAGATAACCCTTTCTGGCTTGCTTCACATTGCTTGTAATCCATTTTAAGCAAATTTAGCAAGATCAAATATGTTTTAGAAGTCCCCACACCCCCTTTGTCAGTAAAATCAAACAGAATTTAGAAATATGTTTTGCCAGGATTGACAGTGTACAGCTTTGAGTATATACTAAAATTTTATGTTAGTTGATGTAGATAGTTTCATTTCTCTTTCTTAAGATTTTATTGATAGTCCTTCAACAGAGTCAGCTCTAAGATGTCTCTCTGATTTTCTAGCTTTTACTAATTTTATTTAGTTTATTCTCATGTCAAATTCAGAACTGATAGTGTCTG
The DNA here is from genome assembly GCF_951394435.1 of Stenella coeruleoalba. Taxonomy (NCBI): domain Eukaryota; kingdom Metazoa; phylum Chordata; class Mammalia; order Artiodactyla; family Delphinidae; genus Stenella; species Stenella coeruleoalba. The sequence goes on along the minus strand of NC_137147.1, from coordinate 18,713,929 downwards.
ATGAACTGCCCATGATTTCCAGTTATCACACAGTACTAAAGGGCCATAGCTAAAGCATGACTAAAGAAATTACCCAATTTAGAGTCTAAGAGGATATGCTTTGTCTAGTCTTTCTTAAGTATTTAAAAAAAAAAAGAAAAGAAAACCCTCAGACTGTGTTATCTTCAGAAATGAGAAGGAAAAATGTGGTGGGGAGGTAGAGATATTAATATTGGGCAAAGATAAGCTGCTAAGTCAGGAATTTCACTTTTTTAACTTAAAGCCCAGCCGACAGTCACTCGGCGCTATCACATATTCACTTCCAGAGATTTAAAAGGTAGAATACAATTAGTAAACTTGATATCTTTTCACTATGAGAGGAAACAAAAATGACTATTTTTAGTTATTTAACTTGACACCGCTATAGGCATCATGGCTTTCTCTGCTTTATAGAGATTACTGTAATTTTGACTCTCATTACTGAGACAGTATAATGAAGTCTTATAAGAAAAAGACTGTATTTCATTTTGCCTGAATGCATGCATTTGTTTGGTTTCTCCTTTTTCTTAACTTTAACTCCCTAGTTTCATAAAAGACTTTTTTCCATAATCAGTGAAAAGATAACATATTTAAGGAAAAATAGCACCTTTTTACACTTTCACACTTTTCTTTTTACATACTGAATTCTGGGGGAAGAAAATGAATATATTTTCAGATGAAATTTATATTTGAAAGAGAAGTCCTGTGCTTCCTTCTTATTTTTTTGCATGCTTCTTTCTTTCATATGCAATCTGTTCATTTATTATCTTTTACTCAACCTGTACTGAGTGTGCTCCATTAAAGCAGAAATTCCATTCAATAAAATTGGAAACTTTTTTCTATTCTAGTCTAAAATGTTCTCTGAGAGCCATAGCATTCACCATTTATGGCTTTAACTCTTACAGACCAGAAGATAAAGTCTGTGTGTGTGTTTGTCACAAACTCAGAGAAAATAGATCTTTCTCAGTTTGCACTGTTAAGAGCTGTTCCTGAGTAGAAGGAGCACATTTTCAGCCTATCTGTCCCCTTAGAGATGCCCCTTTTTTCCCTTTGAAAGGAATCTCTAGCTGTGCCTCATTATAGTGTGCAGTGGAAAAAGAGAGGAAGTGAGTGGGAAGGAGGAGCTATGGAGAGTGGAGAGAGATGGAGCTATGGAATCAAAAGACAAGGTTCTGTTCTGTAAGAAAAAAATAAATTGCCCCTTCCACGGTAGGACCAAACCCTTTTAAAGCTTGTAGTAATTTTCAATCTTTATTGCTACTATACACACCAGCAGAGATATAAGCTTTTGTATATAAAACCAGATACATGTGCATATACACACCTTTCATGGTTATCTGTTAACTGAGAGCTTACGTCTACCCAAATCAGCCCAAATTTCGATCCATCTGTGTTCATGTACCACAGCTGAAGGATTTATTTATTTCCTGTCTTCATAAAAGACTCTCTCCTCATTACAACGGAGTTGTAATGTACATTTCTAGTACATTCTAGAAAATGTAATAAACCATAAATGCATTGACATTTTTGTTTCCAAAGTTGTTTTTTTTTTTTTAAACTTTTCCTTACAAGCTGTGAATGAGAATTGCTGGGTTTTTTTTTTGTTTGATTGTTTGTTTGTTTGTTTTGTTTTTTTTTTTGGTACGAGGCTATTATCTGAAATAGAAAAAAAAATATTTTTCTGAGTCCCTATAGAAAACCTCAAGGCCAAATGTGTAATTATAAAATAAAATGTGTTATTGATTAGCAAATTGAATAGCTCTACTTAACTATTTAAGAGACTGATTTTCCTGTTTTAAGAAAACTAAAAACTTAAATCATGATTAGATTATAAAAAGTTAAGCTCAAGATGAGAATTTAAACAATTCAATTTCTCTAAGTGAATAGAATCAGAATTCTCATCTGTACTTTTATTATGGAAGCTGCCAAATCTTTTGAGTACTTATTACACAATTCTTAAAGTAGTTGTTTTAAACAAAATGTCTAAAAATCGACAAAACAATGAGATTATCCTCGCCTTGTATTTCTTCATGTCACAAATAAATCGATACTTTGAGATGGTGAAGACTGAGCTACATTCTGGGATTTGTGTCTGCCAGTGAGACAGATAGTTTGATTCCATCTAGTCTTACCACTCATAGACTGATAGACTTGAAAGGACACTTTGAAAACTTGTAATTCAAAATGCTCTTCTCTGTATTATGAACAAGAAAAAAAGACACTCTTCATTCTACCTTTTAAAAAAACCCTGACTGAATGGACTTTAGAAAAAAAGATTAATTGATAAAAAATTACCAGTAATAAAGTAAAATTCAAAAACTAAGTCAGCTTATTACAAGGAAATACATCTGAGCGGACAATAGTTCCCTTGCAGGCCAATCACATGGAATACACAGACCTCTCAGAGACCATTTAGATGATAGTCGTAAATGGTCCAGCCAGGTAGACAAGTACCATAAAGTTCCACGTCACAAACTTAAGAGCAATATTTTTGACAGCATCATCCTTAAATAAATAAAGAGGGATGAATAATAACAATTATAAGTATAGTTCAGATGTTACTGTATTCCCAAGGGTTGTCTTCATCCTACCCTGTACCTACCTTGATTCAAAAAAAGCATGTAGTCATACCCCAGGAAAAAAATCCAACTCTAAAAGGCAAATGTTATTAATACAGATATTACTAAAAATTTGTGAAGGGGAGGGGAATAGGATTTATGTTATAGACCACAAAGCAAAATTTAATGATTTATTATTACTACCTCTATTTTTCCTCAAAATCTTTCTCGAAGTATTAGAAGCTTAATCAGTTATTTTCAATCCCCTCTTACACCCTGTTTAAAATCCCTTGTATTATCTCCCACAATTTAGCTGGTATTCTCATTTTTAAAATCCCATCTAGTAAAACTACCCTGGTCATTTACTTGAGTTCACTCTTTCTTTCACTCATAGAAAGAAACTTGGTAAGCCACACTTGCTGCTAAGGGTTGAACTATTTAACTCCTCAGTTTAATTTTATGTTTATAATGTTAACAATGATATGATATTGGCATTGTACCAAAAAAATAGTAAACTCCTCAATAAAAAGAAAAGTGGCTACAAAAAAAAAAAGTCTTCCTTTGCTTTGTAGGATCTCAATAAATAGTGACATAGAAGTGTTGTTGAAACCCAAATGAGGGTGGAAAAAAGTCTAAAATACAAAGTGTTCATTAGCAATCAAGCTTTAATATTTTTAACTCAGGTACCACTGTCAAACATAAAAAATGTTCAAAAGTCCAGGAAGATATTGCAAACATTTGATGAGTGGAGAAAGATTGTAAATTCTGCCTTTTCTTTTTCTCTGCCATTCAGCTTGGTGGATCTCTATTTTTTTTTTTTTTTTTTTTTTTTTTTGTGGTACGCGGGCCTCTTACTGTTATGGCCTCTCTCTCTCACTGTTGTGGCCTCTCTCATTGCGGAGCACAGGCTCCAGATGTGCAGGCTCCGCGGCAATGGCTCACAGGCCTAGCCGCTCCACGGCATGTGGGATCTTCCCGACCTGGGGCATGAACCCTTGTCCCCTGCCTAGGCAGGCGGACTCTCAACCACTGTGCCACCAGGGAAGCCCTCTATTTGTTTTTGTTTATTCTTCATTTAACAAGATGCATTGAGTACTTCATGCATGCTCCAAGTCCTCTGGAAACCAAGGTTAAAACTATGTTGCCCTGCCTTTGGGTGTGTAAAGCTAGCTGACGAGAGTAGAGGGATATGATTTATTCTGCTAGAAGAAATCAATTAGTTATTAGAGCCCAAATAGCATGAGACCTGAACCTGAGGTCGAATCAGACTTTAACAGGAGGGCAGGTCATAAAGGGACCCTGGAGGAAGAAATGAAGACAAAGGTATGTAAAAGAAGATGGTGAGTTACAACAACTGCAAGTACATTGATGCATGCAGAGCAAAAAGTTTGTGAATACACACTTCAGGATCAGACTCTTTTGAGCTGCTTTTCAGAGCTGAATGATGAACAGTCTCTGATTGTTGGATGGCTCATTTCTAAATTGCGGATAATCATGGCAACTTTCTCATTATGAGAGGGTTTATTTTATGCATTTGGCACAGTGTTTGGCAAACTCAATGGTCAATAAATATTAGTACTTCTCTCCTTTCCTTTTCACCTTTAATTTTCCTTCACCTCTTTCTTTTGAAGGTATTCCTAGAGATGATGCTTGAAATATGAAGAGGGGGAAATGTCATAAAGAAGATTGTTTTCAGTGCAAAGCAGATTCAAGAAAGGATAGGTAATATTTGTAGAGTTATAATACTATTAACTTTGTACAAAAGTAATATTTTTTCTATGTTGCTAGAAAATTTTAAGGATAGAATCTATATATTTAGAATTTTTTTAAAAATTGGTTAGCCATAGGAAAGCTGAAACTCATGGCTTCCCTAATATTACTATAAAACTAAGTCACAGATTAAATGTAGAAGAATCAATAATGACATAACAGATAATTTAACATTTTGGTTGCTTCTTCTGAAAGCAGGGGAAAATAGTGCTCGAGCAATGTTTTCTTTTGAATGATCCTTCAGTTAGTATTATCAAAATGAATAATAATCTAAAGTAAGAAATTAAATACTATATGGGCATCCCTGGTGCCACAGTGGTTGAGAGTCGGACACGGGTTTGTGTCCCGGTCCGGGAAGATCCTACATGCCGCGGAGTGGCTGGGCCCGTGAGCCATGGCCACTGTGCCTGCGCGTCAGGAGCCTGTGCAACAGGAGAGGCCACAACAGTGAGAGGCCCGCATACTGCAAAATAAATAAATAAATAAATAAATAATTAAATACTATAAAGCTATTTCCAAGAATGTTAATGTATAATTTATTTGTACTGTTACCTTTTGTATGATACATTTTAAAATAAAAACAAATGGTACTAAGATATTTGTGTTTCAACATTGTAATCTGAAGGTTTCTTTTAACTGAAAAAAGTAAAACTGCTTGGCTTGAAAATATTTATTTAAGAATATTCTTGTGTTTGAGATTTCTTGTTTAGTGTAATCCAGATTGATTAGTTAGCATGGATGATCTGGTCATGTTCTTCTAAGACTTATGGGGATTATAAACAATTATCATTCCATGCATATTTGATGATATAATTCATAAGGAAAATAACTGTTCCCTTTTAGTTCTTAGTGGGCAGAAGTCTATACCTAACAATCTCATCTGATTATGACTAACAAGTGACACTGAGTGCCAAAGTAGCTCTATCCAGGAGTTCAGAAGTCAAAGTGAAATAGACACATCGGCCCTGACTCACCATTTAATGAATGAAGATGGTGACTTTGATGCACTTGTTTAGAACGTCTCAATTCTTCTTGATGTGTGATGTAAAGAAAAAAATAACAAATTAATTATGACCCTTGTAAATTTATAATATGTATGAGGTTTTCTTAATTTTTTTAACTAATACTTGATTATATTTCCACCTATGAATCATGTGGTTAGTGTGAATGAAAAATGTTGCCTGCCGTATCAATGAACAAAGGATGTTGCAGATATCAAGCCACTACAGCTGTCCCCATTGGTGAGCCCTGAGAGAACTTAGGATGGAGACAAATGGCTGTCCACTGCCAAGACATTGCCCACTCCAATCACCCCCAAAGGTCCACTCTGAGGGGACTCAGGATGGGAAAGAACAGGATACTGACCCTAGATAGCTAAGGTGCATATCAAAGAAATGATTTCAATGATCCCAGACTCTTGCATCTTTCCATATGTGTAGAAAGGTGTTAAGTGCATTAACATGAAATATCCAGTTTTCTTTAACAGTAATCTTTTGATGTTCCGACTACCTGTTTTTTTTGCAAAAACCCCTATATATCTGGCTTCTCCCTTACCTCTTCAGAGCAGTCCCTCAGAGCTATTTGAGGAGCTGTCTTTCAGGATTGAAGGGCTCAGAAAGCATGCCAAGTAAAACATAATTCTCAACTTTTAGGTTGTGCATTTTTCTTCAGTTGACTTTAGCTATATATTGAAGTAGAATAAACTTTAAATTCAACCAATTTATTTGGTAAAATAATCTTTGGAAGTAACTTCCTTTATTCATCTTCTTATAAGTCCAATAGCCTTTATTCATAAATTTCATTAAAGAATTCAAAGCATTTCTTTCCATTCTTCTCAATAATATTGTTTGAGTAATTCATAGGAAGCTTGGACTACTTTTCTGATATAAACATTTATTTAATAGAATAATGATATTTGTGGAAACAAATATGATGTTGGTGTGGTATCTAACAATTTCTTCTGCTATGGCTGTCTAGAAAACTTTTATAACTATTACCACATTTCTTAAAAGTCTCAATTATCAGTGGCTTCCTTTTTATATTCTCATTGAGAATTATTAACAATTTGTGACGATACTGTGTATAAAATTCATGCAGATCATCTTGACTTTCATTTATATAAAGTGCTTTTATCTCAGATTAGAATTTGGAGTATGTATTATGTTTATATCCATTATATTATGAATGTGGACATAACAGTTAAAGTGTCACTTTGAAAATTTTTCTCTGCTTTGAGTATTTTCATTGTTCATGTATAACAGAAAATTATCAAGATTATTTTTCACATTAAGTATGGTAATGGAGTCATGAATAAAAAAGAATTATCCTTGGAAAGATATGTGAGACAAGACGTTAGTATTGAGATATAGAAATACAGCAGGGATAATGTATAATGGGCTTCGTAAACTGTCTTACACCCATGTTTTAAACGTACAATTGGAACAAATGGGAAAAGCCAGGAAATTCAACAAATTGCTAAACAAAACATTCTTCTTAAGAGTATGAGACATGATTACTCACTTATGAATAATAGTTTGTAGAAGATAAGAGAAAACTGAGATCAGAGCTACTGATGTATCTAGTGACTGGGGTCCCCCTTTGCCCTAATACGCAGTGGGGTAGTAAGTATGCACCGAAGGCCACCACCATCAAAATGGAGAGAAACATAATGAAGCCAGTGACAGTTTGAAAGAGTTGTTTAATAGGAAACCCTGTGAAGGAAGCAGTAAGATCAGGAATTGTGTGCAAATGTGAATGTGTGTGTTTGTGTGTGTGTCTGTGGGAATGTGCAAGCAGTAGGGAAGCCTCAAGGACAACAGAGAGTTGTCTCCAGTGATTCTTCTGATTTGGCTGAATCAGTGTTTTCTTTTGAGGTAGCTTTAACTTAAAACCTTGCTCAAACTTTTCAAAGTTTTAAGGTGCCAGTCTCTAATTCTTGCAGTGCTCCCAAACCAAAGGGACTCTTAGATTCCAAAGGAAGTCCTCTAGGTGATTATCAATATAAATACATAAGAACCAGTGACTATAACGGTTGCTAGAAGATGGCAAATGCAATCTGGAAGACCTAGAATAAAAGGCACTTTTTAGACACCAGCTTTGTTTGAAGATGTCAGTGAAAAAGGGTTGATTGTTCTTGTTTTTTTTCCAGCACTAAGATGAAAGGAGCAGTCTTCGGGCCTTTGGAGCACATGGAGAACCCACCAAAAAATACAAGCGATGTATAGGATCACTAAAAGTCAAAGTAAGTTCTCCTAGCAGAACCAAAATAAAAGCATTATCTGAAAGAGGAACAGGAATGGACCATGAGGCAGCAGGAGGAGAAATTTAATTTAAAACTGCAGAGATGTTGAAATATTTATTGTATTTTGGAGTTAAGGTTTTTATTCTGACAGTCCAAATTAATTAATAAATTAAATAGTAAGCATGGCGAGAATAGTTTCCTATTTTTAAGTGTGGGCTGTACGTACTGACTTCCTGTCATAGAGTATAGAGAAAAATGTAAAATACTAAATTAACGGTGGAAAAAGCTGACAAAAACTACCTCATCCAGATGATTAAGTTCAACATAAATGTCATAAATCATGTCTATCCTCTTGATAGGATGTATGGAAAAGGGCACACTACCTCTTTGTTCTTCCACCCAATAACTCATAACTCAGGTACTGTCGTGAGAAAAACATCAGACCAATTTCAATAGAGGAACATCCTACAAAGTATCTGATCAGTACTCCTCAAAACTTTAAAAAGCATCAAAAATAAGGTAAGGAAGTTGAAGAAAGCGCCATAGTCATGAAGATCATAAGGGACACTAAATATAATGTGGTATGCTGGATATGACCCAGAATAGAAAGTCGACACTGAGTAAAAACAAGGGAATCCAAGTAAAGTATGGAATTTAGTTAAAAACAATATATCAGTATTGGTTGGTTCATTGTAACAAATGTACCATACTCATATAAGATGTTAATAAGAGCAAAACCTGGGTTTAAAATACATGGAAACTCTCTGTACTTCCTTCACAATTTTTTCTATACATCTAAAACTGTTCTAAAACATAAATTCTGTTTGGAAAAGTCATTAGACTGTTTGAATAACTGATCTGAGATGGCTGAAAACCAAAAGACGGAGCACAGATGACAATTTGATTGTCATTGGACCTGATGCAGGACGCCAAAGATGTGAACATTATTAGATTAAAAAATAGACCCAGGAGATCCCAGATCTGTTTTAAAATCCTTGAGGGGATTTTGAAGGGGATGCACTATAGAAATAACAAAACAAATAATAGGGGACGATTGAATTAAATATAATACCCAAAATAATAGGAGACTATATAGTTGACCCTTGAACAACACAGGTTTGAACTATGCAGGTCCACTTGTATGCGGATTTTTTTCAATAAATACTACAGTAGTACTACGGGATCTGTGCTGTTGGTTGAATCTGTAAATGCGGAACCCCTGCCCTGGATAAGGAAGACAAATTGTAAATTTATATGAAGATTTTCAACAGCAGGGAGAGTTTTCCCCCCTAACCTACACATTGTTTAAGGGCCAACTGTAGTAACAAACGACACCTAACTTGACACATCTGCATGAAATTTATAATTTCCAAGAATAAAGAGAGTACTTTACATACTTATAAAACAACAAAAGCAAAGCAATTTAAAGGAAATAACTCCTCAGCTTAGACAGCTTTCTTCCAGACTACAGGCCCCTGACCTCTCTTTCTTAAACTTTTTACTTTAGAAAACTTGCAGTTGTAATTTTTTTTCTCTGCCCTTTAAGATGCAAATCACTTACCACCCAGGAATGCCTTCTCAAAGACTAGGCAACCATCCTTTTAAAATGTAATCATCAAGATTGATATGCCCTCTGTCTTCCACTCTCTGTGGGAGCCTGGAGTCTGACTCTGATTCCCTAATGTGCTCCAGTACTTTTTCACTAGCTCATACCAGTGCTTAAAAACTCTCTGACCTTTTGTTTCTATAGAATAGAGTTCAATCTGTCTTCCCTTTTGCAATAGTCTTAAATAAAATCTTCCTTGCCTATTTAGCTGCTCTGGTTCAATTCTTCTTTTACAGAATGTAAATAAGATTTCAAGAAAACATGATGAAATGTTGAAGGCAAATGATTCTGAATCTAGACTTAGATCCAGCTATATTTACATATTTGACTATGAGAATCAAATAAAGACATCTTCAACCACATAAGAACTTTGAAAAAATTAATCTAGGCCACACACTCATAAAATGAATCTTAAGGAGATGTTTCAAAAAATCAAAAAACTGATTCAGGAAGAAGTGTAAATGTAAAAGATAAGGACGATGAAAGAATTAGAAAAACAATAGTTAATTCTAAATTATTATTGATAATGCTTGTAAAATATACTCTAATAGTTACATTTAACCATAAAATAGAATAAAGGTGGTATAGAAGTATTAATACAACCTGGGAAAATGTGAGGTAATTTTAACTGAAGTTGGAAGATGATATAATAAAACACAGAAAAAAAATTGAAGAGCATATTCATATGAAGGTGACATTTTGGAGGACAGGAAATGTGTTTCTTAAAAATACAAGGCTAGGGCTTCCCTGGTGGCACAGTGGTTGAGAGTCTGCCTGCCGATGCAGGGGACACAGGTTCGTGCCCCAGCCCAGGAAGATCCCACATGCCGTGGAGTGGCTGGGCCCGTGAACCATGGCAGCTGGGCCTGCGCGTCCAGAGCCTGTGCTCCACAACAGGAGAGGCCACAGCAGTGAGAGGCCCACATACTGCAAAAAGAAAAAAAAAATACAAGGCTGGGCTTATATAGATAATATGAGAGTAACACAAAATTTTCAAAGTCTAAATTTCGCAGAGGAATGACAAAGAAAGAAAGGAGATGAAACAATCTAAGAAATTAAAATGAAAGCAAAGCAAACACAACAAGAAAAATGATAAAGAGAATGATCAGAAAACAGAAAATCATACCAGTAAGAGAAATGTAAAGCTCAAAAAGCACATTGGGGCTTTCCTGGTGGCGCAGTGGTTGAGAGTCTGCCTGCCAATGCAGGGGACACAGGTCCGTGCCCTGGTCTGGGAGGATCCCACATGCAGCGGAGCGGCTGGACCTATGAGCCATGGCCGCTGGGCCTGCGCATCCGGAGCCTGTGCTCCGCAGCAAGAGGGGCCACAGCAGTGAGAGGTCCGCATATCACAAAAAAAAATAAAAAAAAATAAAAAAGCACATTGGCACTGGAAATGAACAGTCAAGTCAGAGAGGGATTATAACTGTGACCAAACACATGAAAACATCTTTACTCTTACTAATAATGAGGAAAATGCAAATTAAAACAATAACAACATTTAACAAAAAATAAAAGTAATTAAAAGATAAATTTCTACTCTTGTTCATAGTATAAGTGGCAAAATGACACTTCCACGAATTTTGTTAGGGTTGTAAACTGGTATATAGTTTGTGCAAGACAGTTTTGCAAGATTCTATCAAAATTTAAAACTTGTCTAATCTTTGTCCCAGCAATTTCCATTCTAAGGATCTAGAACTATCCTTAGAACTATCCACATAGATAAGATATGTGTTTGCACAAAGATATGTGTTTGTCACAGTACACCCAAAGTTTATTAATGGAAACATTTTATTTTCTTTGCTTCTCTATAAAATGGATATAGCTATATTTATAAATAATAAAATGGATCTTTAGTTTGATATGAGGCAATGTCTATAAGGTTGCTTTTTAAAACAGATTTTAGAACTATTTTTATATTTGGTTCTTATTTGAAAAAAAAAATAGTTCTTACCTCTATGTATACACCCACAGAAACACATGCACACACACATATATACAAATAAAAATAAAGTATAAATACCAAACAGTTGATATTGATTAACCCTGGTGAGATTTATATGTTTGGGGAAGCTTTAAGAAACAAGTTTTACTATATCCCTTGAATTATTTTACAACACTGATATTTCTATGACTAAAAGGTAAAAAAAAAATGCACAATAGTAAATATAATATAATAAGCCCATCTATGATATATACACAAGTGCTCTTATGCTCTCTCTCAATAGATGGAGGGCATATTGATGTAAGATAATTTTAAAGCTGTATTGTGTTATGTAAAAGTTTTTATTAATTAGCCTAGAAATTAAGATGTCCTATGAAGCATTGTTTTATGGGAAGTTATTTCTAACTTATCAAACTAAAAAGAAATTTTAGGTTCATTCAACACTTAATAGTTCATTACTATATGATAGACAGAATTTTCAAAAAAGTATTTCTCTCAACCAAGTTCATATAATTCTTGAATTTCTTTTTTTTTCTTTTAACTTAGCCTTACTTAATGTTAATCTAGATTTTTTTGTTAGAGGGTGTTTTATGGATACTTTTTATACTTATGTTCTTACTATCTTTTACTTCAAAGGAAGAAAACTTATTGTCTGAGTCTTTCTTCAAACATGTTACTAAAAACAGATAATTTAATATTTTGGACAAAGGCCTTCTTCAGAATATTCCCTTTGACTTCACACACACACACACACACACACACACACACACACACACACAGTGCTTACTCTTTGTTTTCGTTCGTTTGTTTATTATAGTTGATGTACAATATTGTATAAATTACAAGTGTACAATATAGTGATTCACAATTTTTAAAGGTTATATTCCATTTATAGTTATTACAAAATATTGGCAATATCCTCCATGTTGTATAATATATTCTTGTAGCTTATTTTATACATAATTGTTTGTACATTTTAGTCCCCTACTTCTTTATGGCCCCTCCTCCCTACCCTCTCAGTCTTGGTAACCACTAGTTGCTTCTCTATATCTGAGAGTTTGCTTCTTTTTTGTTATTTTCACTAGTTGGTTGTATTTTTTAGGTTCCACATATAAGTCGTATCATACGGTATTTGTCTTTCACTCTCTGACTTATTTCACTTAGCATAATACCTCTAAGTCCATCCATGTTATTGCAAATGGCAAAATTTCATTCTTTTTATGACTGAGTAGTATTCTATTGTATATATATACCACAACTTTTTTATCCATTTATCTGTTGATGGACACTGAGATGACTTCCATATCTTTCCAACTGTAAATAATGCTGCCATGAACATTGGGGTGCATGTATCTTTTCAAATTGGTGTTTTCTGGGTTGTTTTTTTTTTTTTTTTTTTTTGCTATATATCCAGGAGTGGAATTGCTGGGTCATGTGGTATTTCTATTTTTAGTTTTTTGAGAAACCCCAAAAAACTATACCAATTTACATTCTCACCAACAGTGTACGATGGTTCCCTTTTCTCCACATCTTCACCAATATTTATTTGTGCTCTTTTTGATGATAGACATTCTGTCAGGTGTGAGATGATATATCATTGAGGTTTTGATTAGCATTTCTCTGATGATTAGCATTGTTGAGCATCTTTTCATGTGACTGTTGGCCATCTGCCTGTTTTCTTTGGCAAAATATCTATTCCAGTCTCTACCCATTTTTTAATTGAAATGCTTGCATTTTTGATGTTGAGTTGTATGAGCTGTTTATATGTTTGGTCATACTATTTATAAATATTTTCTCCCATTCAGTAGGTTGTCTTTTCATTTTGTAGGTGGTTTCCTTTGTTGTGCAAAAGCTTTTAAGTTTAATTAGGACCAGATGGCTTCACAGGTGAATTCTACCAAACATTTAGAAAAGAGTCAACAACTATTCTTCTCAAACTCTGCCAAAAATTTTCAGAGGAAGGAACACTTACAAACTCATTCTATGAGGCCAGCATCACCCTGATTCCAAAACCAGACAATGATTTCACAAAAACAGGGCAATATCACTGATGAACGTAGATTCAAAAATCCTCAACAAAATATTAGCAAACCAATTCAACAATACGTTAAAAGGATCATACACCATGATCGAGTGGGATTTATTCAAGGGATACAAGGATTTTTCAATATTCACAATTCAATCAGTGTAATACACCACATTAACAAATGCAAGAATAAAAACCATACGATCATCTCAGAAGATTCAGAAAAAAAGCTCTTGACAAAATTAAACATCCAGGTATGATGAAAACTCCCCAGAAAGTGGGCATAGAGGGAATATACCTCAACATAATAAAGGCCATATATGACAAACCCACAGCTAACCTCATACTCAACTGTGGAAAGCTGAAAGCATTTCCTCTAAAATCAGGAACAAGGCAAGGATGACCACTCTTGCTCTTTGTTTGAATTTTATTTAATTCAAAGAATAAAATTTTGGGTCACTGAAGTTTAAAAGACATAAGAAAATTTCTCTTCTTCCCCCATCAGGATTGCTTTTCTGAACCCTTGTGTCTTTCATGGAATTTGAGAATATGAGTCAAAATTCAAAACACTACTTCCTTGTGTTCTTAGCAAAGCTCTCACCAGAGGTGTCTGAAGCCTTGACAGTGGGAAGCAACCCATTTATATCGTCAGCCTTATTGAGGAAAAAAAAAACTGAAAAAATGTCTTCCCTCAAAGAGGAAACTCTCTCTATTCACCATTGAACATTTTTTATTCTTTATCCAAAAGCTTTAAAGTCTAACGTGTCCTCTTACTTCTAGGCCTATGAGACTATAGTTCTACTATTAATTCCCTCTGAAAGAAGCCAACTGCAAGGTTATATGCAGTCAGCCATTAACCACAGCCCAAGGAATTCCAAGGTACAAACTACGCGATGTGAAAATTACAGGTGTTCAATGTTGATAAAAATTCAATTCCAGGGGCTTCTCTCTCTACCTGCCAGAGAAACAGTTGTTTTTCTAATTCCAAAGTGTCTCTAAATTCAGCATAGGTATGATTGTTGCCAAATATTCAAAAAATGGTTAAAGTAATATTGTGAGAAACAATTTTGCTTTTAGTATAAACGATATAAATGAACATCTTTTTTTCATCCTTTCCTAAGGGAATAATTATTAATGGTCTGGCATGAGGAATCATAGACTTCCTTCTAGTCACAAATGGATGGACAGATTGAGAGTCACAGTCATAGAGTGACAATATTTAGTGCACAGAAACCTGGCACAGCTGAGGGAGGGGTGAAGGGTGGAGCTGAAAACTTTCAATTTAATGAAAATCACCAACGTGAAGGATGGAACCAACAGTTCTTGCCCCAATCTGCATATGGAACAAGCTGCCTGTAAGATTGCAGATTGTTTATATGAGAGTCTAAAAAGCCTGAGAGAAAACATTTACATGTAGGTAGTGTCATTTTGTGTAGCTACCAATAGAAAAAATATATTCATTGACTCACATTCCACTTAAATCTAGTAGACAACTTTGCCTATGCCCACTTTGCAACTTTGCCACTGCCTATATAAATTGAGATTCCAATCAATTTACACTGAATTATTCCTAATATGAACATTAAATATCACAAGACTTGAGGAAATTCTTCATGAAAAAGATAAAATTAACATAGAAAGGGAATTTGGGGAAAAACAAATACAGGAGAAAATATCTAGTTAACACAATTATAATTAATATTTTCAGAGACTAACAAGAATATATTGTACCCATTTTTTAAAACAAATTACATAATATTATATAAAAGGATCAGAGAAAAAGAAATGGGATATGGATTTGTTTGTGAAAGCAAAAATAAATAAAAAGTCTATAGAAGTGTTGGAAGATAATTTAGAAAAAAATCTCCAGAAAGGTAGAGGGAAAAACAAAAAGGTGAGAAGAAATTGAGAAGACAATTAAAGACTAATCCAGCAGTCTCCATATCTAACACACAATTTTTAAAAGTAAAAATGAAAATAAAAAGGTAAAAATATCAAAAAAATAATGCATAAACATTTTCTAGCACTGAGGGCATGGGTTTCTAGATTATAAGAGTCATTATAAGAGTACTGTGCCCAGCACTGTGAATAAGACACATGCACACACAAAAACACCCAGCAATTTAATCATTGACAAATATCAGAATATCAGATGTAGCAGCTAGTATCCAAACATTGTCCTCCAATGACCCATACCTGCTAGTACTCACACTGGGAGTTTGTATCCTGCCATTCAATCTAGTCCTATATCAAATAGAATGTGGCAAATATGACGTTGAAGGACTTACAAGGCTAGGTCACAAAGACCATCTAGGTTCTGTCTTAGTACACTTCTTCCAGAATCAGTGACCCTGCTATGAACATTTGTTCACAGCACTTTCAGAGGCCACTCTGGAAGACAATCCCAGCTGATCGGCCAACTGATAACCAGCACCAACTGCAACCCTTGCAAATAAGCTTTCTTAGACATTCTGCCTAATCAAACTTTCAGGTGACTTTATCTGCAATCACTATCTAACTGCAACTTCATGAGGGATGCCAGGTAGGTTCAGTCAACCCACAGGACCATACAGGATAACAATAAATTGCTGTTCTAAGGCACTGAATCTGGGGATGTATTTTGGGTTCCTGTGTCAATTCCAATGTGGGGGGGGAGAGGGAAAGTACTTCCCACATAACACCAAGCAATTCTTGAACAGCAAGAATTTAGCTGAGCTCCGACAGTACCTATCTACCCAAAGATAGCATCAGACCCCATAGGTGGGGGGTTCAGTTTGACAAGACTGTCCCCCCACTTCCGTTGCCAGTCCAGGTTGTTACCTGGACTTCTGACCAACTGGCTATAAATGAGAGATTCCAACAACTCCTCCTTGTGTTTGATTAATTTGCTAGAGAGGCTCACAGAACTCAGAGAACACTTTACTTACTAGAACACCAGTTTATTATAAAAGGATGTAATTTAGGAACAGCCATGGGACTCCCCTGCTGGCACAGTGGTTAAAAATCCCCCTGCCAATGCAGGGGACATGAGTTCAAGCTCTGGTTCAGGAAAATCCCATATGCTGTGGAGCAACTAAGCCCGTGTTCCACAACTACTGAGCCTGTGCTATACAGCCCAAGAGCCACAACTACTGAGCCCACATGCTGCAACTACTGAAGCCTGTGCACCTAGAGCCCATGCTCTGCAACAAGAGAAGCCACTGCAATGAGAAGCCCACACACTGCAACAAAGAGTAACCCCCCACTTGCCACAACTAAAGAAAGCCCCTAGGCAGCAACAAAGACCCAACACAGCCAAAAATGAATAAATAAATAAATTAATTATTTTAGGAAAGGGAAAGCCAGACAGAAAAGTTCATAGAGCAAGGTTAGCCCTCTCCAGGTGTGCTACTCTCCCAAAATCTCCAAGTGTTTACCAACGTAGAAGCACGCCAAACTCAGTCTTTTTGGATATTTATGGAGGCTTCCTCACATAAGCACTATTGATTAGATCTTTGGCCACTGGTGACTGAGTCAACCTTCAGTCTTCTTCCCCTCCCTGGAGGTCAGATGCTGAGAATAAAAATGGCAATTTTCTAAGCACAGCCTTAGGGACCTAGGAGCATTCCAGAAGTCACTTCATTAAAATAACAAAAGACATATTTATCAATGTACATCAATTAGGTAATTCCATGTACCAGAAATGGAGATGAAGACAAAATATGTTCCTTATTATAAATCACAATAACACAAGAAGACTGCTTATAGCAGCAATATATGGCTGAAATGCCAGAATACACTAAATATTTTGAGAAAAAAAGAGGAAAGAAAGAAGAAAACAAAAAACAATGAAACATATTAACAAACTGAAGAATAAAAACCATATGATCATCTCAATAGATGCAGAAAAAGCTTTTGACGAAATTCAACACCCATTTATGATAAAAAACTCTCCAGAAAGTGAGCATAGAGGGAACCTACTTCAACATAATAAAGGCCATATATGACAAACCCACAGCAAACATCATGCTCAATGGTGAAAAACTGAAAGCATTTCCTCTAAGATCAGGAGCAAGACAAGGATGTTCACTCTCACCACTATTACTCAACATAGTTTTGGAAGTCCTAGCCTTGGCAATCAGAGAAGAAAAATAAATAAAAGGAATACAAATTGGAAAAGAAGTAAAACTGTCACTTTTTGCAGATGACAAGATATTACATAGAGAATCCTAAAGGTGTCACCAGAAAACTACTAGAGCTAATCAATGAACTTGGTAAAGTTGCAGAATACAAAATTAATGCACAGAAATCTTTTGCATTTCTATACACTAATGATGAAATATCTGAAAGAGAAATTAAGGAAACACTCCAATTTACCAGTGTAACAAAAAGAATCAAATACCTAGGAATAAACCTACCTAGGTAGACAAAAGACCTGTATGCAGAGAACTATAAGACACTAATGAAAGAAATTAAAGATGATGCCAACAGATGGAGAGATATCTAATGTTCTTGGATTGGAAGAATCGATACTGTGAAAATGACTATACTATCCAAAGCAATCTACAGATTCAATGCAATCCCTATCAAATTACCAGTGCCATTTTTTACAGAACTAGAACAAAAAATCTTAAAATTTGTATAGAGACACAAAAGACCCCAAATAGCAAAAGCAGGCTTGAGGGAAAAAAATGGAGCTGGAGGAATCATACTCCCTGACTTCAGACTACACTACAAAGCTACAGTAATCAAGACAATAAGGTACTGGCACAAAACCAGAAATATAAATCAATGGAACAGGATAGAAAGCACAGAGATAAGCCCACACACTTATGGTCAACTAATCTATGACAAAGGAGGCAAGGATATATAATGGAGAAAAGACAGCCTCTTCAATAAGTGGTGCTGGGAAAACTGGACAGATACATGTAAAAGAATGAAATCAGAACACTCCCTAACACCACACACAAACATAAACTCAAAATGGATTAAAAACCTAAATGTAACGCCAGACACTATAAAACTCTTAGAGGAAAACATAGGAAGAACATAAATCACAGCAAGATTTTTTTGATCCACCTCCTAGAGTAATGGAAATAAAAACAAAAATAAACAAATGGAACCTAATGAAACTTAAAATCTTTTGCAAAGCAAAGGAAACTACAAACAAGATGAAAAGACAACCCTCAGAATGAGAGAAAATATTTGCAAACAAATCAACAGACAAAGGATTCATCTCCAAAATATATAAACAGCTTATGCAGCTCAATATTAAAAAGCAAACCACCCAATCAAAAAATGGGCAGAAGACCTAAATAAACATTTCTCCAAAGAAGACATACAGATGGCCGAGAAGCACATGAAAAGCTGCTCAACATCACTAATTATTAGAGAACTGCAAATCAAAACTACCATGAGATATCACCTCACACCAGTTAGAATGGGCATCATCAGAAAATCTACAAACAACAAATGCTGGAGAGGGTGTGGAGAAAAGGGAACCCTCTTGCACTGTTGGTGGGAATGTAAATTGATACAGCCACTATGGAGAACAGGATGGAGCTTCCTTAAAAAACTACAAATAGAACTACCATATGACCCAGCAATCCCACTACTGGGCATATACCCAGAAAAAAAACATAATTCAAAGAGACACATGCACCCCAGTGTTCATTGCAGCACTATATATAATAGCCAGGTCATGGAAGCAACCTAAATGCCCATCCACAGATTAATGGATAAAGAAGATGTGTCACATATATAGAATGGAATATTACTCAGCCATAAAAAGGAAAGAAATTGGGTCATTTGTAGAGACGTGGATGGATATAGAGACTGTCATACAGAGTGAAGTAAGTTCACTTCACTTCACCTAGAAAAATGGTACAGATGAACTGGTTTGCAGGGCAGAAATAGAGATACAGATGTAGAGAACAAACATATAAACACCAAGGGTGGAAAGTGGTGGACAGGTGGTGGTGGTGGGATGAATTGGAAGATTGGGATTGACATATATACACTAATGTGTATAAAATAGATGACTAATAAGAAGCTGCTGTATAAAAAAATAAATTAAATTAAATTTAAAAATTAAGAAAACATAAAAAATAACCGATGAAACACAGGAAACTTAGAAAAGCATTGGGACTGTTGAGCATAAGAATAGCAGTAGATTCATCAAAGGCATCTCTAGGAAGGAAAAGGTAATGAAGTAATATCTTCAAATTTCTTTGAAAAAATAATTTTTATCCTAGAATTTTAATATCACTTAAACTGGTAAAAAAGTGAAGGCTAAAACCAAAAAAACAAAATACAAAACCTGCTTTAGACATACAAAGCCTCAAAATATTCACTTCTCAACCATGACCAATGAAAGATTTAATTAACGGATACACGAAAAAAAGGAAAGCATTTAAGGCACTACATAAAAATTCAAACACCAGAACATTCTGGCAGACCTAAAGTATCGACAAACCAAAGAGAATCAGGAAAAGAAGGGCTTCAGAAGTAGGATCTATGGAAAAGGGGAAAAAAAAAACCTAATAGATAACCTGAAACTTTTGAGATTTTAGAAAAGAGTACTGATAGGTTTATGACAAATATGTTGTGCTACTTGGAAATACCTAGAGATATGTTCATAGAAAGAAATATTTATGGGACTTCCCTGGTGGTGCAGTGGTTAAGACTCTGTGCTCCCAATGCAAGGGGCCTGGGTTTGATTCCTGGTCAGGGAACTAGATCTGCATGCTGCAACTAAAGATCCTGCACATGGCAACGAACATCCCACGTGCTGCAACTAAGACCCAGCACAGCCAAATAAATAAATACATATTAAATACATAATTAAATGTTATGTACTATTAGGCTGTAAATACTGATAAATAATTGAAAAAATAATTGTGGTATAAATACTTATGGAAGAGACTAAAAGAGATATTGGAGGTGGAGATGGAATAAGAGAGTTAAATCTAATCCATTGTCTATTGACAGAAAGTAAGTAGTATCTGACAATGACAGATCCATATAGAACAATATAAACCTCAAATTCACAATTCAGAAGTAAATAAAAGAGAATATGTTAACAAAGATAAAAGTGAATGTCTCTGTGCCTCTGTAGAATGCAAGGAAGTTGTGATGGCAAACAGTTTCTGTTGTTTTGTTATAAAATGTTTAATATTAATTGGCTTTATTAACTATGTTCAAATTTTATTAGACATGAATAAGGTGCCCAGAAGAAAAATCTTTAAAAGTAAACACTTTACACTGTTTTATGCTATAAATGCAAATGAATTTCCGAATGTACAAACTAATAACACAAAGAAAAGAGTGTATGAAAGAGTTTTCCACATATCACAAGAAAAACAACAGATCATATCAAACTTTTTAATATCTGCCCATCTGATATGTAGAAAATTAGAAACAGATGTTGACTTACTTTACATTTGCCCCAACATTATTGAGTCTGGACATCTTTTTCAATGTTTACTGGCATATTTTCACCAGGAAATTTCTTGTTAATTTCATCTTCCCACTTTCTACTGAGTCACTTATCTTTCGGGGCACACGTGTGAGTGTTGGTGTAGATTTTGCTGCAGTTCTCAGCAGCTTCCTATCCTGTCTGGCTTTTTCTTCCTCAACAAATATTTAAAAAATCCCACTCTCAACTAAATTCTATTTTTTCTAACTTATTGACTAAGCCCTCATTATTTCACATTATTTTTCTTTCTTCTCTTCCAGCTACCTGGAAGGCAAATACTTGGTTGTTTTTCTGGCAGAGTCGCTCAAACATAGCTACATTGCACAATGTCCATAAGAAAGCTCACACATGGGAGAAATTCACACATAGAAAAATTCATATGATGAATTTGCAGGTTGCTCCATTGCCACTCCCCCATCTCTATCCAATTCTCTTTTCTCCTGCTGGGTAGGCATAGGGGAAGATGAGTAAATCTATCCTTTAAGAAGACATAAAACAGAGGAATGAACTGTTATCCTCTCACTCTTTTCAATTAACATCATTTCAGCAAGCAACTTTCTTAGAATATCACATTTGTTTGTTTTTTTTAATAAAAAAGTTGTATATATTTAAAGTATACAACCTGATAATTTGATATACACATACACTGTGAAATGATTACTACAGATTTTGTGTATGTGTAGTGAGAATGCTTGAGATCAACTGTCTTAGCAGATTTCAAGTATGCAATACAGCACTAATAACTAAAGTCACCATAATGTACATTGGCTCTCTAGAACTTATTCATAAATAACTGAACCTCTACATTCTTTGACCAACATCTCCCACACTTGGTTTTGGGATGCAAGTTTTTCCCTACCTTCCCTGTGTAGAGGAGAGGGGAAATTTTCTCAAAGCCACAGAGATTGTGCTCCCCATAGAAGCAAGTATTGGATAATTCTCTACTTCTCTCTTCACTGAGGTACCTCTCATATGGACTCACGGGGGAGTGTGCAGTTTGGCTGTGGAGGGGAAGAGTGGAAGTGATGATAGTGGTTGGTTGATATTAAGTCACAGGAATAAAAATGTACTCCCAAATGTCAGATTCCTTTTAAAAATGTGAATTTAGTCCTATTTGTCACCACCGTTGGTCCCTAACTTGGGACTGTAAGACAAGAGGACAAGTTCCATTTAAGAACCTGTTGAATAAATACCTTGAGTGTGCAAACTGAAGGTTAAAATGTGTAAACACATTTTATCCAAGGACATTGCCTTAGTTCAGGAGGCTTTCTGAATGGACCCTAAGGTAAGGATTTGGATGTTGGTACATTATTTAGGAGTCACCTCAGGAAGCCCAATGAGGGAAGTATGGATCAGCAAAGTCCAAATATGCCAATGAAGTGTTCATTAAAGTGAGACTTATTGCTGTGGGCTCCCACCACTGGAGACCCTCTGCAGACTTGACAGCATGCACCTCAGCTTTGTTCCACTTCAGAACAGGGACAGGGAGATGACCATGATCACCTTAATACTATTCCCCATTCCTTGTTAAATGAGGGTGGATCCCAGGAGCATTAAATCACAGCTTCTATAGGGCTGCCTTTCCCATGTGTTTAGCAAGCTTCCAAGGTACCAGAGAACATGTTCAGCAAAGAGATAAAAAGGCACTGGTGGGCTTCCCTGGCAGTGCAGTGGTTGAGAATCTGCCTGCCAATGCAGGGAACACGGGTTCGAGCCCTGGTCTGGGAAGATCCCCAATGTGGTGGAGCAACTAGTCCTGTGAACCACAACTACTGAGCCTGCGCGTCTGGAGCCTGTGCTCCGCAACAAGAGAGGTCGCGACAGTGAGAGGCCCACGCACCGTGATAAGGAGTGGCCCCTGCTCGCCGCAACTAGAGAAAACCCTCTCACAGAAACAAAGACCCAACATAGCCAAAAATAAATAAATAAATAAAATTTAAAAAAAAAAGGCACTGGTATTTAAAAAGTAAGATGTTCGTAGATTTCTACCAACTCCCTACCCCACCTGCTGGTGAACTTAGAGGTGGACTGAGAGACGCTGGGTGGAATCTCAACAATGTCAGCTGTCATAAAGCAATAGTCTTGCAGCTAGGTTTTCTGATTCCAAATTCAGTTGTCTGTGTGCTTCCAATCATCTATATTTTAATTACAGGAGAAAGATGGGTGGTTTCCTTGGAAACATCAAAGACAAAAGAATACAGAAGAATTCAGTCTTCCAAGCCTTTCATTTTATTTTTGGTTGTCTTATTAGTTATTTAAATTTGAATAGTATATATCTAACTACTCAAAGTCCTGAATGGAAGGAAATAAAATGAAATATTTCTTGTGGTAAAATTATCTTGGATCTGTGGAGAAGATGAAAGATGTAATAGGCTGTCTTACATTTCTATTCAACTAATCTAAACTGATACAGATTGCTGTTAAACTATCATAATATATGATAAGAGAGTTACATGGCAATGAGTTCATAATTTTAGGCTACTATCTAGCAGGAAAAATCTTGGAGAAATTTGACCATTGAAAAAAGCATCTTTGATACTGCCCCTTACCTGAAGGTGTCTCTTTCTCTACTTATTGTCATATAAGAATGTTCTGTAAGTAGCTTTGAAAATGTATTTTATAATTGAGTGAACATATTCTGTAAATGATATATCTCATGGTAACTGTAGAATATTCTTTGGACCTAAAACTACAAGGAGAGTTAACCAAGTTTTGTGTCACATATTTCTACTAAAGGAATTGTTCTGGCCCCGTGTAAGAGCCAAGCACATTGAAAAAATAAGAGATGGATAAAGTGAGAGTAGGCACAGGAAAAGGAAAGAAGTAATGCTAACAATGTTGGAAAGAAATGGAGAGACTCTTACTCTGGGTATCTGAAGCATTCAAAGACAATTTAGAATGATTGAAGAGTGTATAATGATGATGCCTAGGAGAATAGAGACGGGGAGAACAATAAAAGGTGGCAATAAGAGACCTTCTTGTCTAAGTTTCTCCCTGTCTGCAAACATGGAGAAAACTCTTGCTCTGAAGACTCCCTTAGACTGGATTATTATGAGGCTCCGATCTTTTGTAAGCAATCTACAAAATTAATGTAATCCACATGCATATATTTTCTGTTAATTATAACTTATCAAAAGGTGTTTGAGGGCTTCCCTGGTGGCACAGTGGTTGAGAGTCCGCCTGCTGATGCAGGGGACACCGGTTCGTGCCCCGGTCCGGGAAGATCCCACATGCCGCGGAGCAGCTGGGCCCGTGAGCCGTGGCTGCTGAGCCTGCGCGTCCGGAGCCTGTGCTCCACAATGGGGGAGGCCACAACAGTGAGAGGCCCGTGTACTACAAAAAAAAAAGAAAAAAAAAGTGTTTGAGTCCTTAAGATGCTATTGGGAATCCAAGTTGCTCAGTGAATCATAATTTCTAAGACGTGCCTAATTAGGACTAAGTAAAATGGGAGATACTAAACAGGGAAGAGTATCCTTGGGGTATTTGAAAAATGGGTAAGGGATTCTTAGACTGGGAAGTGGAGTGAGTTCATAACCCAAATTAAAGAAGAAGAGGAACTAACTGTCTTTAAGGACATTTATAGGGAGTAAGGCTAGCCTTATCTTTATAAGTAGGAACCCTTGGTTAGATATGTAAATTGAAATATGAATGGGAGTTTACTCAAACCCAGGATAGTTATAAGTAAAATAGGCCAAAGGACCCTCCTGTCTCAGAAAGCAAATAAAGAAGAAAAAAGATTGAATTGTGAGTCAAAGCAAGAGACAACTTAAAAGGGAAACAGGCTTTTTTTTTTTTTTTCTCATTAAGGTAAAGAGATAGTGAGATTGATAATGGACACTCTTAGATGGATTAAGCAGGGGTATATTTTAAATTCTTAATTCATTTATTCACTCAATAGACATTAATTGAGCAAATACCATGTGAAAATTCATGTAAGTCAGATATCACTTCAATGCTGCATAGTTGGATTCAAACATTGATTTCATTTCTACATTTGTTGATGTATAAATAGCTTATATCCTGATAAGTGTTCATGTACTTAAAATAAAATCATTTTGTTTACTCAAATATATTGACCTGAGAGTGTTACTATAAATAACTAATTTCTAATAAAGACTGAGTGAGTGATACAAAAGATAATCCACACTTGATGAGTAAAACATCATTTCTATATGCATTATCTACTTTATTAATAGCTCAATTCAGTTTAACCATTATTTATAATTGGTTGAATTGAATTGAACTATACTGAATAATCACTATGTCTCAGACATTGTACTAGGCTAGGTGCTACAGATTTTGTTTGAAGAGTAAATTATGTATTTGTTCTCAAATAATTTAAAGTAGGAGAGATAGATACAGAGGAAAACTGTTTTGACCTACTGTAACATGCTAACTATAATTATAGAGATATGCATGGGATACAATGGCATCAAACACATTGTGAGGTGGGACAAAGTAACATTGTTATCCCATTCCAGATGATGAAATTGAAGTTCAAGACACAGAATGACTTAGGCAGAGTCATGCTGATAATAAATAACTACATGGCAAAGACAGTACAGGGGACAGCCTTCTGAGTACAAGTCAAGTGTTCTTCATTGGATGAGAAATTTGGCCTTCCCTGAAAGATTTATTAGTGAACTTTGGCAGATCAGAGAAAACAATAGGAAAATCAGATAACTTGAGGAGAAATTTTGCCACCTCAACCTGTTTGAGTGTAGCTTTTTTTGACTTCCTTAATATTATTTTTGTTTCTCCACATTGGAGCTGTGGTGGAGGAAAAAAGACCATCTAAAGAAGCCATATTTCTAAACGCTTCTAGATACTTTCTCATCCTCATTTCTTTACAACAATTTGCATCAGCCTGGAGGAAAGAAAATAAATGTAGGCAACATCTCTGCTCATGGTCCAGTCACATTCTAGTTGGTCTAAACCATAGATCATGTACACACTTGATCTAATTTGTGCACTTATGCTATAGTAATAATGGATCCTGATACTTTTACCAGTGGAAGAAAAATGTTTTGAAAGAATAGCTGCCATCTACATAAGATAAAAAGACATGGTATCTTAGCATATGTTGCCCTAAAACTTCTTACCTTGGTTATTTGATGCATATTTGGTTTTCTTTTCTTCTTGTGTTTATCTATTCCTTCTATCCCCTAAGGTTCTTTGATAAAAGGCTTCACTAAAGAAGTTGGTAACTCTGCTAAATAACAATAGTGGTGAAAGTATTTTGTTTCCCTGGGAATAAAAATAATTCCAATTTCACTTTTTGATTTAATAATTTTGTTATGAAACTAATTTCACTTTCTGAATTTGAAACAAATTCAAAGCAAAGGATCCCTTAGTTCTTTCTCCTGAAGCATCTGGTAACGAAAACCCCAATATCCAAGAAACACAATGATGACCTTTCTCTCTGGAACCCATGTCTGGATTAGCTTCAACAGCCACAGAATGGATGCAAGTTCCAAACCTCCATTAATTTCAAAGTGAACTCAGTAGACCTTAGAGAATAACAAGAAAACTATTTTGTACATGGGTAATTCCACCTAGGACAATTTCCAGGGTCTGACACTGGATTTGGGAACACTTGAACATCAAATCCTAAATAATAATTCTTAGCAACCAACAGCTAGAAAGCTCCAAAGCTCTGCTTTTACTTTAAAAAAAAATCATCTACAACACTAAAATAAATTCTATAGAATTATGTTCCCTCTGGGAAAAGTGAAACAAAGCAACTTCAAATAAAATATGAAGACACCTTTGCCTAAAATCTTCCTGAAAGTCCTTTTCTGCTTCTATAGAACATGATTAAGGACTTTAGTCAGTGTCATGATGGATTAGCTTAATTCAGGCAGGTCCTGTTCCACCAACAGGTCACACTTGGGTGGTTACATAAACTTATATTTAAATGAATAGAAGTTTGAATTGTTTGTAGTGAAGATATTTGTTCTTGGAATTGTGTACTTATTTGCCTAGGAGATTTCTAAAGTGTAATATCTTATTGGCAGGTAAAAATGGTTTATTGTCCTGTCAGTGACTGGAAACCTGTGTTAAAATACAAGCTTCTTGAGGCCGCTATTCATTGAGTGTTTGAGGAAACGTTAATTGGATAGAAACTGGTATTATCATAATTCAGGAGCCTAAGAAGACCTCAGCAAGTACAGATGTCTCTATTTCAATGGAAAAGTGATGATTTGAAAAAGAAATCTTAAGAGCTATCATACCAGGTACAATGAGGTCTGTAAAGAAATATGAACTGGTTCCCTGTCACCAAGATCTCATCATCTTTGTGAGGAGACAACACATGAAATAAAATAATAAATAACAGAAAAAATAAAATAAAATATTATGTTATACAGTGCATATTGCAAGTGCAGCAAAACATGAGAGAAAGAGGAATTCTTATAGATTCAGATATGGAGAAAAGTAGAGAGAAGTGAAAGGTGACCTTAGGCAGCTGGTTTTCTATTTTGCAGGATCTTCAAATCTGGACTTAATAATAAAGTTATAATCCTTGGTAGTAAAGAATTATTTTACATTCTTGAGCAAGAAGGTGATCTTGAAAAATGTATATGTTCACATGTGTATAATATATAAATGTACCATATACACATTTGTCTATATCTATATTTACTATACATACATATACTATATATATATATATGACATACATAATCGTAATACTCACATATAGTGTACATATATTTCTAGTATATATCTAATTATATAGGAAGAAAGGGAAAGAAAGAGGGAGGGAAGGAAGGAAGTAAAGAAGGAAGAAAAAATGGAAAATTTTAGAGCAGTCATGAAGCTGGCTTAGAAGGAAAAGTGACTGAAGGCAGATAGAGAAGTTAAAAAGTTCTCAAAGTAATTCAGCCAAGAGTTTGATGAAAACATAAACTAAGATGGTGACAGTAAAGACACCTCCACAAACTGACTCTTTAGGCCATTTTGTTTAAATTATTATAGTGTGTGAGGGAAATGAGTAGAAAAAAGTTAATAGAGCTTTAATTCTGTGTTTACATATATATTTTTTACTGGATGCAAGAATAATAATATTGTATACTATTGACAAAAAGCTGATTTGCATTGAAATATGCAATCTTGTGGCCCTCACGCATATATTCAGAGCCTATAAATAGTGTCATCACACTTAGTATTCTCCAAGGAGTACCTAGAACCAAAAGTAGATATCATTCTTTTCAGTAGAATTAGCAAGAAATGATCTTTACAATTAAAAATATACAACATTCTCTTTTAACTTTTTATTTTGTAATAATTTTAGACTTGCCTTAAGTTACAAAAAGTAGTACAGAGAATTTCCTGATATCCTTCTCTCAGATTTCGCCAGTGAGAGCATCTTACATGATCATAGTATAGTGATCAAAACCAGGAGGGTCACGTTGGTGTAATACAATTAACTAAACTATATACCTTATTTGGATTTTACCAATTTTAATGTGTACTCATTGTTTTGGTATATATTTTCATAATTTTTTATTATATGTATAGCACTGTATAACCACCATCAAAATCAGGGTGCAGATCTGTTCCAATACATCAAAGAAAGTCTTTCATGTTACCCCTTTACAAGAATTCTCCCCCAAACACTAACCCTTGGCAACAATTAATTTATTCTTCATCACTGTAATATTTTTGTGTCGAGACATTTTCCATTTTGCAACAGAGGAAAAATGATTAGAAACAGTAAGTTGAACATTACAAGAGGAGAATTGGAATGGCAATATTCTTTGAGCTATACCCTAGTCCCAAGACCACTCAAGGTCAAAATGATTATTTTTCTTATACACTGCCCTTGATTAACTTTGGCAAGTGGTACTTCCAGCACCTGTGTCATAAATAACAATCTTAGCCTTCTGCTTTTGTCTGTAAGATCACATATCTAGTGTATTTAATCATCTATTAATATATATCAAACCACATATGTAGGGTTGTGTGCATGTGTGTATGTGTATGTGTGAATACTTATCCTTTTGTTTCTTGATAAAAATTGGAATACATAAAGTACATTATATATATACTGTTATAAATATTTTGGATGAATTTTTCTAACTTCTCCTCCACTTTCCTAATTGGAGAGATTGAAAAGTTAAAGTCTACATTTTGCACGGGTCCTTGTACTTAAGTTTTAGCATACAAATTCGGTTTCACCAATTATATGCATACATAAGAAACTTAAAGACAGAAGTGAATTTGGAAGTCCTTTTCTTGTTGTTATTTCAGCTTGCAGGCAAGGTTTGGAGACAAGAGTGCTTGACGTCAGTTGTTGCAACAGGACCCCAACATTTTATTTTTTTAATTAATTTTTTTTTTTTTTTACTGAAGTATAATTGCTTTTCAATGTTGTATTAGTTTCTGCTGTACAATAAAGTGAATCAGGGAGGACCTTTAAGATGGCGGCGGAGTATGATGTGGAGATCACCTTCCTTCCCACAAATACATCAGAAATACATCTATATGTGGAACAACTCCTACAGAACACCTACTGAACACTGGCAGAAGACCTCAGACCTCCCAAAAGGCAAGAAAGTCCCCACGTACCTGGGTAGGGCAAAAGAAAAAAGAATAAACAGAGACAAAAGGATAGGGACGGGACCTGAACCAGTGGGAGGGAGCTGTGAAGGAGGAAAAGTTTCCACACACTAGGAAGCCCCTTCACTGGTGGAGATGGGGGGTTGGGCGGGGGAAGCTTCGGAGCCACGGAGGAGAGCACAGCAACAGGGGTGCAGAGGGCAAAGTGGAGAGATTCTTGCACAGAGGATCAGTGCCGACCAGCCTGAGAGGCTTGTGTGCTCAGCCACCAGGGAGGGTGGGGGCTGGGAGCTGAGGCTTGTGCTTCGGAGGTCAGATCCCAGGGAGACGACTGGGGTTGGCTGAATGAACACAACCTGAAGGGGGCTAGTGCACCACAGCTAGCCAGGATGGAGTTTGGGGAAAAGTCTGGATCTCCCAGAGAGGCAAGAGACCATTGTTTCAGGGTGCGCAAGGAGAGGTGATTCAGAGCACCAGCTAAACGAGCTCCAGAGATGGGCGCAAGCCACGGCTATCAGTGCGGACACCAGACACGGGCATGAAACACTAAAGCTGCTACTGCTGCCACCAAGAAGCCTGTGTGCAAGCATAGGTCACTATCCACACCCCCCCTTCCCGGGAGTCTGTGCAGCCCACCACAGCCAGGGTCCCATGATCCAGGGACAACTTCCACAGGAGAACACACAGCGTGCCTTAGGCTGGTTCAATGTCACTCTGGCCTCTGCCATCGCAGGCTTGTCCCACATTGTGTACCCTTCCTTCCTCCTGGCCTGAGTTAGCTAGAGCCACATAATCAGCTGCTCCTTTAACCCGGTCCTGTCTGGGTGGGGAATAGATGCCCTCAAGTGACCTACATGCGGAGGCAGGACCAAATCCAAAGCTGAACCCCAGGAGCTGTGTGAACAAAATGAAAAGGAAATTTCTCCCAGCAGCCACAGGAGCAGTGGGTTAAATCTCCACAATCAACTTGATGTACCGTGCCTCTGTGGAATACCTGAATAGACAACGAATCATCCCAAAATTGAGGTAGTGAACTTTGGGAGTAACTGTAGGCTTGGGGTTTGCTTTCTGCATCTAATTTGTTTCTGGTTTTATGTTTATCTTAGTTTAGTATATAGAGCTTATTGTCATTGGTAGATTTGTTTGTTGATTTGGCTGCTGTCTTCCTTTTTATATATATATATTTTTTTTCCCTTTTTCTCTTTTTGTGAATGTGTATATGTATGATTCTTAGTGTGATTTTGTCTGTATAACTTTACTTTTACCATTTGTCCTAGGATTCTGTCTGTCCCCCTTTTTTTTTTAAGTATAGTTTTAGCGCTTGTTATCATTGGTGGATTTGTTTTTTTGGTTTGATTGCTCTCTTCTTCCTTTCTTTTTTAATTACTTTTTTATTTTTAATAATATTTTTAAACTTTTATTTTAATAACTTTATTTCATTTTATTATTATTTCTTTTTATTTCTTTGATTTTCTCCCTTTTTTTCTGAGCCATGTGGCTGACAGAGTCTTGGTGATCCAGCCAGTGTCAGGCCTGGGCCTCTGAGGTGGGAGAGCTGAGTTCAGGGCATTGGTCCACCAGAGATGTTCCAGCCCCATGTAATATCAAACTGTGAATGCTCTCCCAGAGATCTCCATCTCAACGCTAAGACCCAGCTCCACTCAACGACCAGCAGGCTACAGTTGGACACCCTATGCCAAACAACTAGCAAGATAGGAACACAACCCCACCCATTAGCAGAGGTACTGCCTAAAATCATAAGTTCACAGACATCCCAAAACACACCACCAGATGCAGTCCTCCTCAATAGAAAGACAAGCTCCAGCCTCATCCACCAGAACACAAGAACCAGTCCCCTCTAACAGGAAGCCTACACAACCCACTGAACCAACCTTACTCACTGGGGACAGACACCACAAACAATGGGAACTACGAGCCTGTAGCCTGTGAAAAGGAGACCCCAAACACAGTAAGTTAACCAAAATGAGAAGACAGAGAAACACACAGCAGATGAAGGAGCAAGGTAAAAACCCACCAAACCAAACAAATGAAGAGGAAATAGGCAGTCTACCTGAAAAAGATTCAGAGTAATGATAGTAAAGATGATCCAAAATCTTGGAAATAGAAAGGAGAAAATATAAGAAACGTTTAACAAGGACCTAGAAAAACTAAAGAGTAAACAAACAATGATGAACAACACAATAAATAAAACTAAAATTCTCTAGAAAGAATCAATAGCAGAATAACTGAGGCAGAAGAATGGATAAGTGACCTGGAAGATAAAATAGCAGAAATAACTACCACATAAGACAATAAAGAAAAAAGAATGAAAAGAATTGAAAACAGTCTAATAGATCTCTGGGACAACATTAAACGCACCAATTTTCGCATTATAGAGGTCCCAGAAGAAAAACAGAAAAAAAAAAGGGACTGAGAAAATATTTGAAGAGATTTTAGTTGAAAATTTCCTTAATATGGGAAAGGAAAGAGTAAATCAAGACCAGGAAGCACAGACATTCTCATACAGGATAAATCCAAGGAGAAACACAACAAGACACATATTAATCAAACTATCAAAAATTAACTACAAAGAAAAAATATTAAAAGCAGGACCAGAAAAGCAACAAATAACATACAAAGGAATCCTCAAAAGGTTAACAGCTGATCCACTCCAGTAAAAGATATATATATAATCTGTTGGGGCTCCAATGGGATAATATTTTGCTTTAATTGATAACTTATATGGGAGAAATGAAAATAAGCTAGGTTTTAATAAATAAATAAAGTGAATCAGCTATATGTATACCTGTATCCCCTTCCTCTTGGACCTCCCTCCCCTGCCCATCACACTCATCTAGGTCATCACAGAGCACCAAGCTGAGCTCCCTGTGCTATACAGCAGGTTCCCACTAGCTATCTATTTTACACATGAGCTTTGTGATTACACAGTTGCATTTTTGGTGGCAGGAGCAGTAAGCAGCAGCAGCTTCTTGATCTCTTGTTATCCAGTCTGAGGTTTATGAACTTTATCTCATTTTTATTTTTTCACTTTCCTATTTATTGATGATGTTCAGAACTTTTTCTTATTTAAGTGAATACTTGGTTTTACACCTCCATGAACTGCCTGCTCTTCTCTCATATCTTTTTCCCATGGTGCTTGTTTCCTTGTTTCTGTATTTTAGTGGCTTTTTATAAATTCTGTAATAAATGTGTGGATGTATATTTTAAGCATCTAATGCCAAACTTTTATTATTATTTTACTCAAATTTGTCAGATATTATTATTTTTACATTTGTATACCCTAATTTTCTTCCCCACCCCTGTATCATAGGGATATTATTCTATATTTTCTTGTAACACATCTAAATTTTTACTTTCTACATTTATGCCATTTAGTACAGTTAAGATTTATTTTGTGTATGGTATGAGATAATCAATTTTTTTTTTCCTTTTCCACATGGAGAGTAAATTGCCTCAACATAATTTTTTTCAGAAAAATTAATCTTCCTCAGTAATTCATAATATCAATTGTTAAGTATCCTAAGTTTCTCTATATGTGGTTCCATTTCTCAGTCTTGTTCAACAACTAACTTATTTGTGATTTTGTGCTCCAATACAGTTTTTTTTTAATTAGTATATATTTATAAAAAATCTTGACAGCTTGAAGGAAAAGTCTCATCCTCTTATTGTAATTTCTTTAAATTGCCTTTTTTTCTCTTTTCCTGCTTCATTATTTGTTATACAAATTTTAAGATAAAATTGCTAAAAACTTTTGTGAAAATACATTAAATTTATTTTTTCTTTTAAATTATCCCTGTTTATATGAATAAGCTCATCGTCTATGTTTCCAGTTTTTCTTATGTTTTCAGTGTTTTAATATTGTTGTTGTTCATGGGAATCTGGCAAAAAATAGGTTTAACATCTTATGTATTTAAGTTCATCATATTTTTCTTTGGTTTCTTTTTTAAGTTTTTCTTTTATATCCAAATATTTGCTTTTAGAAATTGTAGGATTTTCTCTTTTTCTTGAGTGATTAAATCTTTGATCCATCTATTTTATCTTCTCTTTCAGTTTTACTGAGATATGATTGATATACGGTACTATATAAGTTTAAGTTGTTCAGCAGAATAATTTGACTCATATGCATCATGACATGATTATCACACTAACTTTAGTCAACATTCATGATCTCATACAGATATAAAATTAAAGAAATAGAAAAAATATTTTTCCTTGTGATGAGACCTCTTAGGGTTTACTTTCTTAACAACTTTCATATGTAACGTACAGCAGGGTTCATTGCATTTATCATGTTGTACATTACATCCCTAGTACTTATTTATCTTATAACTGAAAGTCTGTACATTTTGACTGTCATTGTCCACCTCCCCCACCTCCGGCCCCCCACATCTGGTAACCACAAATTTGATCTCTTTTTCAATGATTTTTTTTGTTTCTTTCTGTAGTGTCATTGACCCACAGCACTATGTTAGTTCCTATTACACAACATAGTGATTCCATATTTCTATAACTTTCAAAATGATCGCCACCATAAGTCTAGTCAAAATATGTCACCATACAAAGATATTATATAGTTATTGACTATATTCTCAAAACTATACATTTCATAGCTATGACTCATTTATTTTGCAACTGGAGTTTGTACCTCTTAATTTGTTTTTTTATACCAACTAAAAAATGTCAGACAGAGATAGACAAATACTGTAGGATTTCACTTACCTGTGGAATTTAAAATACAAAGCAGATGAATAAACATAACAAAACAGAAACAGAGAACAAAGAGGTGGTTGCCAGAGAGGAGTGGGGTACAGGGAGATTAAGAGGTACAAACTCCAGTTGCAAAATACATTTCTTTTTTAATCTCTAGGTCTATCAGTGTTTTCACAAATGGCAAGATTTCAATCTTTTTATGGCTGAGTGACATTCTATTTTATATATATATATATATATATATATATATGTATATTATCTATTATATATATTTATCTGTTATATATGTTTATCTACTACATATAGTATATATATATAAAACACATTTGTGTTGACCTGCTTTCCCTAAGAAAATATCACATCCCAGTATCTTACTCTGTTTTATTGTTACCTGCCAGGCAGAATTATCCTTCCTTGACAATAGTTTGTTTTCAGAAATTTAGTGCTCCCTTTAAAATTCCTTTCAGCTGTCACCATACCCACATTGTTCCTGTAATTAGATTTTCCTTAAGTTTGAACAATATTTAGCTTATTTCTCATAGAGCCATTCAAATTTGTGCCCTTATTGTCTTCCCATCCTTTCCTATTAGATTTCTTTAAGCTGAGTAGAAGTTCTTAGGTTACTTTGGTCATCATCAGTGTGGTTAGTATATGTAGATCTGTAGAAATGAAGACCGTGCTCTGGCATTTCTCACTATTATGATGGTGTTCTTAAGGCTTCTCCTTCCATGGTCTCCCTAAACAAATGTTTATAGTCAAAATTTTGCATTTATCACTTCAGAAAGGAAACAAAGTTTAAGTTGTCATGAAAACTTAACTTTTGTCATTTAGGCAAGAAAACTCTATCAGTTCCAAGATAAAGAGACAGAGACTATATATCTGCCATAGTTTGTAGACTTTGCCAGAAAAGACATGATAAAATATAGCATCCAAACCTACTCTAGCCAAGGATTGATCAGGAACTATACATGACTTTTCTTTTTTTTATTATTCTCCTATGGTTACTATCTGAAAATTTGAAGTGTAGCCACTTTGTAACTGGTCTAGAGTTCACAGAAATTTTTCTGGTAGAAATCTGTCCTGTTTCACCAAAAAAGAACATAATTAGATAGCTTGAATCAGTTTTAATCATTTTATGAATGATGGAGGAAAGATACAGGATGATCAAGAATAATAGGCTTTATGTAAAGTCCCAGATGATGCTATAATTCACATGCACATTGAAGACTTAATATTTGGAGAGAGAAGAAAGCATGTATCCCTCAATCTATTTCTTGTTGCTGATTGTAAAGACAGTTTTAAACTAAGAAGGCCAAAATATAGATAGTAGTGTGAAGTGGATAAAGGCCCATTTCATCCTGACTCTGCTATCTTGGTAATGGTTTATATGTGCCAAAGAAGCCATTTAGAAAGTGTATACTTCTGCTGATTCTGGAGTAAGAAGTTTAACCAATTAAAATAGCATAACAGAAAACATTATGACATTTAAATGGAATAGCTATATGACTTTTGACAGATCACTTCATATCTCTGGTCTCTGATCTATGATATTCCTTCCAATTCCAAATCTCCAATAACTTAAAAACAATACTATTTAGTAAGTGGTTCCAGAACTAGCAGCAACGGCATCAGCTGGGAGCTGGTTAGAAATGCAAAACCACAGACTCCATTTCACACTTAGTGAATCAGAATCTCTGGGGGAGGGAGGAGAGAGGAATTGGTTTTAACAAGCAGTCCTGGTGATTCTTATGAATCTTCAAGTTGATAAGCACTGCTCTAAGACATTTGGTGACAGTTGGAAATAAGTAGAACACACAAATACATAGGCTGCAGGGAACAACAGGAAGTTCTAGAGAGTTAGGATTTCTCTTTGTGGATAGAAGCCACTGTTGGATGCATTTCTTGTTGCGGTGAAATACATTTTGGCCAAATCTAAACAGAATTGAATGGTGATGATTGCCCACTCTGTGTTACTCTTTTTCTTTGTCTTGCCACAGCAGTGGTGGCACTGGAGTGGCCTTCACTCTGACTCCCGAAGAACCAATAAAGGTGAAAAACCATGCTAATAAAAATTTGCCAAACAATTCATGCTCACAAACTCACAGTGTACTTTTCCCCACAGGGCACTCTGGCTTTGGGGGTTTCTGCCATGAACCTGCTGAATTTTTCTGGTTCCCAAATGCATGAAAGTCCATTTTTCTTTATGATACCCAAGATCACGCTACAAAATGCATTACACAGCTGATTCTTTAAACTACTCAAGCTCCTGCAAGAAAAAGGCCCTACTATTTTAACAGTACTCACTCTCCTATTACAGAAGGAAAACTCATGCTTCAAACAAGACTTTCCCTTGGTGCTTATAACATGTTACTGTACCTGTGGCCATATTTAAAAAGCAGTGGAAAGAGAAGAGAATCAACCAGGAAGACACCAGGAGCAAAATAAAAAGATGATGTCCTCCATAAAGCAAAGGAATGGGACTATTCAGCACAGCTGAAACCAAGTGGAACACCAACAGTTACGCTACTCAACAGTTTTTAGCATGTTTCTTATAGAATCTGTTTACTTAATAAGAAATTGCAGAGTCTAATTTTAGCAGAAAAAGAAATAACAGCACCTGAAACTCTTAAGATGGCAGGAGTAATAAAGCCTTATTCCTATAAGAAGCTCACAATAAATCTTTATTGAACACATGAATAAATGAATGATTGACAACATGAGCAATTAAGCTTAGTCAAATACAGAAAGCAGTATGGAGGAATGAGACCCAGTCCCAATTATTCAAGAAGAATAACTGCTTTTATTTTCCCAGTTGACTGTTTGGGTCAAAGGGGACTTGAGAAGGAGTGACACTGTAGAAACAGAATAAATGTTCTAAATGCAAAGATGGCATACCATCATTATAAAGAGCTCAAGATCTTGTGTTACACTAGCTGTGTTCAAATCCTGGCTTTACCATTTGATAGATAGATGTTTTAACCTTAATGAGCCTATGGCCTTATCCCATGGACTTTTTATATATTAAATAAGCTAATGGATATATATATATATAATTTGATAAGATACTTTGTAAGAGTTCACTTAATTGATTATTAACACATTGTTATTATTAATATTTTCATTATTGAAGGCTTTATGTTACTATGTAATTTTAGGAAGATACACTTGTCTAAGAGAGATGACAAATCCTACATGTTTCTCCTTTACCTAATGTTTCAATAGGTGGCCAGAGATAAGGGGGAAAATTTAGGGGAGCAACACCCATTGTCCTGATCCTACTGTCCACATGACAGTGAGAACTAAATATTTAAGGAGTAAAAACTCCAGCAAGGCTAAATCCTGTGAATTTGAACAGTAATCAAGTTCTCCTCCTTCCCCCAGGAATCAAAATGTTTCTCCTCCACATACAAAAAAAAATGAAAAGATTATTATATTTTAGCTAAGAATAAGGGGTCAGTAAACAGAAGACCTGATCAGAGAATACAGGGTGTTCAGATTAAAGAGAAAAACATATATCACAAAGGGGCAGCAAGTTGATTCCTGCAATGCACTCAGGATCAAATGAAAGACAGAGCTCTGGACTGAGCAATCAGTCAAATAAAGGAAAGAAGGAAGGAAGGAAGGAGGGAAAATGAAGGAAGACAAGAAAGTGAAGAAAGCCAGCCAGAAAGCAAGCAGAAAGGCAAGCAAGCAAGCAAGAAATTCTGGCCTAAATCTAAATAGTGCCAGGCACTTTTCAGAGTATATAAGAGAGAAGCGACCCCTCCTTAACAATACGATTGATAAAAATGTGGTACTTGGAACTTTTAATTAAGTATGTAAGCAAAGGATTTTTTTTTTTTGAAGAAAAGCAATCAGAGCTCTAATACAAAGAGGTGGTATTCCAGAACAGAAAGGTGTGAGACACGAACAGAGTAGAAGAGAAAAAAGGACATTCGTAATTAAACTGAGGAGAAAACAGGACGAGGAGCAGCAGTTTTTAAAAAAATCAATTATTTCATGAGAAATAAATTCAGAATTGTTATAAGAATAGTTTGACATGCCTGGGGTTTTGTACAAAATTATGATCATGATAGTGTGTAACAATTATGAAATAACTGTATGGCACTCATTCCTTGAGGTAGATTCATTCATTCTTTACTAATTTTCAATTCTGTGTTAAAAACAAAAGCCAAAAACTTCCAAACAATTTTATAGATGTATATCTTGATAGGGTGGATCTTGTCTGACAATTAAAGACAAGTGTGAGCTGACAAAAGAAGATAGAATCTACTAGAAAGAATCCTCAAATAATACTCTCTTTTTTTTAAAACTACATATTATGTTCCTCCTGGAGACTTTCAACTGTTGACCAAAATTAACATGTGCTTTTCTCTGCAGACTTTCAATCCTACTACATAGAAATAGTTATAATATCAAGAATTAGACTTGCTGATGATGGGAAATGTAGCCTGACTACTGTCTCAGATTATAATTTGGTAATTAATGTTAATAGTCAAAAGAGCACCTAATAGTTTTGGAAATACACTTTATGTCAAACTTTATGAATCATATAAATTATCACCATTTATTTATGGCTAATATCCTATGATAATAGGTATTTTAATCATCCCTTTATTACTGATAAAGAAACTGAGGCAAATATAGATTAAATAAATTGTCTGAGGTCGCAATGCTCCAACAGGAAGAGCTGAGAGTCTAAGACATACACTGAGCATATTCTGCTTAAAGGCATGTACAAATTTAGTTCAGTGTATAGGTTGCTTTCCTAACATTTTCTACAATTGGACTTAACAGCTTTCACAAAATGGACACATAATATGAAATAATTCTAGAACATTTACGTTTGATATCAACCACAGACTTTTTTTCTTAAATATAAATTGGATTACCCACAATAACTTAAAAATTAGAAAAAAAACAAAAAACAGACTGAAGTGCCCTGGAGCCCGAGGGGAGGGCGGCCTCACTGAGGCTGCTGGCTCTGGAGGGGCCCCAGCAGCCGAAGCTGTGACAGTGCTTGGGACCATGGGCCAGAGTGAGTACAACTTGGAGCAGCTTCAAGATGGCGGAGGAGTAAGACACGGAGATCACCTTCCTCTCCGCAAATACATCAGAAATACATCTACATGTGGAATAACTCCTACAGAACACCTACTGAACGCTGGCAGAAGACCTCAGACCTCCCAAAAGGCAAGAATCTCCCCACGTACCTGGGTAAGGCAAAAGAAAAAAGAAAAAAACAGAGACAAAAGAATAAGGATGGGACCTGCACCAGTGGGAGGGAGCTGTGAAGGAGGAAAGGTTACCACACACTAGGAAGCCCCTTCGCGGGCAGAGACTGTGGGTGGTGGAGGGGGGAAGCTTCGGAGCTGCGGAGGAGAGCACAGCAACAGGGGTGTAGAGGGCAAAGCGGAAAGATTTCCGCACAGAGGATCAGTGCCAACCAGTCCGAGAGGCTTGTCTGCTGACCTGCCGGGACGTGCGGGGCTGGGAGCTGAGGATCGGGCTTCGGTTGGAGCGCAGGGAGAGGACTAGGGTTGGCGGCGTGAACACAGCCTGAAGGGGGTTAGTGCACCACGGCTAGCCGGGAGGGACTCCGGGGGAAAAAGTCTGGACCTGCCGAAGAGGCAAGAGAATTTTTCTTGCCCCTTTGTTTCCTGGTGCGCGAGGAGAGGGAATTAAGAGCGCTGCTTAAAAGAGCTCCAGAGACGGGTGCAAGCCGCGGCTAAAAGCGTGGACCCCAGAGACGGGCATGAGATGCTAAGGCTGCTGCTGCCACCACCAAGAAGCCTGTGTGCGATCACAGGTCACTCTCCACACCTCCCTTCTGGGGAGTCTGTGCAGCCCGCCACTGCCAGGGTCCCGGGATCCAGGGACAACTCCCCCGGGAGAACGCACGGCGCGCCTCAGGCTGATGCAACGTCATGTCGGCCTTTGCCACCGCAGGCTCGCCCCTCACTCCGTACCCCTCCCTCCCCCCGGCCCGAGTGAGCGGGAGCGCCCGAATCAGCTGCTCCTTTAACCCCGTCCTGTCTGAGCAAAAAACAGATGCCCTCCGGCGACCTAACAGAGAGGCGGGGCCAAATGCGAAGCTGAAACCCGGGAGCTGTGCAAACAAGGAAGAGAAAGGGAAATCTCTCCCAGCAGCCTGAGGAGCAGCGGATTAAAGCTTCACAATCAACTTGATGTACCTGCATCTGTGGAATAACTGAATAGACAACAAATCATCCCAAATTGAGTAGGTGGACTCTGAGAGCAAGACTGATTATTTTTTCCCCTTTTCCTCTTTTTGTGAGTGTGTATGTGTATGCTTCTGTGTGTGATTTTGTCTGTATAGCTTTGGTTTTACCATTTGTCCTAGAGTTCTGTCTGTCCGTTTTTTGTTTTTATTATTACTAAAAAATATTTTTTTCTTAACGATTTTTAATAACTTTATTTTATTTTATCTTCTCTCTTTCTCCCTTCTTTTTTCTCCCTTTTATTCTGAGCCATGTGGAGGACAGGCTCTTGGTGTTCCAGTCAGGTGTCAGGGCTATGCCACTGAGGTGGGAGGGCCAAGTTCAGGACGATGGTCCAAAAAAGACTTCCCAGCTCCATGTAATATCAAATGGCGAAAATCTCCCAGAGATCTCCATCTCAAAGCCAAGACCCAGCTTGACTCAACGACCAGCAAGTTACAGTGCAGGACACACTATGCCAAACAACTAGCAAGACAGGAACACAACCCCACCCATTAGCAGAGAGGCTGCCTAAAATCATAATAAGGTCACAGTCACCCCAAAACACACCAGCAGACATGGACCTGTCCACCAGAAAGACAAGATCCAGTCTCATACACCAGAACACAGGCACTAGTCCCCTCCACCAGGAAACCTACACAACCCACTGAACCAACCTTAGCCACGGGGGACAGACACCAAAAACAACGGGAATTACAAACCTGCAGCCTGCAAAAAGGAGACCCCAAACACAGTAAGATAAGCAAAATGAAAAAAACAGAAAAACACACAGCAGATGAAGGAGCAAGGTAAAAACCCACCAGACCTAACAAATGAAGAGGAAATAGGCAGTCTACCCGAAAAACAATTCAGAGTAATGATAGTAAAGATGATCCAAAATCTTGGAAATAGAAAGGAGAAAATACAAGAAACATTTAACAAGGACCTAGAAGAACTAAAGAGCAAACAAATAGATATGGACAACTCAAGAAATGAAATTAAATGTTCTCTAAAAGGGATCAATAGCAGAATAACTGAGGCAGAAGAACGGATAAGTTACTTGGAAGATAAAACAGTGGAAATAACTACTGCAGACCAGAAAAAGGAAAAAAGAATTAAAAGAATTGAGGACAGTCTCAGAGACCTCTGGGACAACATTAAATGCAACAGCATTCGAATTATAGGGGTTCCAGAAGAAGAAGAGAAAAAGAAAGGGACTGAGAAAGTATTTGAAGAGATTATAGTTGAAAACTTCCCTAATATGGGAAAGGAGATAGTTAATCAAGTCCAGGAAGCACAGAGAGTCCCGTGCAGGATAAATCCAAGGAGAAACATGCCAAGACACATATTAATCAAACTATCAAAAATTAAATACAAAGAACAAATATTAAAAGCAGCATGGGAAAAACAAAAAGTAAGGGAATCCCCATAAGGTTAACAGCTGACCTTTCAGCAGAAACACTGCAAGCCAGAAGGGAGTGGCAGGACATATTTAAAGTGATGAAAGAGAAAGACCTACAACCAAGATTACTCTACCCAGCAAGGATCTCATTCAGATTTGTTGGAGAAATTAAAAGCTTTACAGAGAGGCAAAAGCTAAGAGAATTCAGCACCACCAAACCACCTTTATAACAAATTCTAAAGGAACTTCTCTAGGCAGAAAACACAAGAGAAGGAAAAGACCTACAATAATAAACCCAAAACAATTGAGAAAATGGTAATAGTAAAATACATATCAATAATTACCTTAAATGTAAAT
The DNA here is from genome assembly GCF_951394435.1 of Stenella coeruleoalba. Taxonomy (NCBI): domain Eukaryota; kingdom Metazoa; phylum Chordata; class Mammalia; order Artiodactyla; family Delphinidae; genus Stenella; species Stenella coeruleoalba. The sequence goes on along the minus strand of NC_137147.1, from coordinate 18,672,036 downwards.
GGATTAAGTGCTCCAACCAAAAGACATAGGCTGGCTGAATGGATACAAAAACAAGACCCATCTATATGCTGTCTACAAGAGATCCACTTCAGACCTAGGGACACATACAGACTGAAAGTGAGGGGATGGAAAAAGATATTCCATGCAAATGGAAATCAAAAGAAAACTGGAGTAGCAATTCTCATATCAGACAAAATAGACTTTAAAATAAAGACTGTTACAGGAAGAAGATATAACAACTGTAAATATTTATGCACCCAATATAGGAGCACCTCAAAACATAAGGCAAATAGTAACAACCATAAAAGGGGAAATCGACAGTTACACAATCATAGTAGGGAAATTTAACACCACACTTTCACCAATGGACAGATTTTCCAAAATGAAAAAAAAATAAGGAAACACAAGCTTTAAATGACACATTAAAGAAGACGGACTTAATTGATAGTTAAAGGACATTCCATCCAAAAACAACAGAATACACATTTTTCTCAAGTGCTCATGGAACATTCTCTAGGAGAGATCATATCTTGGGTCACAAATCAAGCCTTGGTAAATTTAAGAAAATTGAAATCGTACCAAGTATATTTTCTGACCACAATGCTATTAGACTAGATATCCATTACAGGACAAAATCTGTAAGAAATACAAACACATGGAGGCTAAACAACACACTACTTAATAACTAAGAGATCACTGGAGAAATCAAAGGGGAAATCAAAAAATACCTAGAAACAAATGAAAATGAAAACACAATGACCCAAAACCTATGGGATGCAGCAAAAGCAATTCTAAGAGGGAAGTTTACTTAAGCCTACTTAAGAAACAAGAAACATCTCAAATAAACAACCTAACCTTATACCTAAAGCAATTAGAGAAAGAAGAACAAAAAAATCCCAATGTTAGCAGAAGGAAAGAAATCATAAAGATCAGATCAGAAATAAATGAAAAAGAAATGAAGGAAACAATAGCAAAGATCAGTAACAGTAAAAGCTGGTTCTTTGAGAAAATAAACAAAATTGATAGACCATTAGCCAGACTTATCATGAAAAAAAGGGAGAAGACTCAAATCAATAGAATTAGAAATGAAAAAGGAGAAGTAACAAGTGACACTGCAGAAATACAAAAGATCATGGGCGATTACTGCAAGCAACTATATGCCAATAAAATGGACAACCTGGAAGATATGGCCAAATTCTTAGATGCACAACATTCTGAGACTGCACCAGGAAGAAATAGAAAATATGAACAGACCAATCACAAGCACTGGAATTGAAACTGTGATTAAAAATCTTCCAACAAACAAAAGCCGAGGAAGAGATGGCTTCATAGGTGAATTCTATCAAACATTTAGAGAAGAGTTAACACCTATCTTTCCCAACTCTTCCAAAATATACGAGGGGGGAATACTCCCAAACTCATTCTACGAGGCCACCATCACTCTCATATCAAAACCAGACAAAGATGTCACAAAGAAAGAAAACTACAGGGAAATATCACTGATGAACATAGATGCAAAAATTCTTAACAAAATACTAGCAGACAGAGTCCAACAAACACTAAGAGGATCATACACTATGATCAAGCAGGGTTTATATCAGGAATGCAAAGATTCTTCAATATATGCAAATCAATCAACGTGATACACCATGTTAACAAATTGAAGGAGAAAAAAACATATGATCATCTCAATTGATGCAGAGAAAGCTTTCAACAAAATTCAACACCTATTTATGATAAAAACCCTCCAGAAAGTAAGCATAGAGGGACCTTTCCTCAACATAATAAAGGTCATATATGACAAACCCACAGCCAACATCATTCTTAATGGTGAAAAACTGAAAGCATTTCCACTAAGATCAGGAACAAGACAAGGTTGCCCACTCTCACCACTCTTATTCAAAATAGTTTTGGAAGTTTTAGCCATGGCAGTCAGAGAAGAAAAAGAAGTAAAAGGAATCCAAACTGGAAAAGAAGAAGTAAAGCTGTCACTATTTACAGATGACATGATACTATACATAGAGAATCCTAAAGATGCCACCAGAAAACTACTAGAGCTAATCAATGAATTTGGTAAAGTACCAGGTTACAAAATTAACGTACAGAAATCTCTTGCATTCCTATACACTAATGATGAAAAATGTGAAAGCAAAATTAAGGAAACACTCCCATTTACCACTGTAACAAAAAGACTAAAATACCTAGGAATAAACCTACCTAAGGAGACAAAAGACCTGTAAGCAGATAATTATAAGACAGTGATGTAAGAAATTAAATATGATACAAATAGTTGGAAAGATATACCATGTTCTTGGAATGGAAGAATCAACATTGTGAAAATGACTCTACTACCCAAAGCAATCTACAGATTCAATGCAATTCCTCTCAAACTACCAGTGGCATTTTTCACATGACTAGAACCAAAAACTTCACAATTTGTATGTTAATACAAAACACCCCGAATAGCCAAAGCAATCTTGAGAAAGCAAAATGGAGCTGGAGGGGTCAGGCTCCCTGACTTTAGACTATACTACAAACCTACAGTAATCAAGACAGTATGGTACTGGCACAAAAACAGAAATGTAGATCAATGGGACAGGATAGAAATCCCAGAGATAAACCCATGCACATATTGTCACCTTATCTTTGATAAATGAGGCAAGAATATACAATGGAGAAAAGACAGCCTCTTCAATAAGTGGTGCTGGGAAAACTGGACAGCTACATGTAAAAGAATGAAATTAGAACACTCCCTAACACCATACACAAAAATAAACTCAAAATGGATTAAAGACCTAAATGTAAGGCCAGACACCATCAAACTCTTAGAGGAAAACTTAGGCAGAACACTCTATGACATAAATCACAGCAAGATTCTTTTTGACCCACCTCCTAGAGAAATGGAAATAAAAGCAAAAATAAACAAATGGGACCTTATGAAACATAAGAGCTTTTGCACAGCAAAGGAAACCATAACAAGACGAAAAGACAATCCTCAGAATGGGAGAAAATATTTGCAAATGAAGCAACTGATAAAGGATTAATCTCCAAAACATACAAGCAACTCATGCAGCTCAATATCAAAAAAACAAACCACCCAATCCATAAATGAGCAGAAGATCGAAATAGACATTTCTCCAAAGAAGATATACAGATTGCCAACAAACACATGAAAGAATGCTCAACATCATTAATCATTAGAGAAATGCAAATCAAAACCACAATGAGATATCATCTCACACCGACCAGAATGGCCATCATCAAAAAATCTACAAGCAATAAATGCTGGAGAGCGTGTGGAGAAAAGGGAAGCCACTTGCACTGTTGGTGGGAATGTAAATTGATACAGCCATTATGGAGAACAGTATGGAGGTTCCTTAAAAAACTAAAAATACAACTACCATATGACCCAGCAATCCCACTACTGGGCATATAGTCTGAGAAAACCATAATTCAAAAAGTCTTGTACCAAAATGTTCAATGAAACTCTATTTACAGTAATCAGGACATGGAAGCAACCTGAGTGTCCATCAGCAGATGAATGGATAAAGAAGATGTGGCACATATATGCAATGGAATATTACTCAGCCATATAAAGAACGAAACTGAGTTATTTGTAGTGAGGTGGATGGACCTAGAGACTGTCATATAGAGTTAAGTAAGTCAGAAAGAGAAAAACAAATACTGTATGCTAACACATATATATGGAATCTAAAAATAAATAAAAAAAATTAAAAATAAATGGTCAGAAGAACCTAGGGTCAGAGGGGAATAAAGATGCAGACCTACTAGAGAATGGACTTGACCTTGATGATATGGGGAGGGTGAAGGGTAAGCTGGGAGAAAGTGAGAGAGTGGCATGGACATATGTACACTACCAAAAGTAAAATAGATAGCTAGTGGGAAGCAGCCACATAGCACAGCGAGATCAGCTCGGTGCTTTGTGACCATCTAGAGGGGCGGGGTAGGGAGGGTGGGAGGGAAGGAGATGCAAGAGGGAAGAGATATAGGGACATATGTATATGTATAACTGATTCACTTTGTTATAAAGCAGAAACTGAGACACTATTGTAAAGTAATTATACTCTAATAAAAGTGTTAAAAATAAAAAAAATAAAAATAAACTGATCATACTCACTAAATTAAAAATAAAAGCTCAGTATACCTTCATCATCTCTAAATCTGGTAAACAAATGAAAGAAAATAAAACATCATACAGAATACTTTAATGTTAACTTTTTGTCCTTTGAGTGTCCATTATAAGAAATGCATTTTTAGCATAGATAGTAGGTCTATCCTTACCCCAAATAGGTGTATTTTCCAGCCTCAGAAGAGTTCACTCTGTTTCAAATATTTATGTCAAATGAAAAATGTCACACTTCAACTCCTAAAAATCCTTACAGTGCTTTTATCAAAAACACAAAATGTGATTTAAGTTAAAGTTGTCAGATTAGGAAACGGAGGAAACAGAGTTAAATCTGAATGTTAGAAAATGATGAATGTTTTTAGTATAAGTATATGCCATGCAATATTTGTGGGGACATACGTACGCTAAAAATTTATTTGTTGCTTATCTAAACCCCAAATTTAACTAAATATCTTGTATTTTCTTTGGCAGCCATAAAATAATTATCCAAATAAATCAAATAATTCATACAATTTTTGAAGATAGAGATGTCAAATGTGAGTCTTCTCAAGCAATAAAATTGGCCCTTAATGAAATTAAAACTACAATGGGTAAATGCTTTTACTGTGGACCAGCTTTTTTCACACTGCTGTTTAATTAGCTGCTCAAATGCTTCCTGATGAGTTTCTTTTTCATGTTTTTTAAAAATAGTTTTACCCTCTTTTTCTCCTAGATCATCATATTTAATGTAGTGACACTGGGACATTTTTATTTCATGTTTATGTAAGGAAAGTACTCTGATGAGTAATTAAATCTTGGATGCGTAATTTTTAGAATTGCCTTAAGATGAGGTCCTGTTGTAGTGTGTTTTGCTTTACTGTTCAAATGGTATATGTGGAGACATCAGCCCTCCTTCCTCAAAGCCTATTAAGATAAAATAGAGAAAAGGCAAGTCAAAAGTCTTCATCTTGTCCCTCACACCAAAGTCTTTTTAGAAAACCCCAGATCTATTCTTAGCAAGATTATTTTCTCTAAGAGTCTGGAAGGGAATCAACCCCAAAAGACCTTATTGAAATATCAATATCTGGAACATAAAGCAAATGACTATGTTTCCAGAGCCATTGTCATGTAAGAAAGAGAGAAACTTACTTTATACTCTGAAAATCTAAGGATAAAATGTTCTAATACATTTTCTGACAAGTTAAATTGAAAATAATAGTAATTCAGTAGCTAGTGTCAGAAAATAAAAGCATACTTTGTGTTTGTTTCAATAACCAAAACACCTGGCTTTGGCTCATGCTGGTAATGATAGCTAATATTTATTGAGTTCTTATTTTATGCCAGCTTTTTCTGTGCTAATTGCTTTACGAAGTTATCCCTTTAAACCCACTAATGCTATGAAGCAGGTGGTAATATTATCCACATTTTATTGATTAGGCTACTTGCCTAAAGTAATACAAATAACAAGCAACACAACTTCCACAAGGTATTTTCCTAGGCAAGAAAAACAATCTGACCCCTATAAAATGAGACAAAAGTGACACACTCTGCAGAAGGACCATGAATTAAGCTGATATGGCTCTTTCCCCTCTTTTGTTTGATTAACCCTAATCCCCATAAGAACAGAAATATAGTTTTTATCACAATGCCAGAAATTTTATATGGAAATAAAATGATTCTAGGAGGGAAACACATCCAACCAGATCTTCTGTTCTACTTATTTGTCTTTAAAAATTAATGTGGAATTTCTCTACAGCAGTTTTCAATTTTGGAGGTTTTTGCAAATTCCTTGGGAGGCTTTTAAAAATACTGATGGCTGGATACTCTGCTGCAGATCATGATTTAATTGACCTGGATTATGGCCTGGGTATCAGGGTTTCTTCAAGCTCCGTATTTGCTGGGGAAAAAATAAGTAACACTGTCACTATGTGTTTAAACACTATGTGTTTAAATAGGCTCAGCGAGTGATAAACCTTAATGCAGCTGTTACCGCAGTCTTTGAAGGTGTCTGAATAACATTCAGATTGATGCTTGAAGCTTTTCTAGCTAGATATATATAAGCTATTCCTAAAAAATGCATGACTTAAACAGGCATATAGCCCAGCTTCTCACTGGAATACAGAACTAAAAGAGTAGGTTTTACCTATTCCCAGAGGAGGGCCAAAAGTAGAGGGAAGTTGTAAAATATGTGGAGGTACAAATAAATTTGCTTAAAATCATTATCATCATCATTATCATCATCATAACAACAATAATAAAGCGGGAGGACATATCCTCAAAGACCAACATTTCAGAAGACTGCCTGACTTCTCAATGTCTGAGGATAATAATGCAGTAATTCCGGTCCCCAATTTCCGAGCTCCAAATTCTCAAAGCAATTGACATTCTTCTGAGGAAAGCAAACATACTCATTCACAAAACCTTTCGCCCTTGATGTTCTCAGAAAGCAAATTAATCCACATGGTAGATTAAAAATATAAAGAGGAAAGTTAGGGGTGGTGACTCTTGGTGCCAGCAGGAATAGCAATTTGATGATTTAAGAATGTGGAAGTGGCTCTTGGCAACACGGGTTGGCTGTGAGCTCTGAGCCCCTCTGGGTTTGTCTGCTGTGGGAGTCCTAATTATGAGCATAATAGATAAACTCATCATAACCTCAACAAGCTACTTAATCTGGTCCTGCTAATAACAGCCAATTAAGTTTGCATTATGAAATGATTTCTAGAATTGAAGATAGGTGGACATTTAATTATGGATTGTTTGAAAACATTAAAGATTTTGAATCAAGGGCTTGAAGTATTATCTTTGGTATGTGGTAATAGTTCTGATCTTTCCAAATTGTCCCCTGTACCTAAAATAGCAAATCGATGAGAAGTGGAGTCAAATTGTTATGCAATTTTGATATAGGAGATTAGTGTTATGTGTTTATATTATTTCTTCCTCTAGACATTCTATTATTTCTGCCTAATTTTAATCAAGGTACCAAATGGCTTCTTATCTCTGCCTTTTTTATCCCAGCATAAGTTCTAATTACCTAATATTTGTTTGAATATGGATTTAATAAATGCCTTCTTCTCAACCCCTTACAGCTAAGCATTTGAACTAGTGGGTTGGTAATGCAGATATATAAAGATAAAGAGTAAAGAGGAAAAATGGAATTTCATATATTAGGTCGCTGTGTCTAACGATGTCTGTAATGCTTTGATTTCATTCTAGCTGCCTGTGGAAGTCAAAGGTAAATAAATATCAAACAACTTAAATCATAGTGTAAGATCACAGGGGAAGGAGTCTCGATTTCACCAGAGATCCCTTACCGTAAACACAATTTGCAACAAAGAGAAGTAAAAGGACCATTGTTTTCTGAAGGTACAATTTGGAACCCCTTCGTTTATTTATTTCTGTTTGTTTGTTTGATTGTTAGTTTTGTTCTGTTGTGATGCAAGGTTCTATATTTAGATGCACATGGAGGATAGAAAAGTCTGTTTCCCTGTAGATGTTTAATAAGAGTTTTTGTTGGTAGAGTGGATTTAGGTGTAAATTGGTGTGTTAGTCCACAGCAATGGTTCTCAAACTCTAGCATGATCAGAATCTCCTGGAGGGTTTGTGAAAACACTGATTTCTGGGCTCCAACCCCACAGTTTCAGATTCAGTAGGTCTGGGGAGGGACTTTGAAGTGTACATTTTCTAAGGAGTTCCCATGTGATGCTCCTGGGCCAGGGACCACACTTTGAACCACAGATCTATTAGCACTAATAAAACAGTAACAGTGAGTAGTATAATACAGAAAGACATGGACAATTTAGTCAGGACTAAAGCACATTTATGGCTCCTTTAGTAGGGACCTCAGATGTTGTAATGTTCCCATGAACCAGTCCAACACGTGAGAAGGTATTCTGTGATAGTAACCAATTTTTATCCCTCTGTCTAAATTTCAGTGACAATGATGTTTTCTATATACTATATCCTCCCACTTTGCTTTTACTTTTATTATGACTATTATTATATCTACATCATCATGGGGAGCAACTAGGGAAACATTGTTTTCCTCAGGTTTTAGAAGGTAAACTTAGAGTTAGTTTTCATTCATCTTTTCCTAAATTCCTAAATCCCAGTGTCACTGGGTCACATTAGACACATCATCTAACTCTGCAAAATGGTATTAATAACCTCTATATTGGGGGTATAGCAAACTTTCATCACAGTTCTTAAAAATCAATTTTGGGAGAAATCTCAGATTCCTGAACAAAGCCCTCGTGAAATTAGAGGTACAAATGGTCAATTAGTTCAGAGCCTGAAAGGCATCAGAGCAGGAATACAGAGTCACAAACCCTTAGTTTCCTGACAACATGATCATGGAGGAAGCGAGGGCTGACACATGAGAAAGGCAAACAAAACAAACAACACCCTTCATCTGGGGCCAATGGGTACCAGGGTTTTTATGGTTTATATCACTTTAATGAACCAGTCAAATTTGTTTCAGATACTTATGCATTCCTCATAAATATAGACTTCAAATCCCTGACCAGCCCATTTCTTACTCTATCTTTAGAAAATGTCTCTACTTAGTCAATTTTTCTGCCTATGCCAGCCATATGTCCCTGGAAGAGAGTCTTTGTATATCTCAGTCCTTCTGGAGATGATAACTACAGAGATTATATGATTGTCAGAGCAAGAAGAGTCTGTGGAGATGAGCTAATCTAATTTTATCATTTTACAGATGAATACATTTAGGTGGAGATGGGTGAAAATCACACAGCTAGTTAGTGACACAGATGACACAGGAATGCTGAATTGTGATTCCCTCCACGGTACACTTTCTCTTACTCAATATACCGTCTTAAGGAATTGGCTTATTCTAAAAGATGCCTTCAGGTCTGGCCTTATTTCAAGCTCTGGATAGGTGAGCATATAGTATAAACTATGGAAATGTGATTTTCAAAATACTTATTGAATCTTAGATTGGAAAAAATAGTTATAAAATTTTAATTTACCTATTGCTATTATATTATAGTATCCAGTGTTAAAATATTGTGGAGAAAATAATTTTCAAAACGTTAATGGGCACTGTTCTGGGAAAGAATAGATTTCTTAAGGGGACAGCTTTGTTTGCAGTTTTCGATATCCATTTTTGTCTTTTTTAATTACCAATACCAACTGGCAGGTCCTACGGTGATACATATTTGTTGAATAAAGGAAAGAATGAATGTGTGAGTGAATGACTGACATGGAATGAGTCGATAGATGGCTACAGATTTTGTTATTTATCTCCTTGCTTTACCTTATCTTTGCAACATAACTTTAGAAAGGCTGTATCAGTCAGGTCTGTTGTGGAAAGAAAATAATCCCCAAATCAGTGTATTTCAACAATAAAATGTTATTTCAGACTCACACACAAAAAAATTGATCTACTTGTTAAGTGTATTACATTTTATAGTAGGACTCTGTTTCCCAGAGGAACAAAAACAATAGGGCATATAGTTATAGACAGATAGATGTAGATGTCTATAAGGAGAAAAGTTTATTTCAAGACACTGACCCAAAAGATTGACTGGAAAGTCAGAAATTTGTAGGCAGACCAGAGGCTAGAAATTCAGAGTAGAGTTGATACTGCAGTCTTAAGTCCAAAATCTATAAGGCAAGCTAGCAGCCTGGAAACCCAGGCAGGGTTTAAATGTTACAGTCTTGAAGCAGAATTACTTCTTCATCTGAAAACCTTAATTTTTACCCTTAAAACTTTCAATTGACTGGATGAGATCTTCTCACATTATAGAGAATAATCATTTTTACTTAAAACAAATGAATTATTAATCACATCCACAAATACCTTTACAACAATATCTATACTAGTATTTGGCCAAACAGCTGGACACAATAGCCTAACCCAGTTGACACATAATATTAACCATCACACATTGGTTTACTTGTGATTCCTAAATATGTGTTTCATTCAACAGTCTGCATGACTTGAGATTCAGGTCTTTATTCCAATCTAGCCTTACCTGACGTTGTGATTTGCACAAATGTGATTCTTCTCTTTATTAATTTTCACCAATCTTTGGTGAAGACAAAACTATAAAGCCTACGTACATAGAAGGGGTCTAGACAGGGACACAGTTGAGGGTTTCTAACTATCTCAGTATGTGAAAATACTTTGTAAACTGTAAAATGCAACTCATCATTTATTCATTCATTTTTAAGTGACCTTCAAAAGATGGGGTATTAGCTCAGCTGCTTCTCTTTCTATTAGGAAGACAATTAAGACTTGACTTCAGATTTAAGGAGAAATTGACATTGGTCATCTGAGACCACAAAAATAAAGCCTGAAATTGCTGGCATTTTCCATGTAAATTATAAGAAAATTACTTCAAACTATGCTTACCTTATGCTCAAAAATGAAAGGTTTCCTAAAGTGCTTTTAGTTTTTACACAGACTCATACATGTAGAGGTTATCATCACATCCAAAATTCTTGCCTTTCCTGGATCCCACTCTTCCCATTGCTCCCTGACACTTATCCTAACTGTCCCTCCACTCCTACTGCTTTCTTCAGAATTTACAGCCATAAACTCTGTGGGAATAGCAAAAGTGAGCATAATTTAGAAACTATGAAAAAATAGTCCCATCTATTCACTGGGCGCCTATTCAAATTTTAAAGAACATCCTCTTGAGTAAACTTCCTAATAATCTTGATTGGATTACCCATATCCACCAATTCCTTTCTTATAAAAGAAATTCAAAAGCTTTCTTCTAACATTTAGAAATCACATATCTGCTGTTTTTTGGTTTAAAGATGTAAGCAGATACAACCATTAAAAAAAAAATCAAAGTATTTTTGACCATACTGAAATTTTCTAGGGGGGAAAGTACATATTAAGGAATGCATGGAAAATCTGGAAATTATGGTCATAATTTATTCTGTTTAATAAATTCAATACTAGATTTTAACTTAACCAGAATTTAAAGATTTTAATTACCCCAAATTAAAGAATATAGGCTTGTTTTGTTTTGTTTTGCTTTGTTTTTTAAATCTGAATAGATTAATTTACCTGAATGTTGAAATCTCACACCTCCTATGTATTGGAACATGTAATTCCATTGTTTAGAAAATACTACTTACTCTTGAAAATCTACGTTGTGTCATGACCTTGATGAGTATCCCCATGATTCTACTTGTTACTAAGTCTCTTTCTACTCAGTTTCCCTGACATTTTCCCCTGGAACTGCAGCATATCATTAAGTAATCTATAGAATGTTAGGCACCTACTATGTGTCAGGTACTTGCTCAATATTTAATCTTCATAAAAGTCCTAAGGAGTTGAGATAAAGGTCTTCATTTTATAGATTTAACAGCTGAGTGTTAAATTATGTAAAGGAACCAAGACCCTGCAGTTTTGTAATATGCAAAGACAGGATTTAAACCTCTTACTAGTTAGCTGTTTATATTTATTTATCCACTTAAAGCTTGGCCAGAACTAAACAAACTATGTTTTACTTATCTGTTTATCCCAACCCCAAGTGAAGCCCATGACATTAAATAATTACTTAATGAAACTTGAGTGATTGAATAAATGAATGAATGAATGAGGCCATGAAGCATTTTTTTCTATATTCAAGTCTTTTATAGTAAATCTGTAGAGAATGCAGAGTGTTAAACCTCAAAGAGAAAAGAATATTTTATTTTCAGTTCCCCTATGCATCCTATATCAAGATTTCTTCTAGAGGTCAACAACTTTTTACCTCTGACACCAGGTTAAAATGCAACGATCTTCTTATGGTGAAGAATGGGAAGGTTATCATGATATTTGATGGAAAAAGCCAGTAAAGAATACATTCTGTGAAATGCAATGGTTGAAGGAGATATCTAACACCGGGCTTGCTTTACTCTTCTGCAAAATATACATATATTTAGCAACCTGTAATTAACATTTATAAAACTCATAAAAGCTCACCTAAAACTTTCGGCAGGTAATTAGTAGGATGAATTGACTAATGTGCCTTTTAATCATTTATAATAGGGTGGCTTTTTTTTCTTCCTGCTTTACAACCCTGTACAGACAAACCTTCACAAGTTTAATGTCTTGTCATGTCCAGCTTCTTGAAAAACAAACAAAAAAATACATAAAAACTTCTAAGATTATCATCAAATGAGTAGACATCCCTTCAAATACAATAAATTTAGGCCATAAAATCTGAAGTTATATGCACTGTCAGAATTACGAGTTCATGGTGAGCATAAAATGATTGTATCTAAGAGCATGTGTGTTAGTTTATGCTACTAAGATTTAAATAAAATGACATTTATATTGTGTCATTTCTAGTAGGCAACCTTTATAGCACATTTAAGAATCTACTATGCTTATACTCTATGGACTACTGAAGGTAGTAGGGTTTTCTTGAATGTGCTGAGTAACAAAGAAGTTCTTTGAGAATTCCTAAATTTGATTTTTGGCTTTCACAGACATTTCCCCAGAAGTTAAAGATATTATTTGAAGACTCCTTATAGATTAGTATAAAATATTGTATGGGAAGTTAAATTTTATTGAGCAGATTTTAAAAACCTAACATAACTTTCATAAAAATATTTTTCAAACATGGGCCAAAGATTTTATTGTCATTAGTTAATGTGGGAAACACTAAGACACCATAGCTGTTTCAGAAGGGATTCCCAAAGAGCACACATTTAGACAATCAAGAATTGTAACAATGAATTTATGACCAGATGCACAATTAGTCAATTTCTATAGGGCAATATTTAACTATCAATACATTCCACCAGATAGAACTCTTGCATGTGTATGGACTGGAATTACTTGCATTATTTTCAGATTTCTACAATTTGCAGAGTTGCAGATAGCTTAAGAGCAATAAAAAATGAAATGTGACATAAGGGTAAGCTTGACGGGATAGGGCACTCTATAAATTTTTCCCATTTCAAAATTTTTTACAATATGTCCTGATACTTGAACAACAGAGCTTGAAAAAGTTTTTTGATAAACAGTTTGTTGGTAGTTGAGTCTCTCTGGGATATGGGATGTCCGATGGTATCAAGGTTCCGAGAAGATGAGGTTACTTCGCATGAGACCAGGGAAGGACTGTATGTGGCTTCTGAAATGGGGTGTGTGAAGTAGAAGGACGTAGGGCAGGTGAATGAGGAAAGTTGTAATTCTCGGTGTGTGCCCCTCGCCAACTTTTCTGAAATCTGAGCTTCAATAAAGCAACTAAAATAAGAATGTGTCATATGATTGGATTTTAGTGAAAATTGGTGGAAAGAAGAGTTCACAGTTGTGCTATGGTAGTGTAGTACAGGGCCAGCATGTGAGAGCTCGGGATACAGGAGCAGAGAGGACTTTGAGAGAAATAGTCAAAGTAACCTGAAGAGGCTTGAGGCTTACCAAGGGCATTGTGGAATTGGGGCCGTGAGGCAATCCTGTTGATATTCTTGGGATCGGAGAGGTGTCAGGACACATTGGATTACATATAAAATGTTGAAGGCAATACCTATCATAAAAGTTATTTTGAATAATAAAAACATGCCTGCTCTTTACAGTTTTGAAGGGGTTACTTGGAAAGTAGTTCCTGTACTTTTTGTAGATGATTTGTTTGGTGCTCATCAGGTCCTCACTGAATGTTAGTGTCTTCCCTGGCTGCTCCATTTTCTATCCAGTCCTTTTCCATTGGTAATGCCTTACTTTCTCCTCCTTACTTATTTAATATCTTTCAACAATTTTCTGCCAGATCTTGGTTACACTTGTGAACTTGAATCTTTCGTTTGTCTGAAGATATGTTGCACTTAGAACAAAGCCACTAACAAGATCATTGTGCTCTTCCCAGTTAGACCATAGGCCCTTGGAAGGCTCCAAACAATACATTTTCTATCTATTTTTGTTCTTCAGTAAGATTTGCACATTTAGGGGGTATATTATGAGTTCTTATTAATGAACTCTAAAAGAAATGACAGTTATGGTAAAAGAGTTATAAGTTTTCTTTTATTACCCTAAGGCATTTATACTAAATATGACGTAACTGAGGTTTTGCTCCCCTGAATTTGAATCAAGATCAGGTTAATTAACATTTCAAAATAATTTGTTGAATGATATTGATGTACTGGGCATTGTCATATTCATTATTTCACTTAATTATTTTTATTTTCCTGGAAGTATAATTTCTAAGAGGTGAAAATATATGGAAAGTTAAAACAATCATTAAGTGGTCATGCAATTATTGAGTGCCAGTGTCAGAGTAGTAATCAACCCCTCTGATTTCTGATAACATTTTGATTATATCACAGTTATGTCCCAGCTATGTTTGGTTAAACATAAACAATTCAGTGGCGATGTCAGGCCATAGTGAAGTGTGTGTCTAGCACACAATCAGCCACCATGGTAGACATCTCTCTATTTTCCTATTCTCCTCTTTTTTTATTCAATATGCCTCTTCCTTCTCCCTTCACGCACAAGACAATGTAGATGAAAACAAAAGCAGAATTCTAATTAACTATATATTTGACCTTAAACAAATCAATTTTGTTTGTGATAGTGTTACCTGGATAGTTTCAGTATCCTTAGCTGGAGCATGATGTTAGTGATAAGCCAAACTTCAAGAGTTTGATAATAAACAGTGGATGCTATAAAAATCCAATGTATTATTTTTGTTTTCTCATTTTCACTTTTCTTTTTCCTTTGCCATTGTTTATATCTTGGGTTTTCCAATGCCACTGAAGTGAGCTAGTTAACTCTCTGCAGACACTTGAGACTTAAATAGTTGAGATGATGATCTAAATTAGCCTTTGGACTGTCTCAGTCTCAAGAAAGTATTGAATGTCACCTCTAATTGCTGAATTTCATGGGATGTGTTCTTTCAGTTGACTTCTACCATCAGTTATCTATCATCATGATAACCTTCCCATTCTTCACAATGAGGAGATAATTACGTATTAACCTGGTGTGTAAGGTAAAAAGCTGACAACTTCTAGGCCGAAGCTGGATATAGGATGTTTAGGGACCTAAAAATTAATGTTCTCATCAGTTTGAGGTTTAACACTTTGTAAATCCTTAAGAATTTACTTTGAAAGAGCAGAAGGATTCAAAGCACTGAACAAAAGCCACTTCAAATACGAACATTGCATTTTATATATAAACCAGAAATTGTTTTAACATAGAAGTATTTTCCTTAATGAGTGGTTGTTTTGGTATATCAATCAAACCATGTAACTTGTTACTCTGAAATTTAAAATAAATCAGGGTAATAGAACAATGCATATGAAATAAGTCAAATCTGATTTGAATTCTGGCCCTGACAACTGTAAGTTCTAGGCTTTGGGAAAATTAACTTAAGCTTTTGGAGCCTCAGTTTCCCCATCTGTAAAAACTCATTACCACATTAACCATTGGAGTTCAGCTCTAAATTCCCAGGCTGTAACAGGGCAGGTTTTCTATGCCCTCGGTGGTGAATAGTTTGACATGTGAGTGAATAGTCAGGGCTCTGAACTATCAGTCTCTGTAATTTCACCTCACTGTGGGTAAGTGCTCTTTTTTTCAAGTATCCCTTGGGGCTCCTCATCTATCTTCTCTCTATTCTATCTGCTTGATAAATTTTCTTTTGTTTTCCCTTTTATTCTAATTACCCTTTTTTTCTCCTCTGGGTAGTATTTTTCATTTCCATATTTATGCTTCATCTTTTTAGCTAACACTTTTCTCTGTCATTATCTAAAACAGCTTAAAAGGAAAAGTCATATTTTCATCCTCTGTCAGTGTGTTTGTTTGTATGTGTGTTTGACTGTAAGAAATGGCCTTCCACTTTGTATTCTTGACACCCAATGTTACATATTTACTCAAAATGTTTATTTTGAACTCTTAAAGCACTGGAACATTCATTACTAAGTAGGGTGAGTGTATTAATTTTCTACTGGTTCATAACAAATGACCAAATATTTAGCATAAAACAACACATATTTATTATCTCAGAGTCTCCCTGAGTAAGGAATCCAAGCATAAGCTGGCTGGGCTCTCTGGAAGGCTGCAATCATGGTGTCTGCCAAGACTTGATTCTCATTCTAATCTGACGGCTTTCCTAGGTCATGTGGGGACAATCTGTTTCCAGGTTCATGCGGTTGCTCACAACATGGTGGCTTACTTCTTTAAAGCCAGCAAAAGAGAGCATCTCCTAGCAAGACACATGTTACAATCATATACAACATCATCGCTTACACATAATCACATAATCCAGTCGGCTTTGCCATATTCTATTGGTAAGGAGCATGTCATGGGTCTTGCCCACACTCAAGGGAAAGGGATTATACAAGAGTACCGAAAAGCTACAGCCTGTTCACCTCAGTGAATAAAGGGAAGATTTCCAAACAGCTAAAGATTATCATATTTCTTTTTCATTGATTTGTGAAGGCCAGAATAGTGATAAGCTTATAAATCATATGAATAGCATGAACTGTATTAAAAAGAAAATGGCATGTCACTGAAGGTCTTAAGTAGCAGGGTAACAGACTTCTGCCTTTTAGGAGGAGCTCTGATTACTATCTAGAGAAGGCAATTGGAGGCTAACAAAACCATCAATCTATGTAAAAGGCAACATCACATTGGATTAGGGTGTGGTTATATAACTGACAATCAGTGGATGAAGTTGAGATGTTATTCGGAAAACAGAATTGACAGGGCCTAGTGAAAAAAAAAAGAATTTTGAAAATGACCTCTGGTGTGGAAGTTAATGATGCCCACTTACTGAGACTGAAATCACTGAAAGAGGAGTTGGTTGGGTAGAGTTAGCCAGTTCAGATTGGGACGAGACCTCAACCTATAGAAGGTAACAGATGGACTAGAGCTGTAAAGTAAGAAGAGAAGAAGGTTGAGCATATTCCCAGATAACACTAGGATTTAGGTAAGTAAAGGGAACAATGTCAGGGGAAGGAATAAGAAGCATCAGAGGGAGGAGGAAATCTATATAATATGAAACCAGTGGATAATAGTTTTCAGAAGCAAATGATAAAATACTGTACTATGATTGAGATATAAGTAACATAAGTAATGCAGAATACATTGTTTTATCAGTAAAGACATTTAGATGCACTTCATTAGTGCATTTTTTTTCTTTTAATGTTATAGTTCTTTGGGCTTAAGGGCCTTCTGAGGTTATTTATAGGAACAGAAAACTAATATTGCAAATTAGTTTCTTAAAGTGCTGTCTACTTTCTTCTATTTACAGTGAAATTTCACTTTACGACAGCTCCATCCAGCATTGAATCCTCAAGAAATAAAATCTTGAGGATTCTATTTAGAATAGAACCTAATAGAATACAACCTGAAAAGTTGTAAATACTACACAGCATTTTAGGAAACAGAACAATTGAAACACAAATTATTTGTTCCTTTGGATATTTGTTTGGAATCGAAACTGCCATTTGTTCTGTAGTGACAAGTCCAGGTCTAGCATTTCTCTTGGAATTCTACTGCAAGCTTTTACTTAAGCAACTGCAATTGCAGGATAAGGCATTCCTAGAGATTAATGACTGCCTGGGAGGGGTTGCTGTTTGGTCCATTAACTCCAACCAGTCATTAATTTCCATGAAAGGTCCTGCATGAATGTTATTATTACTAATATGAACCGAAAATGAAAGAAACATACTGTAGGTATATTGATTTCACCCTCCTTCCTTGGATGATGCAAAGTCATTTCATTTATCTGAGGATCTTCAGATAACTGAAGTTCCTGCATATAAATCAATCACTTTACTATCTAGTTTTGCCTACATTGAAACAATTAACTTAAAAGGAAATTAGGAGAGCAGTAGTCCCCAGACCTAATCTAAAAGTCTTGATCCAACCAATCTATGTTAATCTTAACTATAATTTCTGTCAAACACAATAGATTTAAAAAAATATATTGCCCTATTGCCCTAGTTTATAGTGGGATCTGTCCTAAGTTTGACAGAAATTGTTCTGTAAGATACAGATTTTGGTTTTAACTTATAAAAGATATAAATGAACTGTTTACTTTCCTAAAATACTCTAAATTCTAAATTAACTTATAAATGCTAAAATAACATTTTGTCCCAAATATATAGTGCTTTTTAAAATGCTTTCCACAATACTTACCACTAAAAATCATCATGAGAAAAAATGTGCTCTAAAGAGCAAAATATGATCATGCAGTTAAATCTTTTAAATATACCTTGAACTTATTTTTGGATTACCAAGTGTTTCAAGATGTATTTGATAAAACACATGGAGAAAAAAAAATATATATAATCTCTTATATATGTTTATGAGAAAAAATAAGACAAATTATTGTTGAAACATATCATGATATGTTTATTCCAATGACATTCAATCCTCATCTTTCATCTTATAAAATATTATATACTTTCAATCTTCTCTTTTCAAAATTGCCATTATATGCTATATATGCTAACTACCAGACCAATCATTTTTAGCAGTATATGCTTTTATCTTTCATTAAATAAATAAAATAGTTTCATTATGGAGAACTGATGATATTGATAGCATATATATGTATATATACACATATAATATACAAGGCATGTATAGGTATGTACCTATAATGTGTTTCTGTGCACATATATACACACACATTGTCACGCAAGCATATGTATACATATATGTATTATGTGTTTGTATATTCTTATAAATGTACACATGCACATGCAAATGTGTGTGTAATTAATCCCCAATTCCCAACCCATGCAAGCTACACATTTACTGAAGGACTATTGAGCTTTGCATCACATCACACTTTTAACTTTATAAATAACTTACAATTAAAGTCACATTTGCATTAATTTATTATAACTTAGATAATCAAAAACAAACATGTTCAGTAATTTGTTATAAAATGTAGTTACTTATCTCTATAATGTGAATTGATACTTTCATCTGTCATAAAATATGTGATTATATATTTTCCAAAATGCTTATTTACATGTTCATTTCCATTGAAATGTGTAATAAATTGTTGTCTGATAGAAAGTAAGTCTGATTTGTTTGATTAGTTAAACAACAAAGATTCCTTTAGATATATACATTATTCCTCTATATTGAATAACCTATATCTGGAACTTCAGAGTATTGACAAAAACTATTTAAAATTTGTGATAAAATAAAATATTTTGTCAAAATATATCATGATAATAAAAGTACACTGAAATTAATGTTTACATTTTTAAAACTCTTTCTAATTGCATCATATTAAATTATTAAATGAAGTACCCTAAAGTGAAAGAGTCACAGATATAATTAAGTGGCTATTTGATCAAATCTTATAAAGCTTTTTTGGCAGAACTTTCATAATCTGAGAGAAGAAATGTCATTACTGAGTTGGTAACAAATTATTTTGCAAATAATATGGATTTCGATCTGCTTTCAACATTACTAAAGGAGAATCTCATCAATTATCAGTTGATAGATCATTATAAATAGTTTTTGATGATAAATCATGCTTATTATTTTGGCTTATAACTTGGAAAAAGTTCAAAAACTTGATTAGCATTGCTAGAACAAAATTCATTCCATTTTGATCTATTAATTTACATCAATAACTTTTCTTAGAATTTATATCTATGAAAATAAATAATAGTCCCATTCTAAAAACAAATAATAAGCAACTATTAGGCATATTAATAAATGAATTAAACCCCACAGACTTACATAAAATAGTCCAAACTTCTTATTAAGAGATGCATTTGACAAATAGTCTTCCTTTTTATATTTAATCACAATTTATCATTTTTAATATATGTTTTGCATCAATTGCACTAGTAAAATTACACTTACAAAAATTTTTAAACTTGGCATCATTATTTCACAAAAAATTGAAAATTTAATTTATGAAGATATTTATGCAGAAGGATATGATGGAGTGATCACATAAAAGCTTTCCATCATTAATGTGTATCATAATAGGAGAAAATTATGTGGGAGTATATAAAATAAATTTAGTTCAATAAAATAAACAGATTATAAATATTCTTATTGTTTTAAAAAATCGTGTCTATGTATTGGTTTTATTTATTTATTTATTCTTATTTTTACATGTGTAATGAAAACACTAAGTGCTCAAACCCTAAAAATTTATGTGGTATACAAGGCAAAACTCTATTGCCTACTTTATTTGTAAGTAGATTATTTTTAGAACAGTTTTAGATTTACAGGAAAATTGAAAATATAATACAGAGAGTCCCAGATACCCTATATTAAGTTTGTATTATTGTTAACATTTTATATTTTACTTAGTTTTTTTTGTTCTAAGATTCCACCCAGCTTACCACATCACATGTAGTTGTCATGTCTCCTTAGGCTCCTCTTGGCTGTGAGTTTCTCATAGTTACCTTTTTTTTTTTTTTTAACAGTGATTTTAATAGCTTTGAGGAATACTTGTCAGGTATTTTGCAGAATTCCTCTCTCTTGGCATTTTTCTGATTTTTTTTTTTTCATAGTAAGGGTGGGATTACGGGTTTGGGGCAGGAGGAGCAGATAGGTGATGTGTCATTTTCATCGCATCATATCAAGGGCACTGTAAACATGATTTATCACTGCTCATGTTGATCACGCTCACTTGGCCAAGGTAGTGCTTAACAGATTTCTCCACTATATAATTTCTTTTTTATCCTCATCTCTACATTATCCTCTTCACAGCAAAGTCACTACGTATAACTTACACCTCAGGATCGGAAAATTATGCTTCACTCCCTTGAGAGCAGAGCATCTACATGAATTATTTGGATTTCTTTTACATGGGAAACTTTCTTCTCTTATTTATTTATTTATTTGTTTGTTTGTTTGTTTATTTCATCATGTGTTTGTATCAAAATTGACTCATGGATATTTATTTTATACTTTGGGTTAAAATTTAAGACTTTTAAAAATTTGTTTCGTAACTTAAATTATTCCAGCTTTGGCCGTTGGGAGTCTTTTGTTAGCTTCTGTGTCCCTGTGACATAGCCTCGTCAGTGTGGTAGTGTGCGTGTGCCTATGTATGTGTCTGCCATGCTTTTGCTTCCAGTTCACTTCTAGTATACAGATCTAGCGACATCAGAATTGTTAACTCATACCCCCATCAAGAGCAACTATATCCATTGGAATAGAGTTCTTATGTGCAGTTATTTTTGCCTTTAGTTTATATAGTCTACTCATTTCCAAGATTATTTAGGTCATCACCTATTCATTCTCTGGACCACTCCATTGAGGTCATTTCAATTATTCATAATACAGTTAGATTCCTTTGTCACATTATGTATTCTATCCTGAGATCCCACATTGTCCTAATTTTTAAAAGAATTTTCCTACATTTGTGCTTCCCTCTTTGTGCTGTAAATCTTCATATGTTTCGACAAATTCATAAAGTCATATATCACCCTTAAAGTATCATCCAGAATACTAGTTTCTCTCCTCTAAAAATAATCCTGTATGTTTCACCTTATAACCCTTCCCCCTTTCCCTAGAAACCATGGCAACCACTGATCTTTTTACAGTAACTATTGTTTTATCTTTTCCAGAGTATCATATAATTTGAATTGTACTACTTGTGGTGTTTCACTGGCTTTTTTCACTTAGCAATATTTCTTTAAGGTTTATTAACTTTTTGTGTGTGATGTGAAAGCTTATTTTTAAAAATTGCTGAATAATAATCCATTGTATGGACATACTGTAGTTTTTATCCACTCACCTATTGAAGAACATCTTGTTTGCTTCCAATTTTTGACATTTATGAATAAAGAAGCTATAAATTGTGCATGTAGGCTTTTCTAAGAGTGTACATCTTTATAGCAATTATATAAAATAACTAGGAATAAAATTGCCGATTGCATGGCAGGACTGTGTTTAGATTTCTAAAAAACTACTAAACTGTCTTCCAAAATGGCTGTACCATTTTACATTCCCATCAGCAATGAATTTGAGTTCCTTTTGCTTTGAATTATCACCAGCATTTCTATTGTCAGGATTTTTGTACGTGTGTGTGATTTTAGTTACTCTAATAGGTATGTGGTGGTATCCACTTTAGTTTTAATTTGCATTTCCCTAATGCCAAATGATGTTGAATATCTTTTCATATGCTTTTATACCTTCTGTATTTCTTCTTTTGTGATGTGTCTGTTCAGACCTCTTGCCCATTTTTAATTGAATTGTCTGTTTCCTTATTGTTGAGTTTTAAGGATTCTTTGTATATTTTGGATATAAATCCTTTATCAGAAGTGTCTTATAAAGAAAATGGATGATCGTAGTTATTTCAATTGCTAGCTTGTCAAACTTCTTTTGGTTATTTTTGAAAACTGGTGTAACAGTTACATTTTAAATGTCAATTTTTCAATGGGCAAAAATCACATATTTTGCACAGTTGTAATTGAATGATTTAATAAAATTAAATAATTATAGACATCAACTTACAAACTCAAACAACTTAAAACAATGTGAAGAGGTACATAATTTTCAAACTTAATTTAGAGTGTAAGTGAGCAAATATTTTTGAAATTCACTGACTCATAATTTGATAGACAAAGGAATGGCCACCGAATCCAAAAGACCTTTCACTGACATGTCAGAATGCTGGAACTTCTACTATTCAAGAGGCAAGAATTAATATGTCTCTCCCTTTCTTCTTTGTCTCTAGATCAAAATTATAATCGAATTGCAGCATATGCTAAGTCTTTAGTACTTCATCATGAATAGATAAATTTTTATGTTACTTCACAAGCCACTAGTAACTTGTGATGAAATGGGGTATATTTATAGTTTCTTATTTGGGTGTTGGTAGTAAAGAGATGGAGAGATTATTTTGGAACATTAACCCTATGTCCAAGAGAAGCCACTTGATCTTAAGACTCTGCTTAAGGGCCTGGAGTCAGAGCAGTAGAACCCTGAGTGATGACCATGTGAGATTTTATGTGCAAGTAAGATACTTTTGTAGATATAAGGTCCTCCAAGATGGAATCTGCCTCTTCCTGTGACATGAAGTAAATTATTTAACTTCTTTCAACCTTAGTGTTTTTATTAATTGAGTAATAAATAAAGTAGGTATAAATTAATACTTACTCCCCAGATAATTAAATATGTATGGTAAATTAATGCAGATTGATGTTTCTGTCCCAAAAGATCAACACCAAAGAAATTAGAGAAATTAAATGAAATCCAAGGAAAGACTAATAAACACCTGGGATTATGGAAGGCTGTTCTAAATACATGTGCACTTTGTTGGCTTGGAAACAAAATAAACATTAGTGAGATGTTAGGTCCCTTCAGCCTCGAAAGATACCAAATCTCTCTTCTAGTATTTGTTCACTGTGTAGGTTGTTGATTGTATGTAGGTTATATTTGGAAACGTATTCAAGCTAGTAAACTGACTAGCTAGTATCTGGAGATATGTTGATGGTGTTTTTCTTTTAATAATACATTTTTTTTCCAAATTAATAATCAGTTAAAGAGATTAAAATTATGTTGACATTTGGTTTTCCAACAAACTAAATGCATACTGTTTCAGATAAATTAGTTTACTAGAATTTATGAAGAAAGATTTCTGCCTAAAAGGCACTCATGCATTCATAAAATCCACATACCTGCCTTGGGTAAACAGACAGAAGAGCACAAAAATCAGGTTGTTTGATAGCCATCCAGGAGATGAGACATCTCTCCACTGGTAACACCCTTGGGATGATTCAGAATTAAATTTTATTTGCTTCATGGCACCCAAAGGATTATTGTATATTTAACCTTTTCAAATAACTGAAAGTGGTAAAATTCTCAAAATGAGACTAGAAGTGTGGCATTATGCCCTGACTTTATTAAATTTCTGGCTTCATTTTTTTTGGAGGGCTGAAAGGGATAGTAAAAGTTAGGTACAGTTACTAAATACTACAGCTACACTAATGAGAAGTGCCAAGTGAATATGTGTATGTTCCAGATACAGAAACAACCAAATCATGATACCATCATTTCAGGAATGAGACAAGAACGGTTTTCTTTTCACAACAGAATAAGAAGTCTCTAAATCTGGAATGCTTCAGAGGCAACCTCTACCAGTTCTTTTTTAGTAGAGGTGGAAAGAGAGGGTTACATACGTTAGAGTATTTGATTAAGTTTGCTCAGTGTCAGGACCAGAAAAACTTGCTACCTACCTCTTCCACTTATGAGTCAACAGTTAAAGTATTCCAGGGCTTGTAACCTTGAAATACCAACCTTGCTATTTTCTCTATGTTAAAGCATCCATACAATAAACCTATTCTTTCTTAATATTTGTAGGTTATGATTTTGGGCTTTCTAGTAAAAAGAAAAACATGCTTTTTAATCAAACCTTACATGAAAATCCTTCAAAAACATACTTTAGTGGGAAAAAGAAATTACTTCCTGCTAAGCAATTTTTCACAGTGACTTGGAGAAACAGAACAATTTTGGATGTTCATGGACATAGAGTCATGTCTTCATAAAATTTATTTATGCTTGAAATAGGATTCTGTCACTTAATTTGTTTATTCTATTCTTAGATTCCCTCCCCACCCCAAGCAATAGAAAAGGCAACATATAACTGAGGTTTTTACACTTGAGCTCAACCTTGATTTTGATAGACAGAAAAATCAATCCAAAACTGAGGTAAGGGGTCTGTAAGGAGGAGCTGATACTTATCATAAGCACAGGGATTTTCACTTTTCTGAGTTATTGTGGTCACATTGCCAAGGGCAGCTTCTTGAACAAGATAAGAATAGGTTGTGGGTTATATAGGAAGTAAGGTTTCAGCTCTGATTGAGAACTTTCTAGTTTTCCATCCAAGGAAAGGTTGTCTATAGAAACATCTCCATACATGGAGATGTTCAAGCAGGGGCTGGAAAACTCACATATTTGCCAGAAATGTTGTCAAGGGAAATCAAGCAGTTAAAGGGAAATTCTGAAGCCCTTTGACTTCTTCCTGCAATTTACTTTCCTTTCTCATGAGAAACAGATGGGATAAGAAACTATTGTCTGCTACATTTAAGCAAAACACAGTATCTTTGTGCTCCTACAATAAGCATATCTATTCATGCAATATCTGCAAACGTCCTGTGAATTGACTTTCTTTGGTTAGAATTCAAACTTAAATTTTGTTGTAGCTCTTGCTGCTGTGTTAATTAGTGGGGAGAAATGTTCCTTGTTCCTCGGTGCATGGTGTATGGTATGCTGAATCAGGTAAGACAATTTTGACTGGATGTGACCCTACAAGTTTTTCCTGAATGAAACATAATTCATAGTTGGGAGGTCTCCACACAAACCCAGAATAACAGTCCCTACAGAGTTTTGGTCCAAGCTTCTGGTAAAATCTTTAATGTCCACCTTATCCAGATCATCTCTCAGTTTCAGAACTGGTCAAATTTAATGAAACATGTCCTTGGCAGAGGGCTGTAAGCCTTATATTTTGGTGATGGGCTCTGCTTACCCATAAATAAGATGTTTTTATTCCAAGAAAGAAAACAGGCTATTAACTATACATAAAGACAAAAGTATAATCCCTCTTCACAAGAGAAATATTTGATTACATTGGGCTTCTCAAACTGTGGAAGTCTGGTCCTTTAGTTTCTGAACTTTCTAAACTATTTTTAGCATCTATTTATAAACTGTATTGGTTTCTTATTGCTGCTGTAGCAAACTGCCCCAAATTTAATGTCCTAAAATATCACACATTTATTCTCGTATAGTTCTGGAGGTGAAACATCTAAAATGAGTCCATAAGACTGCATTTTTTAAAATATCTTTATTGGAGTATAATTGCTTTACAATGGTATGTTAGTTTCTGCTGTATAACAAAGTGAATCAGCTATAAATATACATATATTCCCATAACTCCTCCCTTTTACGTCTCCCTCCCACCCTCTCTATCCCACCCCTCTACGTGGACACAAAGCACCGAGCTGATCTCCCTGTGCTATGCGGCTGCCTCCCACTAGCTATCTAGTTTACATTTGGTAGTAGGTATAAACCCATGCCACTCTCTCACTTTGTCCCAGCTTACTCTTCCCTCTCCCCGTGTCCTCAAGTCCATTCTCTACGTCTGTATCTTTATTCCTGACGTGCCCCTAGGTTCTTTCCTTTTAGAAGCTCTAGAGGAGAATGATTTACCTTGTCTTTTCCAGCTTCTACAGGATGCCTCCATTCCTTGGTTCCTGCCTCCCCCTTCTCTGTCTTCCAAGCCTGCAGCACAGCATCTCTTTCCTCTCTGACCCTTACTTCCATCTTCTTTCTATGACTCTGACTCATCTGTTTCCTTCTTATAAGGACCTTTGTGCTAACATGGGGTGCACAAAAATAATCTAGGGTCATCTCATCATCTCAAGATCATTAATTTAATCACATTTGCAGAGTCCCTTTTACCACGCAAGGTAACATATTATCAGTTTCCAGGGATTAGGAAGTGGACATCTTTGGCAGGGAGGTGGAGGTGGGAAGGGGTCATTTTTCAGCCCACCTTATACCCCTATTTAAAAGTGTTCCTTTTCAATACTGAGCTTTAACCAGGGCCAGATAAACGGTTCTAACAACATTGTTAGATTTCATGTGGTTAAGATGTTGTTAAGGTGTAAATTGTGTCCCCAGTGAAAGTGAATTCCTGAGTGAGAAAATAAAATACTGGTGACTAAATATAGCACTGCCTGTACTTTCTAAACCTTTTCAGAGAATGTAAATAATCCACTTGGGGAGGGAACACAGCATGGAGGAAAAGCAGTCTAAGACGAAGGGGCTAGATTTAAGTTACTGAGTGCAAAGAACTATAGGGAAACTTGGAAAACAAGAATTTCATGGCTTGGACACCACATCACAACTGCCTTTAGGTGCTGTCCTACTACTTATCTATAAAAGTGCGATGAGAAAGAGAGAAAACAGGCTAGAAAAACACATTTTTAACTTTAAATTGTGCATGTCAATTTGTACTCCGTTAGCATTTTATGCAAACTTCCCTTGTGCTTCTTAGTCAGACAGTCTTTTGCAGAAAGTGTTCATGTTAAGTGTTGATTTAAACCATGAAAAACACCTAGACATAAGTGGGAATAGTGCAGCCCCATAGAAAGAGAATGTACGCATAATTTATATGTACTTTAAAATTTTTTTTCCCTGAGGAAATATTACAAAATGAGTCCATTGAGCTTCCCTGGTGGCGCAGTGGTTGAGAATCTGCCTGCTAATGCAAGCAACACGGGTTCGAGCCCTGGTCTGGGAAGATCCCACATGCCGCGGAGCAACTGGGCCCGTAAGCCACAATTACTGAGCCTGCGTGTCTGGAGCTTGTGCTCCGCAACAAGACAGGCCACAATAGTGAGAGGTCCGCGCACCGTGATGAAGAGTGACCCCCACTTGCCACAACTAGAGAAAGCCCTCACACAGAAACGAAACCCAACACAGCCATAAATAAATAAATAAATAATTTAAAAAAATCTACATGAAGTAGATATTAAGAAAAAAAATGAGTCCGTTTACTGTCCCTGATTATTAAGCAGATATGGATATAGTAAACATCAGAGAGGAAAGGAGCATTTCTGTAAAATCTCACATATGTTTTTGTGGATACAGTAGCAAAATGTCTTTCCCTGGTAGTTACCAATATCTCATAAAACCTTTTGGTCTGTGTGTATCACATACTGCCAGAACTAACCATTCTCCGTTTGCTAGTTGCAAGCAAATTGTAAGATGTTTTATATCTTGACAGTGGTCTGTAATCAGGGAGTAAGGTCGTTATTACTAGTCTATGTTGTATAACAAATTACCAGAAACTTAGATATTTAAAAGAATACACATTTATTATCTCACAGCTTCTATGGTACAGGAGTCTAGGCATAGGTTAAACGGGTCATCTGCTTAGGGTGTCCAATATTGTGATTTATAAAAAATATGTGTATTGATCATTCAGTTGACCAAAATATATTTTTCATATATATTTGGTCTTAGTCCATGGTTTCTGATTCACAGCTCCCAGAACTCTTAGAATTTTCTAGTGTTGAGAGCAGTAAAGTTGTCTCTGGTTATGTTAACTAGGTGACTTTTGGACAGTACCTAAGGATGGGGTTTGGTTGCCAGTGGAGCCAACAATGCAATTAGCAGGTTGGAATTTCACCTTCTGACTTCTGGGAAGAGGAGTGGGGCTAGAGACTGAGTTCAATCTCCAGTGGCCAGTGATTTAATCAGTCTTGTGGATGTGATGAAAATTCCATAAAAACAACAGCAACAAAAACACAAAACAAGAACAAGAGGTTCAGAAAGCTTCTGGGTTGTGAACATGTGGAGGGGCTGGAAGAGTGGTATGCCTGGACAGGGCATGGAAGCTCCCAGCCCTGTCAGCACATCTTGCCCGATATATCTCTTCTATGTGGCTGTTCCTGAGTTATACCATTTTATAATAAACCTGTGATCTAATCAGTAAAATGTTTCTGTGAGTTCTGTGAGCCATTCTAGCAAATTAACCGAACCCAAGGAGGGGGCTGTGAGAATCTCTGATTTATAGCTGATTGGTCAGAAGTACAGGTAATAATCTGGGCTTGGGAGTGACATTTGAAAGGATGGGATAGGGGAAGAGACAGTCTTGTAGGACTAACACTTAACCTGTGGTACCTGATGCTATCTCCTGGTAGACAGTGTCAGAATTGAGTTGAATTGTTAGACACCAATCTGGTGTCAATGGAGTGACGTCCCATTGCCTTTGACATGTTCTATTGGTTGAAAATAAGTTACCAGTCCTACCCACACTCAGGGTGAGGGGATTATACAAGGACACCCAAGAGGTGGAATCATGGAGCCACCTTAAATTCTGACCTCCACAGGGGAGGAAAACTTAGACGTGATGGAAAACATAAAATCCCAGCACAACGGCTCATGTATCCAATGACTTTGTATAATTTCTATAACTTAAAAAGATATACTGTTAATGATCCAAATGGTTGTTGCATATTGTGGCTAATTCTGTACCAGGACCATATTTTCTGTGAGTCTACCTTTATGTATTAGGGAGTGTAGGCAAATACTGAGAAGGAAGAATTTCAGGAAGACAAAATGATGTCCCTCAGGTGGATTCTGAAGCTCTAACTTTGATAAATTAATCTACTTTTTAAAGGCTTTAATTCTAACATAACTTGAAAGAGGAGTACCGTCTTCAGCTGTTAACATTTTTTATACCTTAATATGATGGTATATTTGATTAACAGTTTCCAGTAGACAGAGCCAGTAAGACAGCGTGAGGCATGAGAAAGAGGGAAAAAACAGGAGTTTCAGTGTATCACAGTTATACTGTGTTTTCCTTTTCTTTACATAGTAGATTATGATACGTATGGTCAGTTATTACTCATTATCTCTAAGGAAAATTCCAGGTCATATAAGAATATGATTATAACTCAATACACTTATTTATTTACACAACAAATGAATCTAATGGTGGGGAGTTAATATAATGTGGAGAGGCAAGCATATTAAGAGAAACTGTGGTTTAAGTACAATGAGGTAAATTCTATCTCTGCTAGAATCCCTAATGGCAAAAATAGGATCCAAAAGGCAAGGTGTCT
This sequence comes from Stenella coeruleoalba, assembly GCF_951394435.1. Classification (NCBI taxonomy): domain Eukaryota; kingdom Metazoa; phylum Chordata; class Mammalia; order Artiodactyla; family Delphinidae; genus Stenella; species Stenella coeruleoalba. The sequence goes on along the minus strand of NC_137147.1, from coordinate 18,642,389 downwards.
AAGCCCAAACTAGGGAATCAAGAAAGGCTGCAAAAGGTGAGGACATGCAGAATGGTCCAGCTTATTCAGAAGGATGCAAACCAAATAAGCAAAGACTAATTTAGCATTTGTCTCTGTTCTTATGGATTGGGAGAGATCCCAGGTCTAAGTCCTAAGCACGCAACAGATTTTTTGTTTGTTTGTTTGTTTTTATCATAGAGGTGAATTCAACAGTCTTCTAGTGGCAGAATGGTGCTAAACTTTTCAATGGAACAGGCAATGGAAACCTTTATTTACAGGCAGAATCCTGGAAAGAATGGAATTTTAAGAGTAGAACTCTACTATACTGCTCTGCTCACCAGCTTCTTAAATGCTTTCAGACAAGGTCAGAGAAGCATGTGAAGTATTTTTGACCAGTAAACATAACTTTAACATCATTCAATTCAACAATATAAAATTATTTCTAACATTCTTGTGCTAATTATTATACCCTCCAGTATTAGGTTACATAGCCATAAATGAACTTCTAGTATGGCTACCTCTAGAGTTTGGTGTCCAAACAATACAACAGTAATTCATAAAGGTAGCAGAGCTGTTTTTTATAGTCATGCATTTTTCTCTCAGAAGAATTAAAAGATCTGGATTTCACAAATTTATAGAAAACATTTATTGCTTAGTACAATGATATGTATTCTCAGTAGAATGTAAAGTCAAAATGATAATTATTTCTCATCCCTGCAAATTTTCCACAATGTGATTCGGAAGAAACAAAGACACTTGAAGCTATTGGAATGTTTGTCTCAATAAATGTAAGGTAAAGTCATAAAAGTTTTTCCAAGTTCTAACTGACTTATTCAGCATGAGAAAAAAAATTAATTTAGCATAAAGAATATGTATCTTATAAATTTAAATATTTAGGAACTATAAAAGCGTTAATTTTGGTTTAATCAACTCACAATATAGTTTTATTAACTTAAACTTTAAAATTTCTGAACAAAGTGTTATTCCGCTTTGAGGCAGTTGGCCAGGCAATTCACATCCCCTGATCTTGGATGCTGATGGTTTTGTACACTGAATTGAGAATCTGATTTTCTCATTTGATTAGATAAGCTAAACCCAACCAAAATAGGTAGGATAGTCATTTTCAACTTTTAAAATTTTACCAGCAACATTTTACTGTTAAATCATAAATTAGTTTACCTTAATTGTATCCATGAAGGTGTTTTAGGAAAATTCCAAAGGCAGCAAGGAGGTATTATTTTATTTCCTGCTTATCTTATCTTTATTTCCTGCTTTATCTCACACCATATTTGCTGCCATTATCGTTACTGACATAGTTCTGCTTGGTATTTAGCCACGTAGGGAGCAATAAATCTGTGATTTGAAAAGATTCTTTGGAAGGAAATATGAGGAATTTTGTAAATTTATTGGGACAGGCATAAAGTGAATATCATCTTAAAGTACTTGGGAAATGACCAAGTTATATTATTAAAGGGGAAAGAGAGAACAAGAACGAGGCTTGGGTAAGCAGAGAACATCATAAATTATATAAGATAGCTCTGTGCTTTTATCCTTGGGTCCATATGTTCTTCTCAAAGAAAAACAATGTGTAACAATTCAGCATTATTTTGCACAGCTGGAGGAGGGCCTGGGAATTCCCTGTAACAGCTAAGTAACACCATTTATAAATTTAATATCAGTACAGTTGGGTTTTTTTTTCCTAAATTTCATCCAACTCTATGTGAAAACTTAAATTCATTTTAAACTTTTTCAAGAAATATTCTAATTTTGAGGATCAGGAGCAAGGAATGTTAAAATGCTTTCTCCATCAGAAATCAGTTATTTAATTGTTTTTTGAAACATCTTATTTCAGTAAACTGCAAAGATTCTGTGTAGGGAAGACATGGATCAGAGTCCCTTGTCAAACTGAGGTGAACGTGTAGTGAGATTGAGAATTTGTAAACCCTTTTCACTTTAAGAGTATGAAGGTTTGGCTTCGTTATTGCTGCACACCCTAAACCATCCTGACCAATATGGCTTAGAATCAGTACACGCAGAAAAACTAAGTAACTAATCTGGTTTAAAATATATTAACTTAATTCCATTGAATTCTACAATATGACTTGATGGTACATTTTGAGCCTTGCATTCTTCTCTAAAGTCTTAATAGGCTAAAGAGAAAGGTGTTAAGGACAGTCTTCAAAGTTTATTGATAGAAATGTTCACCAACACCAGGAAACATTTCCTGGGAAACTTACTGTATATGGCTAGTAGGTTGATGCATTTATTCATTATTCAATAATTGTTTATTCAATATCTATTATGCACCACACACTTTTCACAGTACTTGAGATACCTCAGTGACCAAATTATATAAAGACCTCTGCTTTCATGGGTCTGTCTCTACCAAAGGGAGACAGACTATAAAGAACAAATATAATAAATTAGTAAATAATATTATAAAAGATGATGGGTAATATGGGGGAAAAATAGAGCAAAGTAAAGAGGATTAAAGACTTTAGGAGAGAGAGCAATAGGTTGCAATCTTTTAAAATGTCATATGGGTAAGTTTACTATTCAGAGGCTGGTCAGGACAAAGAAGGTGCCCTCAGATAGGCTTCTAAAGAGAACTTGACAAAGGAACTATCTGCAGAGGAGTAAGCTAGGTTAAGAAATGTTGGTGCACTCAGTGTATAGCAACAGCAGGAACCTCTTGCTGTCTCTATACCTGAAGGTATAGAGGGGTGACATTGTTATGAGAGCCTACAGGGAGCTGGGGCCATGTCAAAGGGGCCAAGCTACAGGAGCTGTACTCAGAGATACACACTGCCAGGATTGCAAGCCGAAAAGCAAGGAGGGAAGAAGGAAGGAGTTACCCCACATCTCTTTCCTTTCACCCTCTGATTTCTTGCCTGTGTTTGCTGTTGACTGAACCCAATCTGAGGAAGCTGGCAAGGGAGTCCTGGTGATGCAGTCCATTGTGGTCAAATGCCAAGACACAGAACACACAAGAATGGCAAAGGATGGATCAGAGAGATGGGGAGGGCAATGGAGAAAAACTGGCAGAGTCACTCTTACGTGACATTTGAACAAGGTTTGAAGGAAATGAAATAATTAGCCATGCTTATATCTGGAGGACAGAATATTCTAGGAAGTGGAATTCATCAGTGCATAGGCCCTAAAATGGAAACAGTCTTGATAAGTCTGAAGAACAACAAAATATGGCTGGAGAAGAGTACATGGAGAGGAGAGAAATAAGAAGCTAGGTGAAAGAAATAGAAGCAGTCCAAGTCATTTAGGGCCTAATCGGATTTGGGGTTCCACTCTGAATAAAATTCGGAATCAATAAAGAGTTTTGCCTGTCTTGACGCCAGGGACAGACTTGTCAGAGTATTACACAGTCTGTCAGTAAAGGACTCTATAACTTGCTTGAGAAATGTGCTGATGCTTTAAAAAAAATCTTTTAAAACATTAGAAACTCCATCCTTATAAAAATAACAGCTGATAAAGAGACAATACAAATTCCCACCACCTGTCTCATAACTGAACATCACAGCCCCCTATCAAAAGTCATTTTTCATAATGTAGTTCTTTGTTGAGAGGCATCAGTCCCTTGAAGTCAATTGCAAGTTTTTTCCTTTAGCATGTTTTTAGCAAGATGCTTATCATGAAGGTTATGTTGATTGGGTATGGATGCCAGTTGATTGATTTATCCTAGTCGTCTAGATCTAGTAAAACACTGAAGTTAACATTACTAAAATATTTTCTAGTTCCTGAATTTATCTATTTACTTGTTCTTATTAGCCATATATGGTGTCCATTGTATGCAGGCAATAGGAGAGCCAGAAGTGCTGATTCTGCTTGAAGTTGAAATAATACTTTCCCTAATCTCTTCTTCTCTTCCTTCCCCTTCCTTCCTCTTTCCCTCATGCCCTCCTTCCCTTTCTCCTTCCTTTATATCTTCTTTCCTAAATACTTTTGATGATTTTCAATGTGTCCAGCATAGTGTTAATCACTGATGCACTCCATAACCTAACTGGACAACCAGTCCACTCAGGAAATTGGGAAATGGCACAGTGTGTTTTATAATGACCACTCTCTTATTTTCCTATCACTATTTTATTTGTACTCACCAAGAATATAGCTAATCTTTCTCTAAGTGAGCAAGCCAGATAAATGGCCATGAAATAGTTCCTATTAGATGTGAGATAGACCATATACATTTTCTGGAGAGGCCACAAACAGGTCTTATCTTCATCTGCCACTGCAATTGAAGTTATGTCCTCAAATCCAGGGTCTGCATTGCCCAGGAGCCAGTCTTTTATGTAATTAAGATTAAAGACAAGAGGCAGAAGCCAGATTCCTTTTCCTAACGGAGTGTATTACTATGCTGGGCCTGCCATTATAGAACCCCACAGACTGAGTGACTTAAACAACAAAAATTATTTTTTTCATATTTCTGGGGGTTGGAATGCTAAGGTCAAGGTGCCAGCATGGCTGGGTTCTGGTGTGTCTCTCTTCCTGGCTTGCAGATGTTTGCCTCTTGCTGTGTCCTCATATGACAAAGAGAAAAGGCACTGGTGTCTCTTTCTCTTTTTAAAAGGGCAGCAGCCCTATTGGATTAGCTCCCCGCCACCCCTCTTGCGCTCATTTAACCTTTATCATCTACTCATAGGCCCTGTTTCCAAATATAGTCACATTTGGGGTTAGGGCTATAGAATGTGAATTTGGGTGGTGGAGGACACAATTCAGTGCATAACACTGAGCAATAGGCTATTCTCTCCTTTCATTTTCTCATGTCTACCATTTTAACATTAATACAATTTCAGGCTCCTGTAGTTGGGAACCAACCAATTCATAGCGTTTAACAGAGACTTGCCAGATTCAGTGGCAAGGTAAACAAGACATACTCCTCACGTTCCCAGCTCCAATTACTGGGTTACTCACTCCACAGAGATTTTACAGCTTTTGAAACCTTTTTCTGGTCTCTATTTCCAGTATATTTTCTTCTCCTTTTGAACACTGACAAGGACTCATTCAAACTGCTAAGCCACATACACAATGGAGGGTTAGAATGCTACCTCCAGAAAGCTCCAGTATTACTGTTAACTGATCCTGCATTTATTCCCTTGGGGTTGACTATTTGTAAAATGATAGCAGCTTTAGGATTCTTCCCCCACCCATTGTTGTTATTGTTATTTCCTTTAACTGCTACCTTCTTTATTGTCTCACTTTATTGTCCACTGTACCTGCTTCTTCATCCTGCTCAGAATAATACAGAAATACAAAGGGTTATCTAATTTTATTAGATCACCAAAAGGATAATAAATAAAAGATAATTATAATATATACTGATTTTAAAAAAGTTGACTCTGATGTCAAAATAAAGCTTACTATGATTAAGCAAACTGAGGGAAAAAATCCAAGAATACAACTAAGAATTTTAAATAGCCAGAAATTGGTTCAATTTCACTAAATTTCTGGACTCTTGCCTTAAACTAGCTAAGTGGGAGTTGATAACTTATTGTCTCTCATGCTATCAATCAGGTAATATAAGGACTCTACAACGATGAGCTTGGGCTGGAAGGAAAAAAGAGCTGACAACTTGCCAGATTTAAACGTTCAAAGAATAGAGGGAGAAAATCTCCTTTAGCAATGGCAAATCTATCAAGCTAGAAGATGTGGGTGCTGAATTTAAGAAATCAAAGAACTGGATGGTGAAGAGATGTTGGCCTCCAACGAAGGTTGAACTTGTAAGATGTATGAAGCAGAGAGAAATGCTTCTTTTGTCTTCATTTACATACAATAAGCAAATTCAAGCTCAGTATTTCCACACCTAAAGACAGTCCAAGATGCTATGAGAACGAGCAGCTACAGGGTGTTTTGTAATTTTCCTAAATAAAGACTGCATATGATTGATTATTGAACCTGAATTTGTCAGACCAGATATTTGATGTTCCAGATCCCTTGAATTATAACTACTATTATCATTGGGAAAATAAGCAAATAAGTAAATTCCATTTTGGAGAAAGATTTCTGCAGTTTTTCCCTCATAAATGAATAAAAACATGTCTCCTATTTGTTCAGTGTTCTCTTCCACTAATAATAAATAATCAACTGATTTAAAATAGTACCTCTCACCAAGGAGGTCAAAACATTTTTTTATATACATGAGTCAATTTATCACAGAGCCTTACAAATAGTCATTAAAAATATAGTGCCCTACAGAAGTTTAAAAAAATTGCACAGTTAACCCTTTTGTGATGTTTTTGTGTGTGTATGTGATTTACAAAAGAAAATTTTGGCCTCCAGTTACAGTTCTGATCTTTAAGTGATCAACTGTAAGAAGATACATGATTTCTCCTACAAACCGTCAGTTTAAAAGAACAATTTATAACGTATCTCTCATTTATTCTATCCATTTCCTAAACCAGAATGAGCTCAAGTATGCTTTCCTAACTCTCTCTATCTCAGCCCACTCCTTGTTCTTCACTAAAACATTCCACCAAAGTACCTCAACACAATGGCCTTACCTACAAATCCTGCAACACTTTGCACTTTTACACAGGAATCCTCAAAATCTAGGTCTGTTATACAATATTAGTTTTATAAAACCAGGAGGCACAACTACACCCACCCAACCTACCAATTCTTTCTTAATTTTACATAGTTAGAGAGTATCAGCAGAGTAGGGGCAAGGTATGTGGACGTCTGAATGTAGCATCTTCAATTAACTGCAATGTGCTGCCACATTTGTGTCCTATGAAATAACAGTGTATTTCATTTCTATGGTTAAAAGCATTTGTTTAAAAATCACATACAATGATTTCCAAGTGCTTTCTAAATTAAAATTAATCATGGTGAGTCTTTCTACTTAAAAGAAAGAACCTCATCCCAGCTAGAAAACCAGTAAACAAGATAATTATATTTCAAAGGTATATTTCAGTGTTTAGGAGAATAGAAAGAGAAAAAATAATATTTGTTTCATGAGCTAGTTTAACTAAGGCTTTGAGAATCTACCAGTTAATTTGAAAGCAAATTTGAATGTCTAGGACTTGAAGCAGTATGATTCCATCTAGCAAGTTCAGGGTAACTAAATTCCTAAACCCATGGTCACATAAACCTGCCTGGATAGCTCATCTAGGTGAAGGTTACTAAATGTCAGAATCCACACAACTCATTTGGGACACACTGCATATTTTTTCTTTCAAGTGCTGCTAATCTAAAGGCATAAAATTTAAAAGATAATAGAATTACATATTTCTAATTAAAGTGATGCGCCCAGGAAACCTACAAATGCCCCAAATGTTTTCTTACAAATGAACTACACTTTCATTAATTAATTTTCATTAATGTAAGATTAGAGAGAGGCTATATTTCTTTTGCCCTTTCAACATAAACAGAGACCCATGGCCTCCCACTTTTAAATTGGCATACTAAATAATTGCACATTGAATAATCACATATTTGAATCTTTGCAAATGGCCTTTAATAATAGCCTACCAAAACTTTTAATAACTTTAGTCTTGGAAAACTCTCTCTATATATAAATGGAGAATAAATAATTATATATATATATAATATATATATATATATAAAATAACAGACAGAAACTGTATCAAACAAGAAGTTAGAGGGAGGAGCACTCCTCCTATGTCTACAATTAGTTTTGTGGTGTGAACATCATCAAGTGTATTGAACTCTCTTAAATCTTCATTTTCTGATTTGCAAAGTGGAAGAATAACAATTTGCAGTAGAGCCTGATTTGCTATTCAACAAATCCATTTATACTTCTACAGGGCACCGCTAACCTGGTAAGTTGTGACTGTGCAACTAGTTTATGGCCAAGGAAATGTTGGCAGATACTAGGAAAGCCAGTTACCGACACTTCATAAAATCTTCTTATGAACAATACTCCATCCACTTTTCCTTCTGTGGAAACTCTGGAAATGAATTGAAAATGATAGAGCCTTAAAACTAAAGACTCAGGATTTCTAATGTATAGCTGATAAGAGGAATTCATTCAGATCAGAAACATCCATTTTGAACTTTATGTGAATGAGCTAAATGGCTACTGTATTGTGCTACTATACTGGTTTTTTCTACTACAGTAGTTACTATTACCTCAACTAATATAGATTGTGTCAACTCTTAGGTCCAAAAAATGCTTTAATGTTGCCATTCAACACTGTGGTTAAAGTGTAAAGTTGACTGACTATTCATAACAGAGAAGAAAACAAAATTTTCTTTTCATTTATATTTTAGAATGTCAGAAATAAGTATTTGTGTAGTGTTTGTGTAGTGTCTTATCTTCATTCAATTCACTTACCTCACAATGGAACAACACTGTTTTTAAGATTTTGTAATTTGAAATTCAAACATTTTTCATCCTTGTGTTCTCAGTGCCTATCAGTTGATGAGGAAGATATTTAAGTTCAAAGTGAACTTAGACTAAGGGTCATGCATTACTTAGCTATTGCTGTATAACAGATGATCCCAACATTTAGTAGTTTAAAACAACACAGGTTTATTATCTTGCAGTTTCTTTGGGTCAGGAAGTTGGACCTGGCTTAGCTGTCCCTCTACTTCACACTCTCAGAAGCCAGAAATCAAGGTGTCTGCTGAGACTGGGATCTCTTCTGAAAGCTCAATTATGGAAGGATCCACTTTCACTGTAACTCAGATAGCTATTGACAGTTTCCCAGTTCCTCAAGTGTTGTCAGGTTAAGGACCTCAGTTCCTTGCTAGCTATTGGCTGAAATTTGCACCTTGGGATCTTAGCACATGGACTGCTCCTCTATGGCAGCTTACTTTATCAAAGCCAGCAAGAGATGGAGAGAGTCTACTAGCAACACAGAAGTCACTGTCTCTTGTAACCTGATTATAGAAGTGAATTTCCTCAATATTGCCATTTTATATTGATTAGTAGCAAATTATTCAAGGGGGAGAAAATTACACACAGCTGTAAATATCAGGAGGCAAGATCATTGGGTGCTATCTTAGAGGGTTCCTACCAGAGGTCATCTTTGAAGTCATTTATGATTGTACCTCACAAGTAACATAATCAAATGTCTTGGTTAGACTTTGGTAAGGGTTCTTTCTTGTCATGTTTTCCTATTGACATTAGCCAGATTCTGGAGAAAAGAGAAAAACAAGGAAGAAAAAGAACACAAGGAGAGAGAGTAGGAAGAAAAAGGGGAATATGAAGAAAGAAATTAATAGAAAAGTATTTCTATGAATTTCACTTTTTATTATGCAATCGTGTCTAGCTGAGTGAGCAATGTGATGGGTGCTCCTGTAGATGTTAAAGCAAAATAAACCACTGAGGGTGGAGCAGAGCTGGCTTAGTAGACTGAAAGATTTATAGTGTGAGTGCATATATTAAGAGTTAGAAATATAAATAGCATTGAAGAGAACAAGAACTAGTACTTTTATAGAAATCATATGAGAGAGCTATTTAGGGGTGTAGTAACAATGCATTGGATCATGGGACTATTGGTAGATGATCTTGTCAAATTAGGGTGTGATCATTTTATTTCTCTAATAAATACCACTTGATATCAACATCTCTGAATGATGACTTATATCAGGAGTCCCCAACACCCAGGTCATGGTTCGGTACCGGTCCTTGGCCTGTTAGGAACCAGGTCGCACAGCAAGAGGTGAGCGGCCAGCCAGCGAAGCTTCTTCTGCCACTCCCCATCGCTCTCCATCGCTCTCCATCGCTCCCCATCACTCCCTATTGCTCCCCATCGCTCCCCATTGCTCACATTACCGCCTGATCCATCTCCCCACCCCCGCTGCCATGGAAAAATTGTCTTCCATGAAAAGGGTCCCTGGTGCCAAAATAGTTAAGGACCACTGACTTATATGAAATAATAATGCCTAAAATGTATATAGAATTTTATGAACCATTTTTATAAGAATTATCTCATTTTGTTCTCATAAGCCAACCCCTCCTATAAGATATACAGGTTTGTCAAGTCATCCACTATAAAAAAATTCTTCCTTGACTCCCCATTACATGGAGGATGAAGTCCAAATTCCTTTGCCTAACTTATAAAATGATTCAAGGGTAGCACATGCCTGCATTACCACTGTCATATCTCCCACTTTACACCTCATTCTTCTGTTCTAACACTACTCCTGAATCTCCTGCATATGCCAACCTTCAGGCATTTGTACACACTCTAGGATAGAGTTTCTCAACCTCAGCACTACTGACATTTTGGACCAGATACTTTTTTGTTGTGGGCACTGCCCTGAGCATCACGGGGTAGAGAGCAGCATCCCTGGCCCCATGCACTGAACGCCAGCAGCAACCATGCATGGTTGGGACAAGAAAAAGTGTCTCCAAACATTACCAAATGCCCCTTGACTGGGGTTGGGGGAGGAGCAAAATAAACCTCCCTTGAGAAACACAGCTCCAGTTTTTTTTTTTTCATTCTGTTTTCTTGGTCTGGAAGACTCTACTCTGATTTCTACTATTGACTGACTCTCTGCCATGCTCTTAAAGTCACCTCCACTGAGTACAGCCACTGTGGAAAACAGCATGAAATTTCCTCAGAAAATTAAAAATAAAACTACAATATGATCCAGAAATCCCATTTCTGAGTATACATCCAAAGGAAATGAAAACAGAATATCAAAGAGATATCTGCACTCACATGTGCGTTCTAGCATTGTTCACAATAGACAAGATACGGAAACAACCTAAGTATCCGCCAACAGATGAATGGATAGAAAATATGTGATATATATATACACAATGGAATATTATTCAGCCATGAGAAAGAATAAAATCCTTTCATTTGCAACAGCATATATAGACCCTGAGGGCATTATGCTAAATGAAATAAGTCAGACAAAGAAAGAGAAACACTGCATGATATCATTGATATGGGGAATCTTAAAAAAAAAAAAAAAAAGTAAAGAAAAGAAAAGAAAAAAAAAGAGGTCAAACTCATAGAGAGAAGTAGTTTCCAAGGGCTGGGGGGTGAGGGAAACAGAGAGAGTTTATTAAGAGAGCACAAACTTTCATCTATGAGATGAATATGATCTGAGGAACTAATGTAAAACATGGTGACGGCAGTTGTTAACACTGTATAGTGTAATTGAGAGAAGAGTTACCTCCGTTGGAAAGCCTCTGTTTATTCTCTTCAGACTGAATTAGATGTCTTCTTTGTTTCCTGTCTCTATCTGAGCCCCAGGCACAATGTTCAGAAGGATTGTTTCGATCTTAGTCTCACTGCACATTAGCTATATGACCATGAGTATTTTACTCAATCTATGATTTTTTGCCTCATCTATAGAAAAGGGGTGATAATACTAAATGATGCAGCATCTGGCACATACATATTCGGTACTCAATATGTGTCAATTAATGTTATACCATTTGCCTTTGTTACTTTTTGAGTGGAAGTGTGGGGAATTCTACTTCATTAGGTAGTATAATATGAATTTGTAAATTCAAAGTTGATATCATATTGTAGAGACAAATCTAAATAATAATTGAATTATTCACCACTTTATATTTCTATAGAAACATGCTCACCTTGGGGAAGAATATCTTCACTTTATTAAAAGATGATTTATATCAGTTTGGATATATACAGCCAATGAACCACGTTGCTGCTAAACTTGGCCCATAGGAATAAAACACCTTATTGGAACATGGATTTCATTTCTCTATTTCTCAACCAGTGTTGTGAGAAGAATTCAACATGGGCTTTTTGAGAGCAAAATATTTATATAAAGCAGCAAAATGAAAAAAAAAATTCAGAACAAACATAAAAATATCCATAATTCGGCATCCTGTGTTGATACACTAAGAAGATTAGTATAAATACATGCATAGAGCAGCAGAACTGTTTAAGCATTCACACAAATTCCTAAAAAAATATGAGGAACTTGTAAAATATATTTTTCTTTAAATGAAGTTTAAAGATACAGAAAACTTGACTGAGAACTCAATAGAGAGTGACCCTTTGGAATAAGCAGTCTGAAAGAAACAAATAAAAGATAGATTGGTGAATGAAAGGAGGGATGGACAAAGGATAGATGGCGTGGAAGGCAGAATAATGTGAAACTGTAAGTATCAACTTACATGGCAATGGGGTTTTGTAGGTGTCATCAACTCATGGATCCAAAAGTAGGAAAATTATTCTGGTTATCCTGCGTCAAATATTATCTTCTGTCATCTTTTAAAGAGTCTTTAAAAGATGGAAGAAAAAGGCAGAAGAGTCAGAGAAGGAGTATAACAAGGGAACCAGGGATCAGAATCAGAAAAGATAAGATGCTTTGCTACTGGATTTAAAGAAGGAGAAAGGAACCACAAACTAAAGAATGCAAGTGACCTCTGGTAGCTAGAAAAACAAGGAATGGATTATTCCCTAGAACCTCCAGGAACACATCTGGTCAATGAGAATACGGTCCCACTAACACCTTGATTTTATCTCAGTGAAACTCATTTTAGTCTTCTGAACTCCAAATGTATAAGATAATAAATTTGTGTTGTTTTAAGCCACTGAATTTGTGGTAATTTATTGTAGCACTAATAGGAAACTAAAAGATTTATTTGATAAAGCAAATGTAGTCAAATGTTAATTATAGAATATAGATCATGGGTATATTGGAGTACACATATACTTCTCCCAAGTTAGGTGTATGTTTGAAAATTTTTATTAAAAAAGTTTAAAAAGTAAGTTAAAAAAGAAAAAAATATATAGTATATCATGGAAAATGATATTAAAAATTGGGTTGTCAAAAATAATTGATTAAAAAAATAATAATAATTGATTAAAAATTGTTTTATGAATAAATTTCTATCTAGATAACATTTATATTACAGAGAGCAGCATTTCCTTCTCAAGTTAATTTCCCTACATAGATAAAGAAAAAAATCACATTCATATTTTAGATTGCTAGCACTCAATAGAAGCTAATAGAATATAAGGTAATAGAATATACACTCCACTGGAATTAAAATTGCATACCTGGTCTGAGTTCAGGTGAACTAGCCTGCAATTAGATAGTAAAGGTATCATCAGAAATGTAATGTAGGTGTGATTCTTTCAGCTTCCAAACACTAAATTGAAATTATGAAATGCTACTCATTTACAGTTTTCTGAAGGGTTCTCATAGCATTGCTGGTTTAGTGTGTGACCAGTCACTATGGGCAATGGAGAGAAGGAATGAGCATAAGTATCTTTCTGTTATCTTGTTAAAGATTTGGGGATTAAGGACACAAACTAAATTAGTTTAATTTGTTGTTTCAATTTTAATAGGCATTAGCATGTTTTCTATGACAATTAGCCCAATCAACTTTGTATTCTTGAGATAAATACCACATAAAATCTTTGCCCTAGTTTCTACATATGAAAAATGGAAATGTTGATATATCTCTGTAGCAGACACTTTCATTGCCCTGCCTGTATCCCCTAAACCAACTGATATGATTTCAACTAGCAAAATCTCCTGTTTTTGTGCCTGAGGGCATTCTCTAGCCATCAGAGCTGGCTCTGCCCAGGGTAGGGCTGAGGAAAGTGCTGGGAATTGGAACCCCCAGGATAAGTCATTAACCAGTGAAAGAGGCAGTTGGTGGATAATAACATCCTCTCCAAACCTCAGGTGTATAACTGTATTACACTCGGCTCTGACTCTCTATTGGTGTTAAACTCCAGTTGTCTCTACCAGTGATGTGCTTAATAACTCTCCCTTAATTGGCATCCCATTCTGTCTCATTCATCTGACCTCCTACTGGCGAGTCCTTTGGATCGTCTCCCAAATAAACTCAGAATCCTCTGCTTTGAGAGAATTCAAACTAGTTTCCTATCTTCAGAAAGTGAATTAAAAACAAAAGAAAAGAAAAGAAAAGAAAAGAAAAACCACAAAGCTTTAAAAATTAAAATTAAAAACATAAAATTATAGAAAGTTTTATAATATACTAATATACTCTGAATGCTTCTCTAATTGCCTAAGAATTTACTCTCATCAAAACTAAGTATTACATAATATTTATATCTCCATCCAATGGAACTGAATTTTAAAGCCTGCATTTTCTGTGAGTGCTTAAACATCTGTTAGTAGCAAAAAAAAAAAAAAAAAAAAAAAAAAGCTTTCAGCATCCATCTTGATTTGGTCTCTTAATCATATGGCTTGAGTGAACAGAATCCAATGGAATGGATCTCTGATGACCTATGCATCTGACCTTAGTGATTTTAGACAGCAGTGCCAGGAAATTTCAGACACACTTTGGACCATAACACTGAGATTTTCCCCTGTGTGTTTTTGGCTTGGAACACACGACAAGAATAAGTGAGACTGAGACATCTGATCCTCCTGAGACTGATTCCACAAAGTATTGTTTGATGCCACACAACTGGGAATACTTGATGTTTCTGTTTCAGCTATGTGGCTTGTTTCACATAGATGGGCCATGAAGAATCAGAATAATTGAATTTCATGGCTCTTTTCAGCTTCTGTCATATAGAAAATGAAGGGAAAAAGAGGAAGAAAAAAATCACACTTTTAAATATACTTACCAAAGAGGTTTCAGTGGTAGGAATAAAACCTGAAAAAAATATTGAAGTTTAACAAGAGTTAAGATGAATACAGAGGTAACTGCTATTCCTGGTATCAGTTACTAGGTTACTGACAGTGACCAATGAATGAAGTGTGTCCCTAGGCTTTATTAGGAGTTAAGGGGCACCCTGATGCTGTACTCTGTCAGAAAAATGCTGCAGTGGATAGATACAGAGGTCACACAACTAATTATTAATATCACCAGCTGTACAGGATATCACCCCATTTATGCAACATATTTTTTCAGATAGGTCTTTGATTCACTTTCTGGCTTTAAATTCATGAGAGTGCGACAATAGCAGGGTTTAGAGCCATATACGCATTTATAATTTTGGCCTTGCCAGGCACTCCCTCTTCATCTGGTAAGAAGAACCTACCTTACCTTTGGGAGATTTTCTTATATCCCTTTCGTGTGCATATATATGACACTTAAATAGTTGTGTATATATATATATAGAGAGAGAGAGAGAGAGAGACTGCACCTTCCAATGCAGGGGGTATGGGTTCTACCCCCGGTTGGGGAACTAAGATCCCATGTGCCTCACGGCCAAAAAACCAAAAAACATAAAATAGAAGCAATATTGTAACAAATTCAGTAAAGACTTTAATAATGGTCCACATAAAAAAAAGTTATTTATTTATTTCAGTTCTTCCAATATTCTATACATTCCAGACTCTGTATAAAAAAATAGATATTTGTATGCATTACGTAAATTAATATTATTTTACCATACTCTCTGGGTCAATAAACTGAGACTCAAAAATGATAAGTAGTTTTCCTAAGGCCGTATACGTCATACAGACCGGAAGTGGCAGAATGGCTTTGAACCCAGGTTTGTGTGACTACAAAGCCTACCATAGGTCTCTCCAGTTATTACCAAAGGACCTAATGTAGAAGACTGTATTCTCTAGATATTTATTATCTTTAGATTTATTTCCTCATGAGGCTTAAACTTGTTTTGTTTTATTTTATTTTGACTATATGGCTATTTAAGCTTAAGGAAAACAGAGAAGAAGAAACTGTTTATAAATTCTCAGTGACCTTTAAAGCAGAAACAGCTGTTGGGTTACCTTGGTCTTGAGTGAATACAGACATCGCTGAGGTGGATAGACTTTAGAATTCACGTGCATTGTCATCTTACTCTTTGAGAAAACTTGGAGAAAGCTGTGGGGACTAAATTATTGCATTTTTTAATAAAAGTAAATGCTATATTGTAATATAAAGTGATAGTCTTTGATTACATTCACTGATGAAACTGCTTCCTGAATTTCTATTAATAGTGATAAATAATCTCAAGGGAAGTTAGGTCCTCACCTTTGAACACTGTTTCTGAAAGTTGAATAATATATGGATCCATTTTGGGGGGAATCTACTCATAAGCCCCTAGTTAAATCATTTTAATATACTGTTATGGATCTAGTTTTAAATCCCTTACACTTATAGTTGTTACATAACCAAAAACCAAAGAGAAATATAAATATTAGCTACAAGCTAAACTACAAAGCCAATACATTTCAAATTAATAACATTAATTTAATTAAAAGGAGGACCTATTTTGCAGAGTTTAAATTGCTGCCTATGTATGAATGTGGTAGTAGCTTTATAGTTAGAGGGACTCTTGAATTTGTTTTGTATTTATTATGTAGCCCTAGGGATGATGCAATTTCCCCATCACCTGTTTGTATTCAAATTCCTGGGCAATTTTAATTCAAATATGCTATCAAATCATACTTTCAGTGACTTTCCTAGATATTATCATTAGTATAGCAAGGCTATTATTTATTTATTTTTCTTTCAGTTTTGAGATATAATTGACATACAGCACTGTAGAAGTTTATAATGTAAAGCATAATGTTTTGACTTAAATACATCATGAAATGATTACCACAATAAGTTTAGTGAACACCCATCATCTCATATAGATACAAAAGGGAAAAATAAAATATTTTTCCTTATGATTAGAACACTTAGGATTTACTCTCTTAACTTTCTTATGTAACATACAGCAGTGTTAATTATATTTATCATGTTGTACATTACATCTCTAATACTTATTTATCTTATAACTAGAAGTTTGTACCTTTTGACCACCTTCATCCAATTCTATCTCCCTCTTCCCCCTGCTCTGGTAACCACAAATCTGATCTCTTTTTCTATCAGTTTATTTGTTTGTTTTTAAAGTATAACTGACTTATAAAAATTCTGTTAGTTCCTGGTGCACAGCATAGTGATTCAATATTTCTATACCTTTCAAATCGATCACCACAATGTCTAGTTATCATATGTCACCATATAAAGATATTACATGGTTATTGAATATATTCCCCACACTGTACACTTCATACATCTTATGACTCGTTTATTTTGCAACTGGAGTTTTTACCTCTTAATCTTCCTACATTAAATCCTCTCCCTGCCCCTTCTGGCAACCACCTGTTTGTTCTCTGTATTTATAATTGTTTCTGTTTTGCTGTGTTTATTCATTTGTTTTAATTTTTAGATTCCACAGATAAATAAAATCACACAGTGTTTGTCTTTCTCTGCCTGACTTATTTCACTTAGTATAACACCCTCTAGGTCCATCCCTGTGGTCACAAATGGCAAAATTTCATTCCTTTTTATGGCGGAGTAGTATTTCATTGTATCTATATACCACATCTTCTCTATCTATTCATGTATTGATAGGCACTTAGGTTGCTTCAATATCTTGGCTATTGTAAATAAAGTTGCAATGAGCATAGGGCTCCACATATCTTTTCTGATCAGTTTTTCTTTTTTCCTTAAAAAACAGCCAGCAGTGGAACCCTCTGCAATTTGACAGAACAATTTGGCAACCAGGAGTATTTTAAATAAGGAGATTCAATGTCTTAGTTTTTTTTCTGAAGCAGACTCTAAGACAAAAGCTAGCATATGAATGGTTTATTTGGAAGTGTGATTTTAGGGAGTCAGAATAAAGGACCTTGGAGCAGAGAGAATACATGTGAAAGTTCATTCAAACATATGTTATTGAATTGGCCACCTCAAGGGAATATTGTTTGCTTGATCCCAGAGAGCTCTAAGAAGATTTCTGGTGGGTTTCAGAACCATCCAGCTCAGAAGTAAAAATGGGAAACCATTCATCCATTGGTTCATCCTCCAACAAGTAAGGATTGTGCCTGTAAGATTGCCAAATCCTTCATGGGGCACACACTCAGCGTCAGAAGATCTCTGGGCAGAAAGTCAGAAGACCTGCTGTGTGTTTGGAAGGCTCTGATTACACTAGAGCCAAGCTTCTCAAAGACTGTGTGAAACTGTCCACAGCATCAGTGGCTGGAATAAGATATGAGGTCAAGGGGTACTCAAGCCATGCACAAGAGGGTTTCCCATTCACTCAGACACTAAAATCTTAGATGATTTGGGATATTATATCCTTATATAATTAAAATAATCAGCAGTCACTTAAAAAAATTGTCATAGAGGGCACATGGGGACACCCTGTTGAGAAACATTCTTAGCGTATCTTATTCATGAGTGTCTCCAACAATCATTCGGTGAGCTTAACTATGGTCCTAGAAATATCTGCATATCAATTGCTTTACAAATGTTTTTCAATGCAGGATCTCAGAAAAGGAATAGAATTTTTTTCAAAGTAATTGATTCTTTTTATTCAATTCAATATATTTTGTCAAATTTTCCTTTTGGGTATTCTGCTATATTCTTGGAATTCAAAAATGACCAGACCACAAACACTAGAGGGTCCCACAGTCTTTTTGAGTAGGCAAACACCTAACCCCCAAATCTAACATGGTTCTATAGCTGACACATGATCAAAGTGATTGTGACACCTTAATGTGTGTTTTCTACATACAAAGAGCATATTTCAGATAAGCAATTGGCCTTCAAAAAATGGGTGGCTTAATTTCAAATGTACAACAATGATAACAACCCAAGTATGTTACCAGAGGGGAAAATAATAGGAATTTGCATGACCAATTTAGGTTGGAATTTCTATTTGAGGTAGTGAGAGGGTGGAATTGTTCCTTTGATCTAATTAGCATAGTAAACTCATGTAAGTTATATAAAGCTAGGGATTGAAAACCACCCGTTAGCTTAATTTAAGTTAAATTAGATTAAGATAAATAACATGGTGAGCTTTTAAATTCATTCTTAATCCATATTTATATATATAATAAGCTAAACTTGCAAAAAATTATTTTAATTTTTGCCTTGAACATTTTGTTTGACACTTGTATTCAGACAAATGTGTGTCATTCGTTTTAGTATTAGAAACTCGTTTAGTAAAAATAAGTCAATGATATTGATTCTCTACCAAAATAAGGAATATTTTCTACCACAGTCACATTGATTTTGCCAAGATACAAATAAATGCACACACACGTGCACACAAACATACACATAATCATTCAATTGTGTATATATACATATACATATGAATATAGATGTATGTAGGGTAGTTATTTCCAAGCCATAATAAATATTAAGAGTGAAAGTACTCTTTTATGTCTAGTAATCTTTTGCACATAATTTCAAAAAAAAACGACTTGATAAAACCATCCTGACTCCTGGCAATGTTAAAGACTAAATCAAAAGCCTAATGAAGCATAAGAATATTGAATAAATTAATTCTGTTTGTGTTTTCTTTAATATGGCTCTGACAGCCAACTGCTTTCAAATATAGCCATTTGTTCTCACCATGTTACTTTACGCAAATAATATGGTGTTATTACTACCACTCTCATGCTTCTTTGGTGGCATTTTTTATGCATATAAAAGAATCTTGATCAGAACAAACTTCTATGGCATTATGTCTTAAAAATGGAAGTATAGCACACATTCAAATTTCAGTCTTTCATGATTTCTTAGGTGAAAATGTTGGGCCCTTAAGTAGACTCTTTAAGTAGGCCACAGTGATTTTTATTACTATTTTTAGACAATGTGATTTATTTGTGTATTTGCCTCTTTCTATATATTTGTATATTTGCTTCTTTCTATATATGTAAAGAAAAGAATACCAATTAGTTCTTAATGCTCCCTGTTTTAATCAGCTCAGGCTGCCAAAGAAAACACCATAGACTGGGTAACTGAAACAACAATTCATTTTCACACAGCTCTGAGGGCTGGGAAGTCCAAGATCAAAATGCTGGTCAATTTGATTCCTGATGAGGTCTTTCTTCCTGGCTTGCACATGGCCATCTTCTCACTCTGTCCTCAGTTGGCAGAGGGAGGGAGACAGCTCTGGCATCTCTTCCTCTTTTATTAGGGCACCAGCCCTATAGATTAGGGCCCCACCCTTAAGGCCTCCTTTAAGAATAATCACCTCCTCAGAGGTCCTGTCTCCAGTGATAATCACACTGGGGGTTAAGGCTTCAACCTATGAATTTGGGAAGGCACAATTCAGACCATAGCACTTCCTTAAATCTAAACTGTATTTTCTAATAACTCTATAATGTTTACCTCCTGTATCATCTAGTCCAGAGTCATAGTGGTCTCCTTCCTCTTCTCTAGAGACCCTTATTTAATAATAATTCATAATGTTAAGAATGAAGATTTTGATAACTATTAGGAAGATGCACCTGAGTAACTTCCATTTATTTGTCATCTATAGTCTTCCAGGGACTCTGTATCCATTGCCTCATTCATCCCTTACTGCCATTCCATCACATGTATATTATTCTGTACAAATTCTAAATGAAGAATCTGGGCTTATAGAGATGAATTAATTTTTGTATTGGCTGAGTCATGATATAATAAATAATATTTCTGCCTATTCCACATATGTTTAAAACAAGAGCTTTGGGAATGATGTTTAGACTTTCTTTGGGGGGAAGTTGATCTGCTACACTGTTGCATTTTTCACCTTCAAATTGATTCTATCCGTCTGACCTTAGTTCATTTTAAAGATGTGAATATATATTATTAAATATAATGGATATTTAACATGGAAGTTTTAGAAATCTCTGTTTTGTATTCCTTTAATGATTTAGCATGTATAAAGAAATTGGGGGAAAATGATGAGATTTTATAGAGAAATGCCTTGTATTAAAATGCTTAATGTGTCTAATGTGTGAAAACTCTGTTCTTGGGTTTCCCCAAGGGGCTTTGGTTCTCCCGTGTATTTGTTTCTAATGGTTCTCAATGTGATGTGGTAAATTTTAATCATTTTCACCATCTGTCTGTACCTGGAAATAAACAGCTTTCCTATGATTTGAGGCAGTAGAACATGGCTAGTGGATTATTAATTCCTTGGAGAGATTTTTTATTCTTTTCACCGGAATTTCTCCATTGCCTAATCCTTCAGAAAAAGGACACTTGTCAGCTCATTTTCCATCTTTTATTCCCTACTTTCACCCCCAAATATAACAGTTGACAACTCACATTATACAGCAATAGGAAACACAGAACCCACAACCCAGTAGGGAAATCAAGCAAAAACTTTCCAGTGTCAGAGGGATTAACCACAAATGCTAATACAAGGTTTGAAATGAATCATCAAGACATTTAGACCCGCTTTGGTATAAAATGAGAATGTAATCACTTTAGTACCAAAAATGGATAGTAGATGCTAACTACTCACTTGTAAAAAGTAACTACTTTCCTTGCTTTCCAGAATTCATTCCTATCCAAAATTCAGGGCTTCTTTATCCTCCCAAATTTAATATTGTGATATGCTGTGAAATTTCAGTCTTGAATTAAAATAAAATTTTCTAAAAATATGGTTGCATTAAATTATGTATTTCCCGGTGCAAGAGTTAGATTTGGCTCCTAGTACTGGAGTGATCTTGCCTACTGGCTTAGATCTACATGCCCAGGACATAATAACAAACAACAACAACAACGACAACAAAAGAAAGAAACCTTTGTTTTACAACAGCTGTATTATTCTGCTGGAGCTGCATGACAAAATATCATAGAATGGGTTGCTTATACAAGAGAAATTTATTTTATCACAGTTCTGGAGACTGGAAGTCCAAGATCAAGGTGCCATCAGGGTTGGTGTCTGCTGAGAGCTCTCCCCTTTGGTTGTAGTTGGCTTCCTTCTTACTATGTACTCCCATGGCCTCTTTGTGCATGCATGGAGAGAATAGAGGCAAGCAAGCTCTTTTCTTATAAGGACACTGGTGTCCTTCCTCCCCTTATAACCTTATTTAACCTTAATTACTTCTGTCTCCAAATAAAGCCACACTGAGGGGTTGTTAGATCTTCAACACAGGAATTTTGCAAGGACACAACCGTTCAGTCCATAACAACAGCCAAGGATAGAAAGCACATCTAATTCATTTAGGAAAAATTCACTTTGTCAATTCTACCCTTGTGTAATATTCTGTACTAGGCATGTGCACTCAGATATACATGTGTAGTTAATTCATCTGCCCAAAGACAAGCACAGTTAAAAGTAATTTCATGATGTGTGTACAGCCACATGTTAATTTATAGACAAAACTACCTTTGTAATCCTAACCTCTGCGTGGACTCTTAAGGATTCTAAATAGCTGTCTCTGTTTCTGTAACTGTGTGGAGGTGTGGACAGCTACATTTGTCCTTTTAAGAAGGAAATAAAATCATCATACTTTTTCTTTCAAAACTGTTTACAGCACAGATGCTTCTAATGAAGAGGTTTATGTTTACACTTGGCCTGATGGCAGGCAAATATTTAGTTTGTTCAGAAACAGAAAGATGGCTCAAACCCCGAATGTGAGAAGGAATTTAGAATGATGATGGGAGGCATCTTTTTAAGTGTATTTGGGTTCTAATCCTGACTTTGGTTCTAATTAATCAGGATGCATTGTTTTAGTTTTCTGCATGAAGCTTCTTCCCACTTCAGTCTTTTTTGTAGCTCACAGTGGAGTGTAAACTTCTGTTTCCCCAGTGCCTACAATAATGCTTAGTGCCTACAGATATTCAGCTAACATTGGTTGAATAAATGATGAAATAACATTATTATTAATGAAAAGTATCAAAACTGAAGATGCTATCCAATTGTGAGTTATTGTCCTATAATTATCATTTCATTAGAAAGCTTCCTAACTAGCATAGCAATTACCTTGTTAACATTCAGCCGAAATAAATATATATTTTAAAGTATATTTTTAATTTGCCTACTATTATGATAGGATTAAGTAGAACATGAATGGAAAAATATATAGAATGAATCAATACCTTTACATGCAATATTTTATTGCTATAAAGGTAGATAATAATACCTCAAGAGAGACTGGATTTTGTTTAAATGAGGTTCTATATTCACACAAAAGAATCTGCTGAGAATTGGAAGCTGCCTTGTAATAAATGAGCAGTCCAGGTAAGAATTTATCACAGCCAAATCTTTTAGCTTGTTGCTCCCAGAGAAATGAATCAGTATTAGAGACCAAGCAGGACATTTTCACCCCATCTTGTAGAAGCCGTGCACAAAACACTGTTAACATTGATATTCAGCTTGGCTTGGCATGAGAATTCAGCTAACTGGATCTATGTGCCTCGACACTCGTGTGAGCCTACTTCTGGGCTGTCCAGCTAAGCTTCCTTTCTGTAGGTGAGAGAGCAGTTCCCTGAGCCCCTGGTGTTTATATTCTTAGGGCCTTTTTGATTCCAACTGGCATCTCCATCTCACTGACTTCCAAATAGCTCTTTATGGAAAAGTG
The DNA here is from genome assembly GCF_951394435.1 of Stenella coeruleoalba. NCBI lineage: Eukaryota > Metazoa > Chordata > Mammalia > Artiodactyla > Delphinidae > Stenella > Stenella coeruleoalba. Next base: position 18,619,187 of record NC_137147.1, on the reverse strand, counting down.
GCCTTCCTTTGCTGAGCACCTCCTGTTTCCCCCCTCAGTCCCCTCTCTGACCTTTTCCAACCTGCTCTGCATCCCAGGAGACTGTCCTGTGTGGATTATATCAATGGGCCCCCTTGCCCTCTGGTTTTCTGTGGAATTCAGATTATGTAAAGCAGCGCTTGTGGAAGATTGGAGGGAGAAAGGAGAGTAAGAGCTCTATGCTACATACTTTCCTCACACTCTACCTGCAGGTTACTGTTCCTGGTGCTTTTTCTTTTTTTTTTTTTTAACTTTCAAGACTGCATTTATTTGTCTGTAGAAGGTAGCCCTGGGCCAGCCTTTTCACTTTTCATATTGAGGGAAACTGTGACTCAGTTCTACTTCTGGGAATCTACCCAGACTCCCGTTTGGGGAGATAACTCCTGTCATAGACATTGCTCTCTGGTGACAAGTGTGTGCTGACTCACCATACAGACCAACCTCTGCCACCCCCCACCAGCTTTCTTCATTTCCAGTATCCCTTTACCTACTTAATCCCTCTAGCCCTGGTAATAGAAATAGCCCTGCTATTACTAGCTGTGGTGTGATACTGTCTCTGGTTGTGTCCCTTTTAATAGGCATTAGATTATCCTCAAATTTCTCAATTTCAGAGTAACAATTGGGTTCTATTTGAATTATGAATATATATTTATTCATAACTGAAAAGAAAAATACAATCTCTGTGTGTCTGCCCCAAAATGACATATGAATGTTGGAAGAAGTGTGATGGCCTCATGAAGTAATATGGCAAGAAAGTCATAGTGGACCTTAAAATCTTTGTTCTGTAGGTCACCATCCATTTAAAATTAATCATTTTGTTTTCTTCTCTGGCTTTGCTGTCCTCACATGTAAAATGTGCACAGTGATAATATTTAGCTCACAGAATCATTCTGAAAGAGGACATATATCTGGCATATACTAATTATATAATAATGGCAAAATATAGTTTTTATATTTTCCTGACTGTGATAGTTAATTTACATGTCAACTTGACTGGGCCATGGGGTGCTTGGATGTTTGACCAAACATTATTCTGGGTGTGTCTTTGAAGACGTTTCTGGAGGAGATTAACATTCGGATGGGTAGACTGTAAAGCAGATTGTCCTCCCTAATGACGGTGGGCCTTATTCAGTCAGTTGAAGACTGAATAGAAAAAAAAGTCTGAACAAGAGGGAACTACTCCTGCGTGACTGCTGAGCTGGACACCATTTTTTTCCTGTCTGCTAACTATAACTGAAAAGTCAGCTCTTCTTGGGTCTCAAGTTTGCAGGCTTTTGGGCTAGAATTTACACCACTGGCTCTTCTGTTCTCAGGCCTTTGAACTACACCTCAGCTCTCTTAGGTCTCCAACATGCCAACTGCAAATCTTGGGGCTTCTCAGCTTCCATAATCACATGAGTCAATTCTTTCTCTTACATTCTAGAAGTATGATCTCATGTCACTTACCTCAATGTTCCACATCAGTATCCTCATCTAGAAATTATATTTATCATGCTGAAAGCTTTAATATATTACTTTGTTTAATTCATGAAAAATATACCATTCTTACTGAAAAAAAGACATTTCTTGATTCATACAAAACTTCATGTGATCAAACAAACAACTGACACTTCTATTACTAGTAATATTATTTTTGTTATTGTTGAATTAAAAAGGTGCTGCCCTTCCATGTTTTAATTCATTTAATAAATAAACATTTATTGAATATCCATTGTACGCCTGACACTATTCTATGTGCTGGGGCCACAATGATGAACAAGACAGAAACAGTTCCTGCCTTTATATTGCTTAAGTCTTCATAGGGAGAAAAAATAAACATAACAATAAATTCATCATATCACTTCATGTCAAAGGGTTCTAAATAGAAAGTCCTAAATAGAAGAAAATAAACAAGGTGAAGACATGGAAGTGAGAGAAAAGTAAGACTTTGGCTGAGACCTGATTGAACTAGAGAGTAGATGTGGAAATCTAGGCTCCCCACTCAGCCTTTGCTGGAGGGGGCAGAGCTGGGGCTGTAATATTTTTCTGTGGTGTTTAGCTGGAGTAGAGAAGTTTGTGTCTAAAAGTGCCTGCCTAGCAAGGCTGTCCTTTTCCTGGTCCTTTGGCTAGGGAGAGTAGAATTTGACTATAGAGAGAAGACATTTGGGGGGCATTTTTCATCTGCACCTGCTGGTATTTGGGGATGTTGGCTCCTTCAACACCAAGTCTGAGATATATGGCTGTCAACAGAAAATCCTACCACACAATTGTTAGCTCACTACCATTCTGCATGCTGCCCAGTTATATTTTTGAGAAGCATTTTTGTTTTTCTAGATGATATAAATCTAGGTGGAGTTTGGAAGTTGTCTAAGTTGGCCAAAGAACAGGACTGATGGGAAACTGTCTTCTAGAACTGACCTCAGAGGATCTTTCCCAATTATCACCCATAATGGGCCACCTTGTCATTTTTTCATCTTCTCATTCCATATTTATTTTGATCCACAGAGTCTTGATCTTAGGCTAATTTGGAAGTCATGAGTCTAATTTATCAAGCCCTCTTCTTACAGTTGGAGTATATGATTAAGCTGTCCAGGGCAGCAGTATCTCTTCTCATCTCTCAATGTGTGGATTGAAAATCAAGTGTTTCCAAATCCTCACAAAGTATGTCATTATGTATTTGCAAGTCATGGGCTATGTTATTTCTCAATAAACTTGTTAGATGCCTGTGTTAATGTTAGAATTTGGAGCTAAAGTGTATCCCAGCCCCATAGTTTATGGAAAATTTGTCAAATCTGCATATTTGGGACAAAGATCAGCCTATTAGATGCTTCCCTGTCACAAAACAAAAGAAACAAACATAAATTAGAAAACCACAGACTTCATCAATCTACATCTTGACATCTTCAATGTTACTTCCCATTTTCTGGAGTAAAAATGCATTTTTTTTCCCACCCTCAAGCACTGGTGACTTTGGAGGATGATTATATCTAGCTGCTTTGTTTAACAGTGTCAGCCAAATTCTTAATAAGAAAATCTGTCACATCTTGATGTATCATCTCCTCCTACCATACCAGTGTTATAGAGCAGCTGGACAACACTTTCACAGCTGCTTCTTCCCATTGTAGAATCCAATGTTGAACAAAATGATTTCTATGGGTAGTCTCCTTTGGGTATCTTTCAGGAGGAAAATACCTTCATGATCCTTACCATTAAAGCAATTCCACTTGAAAACTGAGTAAAATTCACAGAAAACACAGCTGGCTTGAGAGCATCAGGAATACTATTTATATTAGTAGATTTTATTTTTTTATTATACACCTATTGCAGTGAATTGTTTCCAAATTTGTCAAGCCTTACAAAAGTCTGTTTCATCATAAACCTATCTGTTTTGAAGTGAAAGATATTGTTATCCTTAATGTTAAACTCTATTTCTTTTTCCTTTCCTCTATTCAGGTCAACTCGATGAAGACTGATAAAGAGAATATGATAAAGGGACAACCTTGATTAGATCCTGTACCTGATCATTCTAATTCCCTGTAGTCTCTCTGGGTTCCCCTTCTTTCCCTGAGTTGCTTGATTTTTGATGCAATCCTTTATAAATTCAAAGTTTCCTTTAGGTGCTGATGCGACCAAGTAAAATCCAGTAATGGAATTCTGGAAGTGTGGTGTGGTTTCTTTGAATTTTTGCTCTAATTGATAATAGCAAAATAGGTCACTTTTGAAAAAAGAATAAAAAACTCAGACAGATTTAAAGTCCCAGCATTTTTAAGGCCATGCCAATATGTCTCAATGGCATTCGTTATGGCATGGCCATTTTGTCACGTGGTAGAGAGCAATTAGACTGACCGATTACATGGCTATCCTACTCAGGTGCTAAAGGGGCTTAAAATATTGAACTGTCTGTGCTGAGAGAATGTTTTCAGACAGCTACTTTCTACTCATTTTGGTTATCATTATTTTACATAAATGCATTATATAACATACACATGATTGTGTTCAAGTGTACTGATGAACAGAGAAGAGTGTTGTAGGGATAGAATCATGAATTAACCACTGATTCAAACCAGATAACAGCATTCAGTTGTTCAAAAGACTTCATCTAAATTACTTGAAAAATAGAACCAATTACAGAAGTCCTGAAACAGAATTTCTCAAGTTGTATAAAAACATCTGTAACCCCAACAATGGTTCTAAGAAAATAAAACATTCATATGTAGAATTTGAAGGCATATAGGCTCTAATCTAAAGTGGCATACCAGGTACTCTCTGGGTGGGCTTTGGCAAGTCACTTGACATGGGAATTTTCACAAGATTTCAGTGAGATGAAGTATATAAATGCCCAGCATGGTCCCTGGTAAAAACTATGTACTCAAAATGGGTATTTCCCATGTCTTTCTTCTAAGTTAAGGCCCAAATGAGCAGAACTAACTCTAAAATATGTTCCCTGAAAGCTGTCAATGACATCAGTTACCAGAGATATGAGAGAATATTTGTAAGCACCATCATCCATGAGAAATGGACTCTCCATTTGCTCTGAATCATTGTAATGAAGACAAAGCCCTTTCAATATAAGCATGGTAGGCAGCAGGTCCCTTGGCATTGTGAACTGCACAGAAATGTAGAAATGACAATAAGAGTTGTTGAAATGTGAACCCGTCCCAGAACTCTTAGATTAACTGTGTACCTCAGTGAAATTTCATCATTTTGATCCAAAGCTACTTAGAAAAATAATCGGGGGTTGGGGGAAGAGAGGAGAGAAAGGGAAGGTGGTTGTTTGTTTTCAGGTGGAAAGCACAACTCGAAGAATATTCTAAATTCAGGCCTAGAGGAATGATATTTTGTATGTGTGCAGATGTAGTTCCTTGGTGGTCCCCAATCTTGGAAAAAGTTATTTTTGTAAACTAAAATAATCTGAAGCAGATTATAGCGAAATCCATCAGAAAAATAAATACAGAGTGTCTAGTATGACATGAGGATGTCCATTAGTGGATCTGCACTGGAAATATGGTGAGAGAAGTATTTGTTTTTCTGTAATTTTACACAGTTGTGTTTCTATCTAGCTTGATCAACGTTGGTTTTGTATCTTAAATCTCCCTTTCTTTGCCTTCCTAGTGAGTCACTGACCATATGACTCCAGTTCCCAGTCCAGCTCCTGAGGAAGAAGGAAAAAAATAACCAGTCTTGACAAACATGTAGGCCATTTTGGGTATGAGGTTGACATCGCTGATCCTTTCAGCACAGTCTCAAGAACTAATACTTTCAGTCTTATTTATTATAAGCCAAGGTACTCTCTTGTTATCTCTGTACTGAGTTCATCTGCAGGGTCTTTCAGGACCAAATTCAAATTGCTTACTGTTTTATTTACATTGCATCTATAAACGCTGCTCTGATTTGTTATGTTGGGAGACGTTTGTGTGTCTAGGGAATCTATGCCTGTATGCTTAACTTTGTCTAGTAAATTAAAAACTTTTAAATTTAAAAAAAAAATTGCAAATACTTTTGTAAGTTTTTTCTCTTGATTTTGAAAGTCAAGTTGTATATATTGCATTGCTTATTCCCTCTACCAGGAATGTCGACTTGCTTTATAAAACATCATTCTATCTCAATGATTACATTTTATATAGACAGGCTGGAAAGAGCATTAAAATGCTTCCTGCTTTTTAAACAATGGGTAGAATATAGCATTGGTGCTATATCAACTACTGTTTTTCTACATGAATTTTCTTCTCAAATTGATGGCATTTGTAATTTAGTAAATTTAAGGAAGAAAATTTGTAGTATAAGTAGTTTAAGGTTGATTATTTTTATTTGATTACAATTATAAAAATGACCAGATGGGAGGACTATTTTTGTTAAGGAAAACTATGAATTGTCAGATGAGAAAAATAAAATGTATTCATTCTTTCACTGAACTTTGAAACAAATGAGGAAGATTAGTCACATTTTAAAGACAAAAAAGCAATAGCTCTCTGAATCTAAATTTTTCTCTATGTGTTTTTTTCTACAAGATAATACCTTGAATAATGAAATTTTTTGAGTGCAGTTGATTTTTTCACTTTGCTTACGATAAATTTTACCAATGCAAAAGTAATGTTTTTATTATCTTTGCATAGTAAAAACATATCAAAATTTTCAGTTGTCTGTTTGTTTTGAGTCCCAAGTAAGGAATTCCTCACTCCTAGGTGATAGAAGAATGCGCTCATGTTTTCTTCCAGCATTTCTTTCATTTTGCTTTGGTTTGTTTGTTAACTTTAGATATCTGTTACAGTTGGAATTTATCCTAGTATAATGTGTGAAATTTGAACTCAATTTTATCATTTTCCAAGTCAACCTTTTTGTTGCAACACTGTTTATTGTTATTTTTAAAACCTTTTACCCCACTAATTTGAGGTCCCATCTTTACAATATTTTGTATTGTCATAAATCCTTTAATCTATTTCAGGACTTTCTTTTTTTTAATTTTTATTAGAGTATAATTGATTTACAATGTTGTGTTAGTTTCAGGTGTACAGCAAAGTGAATCAGTTATACATATACATATATCCAATCTTTTTTAGATTCTTTTCCCATATAAGTCATTACAACATGTTGAGTAGAGTTCCCTGTGCTATACAGCACTTCCTTATTAGTTACCTATTTTATATATAATAGTGTGTATGTGTCAATCCCAATCTCCCAATTTATCCCTCCCCCACCTTACCCCCTAGTAACCATAGGTTTGTTTTCTACATCTGTGATTCTATTTCTGTTTTGTAGATAAGTTCATTTGTACCTTTTTTTTTTAGATTCCACATATAAGCAATATCATATGACACTTGCCTTTCTCTGTCTGACTTACTTCACTCAGTATGATAATATGTTTCAGGATTTTCTGTTCTGTACTCTAGGGGAGGTAAAATTTTCCTCCATTCAAATAGGCTCTCTGGCTGGGATTGATATGAGACAGACTATCAAGAGAAAGAAAATGACTTTTATTTATATTTGCACGGGAGACCTCCCAAGAAACAGGAAGACCCAGAGAAGTGTTTAGGCCTAAATGTTTATATAAAATACTAGGTTGAACAATGTATTCATGTACCCAATTAATGAACTTATCCTATAATGTATATCTTTTAAGGATAATTTAATATATTTTAAAGTTGGCATCATCCGTATATTATAGGACATTGTATATACACAGTGAATTTTGTAGGATGATTTCTAAAATAACAAGTCAATATTTTTTCGTATATGGGTTCTGTAATTCATCTCATTGCTTACTTTTTTTTAAACATCTTTATTGGAGTATAATTGCTTTACAATGGTATGTTAGTTTCAGCTTCACAACAAAATGAATCAGTTATATATATACATATGTTCCCATATCTCTTCCCGCTTGCGTCTCCCTCCCTCCCACCCTCCCTATCCCACCCCTCCAGGCGGTCACAAAGCACCGAGCTGATCTCCCTGTGCTATGCGGCTGCTTCCCACTAGCTATCTACCTTACGTTTGGTAGTGTATATATGTCCATGCCTCTTTATCGCTTTGCCACTGTTTACCCTTCCCCCTCCCCATAGCCTCAAGTCCCTTCTCTACTTTTTATTTGTTGATTCAATACTACCTTCATTCTCCATTTAGCAACCCCTCCAGTTTTCATTTCATTTGGTAAAATGTATATGTACACATGCATATATATACAGGTATAAACACATATATATATATGCAAACACACATACACATATAACATATATACTAAATATATAAAATGTACATAATATATTTTTCAATATAGTAATTAATGGCGTATGTCAATAGGGGAGATCTATATGAATCATCATTCCAATTCTTATCTCTATGTTTGTCTGGTCTTCCCTTGCTTGACTCAGTACCAGGTGGTAGGAATCAGAGTACTTCAGGTTTAACTCCTCAGCCCCTCATAAATACACACACACAAACACATATACCTTACCCTCTGCACCAGGTTCTTAGCCATTAAGAATAAAACTTATACTTTGGGAATACCCAATTTATTGGAAGTAGTCTGCTGTTTCCTGTCTGTGCCTTCTGAGATCTAAGGCTGTGTGAATTTCTTGTTACATCTTTCTATTTAGACATTTACCATGGAACCAAGTTCACATACTGTGATCCAGCAGGCAGAAACTGGCATGCTGATATAATTTTAATGGCCCTGTGCTTTATTCAAGGTTTCTCCTCTAAATTTTAAAATCTGAATGAGTATAGATGGGGCATAACCTTTCCACTCATTGTCTTAAGCCAGGTTCCTTTATATATTCATTTAACTGCTTTGTTCTTAAAGTCATCTGCATATTTTTAAAGTGCTGCTGAAGACTGTTTCTGCCTACACTTCTGGTTTTCACTTATTTTCCTCTAAGACTATGACCAACAAGAACATCTATCTTTATCCACCAAACTCTCAATCACAAACACAAATATACATCTACTACACTTTCATTTGAAGCTGGATTCTCTTCCAGCATTCCTTGTATTAATTCAGAACTATTACTACAGGCACAACTGATACCAACATCTTCTTAAAAACTTTTCCACTGTGATCCATCTCATCACGTGGACCAATTCCTTCATTCTTGCCCTCAACAACTCCCCAGGTCTTGTTGATTTACTTCCATGGTCTTTGGTAGTGCTTTGATGTGGGCTATGGTCTCCTCTGCTGTACTTGCTAAGCCTTGACAATCTTGGATTGATTGTTACCCAGGCAAATTACTTCCAGCTTGCATTACTTTGAAACCAACATTTTGTAACAGAGAATTGGGTTTAAAATGAGAGCGATGTAAATTGAGAACCAGTTTCCCCTTCTTATTATCTTGATAAATTAGGCAGATAAATTTATTTTTAATTTAAATTCATTTTGCCTTAATTTCCTTGTCTGTTTAATGAGGATAATATTCATATATGAGTCTTTCTTTTTTCATTGAGGATTAAATGACACTGAGCATATGTATAATTATATGAAAATAACAACCATTTATATTATGTATTATTTTATTCTAGTTGCTTTACATACATTATATCTAGTCCTTAGAAAAACAATAAATGCCATTTTTTTTGTCATCATAATTTTTTTGCAGATGAAGCCCTGGAAGGCTAATTTACTTACTCTAGGTCCCTATGGTATTGAACGCCATAGATTTAAATTAAAATACTTAGTTCCAACACCCATGCACCCTGTGTCATACCATCCTATCTTCACAAATAAGTACTTGACACAAATGAAGTGCTCAATAAATATGATTTTTCCGGTTATCATTAAGATAGTAGAAACATTTTAGTCACAGTAGGAATTAATTAAAATTATTGTAACATTAACTGGAGTATGGATTCTTTGAGACAAGTAATCTTGACTTACTCAAACTACTTCTCCCAGAATATTCAACTCAGTGTTTTGCATGTAGTTGGTGTTCAACAAATGTTTGTTGAATTGCTGAAAAATTATAAAATTCAATTTTGATTTAAAAATAACTGTTATAATGTTAGTGTGTGGGATTTTTATGTGCTTAAATCCAGAAGAAAGCTTGAACAAGAAAAGATCTTAATAAAGAGTGTAAAGTCATGATCACCATGCATTTAATCTGCGGACTGATATATAGTAATTTATAGAGGATCATTAGCAATAAAACGAAAACATAATTGAATTCAGATTCAGCAACACCATTAGGTTAAAAGCCAAAATAAATATAAAATTCACATCAGTCATGGTTACAGTAACTGCTTTTCATTCCCTTTCACTTTCCTTCAAAGCCATTTAGTAGTTCACTTGATTAGATGTTAAGAATATTGTGCAGGGGGCAGAGAATGAGTGGGAAGTGTTGTTCAGGTTGATTTTAATAGCATTCTTTTCCATTTGGAAAAAAGATAACCTACACATGGTTCTACCTCTGTGATAAATTGCTGTCACAATCATGGCAGCCAATGAGCCAGAATTTCAACTACAGCCAAAGTCTGTGTACACATTGCATTGCAGAGACAATGTGTGTTGAGAACAGTCAACAAATGACTTCAGGAACAGGCCAGCCTTATTGCAAAAGTCATTTCTTTACCAAATGCTATTTATTCACAGTGGGCTGAAGGTGATGACCTCAATCACCTCGATGAGCTGCTATCACAGAGAGAAATTTGCATCTAAATAATGACATGTAGATATTATTCCTCATATTAATGTGATTGAGACCCTTTTCAGAACTACTATGGGGGTAAAAATCTCCTGGTGATGTGAGACACATTTAAATTCATACTTTTTAGAAATGACACCAGTTCTCAAAGAAATAATGTCCCTGGTGTGTATTTGTACAATCTTGACAAGGAGTAAGATGATGGTGGCCTTACTTAAAGCCAACGTCTTTATAGTTTCTATGCCTTAAAAAATGTACAGAATAATTATTTATGTGCATTTTTTGTAAATATATTTGCATTGAATAGACCAGCAATATCAAGTATGTCCTTCATTTAATTAGCCTGATTAAACAGAAGAATATATCAACCAATCTGCTAGATGGAATGAGTTGATTAATTGAATTTTAATTAGTATAAGCTTTGTAAAAAAATGACGTTCAGAAAAGGAAAAAGGCAAATGAAATGTTTTCAATTTATGTAGTCCTTTTTTACCATAAAAGTCATCTTGTAGTCAGTATATCCATCCACAAGTATTTATGGAGACAGTACATATGATGCTCAAGGCAGAGTGCTAGATGCTGCAAGGAATACAAATAATTGTTCTCTCTGTTACTCTATATGATGTGGTCACTGGCTCTATGAGAATATAATATAGTTTGTACATAGTTATACATAGTTGGGGAAGGGGCAACTGACATTCTGAATACTTTCTACATGCCAGGCACTTTAGGAATAATTCTTTATTTCTTCCTCACAGTAAATCTTTCCCAATGGAAATCATCTCTGGATTCTGAAATGAGTGAACTATGACATAGCAAATGTGAATATTTTGTCTAAGGCTGCATAACTAGTCATAAATGAAATCAAATTTTACTCAGACTTTTTAAAATTTAAAGCCCACACTTTGCAACAGTATACAATTATATAGCATTGTATTATATATCAGTCTGTGATTGTAAAACACAAGGAATGGCAGTGATAGAATACTGAAAAGTAAAAGTAAATATTTCATGGTAAGGAAGAGAAAAATGAGGATATTTATTTCTCATGGCTAAAATGGAGTCCTGGTGAATCATAACATTCCCCAAAGTATTCCCTTCTCTCAATTCTTTGCCTCTTTGCTTAAAGGAAATTCTAACTAAAATCTCAGAGGCAGACCTGCTTAAATATTTCACATTTATATTTGGAAACATCAGCTACTATTTTGTGAAATCTTAAAGTTACCTCCCAAGCAAGTGTATATAGTGAAGGTACCAGGATTACATCAAGATCACACAGCTATTTGTGGGAAGGTAAAAAAATCAAAACAAAAACCAACCAAAAACTACATTTTTATTTCAGGAACATAATATTGTCCTGCACAAAACTGTCTACTAACTAAAGGTTTAACTAAATTATGAATATCTATGTATTCAATAATAATTTTCTACTAAAATTACTACTAACTCTTAGATTATATAAACCACAGAAAGAAAATATTTGCAAAAACACCAAAAAACAACTAAGATTTTATTATAAAAATATACTTCAGGGTTTCCCTGGTGGCACAGCGGTTGAGAGTCTGCCTGCCGATGCAGGGTACTGGGTTTGTGCCCCGGTCCGGGAAGATCCCACATGCTGCGGAGCGGCTGGGCCTGTGAGCCATGGCCGCTGAGCCTGCGCGTCCGGAGCCTGTGCTCCGCAACGGGAGAGCCCACAACAGTGAGAGGCCCGTGTACCGAAAAAAAAAAAAGAAAAAAAAATATATATATAAATATATAATTTCAACTTAGAAGAGTACCCGCCAAGTTAAATGAATTAGAAAAGAGACAAAAAGAATATAATTATCTGTATACCTTTCATTCTTCTTCATATAATTACTTTTATCAGTATTTTATAAAATTTAACAATGTGTTTTAATTTGTATAGAATTAGACCAGTCTAATATTCTGCCATATTTATGAAACATAAGGTGCTTGGCCTTCATTTTCATTTTTTTTCCATTTTTTTCTCTATTATAAGTAATGCTGTTAGAAATACATCCATGCATAAACTTTTCACTCCATCTTAGCCTCATATATTTGATCATTTCTTAGAGAAGTTTCAGAAAAGTGTTTGCTAAAGTAAAGGTAATATGAATTTATAAAGATTTGGGAACTTATTAGCCACATGCTTATTCAAAATAATTATATGTTTCTATCAACAACTTAAGAGGGGATCAATTTTATCACACCATCACTAGGAAATAATAAACCCTTTGTGTTATAAGCACTGTTTTTCTGATAAAGAACATCTGGATAATTAGAAGTGATAAGAAAAGGCCTTTGGTTTGTTTTAATTCTTTCACTTCAGAATTTTATAACTATAGCAAGCCCATTTTCTAATTTTATGCTTTTCATTCCTGATTAAATACATTTTGACTTCCATAATTTGTGTCTTTCATCTAAGGAACTAGCAGTGTTTCACATACATTACTTGTGTAGTTATATGTTGGTATAAAGCTTAAGTACTCACCAAGAGAAACTTCTGTTTGAACTGGGTGCTCTCAGTTTGAACTGAGCTGAACTCTCAGCTGATACAAAGAATTGTCAGCAGTTCATAAAACTAGAAGTTGGGTCTGAGGCCTACCACCTGTCTCACCCACCAATTTACTCACATTCATTGAAAAATATATTTATTAATTACCTGCTATATTCTGGGCATTATTCTAAGCAATAAGGATACAAGAATCAGGATCATTTCAGATAGGGATTTGACATTCCAGTGGGGAGTGCTTTGTGTGGGTGGAACAAAAAACAAGCATGAAAGTAATGGTAAAAACAACTACAATGCTAATCTATGAGTAGAGAAATACTGGAAAAAAATGTCAGGTAATGGAGACAGAGAAAGAGGGGGAGACATTGTTTTAGATTGTGTGGTTAAGAAATCCTTTACAAAGGTGAGAACATTTGAACTATGATCCAATAACAGAAAGAAGCCAGCTATGTAAAGAGTCTTTCAGATGACATGAACAGCAGGCTCACTATCCCCAAACTGGAATATCTTGGGACATTTGAAGAACAGAAAGAAAATCAGTGGGACTGATAGAATGGAAGTGTGATGGTAGATGATCCCAGAGAGGTAAGCAGGTATCACTTTTAGAATTTACAAGCTATTTATATTTGATTCTAAATGAGAAGCTATTGGATAATAGTGAACCAGGGAGTTGCATGTTCTGATTGAGCTTAACAATATTATTGGCTGTTGTTTGGCCATTGAATTGCAGGGAAGCAAGAGAGAAAGAAAGCAGAACTTATAAGAAGCTCTTACTAGAGTCTAGGCAAGAGGTACACATGTCTTGAACCGAAGTGGGAGTAGTGAAGATAGAATAAAGTTATTAGAGTTGGGTTTTTCACTGGATGCAAACCTTCCTTGAGGTGATGTTCTGGTAAACTGGCTCTCTAAGCAAGCAAACCAACCCTAACCAGACTTTCAGATATTTCTCCAACAAAGATGGGTTTATTTGGGATCAGCAGAGAATTGCAATTCATGGTCTTCAACCATGGCAAGCCCCATGCAAGTCCTGCAACGGCAAAGAAAGAGAGCGCTTTTATAGAGATGGAAAGGAACATGGGAGGGCTATAGTAAAGAGTCCACAGCTATTCATTGGCTCAGTTGTTGTCAGTAAAGAGTCTTGTTTCTTCCTATTGTACTCTGTTAATGTTGCAGGGCATGAGAGCTCCCCCTACTGATCTCCCAATTCTATTTAATTAAGGTTTCTGTATATTAATTTTTTACAAACGCTATACTCTTCCACGTGTAGTGCAGGTAATTTATAACAGAGTAGTCCCAATTTTTCCCTCCTGTCATTTATAACGTTTCTGTCATTCATTTATCTTATCATTACTTTAACTAAATAGTAACCTTTTGGATCAATTAATTAGAAAATAAAGATTTTATTTTGTCATTATTTATTTATTCTCCAACACTCTTCTTTCTTTATGTAGGTCTGAGTTTCTAACATATGTAATTCCTTTATCCCAGAATAAACTCTACTAAACATTTTTGTAGTGCAACTCAGCTGGCTATGAATTCCCATGTATTTTTAAATTTTGTTTTATTTTTTAGACAGAGGTTCTTCTTAGTTATCTATTTTATACATATTAGTTTATACATGTCAATCTCAATCTCCCAATTCATCCCACCACCCCCACCACCACCACCCCTGCTTTCCCCCCTTGGTGTCCATACGTTGGTTCTCTACATCTGCGTCTCTATTTCTGCCTTGCAAACTGGTTCATCTGTACCGTTTTTCTATATTCCATATTTATGCATTAACATACAATACTTGTTTTTCTCTTTCTGACTTACTTCACTCTGTATGACAGTCTCTAGGTCCATCCACATCTCTACAAAAGACCCAATTTCATTCCTTTTTATGGCTAATATCCCACTATATATATGTACCACATCTTCTTTATGCATTCATCCATCAATGGGCATTTAGGTTGATTCTGTGACCTGGCTATTGTAAATAGTGCTGCAATGAACATTGGGGTGCATGTGTCTTTTTGAATTATGGTTTTCACTGTGTATATGTCTAGTAGTTGGATTTCTGGCTCATATGGTAATTCTAGTTTTAGTTTTTTAAGGAACCAAAAAACTAAATTTTAAGTTTTTGCTGTTATCCATAGTGGCTGTATCAATTTACATTCCCACCAACAGTGCAAGAAGATTCCCTTTTCTCCACACCCTCTCCAGCATTTGTTGTTTGTAGATTATCTGATGATGCCCATTCTAACTTGTGTGAGGTGATATTTCATTGTAGTTTTGATTTGCATTTTTCTAATAATTAGTGATGTTGGGCAGCTTTTCATGTGCTTCTTGGCCATCTGTATGTCTTCTTTGAAGAAATGTCTATTTAGGTCTTCTGTTCATTTTTTTATTGGGTTGTTTGTTTTTTTTAATATTGAGCTGCATGAGCTGTTTATATATTTTGGAGAATAATCATTTGTCCGTTGATTCGTTTGCAAATATTTTCTCCCATTCTTAGGGTTGCTTTTCGTCTTGTTTATAGTTTCCTTTGCTGTGCAAAAGTTTTTAAGTTTCATTAGGTCCGCTTTATTTGTTTTTTTTTTTTATTTCCATTACTCTAGAAGGAGGGTCAAAAAAAGATCTTGCTGTGATTTATGTCAAAAGGTGTTCTTCCTAGGTTTTCCTCTAAGAGTTTTACAGTGTGTGGTCTTATATTTAGGTCTTTAATCCATTTGGAGTTTATTTTTGTGTATGGTGTTAGGAAGTGTTCTAATTTCATTCTTTTACATGTGGCTGTCCAGTTTTCCCAGGACCACCTATTGAAGAGACTTTCTTTTCTCTATTGTATATCCTTGCCTCCTTTGTCATAGATTAGTTGACTATAGGTGCATAGGTTTATCTCTGGGCTTTCTATCCTGTTCCATTGCTCTATATTTCGGTTTTTGTGCCCATGCCATATTGCCTTGATTACTGTAGCTTTGTAGTATAGTCTGAAGTCAGGAAGTCTGATTCCTCTGTTCTGTTTTTTCCTTCAAGATTGTTTTGGCTATTTGTGTCTCCATACTAATTTTAAAATTTTTGTGTTCTAGTTATGTAAAAGATGTCATTGGTAATTTGATACAGATTGTTTTGGGTAGTATAGTCATTTTCATAATATTGATTCTTCCAATCCAAGAACATGGTATATCTCTCCATCTGTTTGTATCATCTTTGATTTCTTTCATCAGTGTCTTATAGTTTTCTGAGTACAGGTCTTTCACCTCCTTAGGTAGGTTTATTCCTAGGTATTTTATTCTTTTTGTTGCAATGGTGAATGGGATTGTTTCCTTAATTTCCCTTTCTGATCTTCTGTTGTTAGTGTATAGGAATGCAGGAGATTTCTGTGAATTAATTTTGTATCCTGCAGCTTTACCACATTCATTGATTAGCTCTAGAAGTTTTCTGGTGGCATTTTTAGGATTACTTATGTATAATATCATGTCATTTGCAAACAGTGACAGTTTTACTTTTTCTTTTCCAATTCGTATTCCTTTTTTATTTCTTTTTCTTCTCTGATTGCTGTGGCTAGGACTTCCCAAACTATGTTGAATAATAGTGGTGAGAGTGGACATCCTTGTCTTATTCCTGATCTTAGAGGAAATACTTTCAGTTTTTCACCATTGAGAATGTTTGCTGTGGGTTTGTTGTATATGTCCTTTATGGTGTTGAGTTAGGTTCCCTCTATGCCCATTATCTGGAGAATTTTTATCATAAACGGGTGTTGAATTTTGGCAAAAGCTTTTTCTGCATCAATTGAGATGATCATATGGTTTTTATTTTTCAATTTGTTAATATGGTGCATCACATTGATTGATTTCCATATACTGAAGAATTTTTGCATCTCTGAGACAAAGCCCACTTGATCATGGTATATGATCCTTTTAATGTGTTGTTAGATTCTGTTTACTAGTATTTTGTTGAGGATTTTTGTATCTATATTCATCAATGATATTGGTCTGTAATTTTCTTTTTTTGTAATATCTTTGTCTGGTTTGGTATCACGGTGATGGTGGCCTCATAGAATGAGTTTGGGAGTGTTCCTTCCTCTGTAAAGTTTTGGAAGAGTTTGAGAAGGATGGGTGTTAGCTTTTCTCTAAATGTTTGATAGAATTCACCTGTGAAGCTATCTGGTCCTGGACTTCTGTTTGTTTGAAGATTTTTAATCACAGTTTCAATTTCATTACTAGTGATTGGTCTGTTCATGTTTCCTATTTCTTCCTGGTTCAGTCTTGGAAGGTTACACCTGTCTGAGAACTTGTCCATTTCTTCCAGGTTGTCCATTTTTTTTGGCATAGAGTTGCTTGTAGTAGTCTCTTAGGATGCTTTGTATTTCTGCACTGTCTGGTGTAACTTCACCTTTTTCATTTCTAACTTTATTGATTTGAGTCCACTCCCTCTTTTTCTTGATGAGTCTGGCTAAAGGTTTATCAATTTTGTTTATCTTCTCAAATAACCAGCTTTTAGTTTTATTGATCTTTGCTATTGTTTTGTTTCTATTTCATTTATTTCTTCTCTGATCTTTATGATTTATTTCCCTCTGCAAACTTTGGGTTTTATTTGTTCTTCTTTCTTCAGTTCCTTTAGATGTAAGGTTATATTGTTTATTTGAGATTTTTCTTGTTTCTTGGGGTAGGATTGTATTGCTATAAACTTCCTTCTTAGAACTGCTTTTCCTGCATCCCATAGGTATTGGATCATCGTGTTTTCATTGTCATTTGTCTCTAGGTTTTTTTTTTATTTCCTGTTTGATTTCTTCAGTGATCTCTTGGTTATTTAGTAATGTATTGTTTAGACTCCATATGTTTGTATTTTTATATTTTTTTTGTTCCTGTAATTGATTTCTAATCTCATAGCGTTTGATTGGGAAAGATGTTTGATATGATTTCAACTTTCTTAAATTTTCTGAGGCTCAGTTTGTGACCCAAGATGTGATCTATCCTGGAGAATATTCCATGTGAACTTGAGATGAAAGTGTAATCTGCTGTTTTCAGATAGAATGTCCTATAAATATCAATTAAATCCATCTGGTCTATTATTTCATTCAATGCTTGTGTTTCCTTATTAATTTTCTGCTTGGATGATCTGTCCATTGGTGTAAGTGAGGTATTAAAGTCCCTCACTACTATTGTGTTACCATTGATTTCCTCCTTTATAGCTGTTAGCATTTGCCTTATGTATTGAGGTGCTCCTATGTTGGGTGCATATATATTTAGAATTGTTATATCTTCTTCTTGGACTAATCTCTTGATCATTATGTAGTGTCCTTCCTTGTCTCTTATAGCATTCTTTATTTTAAAGTCTATTTTATTCTGATATGAGGATTGCTACTCCAGCTTTCTTTTTATTTCCATTTGCATGGAATATCTTTTTCCATGCCCTCACTTTCAGTCTGTATGTGTCCCTAGGTCTGAAGTGGGTCTCTTGTAGACAGCACATGTATGGGTCTTGTTTTTGTATCCATTCAGTGAGCCTGTGTCTTTTGGTTGGAGCATTTAATCCATTCACATTTAAGGTAATTATCAATATGTATGTTCTTATTACCATTTTCTTAATTGTTTTGAGTTTGTTTTTGTAGGTCCTTTTCTTCTCTTGTGTTTCCCACTTAGAGAAGTTCCTTTATCATTTGTTTTAGAGCTGGTTTGGTGGTGCTGAATTCTCTTAGCTTTTGCTTGTTTATAAAGCTTTTGATTTTTCTGTCAAATCTTAATTGAGATGCTTGTCACGTAGAGTAATCTAGGTTGTAGGTTTTTCCCTTTCATCACTTTAAATATATCATGCCACTCCCTTCTGGCTTGTAGAGTTCCTGTTGAGAATTCATCTGTTAACCTTATGGGAGTTCCCTTGTATATTATTTGTCGGTTTTCCCTTGTTGCTTTTAATAATTTTTCTTTGTCTTTAATTTTTGTAATTTGATTACTATGCATCTCGGTGTGTTTCTTCTTGGGTTTACCTTGCCTGGGACTCTGCACTTCCTGGACTTGGGTGGCTATTTCCTTTCCCATGTTAGGGAATTTTTTGACTATAATCTCTTCAAATATTTTCTTGGGTCCTTTCTCTCTTTCTTCTCCTACTGGGACCCCTATAATGTGAATGTTGTTGTGTTTAATGGTGTCCCAGAGGTTTCTTAGGCTGTCTTCATTTCTTTTCATTCTTTTTTCTTTATTCTGTTCCATGGCAGTGAATTACACCATTCGGTCTTCCAGGTCACTTACCTGTTCTTCTGCCTCAGTTATTCTGCCATTTATTCCTTCTAGTGTAGTTTTCTTTTCAGTTATTGTACTGTTCATCTCTGTTTGTTTGTTCTTTCATTCTTCTAGGTCTTTGCTAATCATTTCTTGCATCTTCTCGATCTTTGCCTCTATTCTTTTTCCAAGGTCCTGGATCATATTCACTATCATTATTCTGAATTCTTTTTCTGGAAGGTTGTCTATCTCTACTTCATTTAATTGTTTTTTCTGGGGCTTTATCATTTTCCTTCACCTAGTGCATAGCCCTCTGCCTTTTCATTTTGTCTACCTTTCTGTGAATGTGGGTTTTTTTCCACAGGTTTCAGGAATGTAGCTCTTCTTGCTTCTGCTGTCTGCCCTCTGGTGGATGAGGCTCTCTCTCTCATTTGTTTTTAATTGAGAAATTCTTTATTTGTCTTTAACTTTTCAAGTATAATTTCATTTGTTATAGTATTCTATGTTGTTGAGTTTTTTTCTTTTGAAAATTTAAATATTTCACTCTACTTTTTTATTGCTTAAATAGTTTCTGACAAGAAGTCAACTTCAATTCTTAACATTGTTCCTCTATAAGTAAGAAGTACTGTTTTCTTTATGAATTCTTTCAAGAATTTGTTTTTCTGTAGTTTCAGTATGATTTGCCTAGGTGTAGTTTTTTCATATATATCCTGCTGCATGTTCCCTGAGCTTCCTCAATCTGTGGTTATATTAATTTGACTGGGAGTTGGGCTGTCTTTCATATTTGCAGTAGGTATAGGTGTCAGAGTTTTCGAAGTTCTCTAGTGTTTCTGTTTTCTCAAGGTGTCTCTAAGTACCTCTCCTCAAAATTGTAGGTATTTCATCTGCAACCCACTGTTATTATATTAGACCCCTTTGGGTGTGGTGGTAAGGTGCAGGGGAGTGAAAACATTTTATACTTTTATAATGAAGTCCCAGTAATGTAATTAGTAGGCCTGTGTTTCTGGGCTGCAGCCTTCACAAGTGTTTCTTAGGTTCTGCCATACACTTCTTTTGTGAAACAGGATGGGCAGAGCGTCTTTACTGGCTGAGTTAACATATGGAGAGAAAAAAGTATCTTCAAAAGTATCTTTCAACATGGACAAGTAACAATGACCGTGTTGAAAAGTTTATTCTGTGTCAGTGGGAGGAAAGTTTACCCACCTGAAAAGGTAATGAAAAATTGTGTTTTTCCTCCTCCGTTCATCATCTGCCTCATCAACTCATTCAAAACTCTTTATTAAGTACCATCAAGATTCTCAGATCTGCAATATGAAATTTCAAAATTTATATTAACCAGAATACTGAATAATCTTTCCTCTAATAAGCAAGTGCTGACTTTTGAAACCTTACTAGCATCATTACTCACCCTCCATAAATACTTATCTTGATCTGTGCAATCAGAGGCTGAATTTTCAATAAAATAAATAGACTGAATTACAGTAGGTGGATAAAAAATTGTTGTCTGTTTATTATAATTATGGATGATGTTAGTTATTTTATCAGTAAAAAAGTAATACATAACCTTTGCATAGATTTGGAAGATATAAATATGTAATCAGAAATATATCTCCTTATAAAATTTAGCTTAATTCAACGTAAAAATATTCACCAAAAGTTTGGGGAAATGTGAGTAAGATTTATAGATTCTTGTTGCTATATCGTAACTGCCAATGAAATTTTTAATCTGGTTACTAGGAAGAAACCTAATGAGATTATCTGACACATTTATCATCTTGCCCTGAATCCTGGGCTCAGAATACTGTGCTACCAAGGATGGTGATGATATAGCTTGGCAAATGATGACCCCTGATCCTGGGAATGGGAGGCCTTATATATGGTTGGTCTGTGATGTTTCCTGTCTACATTCTCCTTTGCCAAAGAACCCAGTTGTTTAATATTGAGAAGAAAATTGCCCTTACCACTGTGTGCTACCTAAAATCATTTCCAATATTCCCCAGGACCCACGATATAAAAGTGTCTTTCTCTCATAAACTCTTCAAATTGTAGGTTCAAATTTTGTGGAGAAATATCATAAATTCAATTTTATGCACATTGATTTCTAGGTACCTTTGAGACACTAGCATAGAACTGTCTAGTAGTCCTTTGTATATAATATGTCTGAAGTCCAGAGGAAGGATTTGAACTGCAGATAAAATTTTGTTAGTCTTATGAGTATAGAAAATTTGTGTAGGGGGATTACAGAGTGAAAGGATAAGAGGTTTGGAGATTGTTCCTGAACGAATTTCAATATTTAAAACTATGGTAGAGGAGATGGAACCCACAAAGAACACTGAGAAAGGGATGAAGGAGGGTGAAGATAAACATCTGGAAGGAGAGTGTGCTGTCCTGGTAATAAAAGGAAGAGAAAGTTTCAAAAAGGGAGGAGTGATTGAACAGGTATAGTTGCTGAGAACTCCAGTAAAATAAATGCTAGAAAAATGTATTTCATTTGGAAATATGATGATATCTCAATAAGCAAACCTCATTATTCATGGATTCCCTACTTGTGAATTTACCTCTTCACTAAAATTTATTTGTAACCCTCCAAATCAATATTCACTCTCTTTTCTCAGTCTTTTGTGGATGTTCAGAGAGTGGCAAAACATTTGATTATCCTGCCATGCATGTTCCCATCTGAGTTTGTTTCAACTCTCACATCATAAGTGTGTCCGTTTCACAGTCTATTTAGTGTCATATTTTTCTCATTTTTGTGTTTTTTTCAGAGGTGACTTCATTGTTTAAAATATCCTCCAAGAACAGTGCTGCAGTGTTGTTGGGTGTTACTTATCTCCCTTGAGAAGGCTGTGACGTGCCTTATGAAGAAAATACATGTGTTAGATATATTTCATTCAGGAATGACTTATAATGCTGTTGGCTGTGAGTTCAATTCTAAAGAATCAATAGTGATACTAAATAAAGCATCTTTAAACAGAAACATGCTTTAAAACAGGTTATATATTGATCCACTGAGGAAAATATTGTGACCAGAGGCTCACAGGAACATAATCTGGGATTTCTCCTAGGAGCCTGTGGTTCAGTTTTACTAGTTCAAGTTTCACAGTGACATGGCTGAACATAACTATCAAGAATAATGAGAATCACCTGTATATATTAAATGTGTGACTAAAATATTTATCAGACATTTGTACTCTAGTGACAGAAAACTCACTGTTGTCATAAGCAGCCTAGTTTAACTTTGGATTTATATTAAAAACTTTTTTCTCATTGAATAATAGTTGATTTACAACATCATATTAGTTTCAGGTGTACAACATAGTGACTCAATATTTTTATAGCTTACACTCCATTTAAGATCACAATGGCTATACTTCCCTGTGCTATACAGTACATCTCTGTAGTTTGTCCACTTTATATATAGTAGTTTGTTCCTCTCAGTCCCACACCCCCATTTTTTCCTCTCCCCCCTCCCTTTACCCACTGGTACTTACAAATCTGTTCTCTATACCAGTGAGTCTGTTTCTGTTTTGATATACTCTTTCATTTGTCTTTCTCTGTCTGACTTATTTAACTAAGCATAATACTCTCTAGTTCCATCCATGTTGTTGCAAATGACAGAATTTCATTCCTTTTGTGGCTGAGTAACATTCCATTCCATTGTTGATGGATACTTAGGTTGCTTCCATATCTTAGCTATTGTAAATGCTGCTATGAACATTGGGGTTCATGTATCTTTTCAAATAGTGTTTTCCTTTTCTTCAGATACCCAGGAGTGGAATTGCTGGATCATATGGTAGTTTTATTTTTAGTTTTTTGAGGATCCTTCATATTGTTTTCCATAGCAGCTGCGCCAATTTACATTCCCACCAATGGTGTACTAGGGTTTCCTTTTCTTCACATCCGTGCCAATTTGTCTTTTTTTCACTTTTTGATAACAGCTATTCTGTCAAGTGTGAGATGATTAAAATGTTCTTATTATGTACTGAAATGTCCCCCACTATTTCTTCTATTACTTATGAGTTACATTTACTTCCTATATTTTAGTAGAAATTCATTCATTTCCTTTATTTTAGTACAAACATTTTTATAGCAGTTTTACTTTCAGTGGAGATTTGGAAAGCATTCTCTTTCAGTATTTTGTTTTTATTTGGACTGACAAAGAATAACAGGCCACTGTAATGTCTGGTATTTTCTGTATTCTGTTATATAGTTTTTTATTCCAAATAAAATAATTTGAACATCAACATTGTAAAATTTCTGAAAAAAAGGCCAATTCATTATTTATTTTTACCTCCTTGTCCTCAGGTAGCTCTCTTAATAATATACCAAAAAAAAAAAAATGTGCTGTTTAATCTTTAAAACTCTCTTTAGCTGAATTATTCAACAAAATCTAGTTGGATGTATATTTGAGAAACCTATAGCTTAGGTTTTTAATCTTTCATTAGTAAATTTTCTCACACTTTACCTTGTCAAATTTAAATTTCATGCTTAAGGAACTATGACACTAATCTGTTGTAAGTAAAGGTAGATTGCTAAGGTTTTATTTTCAAATCTCCTTTCCAAATAAAAGCCCAAAAACCCAACAAGTAAAATAGATCCAAATGGAGTTGCTTGGGTTGCAGAGTGGTTAGGGTGCTTGGAGCACATCCCAGTGGGACCACCTATCTCGTAATGGCAACTGAGGTTTTAGCTCAATCTACTTTAGATTCCACAGGCCATAGTCTAAAATACATGTGGACACTATGCTGAAAAGCACCCTGAAGTCAAGAGATATGATTTCTAGTTTAGGTTCTACTACTTACCCTATGTGTGACATAGATGAGTCATTTTTGTTACTGGATTCAGTATTATTAATTACAAACTAGAAATTCCAATATCCTAAAATACGATATCTGTGAAAGAAATTTTAGGTAAAATAAAGATATAACTACATATTTCAGAGATGTTAATAAAAAGGAAAACATAGAATCTTAACTGAGTTTTGTTTTGTTTCCAATTTTTGGGCTCTGCCTGCCTGCCTAAATATTTAGTCATTCTGACAGCCAATTCATTCAAGGAATATTTGGATTTAATTTATTATGTAATAGTTAATCAGATTTGAAGGTAGAGCTCTTTGGAAGAAATTTTGAGTAGTAAAAGCAATAAAACTCTGATAAAAAAAGCCAAGACTATTTTCTAGGGAATACATATTTAGCATGATCACTTATTAGAATCTCAGCTGCAAATATTATAAGTAATCACATGAGTGCCTGTAGCCAAGCTAGATGCTGAGGGAATGGGACCAAGGAGGAGTTTGTTTTATAGTCCATGGCTAAAAGATCAAAATATCAGGCCATCAATACTTATGGATTTTATACCCATTTACTTACTATGTTTTCTAATCCAAATATAGTATAAGTAAACATTTTATATATTTCCATTTCTTTTAAAATTTAATTGAAAAGTTGTTTGTGCCATTACACCATTCTGCTCTATGAATATTTTTTTTTTCATTTGGTCACCTTCTCTAATCACTATTACATCTCCATACAACACATAAAACCACTATTTATCTTTGGAAGTAGCAATATTGGTAGTATTTCTGAGTCTGCCATCATTGTATTATTCTTCTCTTCCTACCCTTTCATTACACACTTAAATTCATATGATTTGTTCTGGTTTTTCAAAAGCACTCACAACAACCAGGTGAAAAAATAGGGAATGCATTCTTAATTTTATTCCATAGATGAAGCTTAATCTGATATATTATGATATATCTGTTGTTTATCATTAGGGCAAACTTCCAACTTATTTACTAAAGGAAAAAAGCAAGTAAGTGTTAAAAGTATATTTTTAAAATTTTTCAAATGGGAAAGAGTAATCTTTCCCCTTTTAAATCATTGTTTTTGTATCCATTTCCTGCAAGCATGAGCTCAGGAAGTGATAAAGTTGACACAGTTGCTGATGGATTTTTCAACGGTTCATGCCAAGTTGTTTCCTGGTGCCAAACACAATGGATCAAGAAATATGGCACATGACCAGAAAAATCTTATTATTTTAAATAAGTTTTCCCTCTCACTATGGCTATAAGCAGAAATTTCCCAGAATATTTAAATCTTTCTTCACTATGATGGATGAGCCTGTAAATGTTCAGATATTTGTCTCATGAATAGTTTTCTTATTAACACTGAGAAACCCCAAATTATGAAATAGTCCAAGAAATTCATGATAACTTTTTTCACAAGAGATTAAATAAGACATATTTTTGGAAGAAAGGATTTGATCAAATAGGAAAGCAAAAATGCCTCAGTATGGCTCTCATAAATTTGATTTCATTTAAAAGTAATATTCAATCCACTTATTAATATTGTATTACATTTAATATTACATACAATGTTACATATAAGAATTAGTGTTGTATAATGTGATAAATCACAAATTTTCACTGTAAAGACATAGATCTAATGGATCTTCTGGGTTTTGCTTCTAAGAAATACTTTGCAGAATGCTAAACTATCTGTCATTTTATAGGGAAAATTGCCAAACTTCAAATTTTCTTCCCATCTTTATCACCAAATGTTTACTAATTTATAAAAATGTTTTCTTCCTTTCCCAAACTCCCAAACTTCTATGACTTTTTGGCTGTCCTCTTGTAGTTAGCATCAATTTACTTTGGACATTCATTCATATTTTTTTCTCAAAGATTGGAATGAAGGTCTTTATGGGCACTGTAATCAGCTAAGTCAGCAGCCAATGTTAGACTTCAAAAATATTCTTCAAGTTCCATAAGGGTCTTTTCAAGTGCAAAGACTACATCTACATTTAATGTGTGAGCTGGTTAAAAGAATATTCTAAAAATCAAGCCTGTTGAGTTAAATTATTCCACTCTATTCTCAACTGTCAGAACATAAATTGATCATAAGCTAGAGTTAGGAAGGCTTTGGCCTCTCCTAGAAGAAACATACTACATGGATTATCCCCTTTAAGAAGCATGTTTACTGGACAACCATCTGATAAATGTTTAGGTCTATTAACTGCTCAAATCCTGGGTACAGGCAGTAAACAATACAAAACAAACAAACTGACAAACAAAAAAAAACAAGCATGTTAATAAGTAGGCCATAGTTCTGCTGGTAAAGATAAACCGTGGTTCAGATTCACAAAGTTCAATAATATCTTAATATTGTCATTTTTTAAAGTAATGGATTGAAAACAAATAAATAAGCAAGGAAACAAAATTAAAACATTCTTTTAAAATGAGAATTCGTTTGGGGAAAAGATGATATAGTATAACAGTGAATACATTACATAATAGAGTTGACTTACCAGAAAGTTTTAACTTTCTGTTCATCTGCTTTCAACTCTAAATTTACTATAAAATGGGCTTCATAGCAAAACTACTGAAGTCCAAAAGAAAGAAACAGAAGAAGAGGATGATGGATCAACAAAAAGAATAAAAGAAGGAAGATCAGAAAAACAGACACACACACACACACACACATAAACACACAGGAGAGAGAGAGAGAAACATTTATATCCACTTTTATGTTTTCCTCACATGATTTCCATTACACAGATAAAGTCTTCTTGGCTGATCGGTAGCTGATCACAGTGCTCCAGAAATCATTGAACTCCTAGGTAGATACAAATTATTGTCCAAAGAATTAAGGAATGAGAATCTAAGCAGGCACACATCTAAAAATTAAGTTAAATAAATAAATAAATGAAAGAATAAACAGACACACATCTTTTATTTATTTTTACCAAACACACTCCAAATTTTAAACTTCAACAAATAAAAGGAAAACCAGGACATTTGAAAAGAAAAGCAAACGAGGATTAAAAAATCAACAAAACTATTTAAGTTGGTATTGCTGAGGAGGCAAGAGATTGTGCTGATAAGGGCAAGAAAGAACAAAAAGAGTGTAATTATTCTGGAACCACCAACCCTCCTCGCAAATGGATACAAAATCATATTGTTTTCTCATTTTAACCCAGAAATTCACCTGAAAACTTGTCATAGGGCACAATCTTTTCCAATGCAATAGACCTGATAATCTGTTGCCTTAATTTGGTGCTTCCAGTTGTTTTATTTCAACAGTTCCATTGGCCCCAATACTTGAAAAATTTGGGGAGGATTCTCCATTACTTATACGTGGGAGTGGTGGTGGTGGTGCTAGTCACAGTGTTTAAAGCCAAGTTAGATTTACAAAGAGAAGAAATAAGATCTTCTCATGAATCTTAAAAATATTTTTACTGTCTTACATCTCCCAATTATCAATTTTTAATCATAACTCAAAATTGGTTTAAAATAATCTAAATCCTAAGGCATCTAAATAGTAGTCTTTTATCAAAATGTTTTCTGGTTTTCTACAATATGGACATTTTTATATATTACTTAGGAGTTCTGCATTTTCTCAATATTTATGATTCTTAACATTTTAAAATGTTTTATAAGTCGAGAAAAATTCTCACATTGACCTGTACATTGAATGTAATCTTTAAGGGAAAGGAGGTTACCCTTTTCTCCCCAAGACTGTTGCTTTGTCTGTGTGTTCTTAGAATCAGGAAAATATTAATCTATAGATGAAATAGTAAATTGTAAAATAAAATACATGTAAGAAATAAGTGTATTATATTTATTATTAATATCAACTTCACTTTTATTACCTATCAACTTCACTTCTATTACCTCATATTTAGTAATCACATTAGAGTTATTTTTACTATAAACATAAAAATATAGGAAACTTGTAGCATTTATGTGGATAATTCCAGAAGATTTTGCAACATTTTTTATTTAAGCAGAGGAATTCTTTTTCTCATAGTGGAGATCTGGGGACATTTTCTCTGCCTTAATCAAAACTTCTTTGAATTGTTGAACACCACTGAACTACTCATTATCCAGATATAAAACCATGGCAGTAATTTCAGAGGCAGAGGTAAATGTAAAAGTCCAGAGATGCCAAGCAGTGTTTACTTTGAGAGGAATTTCTGACAGTAGTGAACATAGCAAATATGAGAGAACACCTAGGGCAGCTTAGTTCTTACTAAGGAGAAAGTTGCCATCGACGTAAACAAAGCAGAAATATCGCCCATTACGGTAGAATGACCCACTGACAAAGGGATCAGACTGTGGAGGTTGCATCTGTTTGCCCCATATTTTAAGTTTATTTTAGTGTGCTGACATTTGGAGTGGCTCTGATTGGTCTGGAATTAGCCTTCTTATCTTGTGAAACATCTGTACTGTATTGTTCCAAAGGATTAGCTGCCCACTGGGGATTCTGTGAAGTCAGGACAATGGAGGTCATTAAAGGTGCAAACATTTATTTTCCGGTCTCTAGTTCAGCAGGGGAAAGCCATGCAGCTGACGGAGTTTTCTTTTTTAATCCAAAACTCAGCATTCTTGCAAATATAACAAAACAACAGTGATCTGTGAAAGAGTTGCTACACTGGAATGGATGACTGTAGGAATTCAGCACTATTTAATGGCCAAAGAAGGGGAGACAGAAAAACAGGAGATTCTGTGCCAAAGTTAGGAATTGAAAGCATAATAAAGCATGCCTTTCAAGAGTGGTTCTTGAAATGATTCTGAGTGGAATAGCCCAGCAGTTTCAGGTGGTCTCACAAATTAAAATACATTTTCTTTTGCAGTTTCTTGACTTATGACCAATATGATTTTTTTCCTTTTCCTAATTCCTCCAACTGCCCTCTCTCCAAATCTCCTGACACTACAGTTATAATTTATAACACTGTGACACTTGAGAAGTAAAATCTGAGACAAAACAGAGTGTGGAGAAATGTTTCTCAGTGTTATGGGTTGAATTGTATCTCTCCAAAAAATAGAGGTTGAAGTCCTAATCCCAGTATCTCAGAATGTGACCTGACTTCACAATAGTCTTGACAGATGTAGTTAATTAAGATGAGTCATACTGGAGGAAGGTGGGTTGCTAATCCAATACAACTGGTGTCCATAGAAGATGACAACCATGTGAAGATAAAGGCAGGCAGGAAGAATACCATGTGACAACAAAGGCAGAGATTGAAATTATGCAGCTGCAAGCCAGGGAATGACAAAGATTGCCAGCAAACCACTAGAAGCTAAGAGGAGACAAGGAATGATTTCCCTACAGACTTCAGAAGGAGCATGCCCCTGCTGACACCCTGATTTTGGACTTCTAATCTCCAGAACTATAAACAATACATTTCTGTTGTTTTAAGCCCCCTTAGTGTAAAGCACTTTTTTTATGGCAGCCCTAGGAAACTAATATACCTTGTATCATACATTTAATAAATGGGGCTTTGGTTTAAATTTCATTTTTACTGACTGTGAAAATGATCTATCTATATGCCCTTTTTACCTTCTAAGTTGTATTAGGGACACTGTACACGTAAGGTAGGGATGTTAAATGATGGTGGTGTTGACACGTAGAATTAGTCAAGGAAGTGTGCTATCTCCCAGTTCTCCCTGTGTATTAAAGGGCACACTCCAATGACCTACCCACTAGTTTCCTCTGAACAACTCTCCAAATAGTACTTAGCATACCACCTCTGAAAATGTGACCTAAGTGTATGATTTAAATGCCAATTACATATTGGCAATATTTTTCAAATTTTGGGCTGTCACCCATTATTGGGTGACAAAATCAATTTAATGGGTAACCCCTCCACCCAAAAGGATGAAACCTAATACAATGAAATGGAATAGCCATTATAGCATTGTGAAGTGCACTTGCACATTGTCCAAGAAATGTTGGGGGACTATTTACATGTCTAAGACTGTGTGGGAAGGAGGTGTGTGTGTGTGTGTGTGTGTGTGTGTGTGTGTGTGTGTGTGTACATTCTAAGTTGTGATATAAAGTAAATTCCTTATTATGTGTTGTGGAGAAAAATATTTGAAAGCTTCAGTATTTTAGGCTATATACCATAAAGGACTACTACCTTATTACATGAGAATCTAGAATAAATGGAGTTAAATAAATTTAATATGTTTTATTTTATAGAAAACATTGGTAATGGTTCCACAGTTCCTAAGATATTTATTATTTTTACAAATGATGAAACTTGTGGAATTCGTGATGAGAAAATAAGGTTCTAAGACTGCCAAATTGCTTTTTTCCCCATCACAGACTTGCCAAAAAAGGTTAAAATATCATGAAATTTTATATTTGTTCTTTAAATGAGTTTTCCTAGTTATCCAAGCCACCTGCCCTGGGAACAATAGGGCAAGGAAACATATCATAATAAATATTTTCAAAGCTTGATTATACACTACCAACAAAAAGAACAAAAATAAAACATCTGTGAAAAATAACTCATGTAAACAATATAAGAACTTCCAAAATAAAACATCCAGGAGCAAATAACTAAATCTGTTATTGTTCAACTGGACATTCTTCTGTTCATAATGTAAAAGCATCACTTTATTGTTGGTTCCTTAAAGGTTATCTAGCCTCTTCCTTCTAAGGCAAAATGAGAGGTTTAGCTGCCCAGAGATATGAAATGTTTTACAAACGATTTCAGAGGAAAAGTTAGACCTGACCCTTGTGTCCTAATTCCCAGACTTGTTTTGAAATCATATTTATTTCTCATACAATACAGTCAAATCAATGACTTTTTTGAAAGATATAAATTACAAAAACTGACAAGAGAAGAAATAGAAAAATCTGAGTAGAGTTATAATAAGTGATACAATTGAATTAGTAATTAAGATTTTTCTCACAAAGGCTAATTTGAGATGACTTAACCGGATATTCCTATGAAGTGTTAAAAGAAGAAATAATGTCTGTTTTAAAAGCTTTCAGAAAACAGAAATAGAGCAAATATTTCACAACTCATTCTATGAGACCAATGATGATACCAAAGCTAGACCAAGACATCACAAGAAAATTAAACTACAGACCAACAACCCTCAGGAACATAGATGCAAAAATCTTTAATGTTAGCAGACAGAATTTTACAACATATAAAAAGTACTATACAGCATGACCAAATGGAATTTATATCAGAAATTCAATATTGGTTTAAAATTGAAAAATCACTTAATGTAATATACCATATTCGCAAAATAAGGGGAAAAAATGACAATCTTTTCAGCAAACATGTAAGAATCATTTGAAAAATCCAACACTTATTCCTGATTACAAAATAATAATAATAACAACTCTCAATTAGCTAGGAACTGAAGAAAACTTTCTCAGATTGATAGCAGCACTTGGAAAACTTACAGTAAACATCAGACTTCATAGTGAAAGACTAAATGTTTCTTCCCTAAGATCAAGAACAAAACAAATGTGTCTGATCCTGAAACTTCTGTTCAACACTGTACTGAAGGTTCTTTCTAGACAGTGAAATCTGACAAGAAAAAGAAATAAAATACATACAGTTTGGAAAGAAGGAACTAAAACTTTATTCCTAGATGATATGATCCTGAATGTGAAAAATTCTAAAGTATCACAAAACTCCTGCTAGAACTAATTGATAATTTCAGCAATGTCTCAATATATAAGATCAATACATTAAAAAATTAATAGTATTCCATATAATACCAATAAACAATCTTTAAATAATTTTTTTAATTCCATTCATAATAGCATCAGAAAGAATAAAATACGTAAGAGTAAAACTGACAAAAATGCAAGACCTTTGCACTAAACTTTATAAAACATTGCTGAGAGAAATTAAGCTCTAAATAGAGATATTCCATGTTTATGGATTGAAAGACTGAATTGTTATGCCAACAGTTTTTTTCAGAATTTTGCTATAGATTGAATTGAATCCCTATTAAAACACCAGTAAGTTTTTTTTTTTTTTAATAAGCTGATCCTAAAATTCACATGGGAATGAGAAGGATCCTGAATAGACATAGCAATTTTGAAAAGAAGAACAGAATGAAAAACTTAGACTGCTTGATCTCAAAACTTACTGTAAAGGTACTGAAATCAAGACAGTGAGGTAACTGCTATAGAGATTGGCATACAGATCAATAGAACAGAATTAACATCCAGAAACAAAGTCTTACATTTATGGTTAACTAATTTTCAACAAAGATGTCAAAGGAATTCCATGGGAGGATTTTCAATAAATGATTCTGGAACAATATGAATCTCATATAAAGGGATTAGTTTAGTCCCCAGCTTCATTCCATACATAAAAATTGACCATAGAACTAAATTTACAAGCTAAAACTATAATACTTATAGAAGAAAATATAGGAGAAAATCTTTATGACCTTGGATTATGCAAAGAGTTTTAAAATATGACACCAAAAGCAGGAGCCATAAAAGTAAAAACAATTGTTAAATTGGATCTCACCAAATAAAACATGTGTGTACTTCAAAAGACATTATGAAATGAAAAGATGAGGTGGGGAGAGGGATGAACAGACAGAGCACAGGAAATTTTTAAGGCAGTGAAAATACTCTATAATACTATCATGATGTTTACATGTTTTTATGCATTTGTCCCAACCCATAGCACGTACAATACCTAGAGTGGATCCAAATGTAAACTCTGAAATTTGGGTGATAAAAATGTGTTAATGTAGATTCATCAATTGTAATAAATGTACCACTCTGGTGGGTGATGTTTATAATGGGAGAGGCTATGCATGTGTGAAGGCAGAGGGTATATGGGAAATTTGTGTATATTCTTCTCAATTTTGCTGTGAGCCCAAATCTATTATGTAAAAATAAAGGGAAAAAAAATAACAAGCCACAGACTAGAAGAAAATATTTACAAATTATATATCTGATATGCACTCATATCCAGACCATGGAAAGAACCCATACAATTCAGAATAAGAATGTAAATAAGCCAATTAAAAATTGGCAACAATGTTGTATCAGTGTCCTAGGGCTGTGGTAACAAAGTACCACAAATTAGGTGTCTTAAACAACAGAAATGTATTGTCTCACTATTCTAGAGGCTATAATCCCCAAATCAAGTAGCACCATGCTCCCACTGAAACTGAGTAGAATCCTCCTTTGCCTCCTCCTAGCTTCTGGTGTTTGCTGACACTCCTTCATGTTCCTCCATTTACAGCTGCATCACTTCATTCTCTGTTTCTGTCGTCACGTAGTATTCTTTCCTGTGTGTTTCTCCTTTTCTTATGAAGGTACTGGTTGTATTGGATTGAGGTCCTATCCTCATCTACTATGAGTTCATTTTAACTTGATTGCATCAGCAAAAATCCTATTTCCCATTAAGGTCACATTCACAGGTACTGGGGTAAGGACTTCAAAATATCTTTAGGGGGAACACAAGTCACAACAGATGTTAATGGACATTTCACCAAATAGATATACACATTGTCTTCTTTATTGCTGAGTAGTGTTCCATTGTATATATATACCACAACTTCTTTATCCATTCATCTGTTAATGGACACTTAGGTTTCTTCCACATCTTGGCAATTGTAAACAATGCTGCTATGAATGTAGGAGTACATGTATCTTTCAAATTAGCGTTTTTGTTTTGTTTCAGCTATACACCGAGGAGTGGAATTGCTGGGTCATATGGTACTTCTACCATAAGTACATAGGTTTATTTCTGGGCTCTCTCACCTGTTCCAATGATCTATGTGTCTGTTTTTGTGCCAGTACCATACTATTTTGAGCACTGTAACTTTGTAGTATAGTCTGAAGTCAGGGAGTGTGACTCCTCCAGCTCTGTTCTTTTTCAAGACTGTTTTGGGATTTGGGGTATTTTGTGTTTCCATACAAATTTTAAAATTATTTGTTCTAATTCTGTGAAAAATGGCATTATGGTCAATTAATCTACCACAAAGGAGGCAAGAACACACCGTGGAGAAAAGACAGTCTCCTCAATAAGTGGCGCTGGGAAAGCTGGACAGCTACATGTAAGAGAATGAAATTAGAACATTCTCTAACACCATATACAAAAATAAACTCAAAATGGATTAAATACCTAAATGTAAGACCAGATACTCTAAAACTCCTAGAGGAAAACATAGGCAGAACACCCTTTGACATAAATCACAGCAGTAATTTGTTTTGGACCCCTGTTCTAACTTAAAAGCTTTTGCACAGCAAAGTAAATCACTGACAAAATGAAAAGATGAGCTACTGGATGAGAGAAAATATTTGCAAATAATGTGACTGACAGGGGTTTAATATCCAACATATATAAACAGTTCATAAAACTCAACACCAAAAAAACTAAACAACACAATTAAAAGTGGTGGGAAGCCTGAATAGACAGTTTTCCAAAGAGGAAATACAGATGCCCAACAAGCATGTGAAAAGATGCTTAACATTGCTAATCATCAGGAAATTGAGATATCACCTCACACCTGCCAGAATGGCTGTCATCAAAAAGAACACAAATAACAAATGTTGGTGAGGATGTAGACAAAAGGGAACCTTTGTACGCTGTTGGTGGGAGCATAAATTGGTGTAGCCATTGTATAAAACAATGTGAAGTTTTCTCAATAAACTAAAAATAGAACTACCATATGACCTAGAAATTCCACTCTTGGCTATAAATAAAAAAAACCCAAAACGCTAATTTGAAAGGTACATGCACCCGATCAATGTTCATAACAGCATTATTTATGATTGCCAAGATATGGAAGCACCTAAGTGTCCATTAACAGATGAATGGAATAAAGAAGGGGTGGTAGACATATACAATGGAATACTACTCAGCCATAAAAAAGAATGAAATTTTGCCACTTGCAGAAACATGGATGCACTTCATACACAATTAATTGACTTAATAAAATTGATAGACATTAACAAGTATTGGATAGAATGTGGAGAAACTAGAAACAAGATTCTAGGGAATGTAGAGAAACAAGATTCCAGGGAATGTAAAATGGTGGGAATTTGATACTTTAATAAAATATTAAACATAACTTTACTATACAATCCAGTAATTCCTCTCCTAGATATCAAGAGAAAAATCAAAACATACGTCTGCACAAAGGCTTATACATGAATATTTATAGCAGCATTACACGTGATAGCCAAGAACCTTAAACAATTTAAATATCTATCATTTGGTGAATAGATGAACAAAATGTGGTTTATACACATAACAAAATATTATTTAGCAATAAAATGGAACTTGCTACAACATAGATGCATCTTAATAACATTAAGCTAAGTGATGGATGTTAGATACTTACGTTCAAAATACTACATATTGTATGAGTCAATTTAAGTGTAATTTTTAGAAGACATAAATCTATAGAGACAGAAGATCAGTGGTTTCCTGGGGCTATGTGTGGGAGTGGGAACTGACTACCAAATGAATTGTAGGTTAGGATGATGGAAATGTTCTAAAACTGGGTGGTGGTGATGGTTTCACAACTCTATAAATTTACTAAAAATCACTTTGAGTGCACTGACAATAGGTGATTGGTATGTAAATCGTACCTGAACAGAACTGTAAAAAATTTATTAGCGAGGATGATGTTTGGACAGTATAGATGGAACCAGCTTTGGTAATATATTAATGATTATTGAAGATGGGTGATAATTAATGAAGGTTCATTATGGTATTCTTTTTACTTTAGTGCAAATTTGACATTTTTCATGATAATTTTTTTAATTAAGGAAAAAAAATCAATGCTATAAGCTTCTACCTCAAGAAACTAGAAAAATAACAAATTAATAATACATAAGTGTAAAGAAGTAAATAGTAAAGATAAAACCATAAACCAATGAAATTGAAACCAGAGATAAAACAGAAAAATAAACAAAACCCAAAGTGGGTCTTTTGAAAATGTCAATAAAATTGATAAACTCCTAACACTGAAGAAAAGGGAAAAAGTTTAGTAGACATCAGTACATATCTTATAGACATTAATGAGATAAGAAGATGCTATGAATAACATCATAGGAACCTTAGACAAAATGACAGATTTCTTGAAAATTATGTGTTATAAAACTGACACAAAAACAAATCAGCAATCTGAATAGTAGTATAGGTGTTCAAAAACTTGAATCTGTAATTAGAAACCATCCCATGAAGAAGTTTCACTTAGTTGGCTTTACTTGTGAATTCTAGCAAACATTTAAGGAAGAAATACTATCATTGTTATACCAACTCTTTCAGTAGAGAATGAGATGAAATATGTATATATATAATCTTAGATATAAAATCAGTGTAAACCTATTATAGAAAATTAGAAGATAAATGTGAGAAGAAAATGAAAACCTTTTATCTTGTCATTTCTAAACATTGCCCATGTTAACATACTTTTTTCTAATTTTTGCAACATTCCTTTATGCATGATCTTCAGATAGCTCAAATCATAAATCTTATATGTGATTTTTTTGTTTATATCTCTCAATAATATAATATTTACCTTGTTATCATAAAAACAATGGAATACTCATAATATTTTATGCTACAGAGATAATAGTAATAATATTATCAACTATTTAGCATTTATTAATAAGATTGTATACACAATTTGCTAAGCATATAATTTTATATCACCTCATTTGAGTGTCACAAAATACTAAGCAATTGCCCATTTTATAGTTGTACAAAATGAGGAAGAAAGTTAGGTAATATGTCTAAGACTACACTATGAGGAACTGGCAGAGTCACGTTCGTAACCAGAACAGTCTCCTGCTTCCATGTCACATTCTGATTTACTCATTCTCTTTCCTAGTGTGAATATTTAGTCTTGATTATCTCTTTGTGTAATACTGTCTCTAGTTTGGATTGCGTATTCTAGTAACTAACTTGTCTCCTAAGTTTTAGGCATTGCCCCTGTGGAAAAAATCCATCTTAAGAAATTTAGTAAATATATTTGTATTTTTCCATGAGATAATTTTTCTCCACTCTCTGCACTTTTGCTTTATTTTTTCTATTCTTTTAGTACCCAAATAGCCCTGGAATTACATAGTACATAGAGAATAAGGAAACCACCTCTGCAGAAGGTCTGTTCAGTTCATTGAAAAGAGAATATTGAAGTTAGAAATAACTTTTTGCTTCATTTATTGATATATTATTTCAAATTAAATAACCTAGCTTATTCTTTATACTTTGCATTATTTATCATTATAGAAATCTCAATACTTGGAATGATAAATGTTTAATACATGTCCATTTAATTTTAAAATATTTTTCCTAGACTACTTTTTGTGTAATTTATATTGCTTTTCTTTCTCCCATTTTGGGTATAGATTTGCATATTATAAACATATGGATATATAATATGTGTATATATACCTATGCTATGTACATTTTATATATAGTATTTATGCCTATATATATTAGTATATACATATATGTTAGAAGCCATATCATTTTTTCAAACATTTATCTAAGTGAATTTTTCCTCTTCTTGGTGATCTAATAAAAATAATTATTATTCATTGAAATTTTATTACATGTCTAGTATTCTACCAAATAGTTTATATGTGGTATGTATATTATTTCATTTAATCTTTACAGTAATTCTGTGAGGTCACTATAATGTATGAGAAAACTGAGGTACCCTTGAATAGCTTGATAGTCTAGGTACATTTTCCAAAGTTGAAAATCCAACACATTCGGAATTCTAAAAGCATACTGTCTGACTTCAAAGTCTATATCCTGAACCACAAGGTAATACTGTTTTGATGGGCTAGACTGTCCATAGGCAATGTAGTCTTAAACCGTTTCCTAGATGAACCTGCATACATACTTAAATAGGTGTCAGAGCAGTTTCCGTATCCCTGGCTGCACTTTTGAATCATCAGGGAAATTTTAAATACTGAAGCCTGGGCCCCAATTCACTAAATGAAAGCAGAATATTAAGATGGTAGGTTCAAACATCAACATTTTTAAAAAGTATTTCAGTGATGGAAAGCAAAACAGGATTGTAAAGTACTGTAATAAAACACAGTGCATGAGCAAGCACTTCCTTGCAGACCAATGTGACACTTTGTTCTCAACTTCTAATAATAAGATATCAAAGTTTCATTTTAGAAACAAACCATTTGTATGGCATTATTTATTTAATTAAGATCTGTGAGTAAGTATATTTGCAAACTCTGGCTAAATCTACTTTGGTGAAAATAGCATCTTAAAGTTTCTACATTTTTCCATAAATAATAAGCCAAAGCAATGACATTGTTAGATAATGGATTAACATCAGTGTTGGGTTATATCCACTGTTAGATCATATCAATTTAGAGAGGAATTATAGGTAACACATTAATTAAATATTAATTAATTACTTTAAATTAATTAAATAATTGGATTAATTTAATTAAATAAAAAATTCTGATTCCAGAAACTCTTAGATACAACTTTTAGAAATAAGTGGAGGTAAAGCACTTAGAGTGTGTTTATTTTTATCGAAATGAAGATAATGCACTCTTTAATTTTTAACTTCATACATTTACCCTTTTGATTATTAGATTTCACACTGTGCTCTGTAGAAGCATCTTGTGTAAGTACTGTTCTGGAATTTCTATATGGTAGAGCTTTCCATTGCTGGATGTGATTGGATGTGGAGTGGGACTATGTTACTTTTCTTGAAGGTGCTTTTGAATACCAAGCTCATTGTCATCAGATAGATTGTAGGTTAATCTATCTGTGGGTTGGCACTACAGGTTGTTTAATTATACTGCACTGTCTTTCCTGAAGGAAAACATGACCATGAAAGACATGTTTATTTGATCTTTAATTAAAAAATAAATGACTTCAATGAAGTCACCTTCCTTAGTGTGACTAGGGTGGGTCTGACTGAATGACCAGTCAAAGGTGTTGATGCCAATGACTTTCCCAGAATTATAACAAAGGTTAAGGGTTCAGAAAGAGCAAGTGCCATTGGCTTCAGCATAAACATTTTCCTATGAAAGTCAGTGGTTAAAGGTTACTTCATCCATTCCAAAACATCAGATCTGGAGAGTGGGTCAGGGTCACCAATGGAAGATGGAGCCAGGGACCAAATCTAATTTGAGAATCAAATTAAATAAACACTGTATTTAGGGAAATGGTTACCTGTTGGAGAAGGAAAGGGAGAGGGTTGGAAAATAAGCATGTATTTAGAGGCAATGACATTGCTAATGTTCGATTTGTTATAAGAGATGGTGGGTTCCTAGTTTTTCATTTCATTATTAGGCTTCATCACTTACATATATGCTATATACATTCTATATGTATCAAATATTTAATAATTAAACTTTTAAAAGTTAAGAAATATCGATTCAAAACTTAGGAAATATTGTAACTCTTATTTGTACAATGTCAACAAAAATAAAAGCAGTGTATCGAACGCTTCTACACTATGGGAACAGTTGCTGTGCAGTTTATGTTCATTTGCCCATGTAACTTTTCTAGTAGAAGTTGGAAATGAGAACAAAGTAAAGGAGAAGTAATATCTTTAATGATAATTTGGTTTTTCAAATTTATGGGAAAGAAATTTTAAGATATTGAAGAGTATTATTCAAAAAATAAAAGTTGAAAACCATCTATTACAGCTCTTCATGCACAGTTGTTTGGATAACCATATTCCTGTTATTCATCCATTATTTATTCAACATCTGTCACAATCCCATTGCACGTAATCATACAAACAAAACCTGGTTATTCTGATACTGGATTCTATGTTTCTCAGGTTTAAATAAGTACACATCCCTGTTTAAAAGGAGTGCAAGGAGAAATTAGCATTTGGACAGCCCATCTCATGTCTGACTGTGTCTGGGCAAATTTAATTTACAACACTTACTTAGTTTTCTGTAACTTTCAAATCACACTGTGTTAAACCTGGTGTGGAAAGCACACATACTAAACCCCCTAACACAATCACATATGCACGTACAGATAATATAGGTGATAAAGAAGAGAATGGCAAAACATTTGATCAGCAGTGTAGGTTACATCACAAGGCTTTCTACATTTCTGGGGAATAGGAATTCACAAGATGCTAGAGAGAATTGCACAGAATAAATGAAAACCAAACACAGAAATAATATCTCTAGTTTAACAGAAATGTATTGTCAATGACTACAATACCTACTGTCAAAAGCAGCAGTTGAGAATCAATCTCCTCTCCATCCTTCCAGCCACGAACATCACTGTTAAAGCTCAAGAATAAGGTGTCTGGCTGCCAGGTGTGCTTACTGAGGTGGCTTCATGCTTCATGTGATTTGACCACATGGATGAGAGCAACTTATTTCCATCTTAACATATTTCCTACAGGGTGGGTAATACTGTGAGCCACTGCCTTGGCAGGCATACCTTCTTAATGGTGACAGCTACCAGTTGTTGAGAGCACAGCTTACAGCTAAAACACTAACAAAACTCCTTGTTATCTCTTCTTTTTTTGTCTAAGGGAATAAGAATTTGTAAAACAGAGTAAAGTGTAAAAAGAATGCTCTTGATTGGCATAGGTAATTGGTATTGTTTGAAACATTACCTTAACTTTTTGCTTCTTAACTATCTACAGCTGTGGCTCTAAAATCAACAGTGGGAAATTTTAATCCACTTCAGCAAAGACAATGTCTGGAGACAGTTTTGATTATCATGACTAGGAGGGGTGTTCCACTTGCGTGTAGAGACCAAGGATGCCACTACACACCCTACATTGCACATAACAACACCTCCAAGAAATAATGAACTGTTCCAAAGCATTGATAGTGAAGTTATGGAGAAACCCTGATCTATAAGTTTCATTATATCCTTGAAAGTTAGTCCCTATGGAGTCCTCTACACATACCAACTAATGGAAACCATTAACAACAAGAATAAGTTGTTACATAAATGCAGTTCGTTCTTGATACATCCATACTTGACAAGTTAATGTCACTGGGGCTTAGCTCAGACGGTCACTTCTTCAAATTTTGCTTTACAGATTTAGTTTTGGACTAGCACAAGATAACAGTAAAGATAAGAACTCTTCTTTAATGTAAGAAAGCTAGTAAATTGTCAAACAGTGTGTGTGGGTAAGTTTAAAAGATATATTATTATTGTTATTATCTTTGATACCTTGACTTTCTGAAAGTCCATTGTTTTGAATTAAGATTTTCCCCTACTGGAAACTACTCAATAATATTTTAAAAATTTCAAGACAAGTGATTCTGGATAGTTTGTAGACCACAGCTTTTAAATCTCTATAATTCTTTTCTTAACAATAGACCCACCTCTCCTGTGCAGATATGCATTTGCATGTCCCCCTGGGAAATTCCAACATACTTGGAATTACATATGCCCCTCTTAGTTGCATATCCCCTTCACCCTCTACTTTATCCTAAAAATCTGACTGTCATCCTTAATTTCTTCTTTCTTACCAATTCATCTTCAAAATAGTCGATTTCTCCTGGCTCCCACAATTCTACCTTATTATTGGCCACTTTAACCTTTCTTCACAGCTATTTCTCCACCTCTAGTCTGGTCCACCTCTCCCAGTACTGTGGCCTGAATACTCTCTCTAGAATTTGAGGATTATAAGCAGATCCCTCGTTGACAACACTGCCTCCCCCTTCCTTACTCCTCAGCTTTCTGATATTTTTTCAGTTCCTGGGATGTCCTATGCTCTCTCTTACTTTCTAGTTATTTTCAATATTTCTTTTTGTTAAGTTTCATGCCCCTACTCTGGCCCCAGAATGTCTCTCCCCATCCCACATATTAAGAATAGGTAATCCTTTACTTGCTAATAATTACTGCTTTCCTTTGATGCCTCTAAAACCCCACCTTTGGGGGCATCCATTAATATAAAATCACAAATAGATTCAATTTCTTACTTAATAAAATATGCTAATATTATAGAATCTAGTAGCACTACATGTTGGGGAGGCTGTGAAGCCAGACGAAGTATCATATACTGCTTGTGGGAATATATATTGATTCAATAACTAGGGAGAATAATATGGAATTATCTAGTAATGTAAGGATGCAAATGTTAAGCTACAGTAATTCATCCCCTAGGCATATATTTCTAAAGATATTCTTACATCTTGCTCCAGGAGATACATAAAAACTGTTCATGATATCATTATGTGTAAAACATCTGTGGTGTATTTATACGATTCAATGCACTGTAACTCACTTCATCAATAGAATGAAATTTCAAAATCTAAAGTGAATGTTCAAAATTAAAAATTCAACATAAATTAATGTTCAAAAATAAATATTGAACAAAACTCATTTCACAGAATATTAACTACAGTGAATCAGAATTACACAAAATTTCACAGTATACATAATATGTAGGTACATATACACCTATCATTTAGGGATTCTCACATACGGAGTGAAATTATAAAGGAAAGCAAGTAACTCATGAATACATAAGCTAGGATATTTATGTTTGAGTGGAAAGCATGATGTAATCAAAAAGGGACAAACTGAGAGCTTGAAAGCCTCTGGAATGTTCTATATCTTAAGTTATGTGGTATACATATGGGATGTTTACTTTATTCTTATTTAAAATAGCATGTATAAAATTATATACACATTTTTAAGTATAATATAGTTCTTAATAAAATTATAAACAAAAACTTGAAAAGATTTTAACCATGCCAAGGATTAAGTAGATCTTTATAGACTATGTTATAACTCAAAGAAGACATTCATGGGTCTAGTCTTTGGGCTACAGTTAAGAGATGACAGGGAAAGCTTAAAATTTTTGAAAACTATTCTGCTTCTAACTTCTTTTTAATAAAGATGAGCTTCATAGAGAGGCTAAGAGAAAATCTGGTGCTATATAAAAGCTAAATTGATAATAGGTGAAGAGATTTGTGAGATACACCTCAGTATTTCTAATGAATTCAAATACCACAATTCATGACAATTAGATATCAAGGAACTGAAAAATCTCACCAAGATAAGTCATTATCTTCTTGTTCATGCTTTTATTATACTTCTTACATAAATTGAAGAATCAAATGCAAAATCATGTTTAGTTTGTCCCATGAACCACTAATTCACCAAGAATAAGAAACTTACAATATCACAGTAGGAATTCAAAAAATGTGTGATGAATGAATAAATTTTTTTAAAAAAGTGTGAGTAAACTAAAAAAAATAAAAGGAGATAAGTATAACAAAGCTGGGAACAAATAAATGTATTTCTAATATTTTTTAACTTTGAAAAATCTGAGTTCTGAAGCTAAAACTTAAGAAACATCACATTACTGCCCAGTAAAACATAAATAAAAATTTAAAGTACCTTTCATGTAAACAGTTCAAAAGAGAATGCTATGATCCTCAACAGTCAACATCAACTGAATGTTCGATTCAGATGGGCTTTCAAGTGGGGAAATAACCCTAAAGAGATTAGTTAAAACACCAGAGACTGGCTCTAATTTTTTGTGCCTAGTCTTCCCTAGTCTTCCTCTGTGCATAATTCTTACTACAGCTTTAAAATGTATATATAAGAGACCTTCAAGATGGCGGAGCAGTAAGACGTGGAGATCACCTTGCTCCCCACAAATACATCAGAAATACATCTACATGTGGAACAACTCCTACAGAACACCTACTGAACGCTGGCAGAAGACCTCAGACTTCCCAAAAGACAAGAAACTCCCCATGTACCTGGATAGGGCAAAAGAAAAAAATAAAAACAGAGACAAAAGAATAGGGATGGGAGCTGCACCTCTGGGAGGGAGCTGTGAAGGAGGAAATATTTCCACACACTAGGAAGCCCCTTCACTGGTGGAGACAGGGGATGGTGAGGGGGAAGCTTCGGAGCCACAGAGTAGAGCACAGTAACAGGGGCGCAGAGAGCAAAGTGGAGAGATTCCTGCACAGAGGATTAGTGCTGACCAGCACTTACCAGCCTGAGAAGCTTGTCTGCTAACCTGCCGGGATGCGGGGGCTGGGAGCTGAGGCTCCGGCTTCGGTGGTCAGATCCCAGGGAGAGGACTGGGGTTAGCTGCATGAACACAGCCTGAAGGGGGTTAGTGCACCACAGCTAGCTGGGAGGGAGTCTGGGAAAAAGTATGAAACTGCCTAGGAGGCAAGAGACCATTGTTTCAGGGTGAACGAGGAGAGGGGATCAAGAGCATCGTCTAAATGAGCTTCAGAGATGGGCGCAAGATGCAGCTATCAGCACGGACAGCAGAGACGAACATGAGATTATAAGGCTGATGCTGAAGCCATCAAGAAACCTGTGTGCAAACACAGGTCACTATCCACACCTCCCTTCCCAGGAGCCTGTGCAACCTGCCACTGCCAGGGTCTCGTGATCCAAGGACAATTTCCCCAAGAGAACACAAGGCATGCCTCTGGCTGTCACAACATCACGCTGGCCTCTGCCACCACAGGCTCATGCCGCATTCTGTACCCCTCCCTCCTCCCGGTCTGAGTGAGCCTGAGCCGCCTAATCAGCTGCTACTTTAACCCTGTCCTGTATGAGTGAAGAACAGACACCCTCAGGTGACCAACATGTAGAGGCAAGGCCAAATCCAAACCTGAACCCCAGGAGCTGTTGTGAACAAAGAAGAGAAAGAAAAATTTTTCCCAGCAGCCTCAGGAAGAGCAGATTAAATCTCCATAATCAACAAGATGTACCCTGCATCTCTGGAAAACCTGAACAGGCAATGAATCATCCCCAAATTGAGATGGTGGACTTTGTGTGATTTTTGTCT
This sequence comes from Stenella coeruleoalba, assembly GCF_951394435.1. Classification (NCBI taxonomy): domain Eukaryota; kingdom Metazoa; phylum Chordata; class Mammalia; order Artiodactyla; family Delphinidae; genus Stenella; species Stenella coeruleoalba. Next base: position 18,574,808 of record NC_137147.1, on the reverse strand, counting down.
GTATAGCTTTGCAATTACCATTTGTCCTAGGGTTCTGTCTGTCTGTTTTTTTATGTTTATTTGTTTTTTGTTTTAGTATAGTTTTTAGTGCTTGTTATCATTGGCGGATTTGTTTTTTGGTTTGGTTGCTCTCTTCTGTCTTTTTTAATTTTTTAAAAAATAACTTTTAAATTTTTTATTTTTAATAATTTATCTTATTTTATTTGTTCTTTCTTTCTTTCTTTCTTTTTTTCCATTTTCTTCTGAGCCATGTGGCTGACAGGGTCTTGGTGCTCCATTCGGGTGTCAGACCTTTGCCTCTGAGGTGGGAGAGCCACGTTCAGGACATTGGCCTAACAGAGGCCTCCCGGCTCCATGTATTATCAAAGAGTGAAGGCTCTCCCAGAGATCTCCATCTCAATGCTAAGACCCAGCTCCACTTAATGACCAGCAAGCTACAGTGCTGAACACCCTATGCCAAACAGCTAGCAAGACAGGAACACAAACCCACTCATTAGGAAAGAAGCTGCCTAAAATCATAATAAGGTCACAGACACCCCAAAACACATCACCAGACACAGCACTGCCCACCAGAAAGACAAGATCCAGGCTCATCCACCAGAACACAGGAACCAATCCCCTCCACCAGGAAGCTTACACAACCCACTGAACTAACTTTAGCCACTGGGGGCAGACACCAAAAACAACAGGAACTTCTTGAGAAAAGCAGTTCAATGAACCTGCAGCCTGTGAAAAAGAGAACCCAAACACAGTATATTAAGCAAAATGAGAAGACAGCAACACACAGCAGATGAAGGAGCAAGATAAAAACACACCAGACCAAACAAATGAAGAGGAAATAGGCAGTCTACCTAAAAAAAATTCAGAGTAATGATAGTAAAGATGATCCAATATCTTGGAAATAGAAAGGAGAAAATACAAGAAACTTTTAACAAAGAACTAGAAGAACTAAAGAGAAAACAAACAGTGATGAACAGCACAATAAATAGAATTTAAAATTCTCTAGAAGGAATCAGTAGCAGAATAACTGAGGCAGAAGAACGGATAAGTGACCTGGAAGATAAAATAGTGGAAAAAACTACCACAGAGTAGAATAAAGAAAAAAGAATGAAAAGAAGTGAGGACAGTCTCAGAGACCTCTGGTACAATATTAAACACACCAACATTCAAATTATAGGGGTCCCAGAAGAAGAAGAGGAAAAGTAAGGGACTGAGAAAATATTTGAAGAGATTATAGTTGAAAACTTCCATAATGAGGGAAAGGAAATAGTTAATCAAGTCCAGGAAGCACAGAGAGTTCCATACAGGAAAAATCCAAGGAGAAACACACCAAGACATATATTAATCAAACTATCAAAATTAAATACAAAGAACAAATATTAAAAACATCAAGAAAAAAACAACAAGTAACACATAAGGGAATCCGCATAAGGTTAAGAGCTGATCTTTCAGCAGAAACTCTCATATCAGACAAAATAGACTTTAAAACAAAGACTATTACAAGAGACAAAGAAGAACACTACATAATGATCAAGGGATCAATCCAAGAAGATCATATAACAATTGTAAATGTTTATGCACCCAACAGAGGAGCACCTCAATACATAAGGCAAATACTAACAGCCATAAAAGGGGAAATCGACAGTAACACGTTCATAGTAGGGGACTTTAACACCCCACTTTCACCAATGGACAGATCATCCAAAATAAAAATAAATAAGGAAACACAAGCTTTAAATGATACATTAAACAAGGTGGACTTAATTTATATTTATAGGACATTCCACCATAAAACAACAGAATACACTTTCTTCTCAAGTCCTCATGAAACATTCTCTAGGATAGATCATTTCTTGGGTCACAAATCAAGTCCTGGTAAATTTAAGAAAATTGAAATTGTACCAAGTATCTTTTCCGACCACAACACTAAGGGACTAGATATCAATTACAGGAAAAAAACTGTAAAAACTACAAACACATGGAGGCTAAACAATACACTAGTTAATAATCAAGAGATCACTGAAGAAAGCAAAGAGGAAATCAAAAAATACCTAGAAAAAAATGACAATGAAAATACAATGACCCAAAACGTATGGGATGCAGCAAAAGCAGTTCTAAGAGGGAAGTTTCAATACAATCCTATCTCAACAAAACAAGAAATATCTCAAATAAAAAACCTAACCTTATACCTAAGGAATTAGAGAAAGAAGAACAAAAAATCCCCAAAGTTAGCAGAAGGAAAGAAATCATAAAGTTCAGAGCAGAAATAAATGAAAAAGAAATGAAGGAAACTATAGCAGAGATCAATAAAACTAACTGATTCTTTGAGAAGATAAACAAAATTGATAAACCATTAGCCAGACTCATCAAGAAAAAAAGGGAGAAGACTCATATCAATAGAAGAAATGAAAAAGGAGAAGTAACAACTGACACTGCAGAAATACAAAGGATCATGAAAGATTACTACAAGAAACTATATGCCAATAAAATGGACAACCTGGAAGAAATGGACAAATACTTAGAAAAGCACAATCTTCTTAGACTGAACCAGGAAGAAATAGAAAAAAAAATAAACAGACCAATCACAAGCACTGAAACTGAGACTGTGATTAAAAATCTTCCAACAAACAAAAACCCAGGACCTGATGGTGTCACAGGCAAATTCTATCAAACATTTAGAGAAGAGTAACACCTATCCTTCTAAAATTCTTCCAAGATATAGCAGAGCAAGGAACACTCACAAACTCATTCTGAGGCCACCATCACCCTGATACCAAAATCAGAAAAGGGTGTCACAAAGAAAGAAAACTGCAGGCCAATATCACTGAGGAACATAGATGCAAAAATCCTCAACGAAATACTAGCAAACAGAATCCAACAGCACATTAAAAGGGTCATACACCATGATCCATTGGGGTTTATCCAAGGAATGCAAGGGTTCTTCAATACATGCAAACCAATCAATATGATAGACATATTAACAAATTGAAGCTGCAAAACCATATGATCATCTCAATAGATGCAGAAAAAGCTTTTGACAAAATCCAACACCCATTTATGAGAAAAACCCTCCAGAGATTGGAATAGAGGGAACTTACCTCAACATAATAAAGGCCATATATGACAAACCAATAGGTACATCGTTCTCAAGGTAAAACTGAAACCATTTCCACTAAGATCAGGAACAAGACAAGTTTGTCCACTCTCACCACTATTATTCAACATAGTTATGGAAGTTTTAGCCATAGAAATCAGAGAAGAAAAAGAAATAGAAGGAGTTCAAATCGGAAAAGAAGAAGTAAAGCTGTCACTGTTTGCAGATGACATGATACTATACATACAGAATCCTAAAGATGCTACCAGAAAACTAGTAGAACTAATCAATGAATTTGGTAAAGTATCAGGGTACAAAATTAATGCACAGAAATCTCTTGCATTCCTATACACTAATGATGAAAAATCTGAAAGAGAAATTAAGAAAACACTCCCATTTACCATTGCAACTAAAAGAATAAAATACCTAGGAATAAACCTACCTAAAGAGACAAAAGACCTGTATGCAGAAAACTATAAGACACTGATGAAAGAAATCAAAGATGATACCAGAAGATGGAGAGATATACCATGTTCTTGTATTGGAAGAATCAGCATTGTGAAAATGACTATACTACCCTAAGCAATCTACAGATTCACTGCAATCTCTATCAGACTACCAATGGCATTTTTCACAGAACTAGAACAAAAAAAATCACAATTTTTATGGAAACACAAAAGACCCCAAATAGCCAAAACAATCTTGAGAATGAAAAATGGAGCTGGAGGAATCAGGCTCCCAGACTTTAGACTCTACTACAAAGTTACAGTAATCAAGACAGTATGGTACTGGCACAAAACCAAAAATATAGATCAATGGAACAGGATAGAAAGCACAGAGATAAGCCCACACACATATGTTCACCTTATTTTTGATAACGGAGGCAAGAATATACAATGGAGAAAAGACAGCCTCTTCAATAAATGGTGCTGGGAAAACTGGACAGCTACATGTAAAAGAATGAAATTCGAACACCCCCTAACACCATACACAAAAATAAACTGAAAATGGATTAAAGACCTACATGTAAGGCCAGACCCTATAAAACTCTTAGAGGAAAACATAAGCAGAACACTCTATGACATAAATTACAGCAAGGCCTTTTTTGACCCACCTCCTAGAGAAATGGAAAGAAAACAACAAAAAATAAACAAATGGGACCAAATGAAACTTAAAATCTTTTGCACAGCAAAGGAAACCATAAACATGACAAGAAGACAACCCTCAGAATGGGAGAAAATATTTACAAATGAAGCAACTGACAAAGGATTAACCTCCAAAATTTACAAGCAGCTCATGCAGTTCAATATCAAAAAACAAACAACCCAATCCAAAAATGTGCAGAAGACCTAAATAGACATTTCTCTATACAAGATACACAGATTGCCAACAAACAGATGAAAGGATGCTCAACATCACTAATCATTAGAGAAACGCAAATCAAAACTACAATGAGGTATCACCTCACACCAGTAAGAATGACCATCATCAAAAAATCTACAAACAATAAATGCTGGAGAGGGTGTGAAGAAAAGGGAACCCTCTTGCACTGTTGGTGGGAATGTAAATTGATACAGCCACTATGGAGAACAGTATGGAGGTTCCTTAATAAACTAAAACTAGCACCACCATATGACCCAGCAATCACACTACTAGGCATATACACTGAGAAAACCATAATTCAAAAAGAGTCATGTACCACAATGTTCACTGTAGTTCTATTTACAATAGCCAGGACATGAAGCAACCTAAGTGTCCATCAATAGATGAATGGATAAAGAAGATGTGGCATATATATACAATGGAATATTACTCAGCCACAAAAAGAAATAAAATTGAGTTATTTTTAGTGAGGTGGATGGACCTAGAGACTGTCATACAGAGTGAAATAAGTCAGAAAGAGAAAAACAAATACCGTATGCTAACACATATATAGAATCTAAAAAAAAAAAAAAAATTGTTCTGAAGAACCTAGTGGCAGGACAGGAATAAAGACACAGACATAGAGAATGGACTTGAGGACACAGGGAGGGGGCAGGGTAAGCTGGGATGAATTGAGAGAGTGACATGTACTTATATATACTAACAAATATAAAATAGATAGCTAGTGGGAAGCAGCCGCATAACACAAGGAGATCAGCTCTGTGCTTTGTGACCACCTAGAGGGGTGGGATAGGGAGAGTGGGAGGGAGACGCAAGAGGTAGGAGATATGGGGATATATGTATATTTATAGCTGATTCACTTTGTTATAAAGCAGAAACTAACACACAGTTGTGAAACAATTGTACTCCAATAAAGATATTTAAAAAAAGTGTATATATAACAGCTACAAGTTTCCATACTTTATTACACTTGCTGTGACAGCTAGTATCTTTAATAATGACAATGATAATAGCTAAGATTTTTTTTCAAAATTTTCATGGTCAGACACTGAGGCAATCTTTTGAGAAACTTCATCTAATTTATAAGCAGTTACTATTATTATTCCTATTTTACAGAGGAGTAAATTTAGTGACACTGATTGCCTTGCTCACAAATACACAGCTAATAAGTGTCTGAACCAGGATTCGAATCCAGGTAGCAGACAGCAGTGGAGCATGTCTTCTGAACTGATACAAACAGGTGCATCAGATCTCAAATTATTGGAATAATCAGCCCCAGCAAAAGAAATGCAAAGTAATAGAAATAAATGAAAAGTTCCACAAATCAATTTGAAAGACTCAGCCCCCCACTATAGAATGAGGGCATCTAAATCTTTACTAATAACTTTTATTTGTTATGTGCACAAAAAGAGGAGACATGCTGGTATGGCTGTGAAAAGAGCTGAATTAATCTGAAAAAAAGAATTGTTTCCTGAAATAAAAAGATAACTTGGCATGATGGTCTGTACATGGTTAAAATACATCTGAAATATTGTGTTCAATTACAGATGATATATTTTAAGAATATTTAATACCTGCGTAGAAAGAATAGGATATAAACATGTCTGAAAAGCATACCAGAGGAGGTATAGCTCAAGTAACCCCCAACAACTTTACTGTGAAAAAGTTTTGATGAGACCCAGCAATATTCTCCAAATATGAGAGGTCCACATGGAAAAAGGAGGAATTAGATATTCCATGCTATTCTTTGTGCAGAGCCATACCCACCATTTCAAAATTAAAGTAAATTGAATTTACTCTCAATATGTTGGAGAAGAGTCCATTCAGACTTCTTCAAACAGCATAAGCCTGCTAAGGAGATACTTCTTTTAAGAGTTAAAGCCGAAGCTGGATGAATACCTATCAAGACTATTACAATGGTCGTTTCTGCAGAATAGGATGTTGAAATCAACTCTAAAGTGTCTTCAATTCTCAGATAAAATCGTATGAGAAAAGATAATCACTTTTCTTCTCGATTTTCTTCTGCACTAGCTAAATAAAAATATCATTCAATTTAAAATAATTATAACCCTTCTAATCCTAAAACCATCTCCCAGCAGTATGTACCACATGGAATATGAACAGAACAGCCTCTGTTTTGTTTTGAAAGGATAAATAATTTTGAAGGAATATTCCTGCATACTCTCTACGAACAAGATAATATTTATAGCCTGAATATTAGATTCCTAAAAATACAGTTTGCACACCTACATATAGCAGTTAGGATTCAGTGGTGAATTATTCATTTGTTTTTCAGTTTTACATAAAGCACTGCCCATGAGTGGGAAAAGAAACTGTAAACTGAATGTCTAGAGGGTATTGCACGGAGAAGGAGACAAGGGTCTGGATTTTCATAGACTTTCACCAACTGAGCCATGTACCTCTTTGTGGGAGTTGCTTATCTTCAGGAATTGTCTATGAAAATCCATCATCAATGCAAAGATGATATGCTTTTCTCTTTCAAAGCCCAGATTTCTCAATCCTCTCTTTTTGCTTAACCCTCTTCCTATAATATCAACAATGAGTAAATTGTGTGGGGGTGGGGAGAATCCAATGTGTTAGGAATCCAAAAGATGGAGCTGATGGTCAGTCTTCACCATAATCTAGCTGTGTGACCCTCAAGTATTATTAATAACATTTTTGGACTTTTGGGGTGTGACTGCAATAGGAATTACATAGCTGACATATTTACATCACAAGGATATAGAGCAACTCAAACTTATTTTGTTGAATACTTGCTATTCACTGTTCTTTGAGCTAGTTCCTGGGGGGAGGAGGGGTATAAAGCCAAGGCAGTGCCCTGGAAAACTTCACTGATTTGAAACTCAAACAGAAAAACATTTATCAGATGTGGAATATAAACCACTCAAAGGTAGGACCATCATGTGTCTTCATTATACAGCACAGTGCCTGGAATGTGGAAAGTACTTAAGCTCTTTGTATAAATTATCTCAAATAATTCCCACTTAACCCTGTCATTGGTGCTACTATTCCCATTTTACACAGGAAGAAAATAAATCTGAGAATCCTACAATTGACAAAAGTGGAACTAAAACTCAAGTTAGCAGAATACTGTTTGTAATAAAAAGTGCATTACTAAGATAATTCAGATACTATACATACATAGCAAAACTTTGACCCAGTTCTATAATCAGTAAAAACTTTAATGGGGGAATTAATGAATAACAAAATAGTTAATAAATATGGTAAAAAAAAAGGTGTCAATATAACTTTATTAAAATTTTAACCACAAATATTTAGGCATTATTTCATGCCTCAGTTCTGATTTCCTTTTACTTCCTTTTATAATTGTTGCACATTCAGTCAGTAAGAAGCTACAATTTACTTGTTTCCTCTTCCAAGTTCAAGACTAGTCCCAACTGAAAAGTAATTCTACACTAAGCATCACGAAGAATCTTGATGGAGAGAGAGAATTTCCTCGTTCGGGAAGTTTCAAGGTTTCCCGGGTCTGCTATAATACAGCTGTTTCCTACTCACCCATCACTCCCTCTTCAATTCGTGTTTCTCTGAGATTTCTCCTTATTTCTGATCTCTTAATTGCTGCAGTAGAAGTATCTTCCAGGAGAAACTACCCTTCCTGGTTTCTGATTTACAGCCATTCTATGTCAACAAAAGGCATGTGTGCACCATTTACTGTGGACCAGAAACCTTAATCCCACCACAAGCGTTCCTCGTTTTGTCTTCTCTTGAATTTCACCCTATTGCTTCTTCTTGTCTTGGCACTCCTAGTTTTATAGCCATTTATTATTCCATACTGACATAATTATTCATGGATTTTCTTCCTTTCTAAGACATAAACAGAACTGAGTTGTTCTAATCATAGCTAGCTATTTTCTATAGAAGATAATTTTAAGGATTGATGGGTTGTCTTTGTAATGTTAGTACCCAAAAGGAATATCCAGATAATTACCACCACCAGGGAAATCAAAACTGAAATCATGCTTGTTCTGCAGGCAGATGACTTCTACTGAACTATCTTGAGATGTTGCAGCACAAGGCAGCATTTGCAAAAAATCTAACTCTTGTTGTGTTTCTGTACTTTACACAGATCTCACAATAGAACAATGGATTTTGAAGTAAATGTGATATTTAGTATTCCACACTGTACACTGAAGTTGCTTGAATTGCATACTCAGAGTAGGTCTTTGCTGTAGATTCATGACCTGTGGTTTAACAGAAGGAATAATACATCTGAACATTGTCTTTCTGTTTTAATCAAGAAACAATGGAATTCATATGCTCCTTTAACAATGATTCAAAGTGTAATTATAAAAATACTACTTCAGATATTGAGGAAGATGATGTATGCCTCTGAAGATGTTGAAAATGCATTAGGTGAGTAGCAGCTAATCTGGAAGCACAGGTCCTCCTTCTTTTGGTTTCATACTGTGTCGTCATCAAGCCAAGCCTTGTATCCCTCTAAAATATGTAGGTAGAAATTAATATCAAGGGACACTGCAGCACTGCATTTAATTCAGCAATATGTAGAATTTATGCTAGCATAAAAATGATAAATTTAGTTACTTGTTTTGGTAATGAGACTGGCATTGGAAAGAATTGTGTGTAGAATGTGGGCTTGTATGGATGTCACAACCAAGGAAGTTTTACAATAGAGAAGGTAGTTGGTAAGTACAGTCATTATTTGCCATAACCTTGATATTTACAAAAGATCAAAGTAAACCACAAATAAATAAGAATTAAAATTGTAGAGTTTCAAATCCTTAATGTATTCTTAACCTCTGAATTAATAGTATAATGCAATCTGTCATAGCATGTTTAGTATTTAATTGTATAATGAGAGCATTGAGATGATGGCAAATAGTTGAAGTATTATTTTGCAAAAGTTTTAAACATATAATTTTTTAAAAGCTTATTTAATATAGATGAATGTAATGTTAAGTTTTTAGGGAAAGAGACACACTGAGAGATTCATTCTAGATATTAGAATTCAGGAAGCTATTTTCTCTCTGAATTCACTGAGTAAATTATTTTCCAGAGGCTGCAAAGCATATTTTTGTTGATTCTCCATCAGGATGAAGTTATTTTAAATTTTTTCTTTATGTATCATTTAAAAACACCACCACTCAAAAACAGAATGTTTCTTGTTTAATATGATGTACTGTAAATTAAGAAATATATTCATATATATTTTTGGACTTCTATTATTTTCATATCAGAGCTTTTATCAAACACTCTAAAGTAAATTTTTTTTAGGGGGGCTGCATTGGGTCTTCGTTGTTGTGCGTGGGCTTTCTCTAGTTGTGGCATGGCAAGCGGGGGCTACTCTTCTTTGCGGTGCACAGGCTCTAGACACGGGCTTCAGTAGTTGCGGCACGTGGGCTCAGCAGTTGTGGCTCATGAGCCCTAGAGTGCAGGCTCAGTAGTTGTGGCACACGGGCTTAGTTGCTCTGTGGCCTGTAGGATATTCCCAGACTAGGGATCAAACCCGTGTCACCTGCATTGGCAGGTGGATTCTTAACCACTCTGCTACCAGGGAAGTCCCTTAAGTAAACTTTTAATCATTACACATTGTCCTTATTACTAGGAGAATAATCCAACTGTTTCCTCTGTTCTTTGTTTTTGAAAAGTGTGAGTTCCTAATGATTCTGTAAGACTCAAAATTAACAAATAGAGTTTAATGGTATAAGTAAAACTCTCTCTCTCTCATTCTCTCTCTCCACACACACATTTAACATCATGTTCTCATTTTGATATATATTCATCTGCATAATAACTAGAAATTAGTGATATGTGACTGGCATTTATGATAATTAACCTTACATTTACTTTTCAAATAATATTAATAATTTTCCAACCCTCATGCTTAACCTACATAATTACAATATACCTTATTGCTGCCCATCAGGAAAGTTATGACTAGGTTTTCAGTTTCTTTGCTCCAATAAAGGGCTTTGGTTAGGGGTATAGGACAAGAGGCTAGAGCTTCCCAGTACTTCTTCCAGAACCTGTTAGCAGGTTGGCACTTGCTCTTCTACTCAGCAATTCTTGGAGGAAAAAAATAATGAAACTCCCAGGCAGCTCTAATAATAACAGCCATCATTCTAATTGGAATATGGGATATAAAACTAAATGTAATTAATAATAAATTTAAATCAGTTAACCAATCTATAACAATTAATATTGGAAATGTTACAACTAATATTAAAAGTTAATAACTTTGGAGTCATCCACACTTTGATAGTATAGTACTGACAAACAAGAGAGTAAGTGGGTGAGACAGGAAGAAAGTGGTCCTTTCAGAGGGTAAAGAAAGAGGAGATGGGAAATAGGTCACTTGCCTATCTCCATAATTTTGACATGGCCAGTCTTCTTCTCTTCAAAATGTTATGCATAAAGCCAAAGCATTTATCCTCATAAATGCTTGTACTTTATTAGTAAACTCATGGACATTCCATGCTGGAATGTTTAATTTGATTGGCATAAAGCTGGTAATTTGTGGAGGAATTACTACACTCCTTTTATATTTGCTTCAATGCCTATGGCTGACCACCCTAGTCTTTAAGTGGACATATTCAAATGCTGTAACACTATATCAATGTGCTAGCCAGAGACACTGAGTGGGTGCTAGTTTGAGCAAGGGAGTGATAAAGAAGATAGAAAAAGCAACTGCTCACTCTCCCCCACAAAAGGGGAGTCATTGCCCATTTTCTGGTCTGTCATTTGTTGATTAGCAAAATTATGGCAAGATTGCCACAAAGCGTAAAGCATGTCACTTTACCCAGAGGTAAACAGTCTTGGTAACGTGCAGTGGGAAAAGATTAAATTCAACATCAAGGGAAAAGGACAGGGCTCTGGGAGGAATAGACCCTTGAGAACCATGAGACCAGGTTAAGGGTCAAAGAGCAAAAGCGGGTCAAGGTCCACATCATTATTGCATCATGTCAAAGTAACAGAGGCTGGGTGGTTGGGTATCCCATACCCAGAACAGGCAAATTCCAGTGATTAAGCAAGTGAAATCAAAGCACCCACAATTAATGATGTGCTGCTCATAACTCTGTGAGACCAGTGTCCCAACATCATAAACTTCCTGCCAGAGTGACAGGCAGCAGGATTTTTTAAAAAAATGTCAGCAACATTTACATGAACTAGGAAGCAACAGGTATAGAGAGACAACTAAAATTTCTTTATATTCTTATGTCAATGTATTAACAGCAGCCATTTATGTATTTCCTGAAAATGAATTGGAATCTGGGAGAAATTTAACTGGCCTGAACACTTCAGTTGTTCCTAGTTAAATGATTTAGAAGTGAGGGCTGAAATAAGAACAAAATGTCCCATCTTGAGATAAAGACAACAAAATAAGGAAAGCAAATGTGTAGTTTATGCTCAAAATAAATGAACAAAAGACAAATATAATCTTAACCATATGGAATTATTTTGTATTGCATCATAGAGACCAGGAAAGACTTTGGGATTATCTTCTATTTGGGATTGATTATACTTGCTACTTTCCACATATTATTCCTCTACCAGAGCATGTACAGCAGTTCTATTTTTGGTTTTTCATTTCAGTTACCAAAATAGTGACTATGTTAGCTATCTTAGTGTACTTCCCACCTGATCAATTTTGTCCTTAAGGCTGTAATGCAGCTGGATGAGGAAGACTTGAAAATATACATTTAAAAAAAAAAAAAAAGAAAACATAAATCTAAGAAAAAAATAAAAGCAATGGATTTGAAGATTTGGGGCAGAACATGTTCAATTAGTATAACACTAGAATTTTCTCTCTCAAATGATTTTACCTGAAGTTTTTGTAATAATTCCCTGGAAATATTGCTGTGGCTAGGAGAGTGGAGAATGATACAATGGTATTAATTAAAGGGGGGTGTGTGTGTGTGTGTGTGTGTGTGTGTGTGTTAACTGATGGAACTGCCGCAGAATCATGAAAATTAGCCTCATGAAAATGCTATCAATAAATCTTCACCATACTCTATTAGATAGGTATTACTATAATTTCAATTTTACAGATGTATTAACTGAACCTTAATGTGCTTAATTAACCAGATCGAGATCAAACAGTTAAGTCACAGAGTTAAGCTCTGGTGTCGGAGAGACCAGATTTCCAGTCCATTTTCTTACCTAATTTCGAAAGTATTTTCCAGGTGAAAAACACAAAAAATACTAGAGATTCAAGAGTGCTTGTTAACAAGGACTATCACCTTGAGAAAGACACTTAACATCTCTGGTCCTCTGCAGTAAAATACAATGGTTGGATTGGATAATTAGTTGCCAAGGTCCATGGCAGAGCACAGAGGTGTGAGAAACATCTCTATCAGTGAGTGGTAGGCATTGACTTATGCTGCTTCTTCTCTAAGACATCATAGGTGAATTCCTGTTCAAAGGAAAAAAGACAAACCGCATGAAATTTAAGTCTTCCTATCCAGTCCTCTGTACAACAGCATCAGGAAAGTATGGCAAATAAGGCTGGTCACATTATGGCCCACATTGAAAGGCAAAGCTTAGCACAATGAGTGAGACTTGGAAAACTGAGATGCTCAAGTTTCGATAAACAATATGAGCTCAAGAAATACTTCCACCCTCAGTCGCTTGGAAATGCTGTTACCAAAATCAGATCAATTTATAAAAAGCACAGTTCTAAAGAAGAAAAATGATTAAACTAGGAATCAATCTAGCTCCAGCTCTGTAAGAAACTGAGACAGTGACCTTGGACAAATTATCAGAATCTCTGGGTCTCAATATGTTCATTTTCAAAATGAAGGAGTTGTACTAAAGCCTAAAATTTTACCCTTTTCTAAAACGATATGTTTTTATATCAATAGGTGAATACCCATATAGTGGGAGAATATAAGTGAAACTGTGCTGAGTGCCATTAAGAATATTTAGTTGCTTTTGTTTCCTTTGTGTGTATCCTCAAAGAATGAAAACATCGCCCATGTAAATTTAAGACATTACAGCTTAAGAACTGGTTCCAAGTATTAAAACTCATCCTTAAAAGTAGTTTTAAATATGACTTAAAAAATTAAGAAACTCCAGGTTTTAGATGCCACATTTCCTTTCTAATGTCACAAGTGATTTTTTTACAAATGCACTTGAAATCAACGGACTTTATCTAAGAACTCAAAGTGAATCAGAGCTACTTAAAGTTCATAATCCAGTTAGAGTGAAACATCATTGTTCAGAGATATAGTACCAAAAAGCATTTTATGGAGACAAATTGCCTCATAGGTTCTGGCTGAGATTTCCTTTCTGTGCACATGGTTTCTCAAGGTTTTTCTTCTATTGCCTTATTTTTTTTTCAGGAGTTTTATATGAAGGGTCTTGGTTTAATATTCTTTGAACAATGTCTTGAGCTATTTGGATAATGGGTGCTATATAAATCTCATAAACAAATGGTAAATGTTAGAAAATATTAAATGGGAGTACATTAAAATGAAGTTTCATTATGCTGTGTTTGGCTTTGACAGTATTCATAAACCATAGCATGTTTAGATTAAATTCATTTCCAATATAACACCAGCTCACCACGTTTTGGAAATGATTTAAAAAATCCAAATTTCCCTTAGAGTGGTCACATTTTTCCTAAATATTTCAGCTTTAAGCTGCAGCTGAAAAAGTTTCAGTTGTAATATTCCAAATTATTCTTAAAAGGCATAGATTATTTACACTGTGTATAAATATTGTATCACTGGGATACCAAAAATGAATTTTCAATTTCCCAAAGTTCATCGGTTCAAGCATAAAACATGAAAAAGCATGGTTTATGAAACTGGTGGGACTAGATGAAAGAAAGCAAAGTGGCCTTCTATTTGGGAAACTTGTGACTCAATGAGCTATCTTTGAATTGATGTCAATTAATTACAAGGATCGTACTAAGGTCAGTAAACATATGTGATCAGCACCAAAAAACAAAGTCATAATTTTAACCTTCTGAGATCCTGAAAAATTGAAGTTTTTAATTCAGATTGATTGGTAACCTACAGTTTGTTCAGAGCCTGTGTGTGTATATATGTGTGCGTGTGTGTTTGTGTGTGTGTGTGAACATACACATATTTGGGTGGCAGCCATGTTATCCTTGTTTATATGTAACATTCAGAGCTCCCTGGTACAGGTAACATCAGTATAGTAGGGAGGGAGGGAAGTTAATTAGATATGTTAATTCAAGGGCAAACACCAACTTTAACCAAAAACCATGAAATTAGACACCAGAAATTTATGGTACTGACAAAAGAGTACCAAACAAAATAAATTTTATACTTTCAGCAACAACTTGTCTAGATTAAGGCAACATTTTATAAAGACCAGGGCTTCTAGTTTCCTAAAATGCATACTAAGCTCTCATAATTACTGGAAGCTGTCTACCTTGGCCATGGTAATTCAATAACATCTTTTCTCCTTCCCAGCGCCATGGAAACATGAAAATCAAGCTGCAGCATTTTTTTCATGCTTCCTACCTTGTTGCTGAGTATCTTTTCTCTTAGGGCAAAATCAATAGTAAATTGTGGGAATGGAAACAAATCTATAAAATAGCTCTAACACTTAAGAAAATTGAGAAACTTACCTGAGAAATATGAGAAGGATATAAGCATACAAACATGAATATACCTACACATATATCAGAAAATCCTTTTGAAAACGTGTGTCTCTATCCTGGGCATTCAAAAGAGTGTCTGCCAGTTAATACAACAAATATTTTTGAATAAATGTATTTTGGAAGTAATAGTTTAGACTCTACTTGCCTTTGCAGATCAGAAAGGACACCTGTCAATGATCAGTAATGTAGATATAAAAGTCTTCATGCCAAAGACTAGTTTGACATATGGTTAGAATTTACATAGGCAGAGAGGTATATGGAGGATATGGCATAACATGAACACAGAGGCAAGAGTATAAAAAACATGATATGTGTGAAGGGAAGTAAGGGTAAGGACTTGACTAGAAGAGTAACTTCAGCTCTTAGTTTATACCTATACAGGGTCATATAAGGTAGGGACAAGTTGTAGTTTGATTATTTGAAAAGGTCAATTGTTCTAGAGCCATCAGATGGACTCTTCTTTATATACAGTGGTTAAGTGGCATACAGAAGATATGGAATTTGGTGTTTGGAATTTTTTGGTAAAATATATTTTTATCTTTATTGTTGTTATACAGAGCAAAGCCTTTAGAGTTTGGTGTGCCTCTATCTTATCAAATCTTTCCACACCATTTGTTTATGGTGGACATTGTTGGTGTCCTCCCCAATAAAATTCCCACTTTCCCATTCCTAAACTTTTCCTAATTTTATTCAGGCATACAGCACTCCCATACACATATAAATATTTAGACCTTGTGCTATGGAGATATTGACCCTGACCTCTCTAGGGGTCAGAATACTTTGAAGGTACTTCTCCCCCATAATGCTATGCCATAATGATTTTTTTTTTCAGGAATTAATGTCTAAAATAACCACCTCTTGATTTTTAAAATTTTATTGCAGGGTCTGGTTCAAAAATAGTAATACGACCTAATTCAAGCAAAGACAGAAAATTTTTATTATGTTTTATTATGGAACTTTGGGAAATACTTTTTTTTTTTTTTTGCCCTTACAAGAAGACCATCAAAAGAGAAACTCTCTCTTCCCTTGAATGACCAAGTATGCAGTAGAGAAGCCAGAACATGCTGCCTCAATTTTGCAATCACAGAGGAGATCAAAGGCCACTAGATTAAGCCAAAAACTAGGCTTGAGCCACCTCTGAACTTCCAATATATGTATCACTAAATTATCCTGTACTCGTAAAGCTTGTATCCATTTCTCTGTTATCTACAGCTGAAACCATCCTAATTAAAATGCAGAACTTTAAAAAAATCCAATTAGAAGACTAAGCACAGATTATGTTTTTTTTCATATGTTATTCTATGGCAATCCCTCATAAAACATTTATGTGCAGATATTTTTTTCATGGTACAGATTGACCTCTGAGTATTCTAAAATCTTTCTGTACTATGACACAATTTCTTGTTAGCATAAGACAAACTCAATTAACTCTGAGCATTTCTGTTACTTCAGATAAACCCAATGGCATGTCCTTAGAGGAAAGTAATTGGCTTCCCAGTATAATGAATATTTTATTAATGATAATATATCTTCTGAACATGACAGACTACATGTGCCTTAAATTAACTTCATTTGAATTTAGGGCGAGTGGGGTGATACCTCCAAATTTATATTCCTTTTAAAATTAGACTTATTTCTCCCCAACTCTAGTTATTTATCCAGTCAAATGAATATATTTCTATAAAATAATCAAAGTGTCAAGAAAAACTACAGTATCTGTAGAGTGTAAGAAGATCATGGAATCAAATTTGATTTAAGCATATTTCAAGCCATAAGAAAAATAAATTTCTAGTTGGCTTTCCTTTTGAAAAATAGCTTTTCATACATTTATTGAAACATTTGAAGGACTTTTATGGACTTTTAGCTTTATAATAAATAAGCTACACACTTTGCTTGCATACACTGAAAATCACTTAAAGTGAAAGCAGGTCAGAGTATATATGATGTCATTTGAAAACAGTGCTTGGTTCTCCTGTTTGTAGTTGCTTGAGGCTGCCTTTGTGCTACAAGAATGATTTAATTTACTTACAGGATATGTTCTGCTAAAAGATGGGTTCTCTCCTGTAAATGTCCCATGTCCTCTCTCTGCTTTAAAGAAGCAAAGTTGTATTTGATGGTGTCATGAGCAGACCAACTGTGTTTTGCTGTTATGATTTTCATCATCAAGGACTCTCATGTTTATGTCAATAAGATGGACTCACACCAGAGATCGTTCAAGGAATTTAAATCAAGCTACTCTTTCCAGATGGGTCAACTTGAGGGAAGATGGCACGACTTGCCAAAACCACAGAGCTACTTATTGTAAGAACTGCAACATAAACCCTGAGGCCCCAAACATCAGACTAGCTCAACCCAGCACTATTTCTCTAAACATCCAAATATATGAGAGGGCAAATGCTCTGATCCTAAAATAATTATGATTATTTTAATATTGTCTTTATAATATAATACTATTTATAATAAACTTATAGATGCTATTTACATGTTCTCATTCAGTCTTTATCAACTAGCACTTGATATTAATATTGTGCCAATATTACAAATAATGAAACTGATACAGAAATTAACATCAAATGTGGCACACAAGAAATAAGTACAAGAACTTACATTTGAATTCTGAAATTACTAAATTCAGGACCTTCAACTTAAAACTTGTTCAGTAGATACCTTTCTCCATAAGTTTGGGAGAACAAATGATAACCTCCAATTATATATATATATATATATATATATGTATGTATGTATATATATATATATATATATATATATATATATATACACACACACACATAATATATATACTGTTTTCCCTGCTTAAATATCCACATTCTCCACCATCAAATTTTTTTTTTACTAAGATAGTCTTTATTTTAATATTTCTTAGTTTTTTTTTCTTTCTCCTTTCCCTTTCATACATTCACAGGCATAGACATTGCAATTTCTTTTGGGGTGCAATTCAAGCCATATATATCTTGTTTCCTGAACATGGCAACTATGTTTATGTTATGTAAACTTGGAGATCTCTGGCCACAACTGAATGGCTAAGGGGAGGATGACTGAAGTGGCCAATCAAAATTGGACCATGTTTGTGTTTTGCACAAAAAAATGGAATTTGGATACTGAGGTTCTCATTAATTTCTGTTAAGAGGTTGAATCAAGAAATCATGGAAAGTCATGTAGCCCTCTTCACTCCCAGGAGAAGCAGAGTAAAGAAACCATAGATTTAGAGAGATGGACAGAGTAGGAATATGGGTTCAGATGGCTTTCCAGTGTGCAGTTCAGTCTATTATGAGGTGCTACCACATCTCTGTCCTCATCTCCATGAGAAATCTCCAAACACACCCAATAAATTGTCTTTAAGTAATTTGAATACATTCTTTTATAAAGTCACAGTAAATCAGATATTTTGAGAATCTCACATATAGAAACCATCATGCTTTCTTTGTGTGCACAGAAGTCCAAGTAACATGGCAAACAGAAATAAAAAATAAAATCAAATAAATAAAATCAAAGAAAGAATTCTTGAGAAGGATGCATTATTTTATCCTCAAAAACTAGTATACTGTTTTTAGGAATATTACTTATCATTTGGGCTTATATTAGATCAGAATTTGGTGTACTTGTACATTAATTTATTTAATTATTACTTTGAGAATGCTTACTGTGAGCAAGCATAATTGAAAAGCACTGACTATACAAAAATAAAAAAAAATCAAAATCTCAGTTGTCCTTTTTAACAAACTGATACTAAAGTATACATGGAAATGAAAGGATGTAGATTAGCCAAAAAATCTTGAAAAAGAAGAACTAAGTTGGAACATTCACATTTCCCAATTTCATAGCTTACTCAAAGATACAGTAAATAAGACAGAGTGGTATAGTTGCAAGTACAGACATATAGATCAAAGGAATAGAACTGAGAGTCCAGAAAGAAATCATGGAAAAATTTAAGGTTACTTGATTTTAGACAAAGGTACCATGACATTGCAATTAGGTAAGAATAGTGTTTTCAAAAAATGGTGCTGGGGCCTTCCCTGGTGGTGCACTGGTTGAGAGTCCACCTGCCGATGCAGGGGACACAGGTTCGTGCCCCAGTCTGGGAAGATCCCACATGTCGCAGAGCGGCTAGGCCCGTGAGCCATGGCCACTGAGCCTGCACGTCCGGAGCCTGTGCTCTGCAATGGGAGAGGCCACAACAGTGAGAGGCCCGTGTACCACACACACACAAAAAAATGGTGCTGGGACAAGTGTATATCCACATAAAAATAAAGTTGGACCCTTACCACATTTCAGATACAAAAATTAGCTCAAAATGGATTATAGACCTAAAACTCTTAGAAAAAATAAAAATAATTTTTGTGACCTTGGATTAGGCATTGATTTCTTAAATATTATACAACAAAACAAAGAAAAAATTAAATAAGTTGGACTTCTTCAAAATTAAACTGTTTTGTGCTCCAAAACATACCAGCAACAAAGTGAAAATACAACCCAGAAAATAAGTGAAAATATTTGCAAATCATAAATCTGACAAGGGACTTATATCCAGAATATAAAGAACTCTTACAACTACACAACAAAATGACAAATAACCCAATTAAAAACTGGACAAAGGATTTGAATAGCCCTCTCTCCAAAGGAGATATAGAACTGGTCTATAAGAACATAAAAACATAAAAATATGCTCAAATAGTCACTAGGGAAATGAAAATCAAAATCACTTCACATTCACTAGAATGGCTAAAATAAATGAGAAAGACAATAACATGTGTTGTGGAGAAATTTGAACCCTCATACATTGATGGTGGAATTTTAAAATGGTACAGAAACTTTGGAACATTTTGGCAGTTCCTTAAAAATTTTATACATGGAGTTTCCATATGACCCAGCAATTCCACTCCTATGTATATTACCAATAGAAATAAAACATATGTTCATGCAAAAACATGCACATATGAATATCTATAGCAGTATTATTCATAGTAGCCAAGAAATGGAAGCAGTTCAAATATCTATCAAATGTAAATAGATAACCAGAATTTAGTATATCCATATAGTTGGGTATTATTTGGAAATGAAGAAGGAATGACTTACTGAAACATGCTACAACATGAATTAACTTTGAAAACATTCTGCTGAACGACAAAAGCCAGTCACAAAAGACCACATATTGTATGGTTATGAAATGACTACAATAAGAAAACCCATGGAGATAGATAGCACATTCTTGTTCTAGGGTCTTTGGGTGGGGAGGGATGGAGAGTAGCTGTTAATGGACACAGGATTTCTTTTGGGGTTATGAAATATTCTCAAATTAGATAATGATGATGGTTGCAGAACTCTGTGGATATACTAAAAGAAACACCTGAATTGAACATTTTAAAACTGTGAATTTTAGGGTTTGTGAATTATACATCAATAGGCTATATAAAAATTAAAAATAATGAAACACCTAGTAAGTTACAGATCTGGACCATGAGCCCATTCAATCTTGTGTCAGAACTGTGTACCATAACCAACGTTTAATTTTCATATGGAACATGAGTTTTACAGACCTCCTCTGCAAGTGTTGATCCTTTCAGTGGCTCTGTGTGTAGACAGGTAGCAATGACCATCTTAATACTGAGAATGAGGTGAAATGGCTTTAAGTAAATGACAATAAAGAAGACAGAACTCATGAGTGTGTTGGTAATAAGACTGAAAACCAAGTCTTTGCTTCCTAAATCCAAGATGGCTTTCTTCATCTCATTACTCCATGCTGCTGCTAGGTAGATTAGATCTGAATATATATTTGTACTGCTTTTTGTTCATATGTTAATAATTTTTACTTCCTGAAATTTGTTTTAATAAATGATGAATTCTCTCTTTTGCCTTCTGCAATCTGTGCAAATGCTGAGTGTTGAAATAAAATTTACAGACATCTGAATAGTTGTGATAAGATTTCTCACAAGTTTATTTATCACATTTATATTCTGATGATGATAGCAATTTAACCTCCTAAGTCAACTCAATTTCAAGTTTCTGGCCTTTGAAATGGAAGGTTCCTAACAATTACACTTATTTAAGCATGAACTTAATAAAGAAATAAGCATGTTGCATGCACACACAGAGTATGTTCCAAGATAATGTATTAAACCAATGTGGAAATGTAGCCACGACCAATATATTTCTCTTAATATTGATTCGTTGGCAAACCAATATCTTTTACATAGTTTTTTAGTTCATATGGAAACCATTCATTATCTTAGCAAACATCCAAAGCACAAACAAATCAATGGACTATGCCCACCAACAAATATATTATACATATAAGTCAATAAAATTGTTGCATGCAACTATTTTTTTCACATATGTGGCAATCTAATTTTGTCAGGCTCTTACAAATATTACAGTTGTTTTTTTTTTTATTCTGTAAAAGGCACTAAATTTGGAGAATCAACATTACAATTTAGGGTTTCTCCCCTTTATTGTACCAAATATGTATATTGGATATTACAAGATCTTATGGCTCCATCAATTTCTGGTAGATTAGTTGTTGATATGCAAATACCACCTTTACTACTTTTTAACCTTAAAGTATGGATATTATAGTATCAAAAGAAGCCAACAATCTGAATGGACCAGAAGAGATATCATTTCCTGATTCATATAAGGGCAGCTTGTACTGCTTTACACCACTAGGTTATTTCTAAGAGGTAATTAATTTCTTTGGTTCTTAATAACAATAATAGAAGCGCACACTTTCACTAGAAACCAGTTTGGAGACTTTTCACAGAAGTGACTAACCTTACATTTGCTTAGAAATTTGCATTGTTCATTAATGGAGCTCCATTTTTATTTTACTATCATATTTTTACCACACTGTTAAAATTTGACTTCCTATCCAAGATGAAATTGTATCTAAAGTGTAAATCATTAGAACTCATGCAGTCTGGCAGCTCCAATGGGAAAGGCCAGCTGCCATGCAGACCCCATGCAACTCTTCTTCCTTGGAAGATGGGTACCACCTTGACATTGTGAGGAGTACTTTCTGATGTCTCCATACCTAATAAATATAGCTGACCTTAGAGGCCACCTTTCTGTACATCTGTTTTAAAAGAGCCAACCTACTATAAAAAATGGCATTAACCTTTAATTTTAATTCCTTTTTCTTAGTCTAGGCTGCTGGATTGCTCACTCAGTATAAAATCATGCAGCATGTTATTACGGTGTCATCAGCATGAATAATGGATTCCACACTCGTGGAGATGGACCTCAGAAAGAAGGGTTACCAATATGGCCATCATTGTTCACATGGGCCTTTTAAATGGAATGTTCTGGACATCTGAAGCACTGAAAGTGACTAGTCTGGAAAGCTATGACAGTACTTTTTAAAATGCCATGGATTTTGAATGCTCTAAGGAGTATTAATAAAATGCCATGATCCTTAAAAGTGAATGTTGACTTTTCTGCTTTCCTGACAGTGAAACTTAAATGGATGGAGGTGGTTGGCAGTGTGAGAACAGTATAAAAATAGGAGCTCCAGCACTGCTTGCTCTTGGGTTATTGAACCTTGAGCTGGAGGTACAACAGTGAAATTTCAATGTAAGTGATGTTTCTCAGAAATGTCACATCAACCCGTCACATGTGCCTCTGTTATTTCCCTGCAATTATTTGTGTGCTCCCAGAATTCAGCTGTCATCTTTGCATTTGTAAAGAAGAAATATTTGCCTTTCAAAAATAAACATTCTAGGGGCTTCCCTGGTGGCGCAGTGGTTGAGAGTCCGCCTGCCGATGCAGGGGACACGGGTTCGTGCCCCGGTCTGGGAAGATCCCACGTGCCGCGGAGCGGCTGGGCCCGTGAGCCATGGCCGCTGAGCCTGCGCGTCCGGAGCCTGTGCTCTGCAACGGGAGAGGCCACAACAGTGAGAGGCCTGCGTACTGAAAAAAAAAAAAAAAAAAAACACAAAAATCAACATTCTAGAGGCACTTCTCTTTTAAAGTGAATTAGCATAAATATTAATAAGATTGCTTCATTATTAAGCATTGGTAGTTTCATCTCATTCACACGAGAGAAACTTGTAATGTTATATATGCCTTAGATAGATAAAGAACACTAGCTCTTATATGATGGTAGTTAAATTTGTTCTCAATTAGGACAATTTTTAAGTGGTCAGAGAAGTTTATTAACTTAATTACAGCCTGACTTTCAGTGGCAATAGAAAGCCTCTACACCTAATATGAATTATTTTTTCAGCAGAGGTATGAAACAGACTAACTGAAAGTTAGTATCCTGTGCCAGATAGCTTCATTTTGCCCCTTTCTAATCACTTTCCTTCCTTCTCTACTATGGTCTCTTCCTTGGAAGACTAACTTGCAGGGATTATATGAAAAGGTCCTTTATGCTCTAACATGTGATAGAGGAAAGTAAGAAAGTGAAGACAGAATATTTAGCCCCTGAGATCCCTCCTTGTGAGTTTACATCGAGCTGGCCATGTTCCTTTTGGTGACTACTCTTCTCAAAAGTGTTGACAATACAATTATCTCCTTTTAGGTTCTGCTAACTAATCTCTCTCTCATCCCTTTAGACCTAGGTGTGATATCACGTTGTTTATATAAACTTTGCATTACTACACGATCCCTTCTGATTTCCTGATAACTACACCTTTATAAATTAACCACTTTGTAAATAAACCCTCTTTGTTTTATCCTATTCCCATGGTTCATCTGTTTCCTGTTGGGACCTGACTGATCCTATAGCATAATTTGGGATCAAATGGAGACTTGCTTTTTCTCTACAATCTCTACATAAAAATGTATTCAAATATCTAGGTCTAGTTTCCCCAGAATATAAAGATCCAAAATATCCACCGAAATGCTTCACTGTTTATTCTTTCTCTTTTCTTTCTTTCTCTTTTTTTTGATGGATAAAAAAAAGAGACAAAGAGACTTTGGATAGCCAAAGTCTGTGCTTATCCCAAATGGGAAAATCTAGCCATAGGAAGTCTTTGTTATCATCAGCTAGTATTATTTTTATCATGCAGAGATATCCTTTCTAAGCTGAGAAAGATATCAGACACACATCTAAACTAACTGAATTGAGAGGAAACTTTCCATTCATAGTCCAACAAAATACATATTCAAGGTCCTGGCATTTTCAGGTTTTTCTGCCAAGTAACTATCAAATGCATTTTGACCTGCTCCAAATAAAGTTAAAAATAACAATTGATATCTTCCTAAAGTACAATTTATTTTAAAACTTCTAATACTTTTCTCATTAAAATACATTTATATTAGAAGTTTCATATAATAGAAATAAACAAAAGAAAACTGTTTTCCAGAAATCAACTCCCTCTTGATTTGATAGCATCTCACTGGTTGTTCTTTTCACCATCATTTGCTGATTCCTTCTTTTATTACTGGCCTCTTAACTTAGAGGTAAACCTTCCTTTATCTGTCTCTACACACTCCCTTAGTTTTCTGAGCCAATCTTATTACTTTAAATACCTTTTATATGCCAATGACTTCTAAATTTATCTCCAGCATGAATCTCTCACTGAACTCCTGACTCATATATCAAACTACCTACTCAATTGCTCCACTTGGGTATCTCATAAACATCTCACACTTAACACTTCCCAAACAAAACTGCTGATCTCAGCTCTACACACTCCACTCACCCTCTTTTCTGTCTCCTGGGTCCTCAGTCTAAAGTTGGAGCTTTTCTTAACTGCTCTATTTCTTTCATACTCCATATCCAATCCATCAGAAGATCCTGTTAATTTACATTAAAAACATATGGAGGATCCAACTCCTTCTCACAATTTCCATTATTATCTCTCTGGTTCAACATGCCATCATGTCTGTTGTTAAATGTTGCACTGGACTTCTAATTGGATTCCTGATTCCATATCCCCCTGCCTACAGACCCCAAAACTGTCTATCATCGCTACTGCATCCAGGGTGATCAAGTTAAAACTGAGGTCAGATGATGTCTCCCTGTTTATAATCATCCAATGATAACACTCTGGATTCATTTCCTAGGGCTGCCAAAACAAAGTATTACAAACTAGGTGGCTTAAAACAACAGAAATTTATTATTGCACAGTTATGGAAGCTAAAGTTGGAGATAAGTTGTCAGCAGGGTTGTGTTCTCTCTGAGTACACTGGGAAAGAATCCTTCACTGCCTCTCTCCTTGCTTCTGGGGGTTGCTGGTAATCCTTAGCACTCCTTGGCTTGTAACTGCATTGTTCAATCTTTGCCTCCACCTTCACTCGGCTTTCTTCCCTGCATCTCCTCCTACAGAAGTCCCTCTCATTCCTCCTATAAAGGCATCAGTCATTAGATTTAGGGCCCACTCTAATGCCCTAAATTAAGTATAATCTTAGCTTAACTTGATTACTCTGCAAAGGCCTTATTTCCAAATAAGGTCCACATTCACAGGTTCCTGGTGAATAAGAATTTGGGTGGGATATTATTCAACCAGTACCTTCCTCCGTTCCATTTAGAGCAGTACTTAATTGGTGCAATTTTGTTCCCTAGAGGATATCTGGCAACATCTGGAGACATTTTTGGTGTTCACAACTGGAATTAGCTATAAGCACCTAGAGGTTAGAGACCTGGGATGTTATTAAACATCAAAATGTTGAGGTATTTATGCCAATTTATTTTGGTTCTAAATAAAGTTAAATAAATAAATATTATGGGAAAAATGATATACATTCATTGTTTATTACTTGGGACAGAGACATTAACTTTCTAGAAAATAAGGTTGTTCTCTAAAAAAAAGTTTATACTTCCACTTGTTATTTGTTGAATAATTGCTGAATAATATTTGCATCTCTCTAATTTAATTTTCTTTGTGTTACATTAAAAATCAAGGCAGCAGGCCCCAAAATGGAGTCTCTTATGCCAAGACCCATGTCACCAATTGGAGACTAAATTACAGTTTTGGCTCTCCCAGAAATGGAATCTTAAACCAGTCAGGAATCACTTGCTCAGCACAAGTCAGGTAATCTGCCTGATAGTCCCCTGTCATCCTTTAAGGAAAAGTAGCCTTGCAATAAACAACACACTTTTTTGCCCAGAATAACTTCCTTGTTTCCACTCCCTGTTGTCATTAAACATCTTTCATTTTGTACAGTTCCTCAGAGCTCCTTTCTATCTGCTAGATTGGATGCTGCCAGATTCGAATTGAGTTTTGTTCAAATAAACTCTTAAAAATTTTAATATGCCTTAGTTTATGTTTTAACAAAAGCTTAGCTCTGACGGTAATTAAATTAGATGAGCAAACTATGAACTATTCCTGAAGCATGTTTACCCAACTGGTAAACATCTATGATAGCTGCCTTCCAGGACTGTATTCAGATAAGGCATATAACTCCTAAGAGAGAATACTATGTGGCTTGTAGTATGAAATTCATAATTATTAATTCCCACCCTCTCCCTCTTAAGTCACCATTCCTCCTTAAGTAAAGAACTTGTATATACCAGGGTCTTTACAGATATTGTTGAATAGAATATGTGGAATGACAAAATGGTATTTAACCCATGAGACAAAACCAGGTCTTTATAATAAGGTTTAAAAGCACCATATGTTTAATTCTATCATTTTATTATATTACTATTATTATTAATCTTACTGATATTATTTTAGTTTCATCAATTGCACTCATATATTTTAACTCTTGATTCTGTTCTGAAAACAAATAATAACTAAATTCATTTCTTCTTATTTCCAGTAGGTCATTGAATATTGCACTGTTTATGAAATCAAAATATCTTGAAATTTTGGCTCAATCCCTATTTTGGGCACTCAGACACAGATTGAAGTGGAATTTGGAAAAGGACAATAAAAACATGAAAAGGCCTGACAGACTTGATTTATGAGTTCAGATTAACATAATTAAAGAGTAGATATTTTAGGGACTAAAGAAAATAATCCTAAAGGGAAACTATCATGAAAAAGCAAGCGTAACTACTGAAACTGTGTAAGATGGTGAATTACATCACAGAGAAAGAGAAACAATGGATATATTTGTTAAGAAAGTTTAACACTGCATCACAAAGAAACCTAGAAAAAGCACATTTAGATTAAAGATCAGAAATTATAACCTAAGTGAACCTCATGACAACTGTGGAATATTGTCCCTCAGGAAACAAGAAGGGGCTAAATATCTCAATTACTTACAATTGAATGAAACTAAGACATTAGAAACCATTTTGCTTTTGGTCCAAGATTAAGACTATCTCATAAATTCTGTTTTTATATATTGTGTTTTTTAATTATACACATGTGTGTATACTGAAAAACATTCTGGGCAGAAGTAAATTTATTAAACTCTGGAGAGAGAGGATATTTAAATTTCTATTAGGGTTATGGTAGATAAATACCATATCAGAGAACATGGCTGCTTCCTTTAGATAGCAAAAAGAGAGACTAGAAGTCAACTCTTTATTTTCTTCCCTGTTGGTATTTTGTCAAAGTCTAAAATATAAAACCCAGAAGTGACCCGTTCAGCAGGTGAACAGAAGGTTCACTGGGATGATTAAAGCAAGGGCTTGCTCCACCTGGGTAGATGATCTAATGGGAATTTATAGCTTTTCTAAAAGCAATTCCAAAGATGCGTAAATCCCATCTTACCCAATTTCTCTTAACCTTTGCAGTAAAATCTTTCCATCTTTCAAGAATTTCAAGTCCTCTTAACCAGGCTTAATTAATTTGTCTCAAACAAAGTACAAATAAGAAAAAAAATTGGCATATAATACATTATACTTACTGTAAGAAGGACCGAATGCCTTACCTTGATTCATCCTCTTCCTTCTTCTCTTTGAGGAAGGAAAGTAAAGTGTTCTTTCTCAGGTTGGGTCACCACAGTTATGAACATGACACATGAAAATTTATGGTGGGAATTTTTGCTTGTCAGTTTTCAGTGGACTGTGGATAATGGCAGGTACGTGGTTACTCGGAAGACATCTTCTGAGCAATCTTCTGACATCTGGAAAGAAAAGGGAGACTGAAATAATCAGTGCTTGAGCTTTTCATGTGAAATGTCCAATTAAAATAGACTTTGCTTGCTGTATTTTTTTTTTTTTTTTTTTTTTTTTTTTTGCTTTCAAATAGAAAACGATCCACTTTTCTGGATTAAAAAAAAAAAAAAAAACCTAGAGGAATTCTTATTTGAAATGTGAAATTAAGTTCCCATTCCAGCTAAATGGTCAAGATCAGTGGTATCGTGGTAATCTGTGAATCTTTCAAGACAGACGTTTAATTTCCATGCTGAACCAGTTTCATTACGAATGAAGCAGTGGGTTAAAAGGGCTGCTCTGCCCCTTGGGTCTTGTGGGAATAGCTAATTTAACAAAAAAATAGCATTGTTTTATGTCCCCTATGCTGCTGAACATGTGTTAGACTCTAGATGTGTATTGTTGATTCAATTTCTCTGTCTTTTTTTTTTTTTTTTTGCGGCACGCGGGCCTCTCACTGTTGTGACCTCTCCTGTTGCCGAGCACAGGCTCAGCGGCCATGGTTCACGGGCCCAGCTGCTCCGCGGCACGTGGGATCTTCCCAGACCGGGGCACGAACCCGTGTCCCCTGCATTGGCAGGCGGACTCTCAACCACTGCACCACGAGGGAAGCCCTCTCTGTCTTTTTTATAATTAATGCAAGTAATGTCCTTAAAATAGACTCAGAAATAGACTTTATTTAGATTAAATCTTTACTTTTCTTAACAATTATAAATACACATTGTTTCTAGGAATTTCTCTTCTCTCTTCAAATATTTGAGCAGATTAGATGTGTTCATCATTAAACAAGAAATAAGGAATAGGCACACATTTCTACTAGGACCAGAGAGATAACATTTGGTAAACCAAGAGAGATATTATTTCAAAACACTAGTTACTAACTGGAAATTAATTGTGATGCTGAAAGTCTAGTTACCTTTGATGAAATTTAATGAATATGTTAACATTGTTAAAACTGCCAAGTGTTAGCATTGATTTTGGCTAAAGCTTAATTTCCTGTTTATAAACTTATACAAGCTTGGGATTTCAGTGTCTATGAGATTCTCTGAACTTCAAACTTGACAAAAAAATTTATTTTCCGATTCTCAGTTTTATCTCTCTCCTGGACTATGTTTTAAAGTGATAAAAAGTACAATGATTAGATTACTTCTTAAAGCTTGATAGTGGTTCAGACAGCTGAGTTTGCACAATGGTGGCTAATAATAGAAACAGAGAAATGTTAGTTCAGGATGGTTTTTATTTCTTGAGACCAAGTTCATAAAACCCTAGGCTAAAATATTGTAATTCCCATTAATAAAGTAGGTTATTTAAGCTTTGTTTGAGTTCCTTAAAGCAAATTAATTGCTCAATTAATAATTTATAAAGTGCACATAACTCTATTGAACTTAATTTATAGGCTCTGATTAACAAAATTAAAATATAGAAGTACAATTATTTATAATGACATTATGATTCTAGTATATTGATTTTATAAATATTATCGTATACTTGTTTGACATGATACTTAAGACACATGTTCAAGTTATATTTCTTAGAATTAATATCAACCATTTCTATCAAGATAAACATTCCTCCTAAAGTTTATATCAGATCTGAAGTTTAGGTAAATACATATATAATATAGCATTATATGTGTATATAATATATATGTTAATCTCCTGATATACATGTACTCCAGATCTCAGAAACCAAATACATTGAATTTTTTCTATCATTCCTAATTTAAACTATGGCTGATTTAAACTATGGATTAAAAATTATGTGGTGAAATTTCAATCTTTTAGGAATAATATTACTCTTTCAAGAAGTCAAATTTCTTTCAGTGTGATTATACTTTGTGGATATTACACATATTTATAAAATCCTGTTGCTTGATGCTTTTCCACTTGGATTTAATTCAGTAGCTTACTGTTACATTTTAAGCTCTGTGTTTGCCTTTTCAATGACTGCATTTATAATTTAGAAAGCTACTACTATACATGATTGGCATTAAGTGGACATTTTATAACCCACCTGCTAAAACATATATACACACTGGCTTCCTGATCTAGAACACTTATTTATTAAAAACCATATCTTTTGGTTTCTAAAGTTCTTATGAAAATAAAGAATATAGTGTTCTCTGACATTTAAAACAGGAAGCCTAGTTGTGTGTTCAATAGCAGCTCCAGCCTTGCCACCAGGAAGGAAAGGAGACAGGTCACACCTTTGCTCAGGTGAGTGACAGTAGCACCTCCTCCTCAATATGAAAGCACTAGACTCTGCTCTGCACCCAGTGTTAAAACTGCAAAGTTTTCACTTTCCTTGATAGCCTGAGGAAATGGAAATTATGAGTGAAACTTTAATGGCTTGGCTCTTTTTTGTTGTTTGTTTGTTTGAAATTCTACTTTGGTGGAATCTTTTTTTTAAAAAATTTTACTGGAGTATAGTTGTTTTATACTGTGTGTTAGTTTCTACTTTACAGCAAAGGAATCAGCTATGTGTATACATATATCTCCTCTTTTTTGGATTTCCTTCCCATTTAGGTCACCACAGAGCACTAAGTAGAGTTCCCTGTGCTATACAGTAGGTTCTCATTAGTTATCTACTTTATATATAGTATCAGTAGTGTATATATGTCAATCCCAACCTCCCAATTCATCCCTCCCACCTTCCCCCTTAGTACCCATAGGTTTTTTCTCTGCATCTGTGCCTATATTTCTGCTTTGTAAATAAGATCGTTTATACCAAGTTTTTCAGATTCCTCAAGAAACAAGAAAAATCTCAAATAAAAAACCTAACCTTATACCTAAAGCAATTAGAGAAAGAAGAACAAACAAAACCCAAAGTTAGTAGAAGGAAAGAAATCATAAAGATCAAAGCAGAAATAAGTGAAATAGAAATGAAAAAAAAACGGTAAAGATCAATAAAACTAAAAGTTGGTTCTTTGAGAAGACAAACAAAATTGATAAACCTTTAGCTGGACTCATCAAGAAAAAGAGGGAGAGGACTCAAATCAATAAAATTAGAAATGAAAAGGGAGAAGTTACAACTGACACTGCAGAAATACAAAGGATCATAAAAGACTACTATAAGCAACTATATGACAATAAAATGGACAACCTGGAAGATATGGACAAGTCCTTAGAAAGGTACAACCTTCCAAGACTGAACCAGGAAGAAATAGAAAATATGAATAGGCCAATCACAAGTAAGGGAGTTGAAACTGTGACTAAAACTCTTCCAACGAAAGTCCAGGACCAGATGGCTTCACAGGCGAATTCTATCAAACATTTAGAGAAAAGCTAACACCTATCCTTCTCAAACTCTTCCAAAAAATTGCAGAGGGAGCAACACTCCCAAACTCATTCTATGAGGCCACCATCATCCTTATACCAAAACTAGACCAAGATATCTCAAGAAAAAGAAAATTACAGGCCAACATCACTGATGAACATAGACACAAAATACTCAACAAAATACTAGCAAACAGAATCCAACAGCACATTAAAAGGATCATACACCATGATCAAGTAGGATTTATCCCAGAGATGCAAGGATTCTTCAATATGTGCAAACCAATCAATGTTTAACAAACTGAAGAATGAAAACCACATGATCATCTCAATAGATGCAAAAAAAGCTTTTGACAAAATTCAACACCCATTTATAATAAAAGCTCTCCAGAAAGTGGGCATAGAGGGAACCTACCTCAACACAATAAAGGCTGTATATGACAAACCCACAGCAAACATTATTCTCAATGATGACAACCTGAAAGCATTTCCTCTAAAATCAGAAACAAGACAAGGGTGCCCACTCTCGCCACTATTATTCAACATGACTTGTCTTTTAATTTTATATCAGATTAAGAAGGTGCTTCCATTCACTTATTCAATCAATTAGCTATTGTACACTAATTGTATATGTATGTCAGACATTATGTTCCATGCTGGAACTACCAGTTGCCTGATTAGCTGGCTGAATGGCAAAAAAGCCACACGCGCACACGCGCGCACACGCGCGCACACACACACACACACACACACACACACATGTTCACACAACAGCCCCCACCTCTAGTTTACCTGTAATCTGGTCATGTTTTCAAAATTATCGGCAGATACCACCCATGCTAAGTTTTCAACATTCCTGCTAGTCCTTCTTTTTCTTCCTTGAATGGTTCTCTGAAGTTCTTCTCTGAAGTTTCTCCAGACAACCTCCATGCCCTGAAGCCTCAGAACATGTTAAGACTTCTTTTCTCTCTGCTCCACAGACCCTGTCTGCACCCAGGATAGGACAGTTTTGTAGCACTCTGTTTATCTATCTGTCTCCCCCTCTAGACAGTGAACGACTTGAGAGCAGAATTTTCTCTGTGATCATCAACATATCATGAAAGCCTGTCTCAGAGTTTGGCAGAAAACGCATTGGAAGAGAGGAGAGAAATGAATTGAAATAGGCATCCTTGACAAGAGCCCATGGAGTCTCCTTGTCAGCCTCCTATGGAGCAGTTCCAGTTTCTCCAGAATGTGTATGTTGGGAGTGGGGGTGGGAGGTGTTGTCATCTAAATATGAGATTCAAACACATTCCAATAATTTATTGTAATCCCTTTTCTTAAAGCTAAAGCATAATGCTTTGTCAGTAAAGGTATAAACAAAGCAAAACAAAACAAAACAAAAATCACCAACAATCACAACTAAACACCTGGTATTTGAGATTTTGGCAAAGGCCTCCAGTGGAGGATCAAGCTGAGCCCATGCCAGTCTCCTGAGGTTGTCATTCAGTGATCTAGGTTAAATAGAACAAAGGGAGGATCTATTGCCTGGCTGTGAAATGGTGCTCTTTTAACCTGGTGTCTGTCAAGATAGAAAGAAGATAATGCCATTTTACATCATTTACAGTGAGGCTGGAGCAGCAGGAAGCAGGGCAGTTGAAAGTGCACCACTCACATTGCTTCCTTGAGGCTCTCCTGGCCTCAGAAACAATGCATATTTCTCTGAGGATTAGCTGGCTGAATGGTAAAAGAAACACACACACACACACACACACACACACACACACACACCAAAGGGAGCAAAGCCAAGACAGAGGAAAAGAGAATGAAAGTCCTCTGCTCTAAGACTGAAAATAAATTTAAACTTCTTACCTTAACAAGGTAAACAATATCTGAATTCATTTCAATTTCATGTGCAAAAAATAATGAATAGGAGTGAAAATCCTATTTTAAAGGGAATCTTTTTAAAGCAATAGTACTAATTTAAAAATGTAACTGCAAATCATCCATCATCTAACCACCCCAATTCAAAACAATATGTATTAATGCATGTTATCTAAAACACTTGTGCATGTTTACATAATCATACATTTAGTATGAAGTAGATTATTTTAATTATCAGATCAATAATTTTTTGTTTTATTTTAGTAGCTGAATAATTTTTTATTGTGCCCATGTGACTTATTTTACATATCCTAAGGAAATCGTTGCATCCTATTGAGGCTATATTAGACAATCCTGCAACAAACATCCACATACCATATATTTTGTCTGCTTAGGATAAAGTCCAGGGGTAGAATTCCTTAATCACAAGATATGACCATTGTTAAGGGTCTTGTTTTACACTAGCATATTGCTTATTCAGAGTCTTCTTTGTGGTTATCATGCCAAGGGTGATGGATGAGCACATCGGGTTCACCAACTCATAGTAATGTCTTTCCATTTTTCAATAATACATTTATTTAATAAATCTACAGTGTTGTTTTGGTTGCTTATATCTTATGAGTTTTTAAATTAGGTGTGACTTATTCTTTCATGTACTCTGTCCATGTATTTATTAGTGGATTGATATTATAGATTGAATAAAGCCTTTACACAGAATAGAGGTTTGACATTTTTAAAGTATCAAGTATATAAAACTTTTGAATATGTATATATTAAATATCTTCAAATTTTCTTTGGGGATATTGCCATCATTGAAAAGCAGAGAAAGTTAAATTGCTCCCCAGTTTTGATGGTTTCTATTCTGTTTTGGCCAGTCTTGTTTTCCCCTACACTTTGTTTTTAATGTAAAACTCTTTAATCCACTTGAAATTTACCTAGTAGGGTGGTACAGTAAAAGGATTAAATTTCTTCCTTCATAATATTTTTAAAATCAGAATTGTTATTCCATTATCTTGGCATCATTTATCATGTAATATTTTCTGACTCCCCTAATTTTAAAGCTCACTTTTTTATACATAGTGAACCTTTATATGTCATTGGATCTATTTATGGTTTTTCATTGATATGTGCTTTCATTTTATATTATTTTGAATATTGATGCACTTTAACAGGGCTTGTAGCATTGCATTGGGTTTTACGCCCTATTCTCCCTTAATATCCCTTTTAAAAATATTATTGTCTTTTTATTTTGTAATGCCACTTTAAAAAAAACACTAGATTTTAAATTACCATCAGTTGAAATAATCTTTAGATATTCTCTAGTATGTGATCAATATCAAATTTCACTAAGCAAATCACAGAACATTTTAAAGTTGGATTTAGATTTGTTTTTAAGAATCGGTCTGTTTTTTGTAAAAAAATGGAAATATTATAAAATTTTCAGGACATCCTCTTCAGGATTTATTTTAGAGATTCTTGTATTTAGGAGTTCTTTCCTTGGAAATAACATTCATGGATAGTCACTCAAATAAGTCTGTTTTATTGCCTGTAATCATATTTAGATTTTAGACCCTCTAAGTGTTACCCATCTTGATAATTCACATAATTCAGCAGACTGAACAGCCAAGGACTATTTTCTATTTTTTTATATTTATTAACGTAACAAAATATTGTCCTGATGTGTATTTGATTAAACTAGAGAATTCTGATATATTTATGTAAGTTGCTTTTATATTAAATAAGACAGTAGAAATTATGTCTAACAGCATGTTACACAAAGCTGAATAACATAATAGAAAGATAACATAAATTTTATCTAAAATATTAGAGTAGCTCTGCATGATGAGATTCATTGAGGCAAAATTATACATACATTAGTCCTTTAATAATTAATATGGGAGTTATCAGACACAAAATACATGCTAAACTTTAAAAAAATATATTAATGAGACAAATGAATTTTCTGTGCCCTATGAAGAAAAATTGAAACACAACATACTTTGAAAATAGATGTTTTAACATTTTCTGCATTTCTTCTATGGATTAGTGGAGCACATCATGGAACCTACACTTCTTAGATATTTGTCAAGACAGTGTTAGGGAAAGAAGCCAAGACACAGAACCACTTCTGGCAGAGCAGTTAAGATCATTAGATTTGCAGTTCATTGATTATAGACTCAGAGAAATTCATAACTAAAAGAGATCTTTAGAGAACATCTAATTTAAGCTCCTCAAATGATGAGACAATTACGTCATAACAAAATTGTTTGAGGTTTTTTTTTTTTTCTTTTTTTTTCTTTGCGGTACGCGGGCCTCTCAGTGTTGTGGCCTCTCCCGTTGCAGAGCACAGGCTCCGGACGCGCAGGCTCAGCGGCCATGGCTCACGGGCCCAGCCGCTCCACAGCATGTGGGATCTTCCCGGACCAGGGTACGAACTCGTGTCCCCTGCATCGGCAGGTGGACTCTCAACCACTGCGCCACCAGGGAAGCCCCTGTTGGAGGTCTTAATGCTAACTAGTTGCATGACCAAAACTATGCTAGTTTTCCAACTTGTTCAGTTTAATACCCTGTAAGTTTCATGGGTAGTTTTTGTTTTATTACTCATATATGAATAAAGAACAAAATCGTAGCAAATACCTCAAATTGGCTTAAAATTGAATTTATAATTATGTTTATAATAATGTAGCTTAATTATGTACTTGATAAAATCAGGTTCCATCCTTATTTTATGGTTCTAATACTATGATAAAATTAAATTATAAATTAAATACAAACAACATTAAAACTTTAAATAGGGATCTTAGTTTAACATACTTTTTTTTTTTCTGATACTAAAGCAGCTCTCATCAATAGAATACAGTAGGTCAGTTTTGCTTATCTTTAATGCCATGTTCCAGAAGAACTCAGTTCTACAGACACTTCCATCTATACAAACTGTTTGAAAAGCTTTATTCATAAAGCATGCATTGGTGCATGTGGGTTTCAACTGATGCAGTGGAATCATTTGGGTGTTTGTTTAGTCTCTCTAAATTCATTTCCATTTGTCTGCAATAATTTAGCACAACTCCACAAAATTTGGGACAGTCCCAAATTTTGTGGGGCCTGAAGCTTCCACACTTTAGGGAGCCCTTTAAAAATTGGAAATTTTAATACAAAATTAAATATAAAATTAATGACTATTAGAATAAGTCACAACCATTTAGATATCTTAAAAAGGCTGACAAATACCTTGAATATAAAAATTGAGAAAATAGCACAACATTGTTCAACATTGTCTTTGAAGATTAAAGAACACATTAAATGAACTTAAAATCAAAGCACACCTAATAACAATTCAAATATGCTAAAATTGCCACTGCATTGTTTTCAGCTACATAATTTGGCAATAGAATTACTCTTATACTACGTTCATTGACACATTGATGACAATGTGTAAGAGCTTTTGTCCCTGGAACTCCTGCTTCTTCAGGTCATTTTGCAACATTGCTAGAAATTTTGTGTGCTGTTCACCTGGAACTACCAGATTTTCACAGCTCAAGATGAATCAGTACTCAAAGATGGGATCTGATTTGTTGAAATGTGTAAAATGTGTGACTTCACACATGGGTAAATTCTCTGTTTTTAGTACTGCATCAGAGAAACTCTAATGAATTTTACATGATTTCTATAAAAAAAGGAAACTATTTTTTTTACACTGATAATTGTATATGTTGCACTATCAATTCTGCTGATAGCAGAGTTATTCCCTTTTGTCAAGAGGCTAAGAAGAACTAAATTTTTAACATTCAAGTTTGTAAACTGAAAATTGAAAGGTTTTTCCATAGACTAGCTTCTTGGTCCGTATGTCTTAAACCTTGCTTCTTCTTTGCTATAGGGATACCTCATTTTATGGTGCTTCAGGTTAATGCGCTTCTCAGATATTGCATTTTTTAACTACACGAAGGTTTGTGACAACGCTGCATTGCACCATTTTTCCAACAGCATTTGCTTATTTTATGTCTCTGTGTCACATTTTGGTAATTATCACAATATTTCAAAATTTTGATTATTATTATGTTTGTTGTGGTGATTTGTGATCTGTGATCTTTGATGTTACTATGGTAATTGCTTTGGGGCATCAGAATCCATGCCCATATAAGACAGCAAACTTAAATGATAAACCTGTGTGTTCTGACTGCTCCAGCAACCAGCCTTTCCTCCATCTCTCTCCCTCTCCTCCATCATCCCTACTCCCTGAGACACAATAATATTGAAATTATGCCAGTTAACATCCCTGCAATGGCCTCTAAGTGTTCAAATGAAAGGAAGAGTCACATGTCTTTCACTTTAAACAAAAGCTAGAAATGATTAAACTTAGTGAGAAAGGCATGTCAAAAGTCAAAATAGGCTAAAATTTAGGCCTCTTGTGTCCATTAACCAGGTTGTGAGTACAAAGGAAAAATTCTTGAAGAAAATTAAAAGTGCTACTCTAGTGAACACACAAATGGTAAGAAATCACAACCATCTTATTGTTCATGTGGAGAAAGTTTCAGCGGTCTGGATAGAAGATCACACCTGGTACAACATTCCCTTAAGCCAAAGCCTAATCCAGAGCAAGGGCCTAACTCTCTTCAATTCTAGGAAGGCTGAGAAAGGTGAGGAAGCTGCAGAAGAAAAGTTTGACGCTAACAGAGGTTGGTTCATGAGGTTTAAGGAAAGAAACTATCTCAATAACATAAAAGAGTAAGGTGAAGCAGCAAGTGCTGATATAGAAGCTACAGCAAGTTATCCAGAAGATCTAGCTAAGATAATCAATGAAGATGGCTACAGTAAACAGATTTTCAATGTAGATGAAACAGCCTTCTATTGGAAGAAGATGTCGTCTAGGACTTTCATAGCTGGAGAGAAGTCAATGCCTGGCTTCTAAGGACAGGCTGACTCTCGTGAGGAGTTAATGCAGATGGTGACTTTAAGTTGAAGCCAATGCTCATTTACCATTCCCCAAATCCTAGGACCCCTAAGAATTATGCAAAATATACTCTATAAAAGGAACAAGAAAGCCTAGATGACAACATATCTCCTTACAGCATAGTTTACTGAATATTTTAATCCCACTGTTGAGACCTACTGCTCAAAAGATTTCTTTCAAAATATTACTGCTCATTGACAACGCACTTGGTCACTCTGATGGAGATGTATAATGAGATGAATGTAGTTTTTCATGCCTTCTAACACAATATCCATCCTGCAGCCCATGGATCAAGAAGTCATTTTGACTTTCAAGTCTTATTATTTAAGAAATACATTTTTTAGGTTATAGCTGCCATAGATAGTGATTCCTCTGATGGATCTAGGCAAAGTCAACTGAAAATCTTCTGGAAAGGATTCAATATTTTAGATGCCATTAAAGACATTCATGATTCATGGGAAGTGGTCAAAATATCAATATTAACAGCAGTTTGGGAGAAATTGATTCCAACCCTCATGGATGACTTCAAGGGGTTCAAGACTTCGGTGGAGGAAGTGATTGCAGACATGGTAGACATAGGAAGAGAACTAGAATTAGAAGTGGACCCTGGCGATGTGACTGCATTGTTACAATCTCATGATAAAACTTTAATGGATGAGGAGTTGTTGCTTATAAATGAGGAAAGAAAGTGGTTTCTTGAGATGGAATCTACTCTGGTAAAGATGCTGTGAATATGGTTGAAATAAAAACAAAGGATTTAGAATATTACATAAACTTAGTTGATAAAGCAGCAGTTTGAGAGGATTGACTCTAATTTCAAAAGAAGTTCTACTGTTGGTAAAATGTTATCTAACACAATTACGAAAGGAAGAGTCAATCGATATGGCAAATCTCACTGTTGTTTTATTTTAAGAAATCACCACGGCACCCCAACCTTCAGCAACCACCCCCTGATCAGTCGGCAGTCATCAACATCAAGGCAAGTCTCTCACCTGCAAAATGATTACAATTTGCTGAAAGCTCAGAAGACGTTTAGCATTTTTTAGCAATAAAGTATTTTTAAATTACGGTATGTACATTGTTTTTTTAGACAAAATTCTATTGTACATTTAATATACTACAGTAGAATGCGAACATAAATTTTATATGCACTGTAAAACCAAGAAACATTTGTGCGACTCCCTTTATTGAGATATTCACTGTATTATGGTGGTTTGGAACTGAACCTGAAATGTCTCCAAGGTATTCCTGTCTTAATATCTTTCTGAGACTAAGCACTGTAGGTAATATTTATATTAAGATAAGACCTTCTGTCTGCATGTACAGAGAGATGATACAATGGGCCAAATCTTACAACAGGATGCCTATCAATAACTTAATTATATGGACATACCTATAAACATGTGTGTATGTATACATATTTAGTGGTTGAATTCAGCCTCCACAAAACTCCTGTGTTGAAGCCTTAACTCCCAGTACATCAGAATGTGACTGTACTTGGAGATAAGCCTTCTAAATAGGTAATTAAGTTAAAAAGGTCCTTAGGATGGTCCCTAGTTCAACCCGGCTGGTGTTCTTCTGAGATGTTAGGACACATAGAGAGAGACATCAGACATGTGCCCACACAGAAGAAGGACCACATAAGGACACAGCAAGAAGGTGGCCAAGGCATGAGGCCTCAGAAGAAATCAAATCTGCCAACAACTTGATCTT
The DNA here is from genome assembly GCF_951394435.1 of Stenella coeruleoalba. NCBI lineage: Eukaryota > Metazoa > Chordata > Mammalia > Artiodactyla > Delphinidae > Stenella > Stenella coeruleoalba. Next base: position 18,534,893 of record NC_137147.1, on the reverse strand, counting down.
GGCTCTAGACTCCAGAATTGTGACAAAATATATTTCTGTTGTTTAAACTCTCCAGTCTGTGATATTTGCTATCTGAACCCTAGCAAACTAATGCACTGCATCTACACCCAAAAAAATCCCACTGCTACACAATTGGCTACCTGACTGAAATGAAGGACAAGAAGGAAGTGGCACTAAAAAGAGAAAGGGGGGGCTTCCCTGGTGGCGCAGTGGTTGAGAGTCTGCCTGCCGATGCAGGGGACATGGGTTCATGCCCCGGTCCGGGAAGATCCCACATGTCGCAGAGTGGCTGGGCCCGTGAGTCATGGCCACTGAGCCTGCACGTCCAAGTTGAAATTTTGCTTATATAGTGTTTAGGACAAGTCTGCATAATTAAATCCCAAAGGGACATTGGAGCATCTTTATTTAGCTTCACTTTAAGTTACTAACTCATCGGAGCATTGGAGCATGTTTACTTAGCTTCACTTTAAGTTACTAACTCATCAGCTCTTCTGGAGAGAGAGAGCAGGACTGAGAACTGCTACAGTTACAATCTATAAACATTTGTAAATGTGTTGTTTTTAGAACATATATTCGTCAGTAATACCAAGAAGAATCAAGTTGGCTTAAAGCTAACAGCGCTAAATAAGATGAGCATACACCAGAGAGAACACCTACCTATATGAGACATAAGTAATGATGCCCCCAAATAAAAAGGAGTTCATCATTGCTCTTGAGCCCTGCATTTGAAAAGACATATAGCCAAACAGATTTCCACCCATGAAGGGGCTATAGGAGTAGAATGGATATTACAAACATCTATATTTTTGCAAAATAGCTAGGAAAACTGGGCTTAAAGCATAGTAAGTATAATATATGTATTTGTTATATAAAATAAATAAAAATCAGTAATCCATATAACTGTAATTTTTAACTTTGAATCTTAAATACTGTCCCTTTGTATTTTATACATTGATATAGATTTAGTTATGAATTCAATCAACATTCATTAATGTACATATATGTGATATAAATAGAGACATTATTTGATAGTGAAAATTTATTTCCCTCTATGGTCAGTATTTAATGGATGGCCAATGGCCAATAAGCTTAAGAAATGTTCTTAAAAGTCTCAAGTATAGATAAAACTATCCAATCAACCACATTCATTAAAAATATTTTTCACTGTTCATATTAGATGAAAGATTTCTCTCTCCTTCTCTCCCTCTTCCTCTGTCTCTCTCTCTCTCTTTCTCCTCTTTTATTTCTCTGAAGAATTTTTCCAGAAAAAAAGACAAGGAATATTTTAAAAGGCAGGATATAATCCATAACAGAGAATACTGTCACAGTGGAATGGGGCCCAAGAATAGTGTATACTAGATTACTTTTAACATGTTCTAGTATTTTGAAACTTTATGACCTTGGAAGTTTTAGACGCCATAAACTTACTATTTCGTATATCTTCTTGGGCATATAAATCCATCCTTGATGACAACACCTGAATAGTTTCTCAGAGCACTTTGTTGAGAAGGATTTCGTAGCATCGTGTCAACTCTGAAGAAAGGAGTTCTGTGGTCTATTAGTGATGTCTTCCGTGAGTACTAAACACATTAGCTGTGTATTTTCTCATCTGTCAACTGGGGATGATGATATTTGCTCTACGTACTTGATGCTCTAAGAAAAAAGTGAACTGAAATCTGCTGATAACAGGAAAATCTACATTTAAATGTTTACCACAGTACCATTTGCAAAGTTCTTCTTCTAAAATTCTTAGCCAAGGACACTGAATTTATCTCATGTATCTTGAGAAGAAGAACAAAGACCTGTTAAGGATGCTGATTATTTGAAACTGAAAGTGGTCCTTGTATTTGTCGGCTTTATAATTGTTCACATGAAGGACAGACTAACCATACCTGCCTCTACTAGCACAAGAACGTGGGGCTGTCAAGCTTCTCCACGTTGCTGTTCTGTCAAGGGACCTCTATCTGGTTATATATTCATTGCCATTTATTTCCCTTCTAAGTGTGCTAGGTGCTGCAGAGGGATTCCCTACATCTTAAATTACAAAGAAAAGATTCTCTCGTGTAGCCCTGAACTTAACATGTACACTTCCCTACAATGGCAATTCTCTTGGCTACTAAGAAGAAAAATGACAGTGCTGGTCAGTCAAATAATGCTTGAATAAAAATTTTATTTTTGCAGAAGTGGAACAAAACTAAAGGATTTCTGGACTTACATGACCTTCCTCTTAACCTATGTTTTCAGCCCTCCTCCTCTCCCCAAGACAAACAAATAAACAATCAAAACATTTCTACAATGCTGATGTCCACTTAGTTTAATTAAATTTACCTAACTAATTTTGAATTAGTAATATTCAATATTTTCCATTTGATACATGCTACTTGAAGGTGAAGCTATAGTTGTTCATTTCTGCCTCATTTCTTACCCTTATCTCCACACAGGGACAAACACACAGTAAATCCTTGTTCATGATTTCTCTCAGCATATATGTTCTAATAACTCTCTATTTGGGCTAGGTGCTGGAGACAGTGGTAAGTATGATAAATACATTCCATACTCTAATAGAATTTATGCTTTCAACGCTGTTTGGAGGAATTAAGAGGTGAGGACATCATTTAAAAGAGGTTCAGGGCTTCCCTGGTGGCGCAGTGGTTGAGAGTCTGCCTGCCGATGCAGGGGACACGGGTTCGTGCCCCGGTCTGGGAGGATCCCACATGCCGTGGAGCGGCTAGGCCCGTGAGCCATGGCCGCTGAGCCTGCGCGTCCGGAGCCTGTGCTCTGCAACAGGAGAGGCCACGACAGTGAGAGACCCTCGTACCGCAAAAAAAAAAAAAAAAAAAAAAAAGAGGTTCATTAGATGATGCTTTCCAGAGGAAGGTACCCAGCTAAGATTTTAAAGATAAGATTGAAGAGAATTACAAATACAGAAGACATGTCTTCTGTGAGAGGGGAACTTCTTGTAAATGATGGGTAGACATAAAACACCAGGCATTCAGTCAACCTCAGAGAGTGGTATGCATCTGGAGGCATAAAGTGTCTATAAGGGAGAGATGGATCATGAAAACCAGCACCAACAGCCTAGTCCATTGTCATTATATCCTATTTGTGACTGTGATGGACTGGGACCAAAACAAGAAACCTCCATCAGCAGATCTGAACACAGACAAAAATAAGTAGATTGTACAAACCACAAAAATGCTCAGACACCATTCCCCTCGCTAACCCCAGGGAGTGCCACATTTTTTAAAAACCAAGTGCATCTTTAGTTCTCTTTTATTCCTTCCATTTCCTATTAAAATACCAAATACATCTCAGTGAAGTAAGTCAGACAGAGAAAGAGACATACTGTATGATTTCACTCATATATAGCATATAAAAAAAACAAACAAAAATGAAATAAATGAACAAATCAAACGAAAACAGAGATACAGAGAACAGAGTAGTGGTTACTAGAGGGGAAGTGGGTGGGGACAAAATCCATAAAGGGGATCAACTGTATGGTGACAGACAGAAGCTAAATTTTTGGTGGTGAGCACGCTGTAGTGTATACAGAAGTTGAAATATAATGTTGTACACATAAAGCTTATATAATGTTATAAACCAGTGTCACTTCGGTTAAGGAAAAAAAAAGAGCATGTTGCCAGTTTACCTCTGCTTTCTAACATTACTCAATCCAGGAAAAACTCCTACTTCCTTGAAGCCTTCCCAAGTCACTTAACACAAGCCCAAACCTTAGTGCAAGACCATTCTAACTCTCTTATGAAGACATCCCATTGGTCCCATGGTGTGTGGCCTCTTTTGTTACAGTGAGTAATAGAACCACTGTAGTACCTTGACTATTGCTGTATTCCTAGTAGCATTTGGCTGGTGAGCATGAATGTACTCAAAACATAGTAATGGCAAGTGTGAGACAAGTGTAAGAAATGTATAGGGGAAACTAGGAGGACCTCCAGATCTCCTCTGGGCACGGAATGGTGAAACCATCCCCTGTGATTGGGGATGAAGATGGTGCAACAGGTTTGGGGATATGATGGGAAAAGGAAGAAGAAAATGTATTTTTGAAAAAAAAAAATAAGTGCTTGTGTGATATCCAAATGGAGATACTCAAAAAGTATTTGAGAGTTAGTATACAATAGTAGTTAATCAAAGAGATGTGGGATCAAATCTCAGCTCCATAATTCTACGAGAAGCATGTTTATTTCTATTAGTCTTAAATTAATCAGTATTAATGCAAGAGGCTAAGAAAACAAGGACCACATATTTAAATGATAGAGCTAGAGTCACAGTAAAAATAAGGAGTGTCAATATGACAGATGGCTGGGGAATTAAAATTTTACAAGATAAAGTAACTTGCTTTCATTTATAGCTCATTGATTTTAAACAGTTGTTTTTACATATATTCTTTCCAGAAAGAGGTTGAACATAGAGTCTTAGAATAACAAGAGAAAGATAAACATCATGTTCATGACCAGAACAGATAGGAAAGAGTATATGAAAAGATAGGAACATAAAACAGCACTGTCTTCCTGAGAATATGATGGAAGACATTGAGGATGAAAACTGCAAAGGGATAGCACAGTCCTGTGTGCTTAGTATTTTGGAACTCTTTTATAAAGATTTGACACATACTTTACGTAAATTATTTACTATAGTTCCTGTTTTGATTCTGCTAGAGATTAATATCTAAATATTAGCCCTCCCCAAGAAGTGAACAGAAGCTAACAAAGGCTTACAACATGGGAACATTTTCAGGTGGAACTTGATGCCACTTCTCAGCTAATAAGTGCTCTGTTACCCACGTTAGGGCATTTTCATAGCAACTCTAATTCTGCATTAATCTCTCTTTCTCTCTACTAGTTGTCTGGAAAAGATGTGTTTGCAAAGGTTCTAAGTTTGGGGGACACACAATTAGAGGGTCTAGACCTGTGGGGGGTAACCTGATCTGGGGACAGGATGTTACTGACCCCCCAATAAATATAACAATGCCAAAATCTCAATGCAGGGCACCCTCTATTCCATGCTCGTAGAATCTACAAATTCCACCCAGAGGACCCAGGCAGCAAAACTCCAGTTCCTCATTCTCTATATTTAAGAGTCCATTAGCCTTGTTGGAGGAGAATGTCAATTGGTTTCAATTACTATGCAACATTTGGGTAAAGGACATAAACAAAGATCTAGGTGGAAAATGTTTCCCTTATCTGAAAAACTAGTTTTTGTTTGTCCTTCTTCGATATAATTCAAAATACAATAGCATCTGAGACAAATATTACTAAACCTATTCTACACAATGACAGAAACACACAAGTTCTTTTATGCTCCAAAATGTCATTCAAATTGATGAATTAGCAGACCTATTCCATAAGTTTTTTGACTTCCTGTTGCAACACTTCCTGTTACGTAATATCGATGCACGTAGGCAAAGTGAAGCTTTTTTAAGCTCTTTGTTATGTGTGTGAGTATGAATGTGAACATATCTGGATTTTTAGCTGAGTTTACTCCAGGATTTTACTGAGTGAAGTCACTTTGGCTGTTAATTCAAAGCAAGGAAAATCTAGACTATTTTGGTTTTGGGTGTGGAAGGCAAAGATGAAACAATGTGTTTCAAGCATTTATAATACATCTTAGCCGGCAAGACATTAAGAAGATTCATAAGCATTTCTTAGTTGTATGGCGTAGAACTCAATCACAAAAACGTATGCTGAATGCCCAAGATGTACTAGCCAATGTGTCTTACACTATTGGAACCATATGGTAGATATACTTCCTCCAATTAAAAAAATACACTACACTCCTATTGTAGCATGAACAACGACGGCAATTATAATAACTATGATTGGGGACACACTGTGCCAACAGCACTATTCTAATTGTCCTTTCAGTGCTTCTAAAGGTTTCTTCTACCTGAGCACCAATAGAGACAGAGAAGGGTAATTTTGTTCCTTATCAATCACATGAATGGGAGGTGTTCTGTCACTCTTTAAGAAATGCTAGCTCCAAGCTAAATTTTTTTTTGAATTCTTTACTTTCAGCTTCTTTAAAAGTTAATTCTTCATCTTTTCTATTCCATAATGTCACTTTTTTTGTTTTCATATAAAAATGTTCTTTCTTAATAATTATTAAACATAAGTTTTGTAAAAATGTTCAAGCAGTATTTAGACTCGAAACAATGCCTGGTGGTATTACATATCCCGGTGTTTCAATTAAATGTTTCCCCATTTAATTCTTACTTTTTTCCCTTCAGGGTAGATAATGAAAGTTTTAAACTTATGTGACTAGTTTAAAATCACAAAGCTGGTGGGGACCTCCCTGGTAGTCCAGTGGTTAAGACTCAGTGCTTCCAGTGCAGGGGGCACAGGTTCAATCCCTGGTTGGGGAACTAAGATCCCACATGCCATGTGTCATGGCCAAAAAAAAAAAAAAAAAAAAAAAAAAATCACAAAGCTGGTGAGTGGAAGCCTGAGAACCAGAAATAGTGCCTATTGTTTTTGCCATGTCACCATAGGGCTTCCTATACACAGAGAAATGGGATGAGGAAGTGAAGCAGGGTGGTTCAGGATGGGCATCCTTGATGATACAGGATCTTAAGTTGGAATGAAAGGAAAAGGTTTTCAAACTAATATGGAAGCACGGCTCCTTTGATCTAGTCCATGCTGACCAGGAGCTCAGATCCTTCTCACTGCATAAGGAAGATACTTTTCACAGATCAGCCTCTTATGCATGCATATTTTTTTTTTGTATGTGAATCAATAAAATACCTTAATACTATGTGTAACATACTTACATAAATTTTCAAGTAGGCAGGGAACTTGTTTTATTTACTGCTTTGTCCTCTACATCTAAAGCCAATTGATTGATTGAATTAATGATTAATGTCTTGGTTAATGATATAAGAAAGGCAGACCGTTTACATAAATCTAAATATACATCCAGAAAATTATAGTAAATTAAGGTTTCCTTTTTTTTTTTTTTAATTACTTTATTTATTTATTTATTTTTGGCTGCATTGGGTCTTCGTTGCTGTGTGCGGGCTTCTCATTCTGGTGGCTTCTCTTGTCGCGAAGTGAGGGATCTAAGCACGTGGGCTTCAGTAGTTGTGGCTCACTGTAGTTGTGGCTCATGGACTCTAGAGCACAGGCTCAGTAGTGTGGCATGACATGTGGGATCTTCCCAGACCAGGGATCGAACCCGTGTCTGATTGGCAGGCGGATTCTTTTTTTTTTTTTAACATCTTTATTGGAGTATAATTGCTTCACAATGGTGTGTTTGTTTCTGCTTTATAACAAAGTGAATCATTTATACATATACATATGTCCCATATCTCTTCCCTCTTGCGTCTCCCTTCCTCCACCCTCCGTATCCCACCCCTCTAGGTGGTCACAAAACAGGGAGCTGATCTCCCTGCACTATGAGGCTGTTTCCCACTAGCTATCTATTTTACATTTGGTAGTGTTTATATGTCCATGCCACTCTCTCATTTTGTCCCAGTTTACCCTTCCCCCTCCCCGTGTCCTCAAGTCCATTCTCTAGCAGGTCTGTGTCTTTATTCCTGTCTTGCCCCTAGGTTCTTCATGACCATTTTTTTTTCTTAGATTCCATATATATGTGTTAGCATATGGCATTTGTTTTTCTCTTTCTGACTTACTTCACTCTGTATGACAGACTCTGGGTCCATCTGCCTCACTACAAAATACTCAATTTCATTTCTTTTTATGGCTGAGTAATATTCCATTGTATATATGTGCCTCATCTTCTTTATCCATTCATCTGTCGATGGACACTTAGGTTGCTTCCATGTCCTGGCTATTGTAAATAGAGCTGCAATGAACATTTTGGTACATGACTGTTTTTGAATTATGGTTTTCTCAGGGTATATGCCCAGTAGTGGGATTGCTGGGTCCTATGGTAGTTCTATTTTTAGTTTTTTAAGGAACCTCCATACTGTTCTCCATAGTGGCTGTATCAATTTACATTCCCACCAACAGTGCAAGAGGGTTCCCTTTTCTCCACACCCTCTCCAGCATTTATTGTTTGTAGATTTTTTGATGATGGCCATTCTGACCGGTGTGAGATGATATCTCATTGTAGTTTTGATTTGCATTTCTCTAATGATTAATGATGTTGAGCATCCTTTCATGTGTTTGTTGGCAATCTGTATATCTTCTTTGGAGAAATGTCTATTTAGGTCTTCTGCCCATTTTTGGATTGGGTTGTTTGTGTTTTTGATATTGAGCTGTACAAGCTGCTTGTAAATTTTGGAGATTAATCCTTTGTCAGTTGCTTCATTTGCAAATATTTTCTCCCATTCTGAGGGTTGTCTTTTCATCTTGTTTATGGTTTCCTTTGCTGTGCAGCAGGTGGATTCTTAACCACTACATCACTAGGGGAGCCCATCTTTGGTATTTTAAGTATTTGACAATGTTCATCCATAAGCATTATTTCATTTCCTTTATCTAATCAGTATGTGTATGAGAAAGGGTTCAGTTGATATTTACCATCTAATCATAAAAAGTGTCAGAAGGGCAAAAAGAATTAAGTGTACATTGGTAGGAGGCAACACAGTTTCAGAGTATTGGTTTCATATAGACTTTTCTACTAAATGCAGGGATGACTATATAAATTTTTCTCTCTATTCCCTTCTACCCAGATATCTAGGGCAGAAGTTTGAAATTAAATAATGGTACTACTCTGTCCTCTTATCTTTTCCTTCTCCTCCCATCAAAATTCTAAGTCAGGTATGTATTAAATATTGAACCAGAGAAAGAGGAAGTGACATTCTTAAACTCTCAAACACTGCTATGTATAACTATAATTCACATGTAGAAGGATGCTTTTTAAATGTTCATATTTTATTGTATTTCCTAAGCTTTTACCCTCCACTTCTTCTTCCCGACTTCTTAGTTATTCTTCTTACTTCAATCTCTTTCAACATAATTCATCCAATACTTTAATGTCAGATTAATTTTTTGCAAACCCTGATTTTTCATGGTGATTCCTTGCTCACAAATTTTCAATGGTTTTCCATGACTTTAATAAAATATTAAGTTCTGATGTCAAACATCAAAACTGTCCCTAATTTAGCTCCAAATTATTCCTGGAATTATAGATGACAATGGGAGGGACCCAAAGTAGTGTCAAAGCCCCACTTTCATTCTCATCTGTGTTTTGTTACCCCTCAAATATGCAGCACTTTTTCCATTCAGCTATCTCAATATTTTAGAACCTGGTTTAAGATGAATTATTTACATTATAGTCTTTGGAACCATTTCAGATTATAGCCTTTCCAACCATTCCCAAACACCCAAAATTAGTTCTCTATATTGTAAATTTTCATGCTCATATGTTGGCACTATTAGACCATTCTGTAGTGTTTTAACTTTGTACATCTCAGCACCTGTCCAGATAAATTGTCCACTGTTTGAAGGAAGAGGACTCTTCTTATTGCTTTTATTTATCATAGCATTTATTCTCATGTTATATAGATAGTGCCTTAAATGTTCATACACATTTGATCTTTGAAATCTGGACTTTACTCTGAGCCAGAGGTCTTTTTTGCTTGTTTGTCTCTCTATTTCTTCTTTCTTTCTTTTTTTGAATAAGAGAATGAATGAATGAAATCAGTATTTCTAAAACATTAACTTAATTATAGAATCAATAACAGTGTCAGGATAATAACAGTAAATGTTCAGGATAGAATTAGTGTGGATATCTGAGTGATGAGAACTTGAATCAAGTGAATGTAATGAGAAGCTAAAGAAGTAGAAATGTTTGAGAGATATTTTACTGCAATATAGTAGAAAGAACAAATACCTCATGTTACCACATTTCCAAAGACCTGGCTTCAATTCCAGGTCCTTCAACAGTATTTGAATTAATTTTGGTCATTTGTCTTAATGAACCATTATTTAAACTCTCCAAAACAGTTATAAAATACACAATTGACAGTATAATTTTGAGGATAAAATATTATAATGCATGGAAAATTCTTATAAAGTGTTTGATACAGAAGAAGCATGTTATAAATATATATATATAATATATATTATATATATATTTGTTAAAGTGGTACTTTAAATCAAAGTCATATGTACAGATATTGATAAAGTAAGTCTTTAATGTTTGAAGTTTCAGAAATACTTATAAAGTAACCCTATTATGTTCCTTTTTCCTTCCACTTTCCTAGACCCTGCTTTTTCACTTTCATATTACTCATTCTGAACTTTAATAGTAGTGTATAAAGAAATCAATTGCATTCAATCTGCTCTTTTAGAGCTTGCAAAGTTTTAATATTGTACAAACAATTGCACAAATAATCAAATTAAAATATTTTCATGGTGAATAAACTGAGATATAAGGTAAAGCCCAGGAACCTATAAAAATGATAGATGAGATAGATAGATAGATATAGATATAGAAAAAGAGAAAGGTTTTCAGATAATGCTCTATCAGATATTTTAATGAAAAACACATTTGTTTTATATTTTCAAAAGTAGATCATCCATGATTGGAAGAAGGGTGGACTAATTGAGATGGGTAAGATGCTGTGTGTTGTCAATACTTATACCATGGACAGATTAAATCCTTAAATTAAGATAAGTAAAACAGAAAATTTTCTATAAAAGCTAATCTTTAATTTTAGAGAAAGGGACATTACACATTGGAGATATCCAGCATAAAGAAGATGAGAGGAAGGAAAAGTTATCTGCAAGAGCCCTCTTGTCTATGGATTTGTAAAACCTGGTTCTCCCAGCAAAAAATAAAATTAATTTTAGTTGAAGGAAAGTTTTACTGGCGATTGTTATCTTCTTTTGAATAATTTATCTGTGCAGAATCTCTGTGGAGTAACCATGAAGCTTGGTTATTGTACATGCACAATAGACAGAAGATCCTAGAACTTATAGTAATACAGTACCCTTGTAAGCTCAGCTATAATTATTAGAAAGAGTATTCCAAATTCTTTCATCTTTAGAATGTCAACAATAAAGCTTAGAATATTCAGTTATGAGACTTCCTTTATAGCATAGAAAATCATTACTCATCATTAAAGCTGAGCTAATTTTATTAATTTTATATTGCTGATATAATAGATTATCACAAAATCTGCAACTTAATTTAACATCAGTTTGCTATCATCGAGTTTCTATAGGTCTGTAGTCTAGACAGACTGGGCTGGGTGCTCTGCTTAGGGTCTCACAAGGCTTAAATCAAAGAGATAGCAGAGGGCTTCCCTGGTGGCTCAGTGGTTGAGAGTCCGCCTGCTGAAGCAGGGGACACGGGTTCGTGACCCTGTTCACGAATATTACACATGCTGTGGAGTGGCTAGACCCGTAAGCAATGGCCACTGAGCCTGTGTGTCCTAAGCCTGTGCTCCGCAATGGGAGAGGCCATAACAGTGAGAGACACACGTACCGCAAAAAAAAAAAAAAAAAAAAAGTGATAATAGAGCTGCACTCCACCCTGGAGAGAGTAAGGTTGAATCTGCTTCCAGGATTATTTAGTTTGTTGACAGAATTTTCAGTCTATATGGTTGTAAGAGTGAGATACCCATATACTTGCTGGTTATTGTCTGTAGATCATTCTCGACTTCTAGAGGTCACTTATACTCCTTGGTTAGTGCCCCCAACACCCCATCTTCAAAGCAGAAATGGTGGGTCAAGGACTCTTTATGGAAAAATTGGCCATCACTCAAGAATTTGCAGCCAGCAAAAAGCTCAGTCATCCAGAGAGGATGAGTGGACCCTGATTAGGCCATGAGTTACACTTGCAGGAAAACTCAGCTACAAATGGCAGCAAGGCAAGAAGCCCACAGGGGCTCTGTTTTTAGTTTCTTAAGGAACATCCATATTGTTCTCCATAGTTGCTGTACCAATTTACATTCCCACCAACAGGGTAGGAGGATTCCCTTTACTTCATACCTTCTCCAGCATTTATTGTTAGCATAGGGAACTCTGCTCAATATTCTGTAGTAACCTAAATGGGAAAAGTTGAAAAAGAATAGATACATGTATATGTATAACTGAATCACTTTGTTGTACACCTGCAACTAATACAACATTGTTAATCAAATACACTCCAATATAAAATAAAAATTAAAAAAAGAAGTCCCTGGTGGAAAAGAGGCATGACATAGAATCCAGAGGATTTCTAACTAAGGACAAATTGCTCGTGTTTGACACAAGGATATATTATAATTTCTCCTTACATAGTATATTAAAATGTCCTCTTGGGAAAAGAAATGAGAAAAAGAATAGTTTACTGAACAACTAATTTTTCCCCCAAGGCCAGCTAAACATTTCCTGAAGGAACAATTGAAATGATCAGAAAGGATTACGTTTAAATAATTTTGGACCTTTAAATCATATGGTCCCCTGATTACCACTGTGTGGGAGGCTTGGAAAAAAGACTAGTGTGTGGTAAAGGACAACACTTAGATTTCATTTTTTTAGCAGGTAAGAAAAGTAGTCTGTTGGAGGAGGGCAGCAGTTAGCTATTCTACCTACAAGTTTGTAGCACATTTCAGAACAATGGCTGCTGCTATACTGACAGTTATTAGTTCAACTTTATTAGCAAAGCAGTTACAAAAGAGTTCATGAATGTCATTTTATAAATTTTACAAAGTGTCATTACAGAGGTGCTCCCCTTAGGACCAAAATCAAACAGAAAGCTGCCAAATTCAGAGGTGTGATGCACTAGTAGTGGTTAATTAATGGGGCCCATCCCCAAGGGTACATTTTACAGAACTTTCTGGATATTAATACCATATTTATTCAAGTGTTGAATTTATGTAAGAAATTTAAGTCAACCCCACTTTGTTAATCCCTCTAACTTCATTAATGAGACCCCACCCTAAACATTTGTCATTCTAGTTAAAAGGTCACTAATTTTACCAATAAAATACAATTTCTCAATATGACAACTGAAAAAACTTATAGTGTTTCTCCCTGGAGTATGTGTTTCTTGCCATAAAGCAGAATTAAATCATCCAAGGGATATGAATTCTTGATTAGGGCAGTAGATGCTCTTATATTCAAAGCTCAAGGTAATTGACACATATGTATGATAAAACTATGCAACCTGACATTTTTAAGTAAATGAATATTACATAACACATAGTTACATAATTACATAACACATAGTCTTTTAATGTGAATTAATTTTAACATGACTAAAACCAGATGGTAATGGAAGACCTCTGTGAGGTTACCTTAAAACTAAACCCTCAATAAAATTATAAGAAATAATTCAAGAAGATTTAGAGTAAAATATAAATAAATAAAAATTAAGACAAAAGGTTTAGTGGGAAGAAGACTGGCTTGTTTGAGAAAAAGGAAGAAGAGTAAGGGAGCTTCAGAACAAGGAGCAGTTAGTAGGGTGGTATGAAAGGAAGTCATAGAGGAATGCAAGGCAGGCCACATCCCTAAGACCTTGCAGGCCCAGGACAGAGTTTGCATTTTGCAATAAATGCAATACAAGAGCATTGGAGATTATGAGACACAAATAACATAATATGATTTATATTTATAAAGGATTATTCTGGTTCCTATGGACTGCGTTGAGTCTTCATTTCTGCCCATGGGCCTTCTCTAGTTGGGGCGAGTGGGGGCTACTCTTCATTGTGGTGCATGGGCTTCTCATTGTGGTGGCTTCTCTTGTTGCGGAGCACAGGCTCTAGGTGTGCAGGACTCAGTAGGTGTGGCTCACGGGCTTAGCTGCTCCACAGCATGTGAAATCTTGCCAGGGATCAAACCCACGTCCCCTGCACTGGCAGGTGGATTCTTAACCATTGCACCACCAGGGAAGTCCCGAAAATCAACCACTATTAAAAAAATAAATAAATGATCTTATTCTTAAGGGGCTGTGAATTGCCTTTATGCAATCTTTACTAGTTTGGTTGAGAGTTTAAGGCAAAGAGAATTCATCTACCAGGGACATCTGGATCTTACACAAATAATTTACATTGGACAACGGACAATACAACAGTCAACACAGTGAATTGGCTGTGATAGGAAGTGACCACAACAAATATAAACACTGCAGGTAAACTGTAATAAGATCTTAGTGTTTAATATATTTTTTCAGAACCTACCTAGTTGCTTGCTTAGCTTGACTATTCATTAGGACATGCCAGATTAATATATAGAAGACTATGTATTGAAATATTTTACTAATGAGCAGGGCAAGTGGAAATAAATGGCTGACACTTGTAGGATATTATGCCATTTTTATATGCGGAAAACTGCATGGAATTTTGACACTTTTAGAATACTGTTAAAGAGGCACCTTATACCTTATGCCATTGACTTTCCAATAAACCATTAAATACTTTTATATTCCTAACATAACTATTTAACTTCTAGACCAACATAACCCTGCCTAAAGCCTCAGTAAATTGTGCAGACATTTCCACCCCAAAGAGGTAGATTTCAATAGCCTGGGAGTAAAGATCATTATTATACAGATTGGTACAGATTGCAAGCAAGAGGTTAGTGTCTTCTGAATTTCAGGGGTAAAACACCTTTTATCATGGTGGTGCACTCTTCACATTTGCCTAGTTATTACAAAAGAAGTGCAGCAAACTCAGGCTTGAGAGTAACCTGAGAGTTAGAAATAGAAGAAAAACCACTACTATTTCCAAAGAGATGCCATGTACTCTGTCTTCCCCTACAGACAGTTGGGAAGACCAAAGAAAATACTATATAAAATTGCAGAAAACTCATGAGTACTATTGCAGTGCTCATTTCTTCTCAGAAGTTTAGCCTGTTTCTGGCTTCCCTGGTGGCACAGTGGTTAAGAGTCCACCTGCCAATGAAGGGGATGCAGGTTTGAGCCTTGGTCTGGCAGGATCCCATATGCTGTGGAGCACCTAAGCCTGTGCATCACAGCTGCTGAACCCCGAGCCATGGCTGCTGAAGCCCGTGCACCTGGAGCCCGTGCTCTGCAACAGGGGAAGCCATGGCGACAAGAAGCCAGCACATGGCAATGAAAATGCAACACAGCCAAAAATAAATAAATAAATTTATAAAAAAAGAAGTTTAGCCTGTTTCACTGGTCTGATTTAGCCACCCCACTTTTCTCCCAGAGCACACTAAGTCTAACCCTAGCATGGAGTCTTTCCTTATTTACATTTGTGTTTTCTTTGACTGTAGTTAATGACTTTAGAGGGTTTTTTATTAATTGAGTGCCTTTAACTTGGCAGGCATTGGAAAGTCAAAGATGAGTGATTGCTGAATAAATTGAATAAATATATGAATAAATTAATAAAATATATACTGATAAATTTAGCAGAAAAGGTAGATTTTAAAAAATAAAACAGAAATAGCTGTGTTCATAGCCCTCATATGTATCTATGTATTCCTTGTTGAATTAATTCATTCTTTCATCACCTCAATTCTTCAGTATTAGCATTTTCTTTTATTGCATCCTTTCTATATATTCCCATTAATTTTATCTATCTATTTATCTATCTATCTATTGTCTATATTAGTCTGGGTTCTCCAGAAAAACAGAACCAGAAGGTACTGCTTATAACAAAGAAATTTACTGTAAAGAACTGGCTCACCTGGTTATGGAGGCTGAGAAGTCCCAAATCTGCAGTCAGAAAGCTGGATACCCAGAAAGCCGATGTCATAGTTCTGACTCTGGTCCAAAGGCTTGAGAATCTGTCAAGTCAGTAACGTAAGTCCCAGTCTGTATCCATATCCAAAGGCAGAAGATCAATGTCCCAGCTTGAAGACAGTCAGGGAGAGAGACAGACAGACAGACAGACAGAGAAAGAGAATTCCCTCTTACTCAGACTTTTTGTTCTATTCAGATCTTCATTGGAATATATGAGACCCATTCACATTAGGAGGGGCAACCTGCTTTACTCAGTCTGTCATGCTAAATAATTTTATCCAGAAACCTCCTCAAAGACACACCCAGAATAATGTTAAATCAAATACCTGGGTACCCCATGACTTAGTCAGGTTGGCACATAAAATTAACCACCATGAATTAGTCACTGAAGTGCACAGTCCCCATACAAATGAACAACTGCATTGGAACAAGATAATGATGGGAAAGCATCACTTAAAATAGAAAGGAAGAAACGTGATCCTCAGCCATCACATTACTAAAAACTAACCATGATATAAATTTCATAAAAAAATATTTTCTTTATTATCCTATGTAATACAGCACTAAATTAAAACTTTTAAAATTATTCAGTTAAACTAGGTATTTAGTAAATGTCAGGTACTGAGCTAACTTCTAGCAATACAAATGTCTAAAGACATTTATGTCCTTTTGAACCTTATACTTTAGTTGAAAGGACAAAGAAGACACTAGTACAATGTACAATTTGTTACCTTTATACAACAGTATGGTCTTCAATCTAAAAAAGAAAAGAAGAAAAGAAAACCGGACAAAAGAAAAGAAAAATGTCGAGATGAATAAACAAGAAATCAACATGTTTATAAAGAACGTTTTAGATCTGTCCCACACTGTGTCTTAAAATCCCTCAATGCAAACGTTTAGTTTCAGTCAAACCAACCTCCTTACTGTGTAGATTTCCACAATGATAAATTGTCCTTATACTTTTGTTTCCATAGCCGCTAGCCCTCATTTTCTATTAAAAACCTTCTTGATGTGTGCCAGAAAATCTATGGTGAGTTGAGAAGTAACCTACCAACAAATAATAGTATTATGCCTTTCATGGCCGGACATTAACCGTCAGCACAAATAAGATAACCAGATTCATACAATTCCTTGACAATTGAAAATGAAAGTATCAGAGCAATTATATCATCAAATAACCCAGTTTGTTCACTCTCATTTGCCTTCTGCATTGTCTCATTGTCTTCAGGCTGGGTCCTAGACCAAATTTTTGACAGGTGCAGGGTTTCCTAGAGGTACTGCTTCCTCATTCATGTCCAGTAAAGAAGAGATTCAACGTGATTGGTCTGGCTTAGAGCTCTTGGCCTCACCTGACTTTAGCGTGGTAGCTAGAAGGATGGGAGCACTGGCTGGCTTAGCTGATGTCATTCACTCCACCTTAGAAGAAAGGGATGGTGACAAATTTCCCATAATCACAGCACCTCTAAATTGAACATCTGGGGCTGTTGGGAAGTGGAGTGCTTGTGGGGAGGAGTTGACAAAGGTTATCACTGATGTCATGGACAGAAATATTTAAAATACTGGGAAATATGACACCAGAACTAAATTCACTAGGAAGGAGGTCTAAAACAGTGTGATTTACAATTGAGTTATTTATTAGTTATGGCCAGGGTTTTAGCATTTTAAATTAACATCATTGATGGGTTAGTAAACTACTGGTAATCTATATTGTTTATTAGCAGTGATCCACAGGGTTAGATAAATTACATGTTACAGAAAAGCATAGAGGAAATTCTCTTAATAAATTCAGTTTGAGGTAGAGTTAAGATAAGCTTCTATATCACATGAGAAAATTGTGTAAAAAGTAAAATTGTTGGGCTTCTCTGGTGGCGCAGTGGTTGAGAGTCCACCTGCTGATGCGGGGGACACGGGTTCGTTCGTGCCCCGGTCTGGGAAGATCCCACATGCCGCGGAGTGGCTGGGCCCGTGAGCCATGGTCGCTGAGCCTGTGTGTCTGGAGCCTGTGCTCCACAACGGGAGAGGCCACAACAGTGAGAGGCCCACGTACCGCAAAAATAAATAAATAAATAAATAAAATAAAATAAAATAAAATAAAATTGTTAGTGATAACCACAATCCATATGATGCTAACAGTTCTGTAAATTCTAATTATAATCTTTCCTAATCTATACTTAATTGATGGTTCCCAAACATGAAACCAGCGTTAATAGTTCCCAAACACGAGACTAGTGTACAAAAAAATTGTTAGTGATTTTAACTGCATCCTTAAAATCTGGGCTCCAAGACTGGTTAATCAGGTTAGGACAGTCAACTCTATTCTTTAGTAAATGACCTTCTTTTGCTTTCTCTGTCTCTCTGTAAAAACGGTTCCATAAGGCTTTTGGAGTTGGTTTCTTGACTATCTCCGTTTAGACATTCCCTGAAGTAGTTCCCATCAGGATTCAATTCAGTGGCTACTTTGTCTTTCACAGTTAAACTTGATGATCTTGAAGAGCCCTTTTAAAACTCACATTCCTTTTTTATAAAAGTTGAATACCAAAAATGGACCATATGATCCAGCAGCAGAAAGATCTCTAAAGTAATGATAATTGCAAATGAGAAAAAAAGAGTAAATTTCTTCCTTAAATTATTGCAAATATACAATAAAAATTTCTTGTTAATTCAGCCAATTTATTTTCATTAGGTTGGGTCCCATTCACCTTATGGTGAAGGGCATTTATTGTTTCTGACTACAACACTAAGCAATCCATTTCATTAGGCTCAGTTTAAATTTATTTGGAAATTTCTCTCTCCTTTCCTTCCTTTTTTCCTTGCCTTCCCCTCCCTCTCTCTCTTTCTTTTTACCTCACTCCCTCCGTCCCTCTCTTCCTTCCTTCCTTCCTCCCATCAGCCCAGATTTAACTAAATTATACCTTATCTAAATCATATTCCAGTGAACTGAAATGTTGCACTGAGGGGCACAGCCCTATTTCCTTCCATGATTCTTTAAGAGACGTGTTACATGACTTTATGTGATCTCATTCTGAGGTTGAAGTTAAACTGCTCTTAATGATTGCTATGCGTGATGAGACCTCAAACCTTTCAATAGTCTGAAACATACTGCTTTAGTCTCATTAAGATGTCATTTTGTCCAAATATGAATATATGTCTGCATTATCTCAATTCTTGGCATATTGCTTTAAAATAACATTGTTTCAAGTTTCTCAGACGACATGGCACTATTCACAACATGTCCTTAATATCCAGACAAGTTTGGAAATTCTTCCAGACAAACTGATCCACAGTTATTTTTTAACCACTGATGACTCATAAGTGAGGGCAGAGCCCTTGGCTTGTTAGTAGTTTCTACCCTACACTCAAGTTCATCCAGCATGTCAACTCAACAATGTGTGATGTGTCAACTTCAAAAATTAAACAAACCAGACAACACAGCAGTTGCACTACAAAGAAATTGGTTTGTTTCCCAACCTTGCATTGCTAGCAAAACTGCTTTGACTTTTGTTCTCCACAAACCCCACGTCTGGCTTAATTCCAACTTCTATTTTCTGTTTATTCATCAGAAACTTGTTTCATCAGCTGAGAAATATACCCAAAGCTTTTCTCATTTAAAGATAGTGTTTCTTTATGTAAATGCTTTCGTTTCTGACCCAGGGGTTACTGAAAATTTAAGGTGATTTTAGTTTCTTTCAGAAACATTCTTGTAGCATATAAGGGAGATAATTGTTCCTCAGTAAATTGAGTTATTAGTTATTACTTATTTCTAAATACAAGAACCTCATTTCCTCATGAGGAAATGCTGTTTGGTGTAAATAAATTGTAAATGCTCAAAGTTAGAACTGTAGCTTAAAGGTATACATGATAAATTGTGTACCTCTCTCTATATGTGTACACAGAAGAAAAGGTGGCAAACAAAAGAAATGTAGTCAATCTGGGGTATTTATACCCCCCCAAGGAAGAAAGATTCATCCATGCTTGGTCATCTTACTGACCCCTTTCTTGTACAGAATTATAGTAATGAAACAACAGAAAAATTGAAAGGAAACTGAGAAACTGCTACTCCACTTACAAACAGCTGGGTTAAAGAGGGAAACTGAGAGATTCAAGCACTCCAGCTTGGTCTGGAGTGAAACAGTCATTAGTGTAAACATGGGTGAGACATCAAATCAGCCAAATGGAGAATAAGCCTGGAGAAAAAAAAATAGAGAAATTTTAAGACATTTTGATGTACTTAATAAATGATACTTGTTGTTTTCATGTAACGCTAAAGCAAAGATGTTAAATTACTTTTAATTTGTATTGCTTAGTAAGCTAATACCACAACCTTGTCACGTCAAGACAGGGTGACAGATAATAAGATATTATGCAGGTTACATATATTAACATGTACATTTTCACATTTTTAATAGTCGCTACTTGAGAGAAAGTTTGAAGAGAAATGAAGACCGATTTCTATATTTACTTTCTGGATGGCCATATAATGAGTATTTTAAGTAAACATATATTACTTTGTCAGTTTGAAAATAAACAAATTTTCTATAAATTATGACTCATAGAACACTGATATTTTGTTAATCTAGTTGGCAATTATCATTCACTAAAGAGACAATTATCACTTTGGTAATGGTCACTAATGGGACAAAACTAGTCTTAGCAAAAAATAATACAATTTTAAACAATGCTATTGCAGAAAATTCTAAGAATGTTTATATTATCCCAGATTCACATGAACCTCTCAGATCCACTGCCCCTCCCAAAAAAAGTGTTTTGTAAGACAGTCTTTTTGACCCAGTTTTTTCCAGTTCTTCTTGGGGTATTGGTTTTCATCATGACCATAATTCATCACTAATCCAGAGAGTTGTTTTTTGTGTTTTTTTTTTTTTACCATAACTTTGAGTGCTGCCCCAAAATTCTCAAGCTTGTAATCAGTCCTTTGAGGCTCTCAGTCTCTTTTGATTTCGAGATACACTTTATTTCTTATGTAAATCCTAGTGAAAAGTTACTAGGAAGAGTCACAAATGAAAAGATTGAGATATGTTACTGAAAATGTAAAAAAAGAAAGAAAGAAAAGAAATCTCATTATAGATATTGTGGGTGCTCCTTCTTCTTTATGCTCGGGAATCCTCAAATAGCAATACTGCCAGATAACATGTTCTCATGTATATTGATACTCAAATATCACATCAATACCTGCTACACAGATCAGAATTAAACTGAAGGACCTCTACTGTAGAGAAGTAGGGCATCTCTCACCATGGAGAAACCAGCACAAATCAGTCTTTTTTTTTTAGAGACCCTTCTTTAGAAAAAATTAGCCATTTTTGCAGGATATATGTTGTATGACTTAATAGAAATGTATATCTTACCTCTATGATAGCTGCCACATGTGCTTGAAAAAGAATAGTCAAAGATGTCTTCTTC
Organism: Stenella coeruleoalba; assembly: GCF_951394435.1. Classification (NCBI taxonomy): domain Eukaryota; kingdom Metazoa; phylum Chordata; class Mammalia; order Artiodactyla; family Delphinidae; genus Stenella; species Stenella coeruleoalba. The sequence goes on along the minus strand of NC_137147.1, from coordinate 18,513,863 downwards.
TACCTGGAAGGTAGAACCAGTACAGTGTACTTCTCTGTGTGTCTCTTATTGTATGATTTAGACTCAAGTAACAGGTGGAATTAGAAATCTTGGTACCACACTAGTATCAAGAATAGAACAGAGTTCCCAAATCATGCTACAAAAAACTACTTATAGATATTTTCAGATATTAGGACTATAATCTTATATTCAGAAATGTAGAGAATTACATGTAGTATAGTCTCAAACATACTAAGTGTCAACATTTTTCTGGTTTATGGAAAAATTATGTCCATCTCACAAAAATCAACATATAGAGTGAGAGTCCTTGCTGCCGATGGAAAGAGTATCACCAGCAAAATGCTGGCAAGAACAGAAGAGGAAAAAGATATTTTCTAAAGAGAGAGCTCCATCAACTCAATCTCTCTGACACTCTGGTTCTCCCAACTTAAACAAAAAGTCCCGCATGTCAACACCAGCATTCTCTTGGCTATTTCAAGGCTAAAATTAACAGTGAGTGAAAATATGCTTTGAAACTGGAAAATATTGTATGAAAGCATGAGACATTATTAATGGTGACACTGAGCCCTAATGAGGATTGATATGATTGTTTTCTCAGACATCAAGTTGTAGAAGTGCTTCCAAACTTTCCAGATAACTAACATAATGCATCTCTGCATTTGCATACCCTTTGGTTCAAAGAACTCACCTACCATGTTTTGAACATATTCGAAACCTTCCTTTTGTTAACCATTTTCAAGGCTTGAAACTTTATGTGGAAAATAGCTTTTATTTTATTTTTCTATTATTCATCTCTTTGTGAACTTTAATTTCTAGTGTACCATGTGTTCTGGGCTGAATTCTGAACCCCTAAAATTCATGTGTTGATGTCCTAACCCCCAGTAGTGTCGAATATGACTGTAATTGAAAATAGGGCCTTGAAAGCCGTGTTTAAATTAAAATGAGGCTATTACAATGGGCTTTAATCCAGTCTGACTTGTGCCCTTATAAGAAGAGGAAATGTGGACACAGAGAAACACCAGGGATGCACTTGTATAGACTATGCGGAAATGGGGAGATGGTGGCCATCTACAAACCCAAGACAGAGGCCTGAGAAGAAACCAACCCTGCCAACATCTTAATCTCAGACTTCTAGCTTTCGGAACCATGAGAAAATAAATTTCAAGCCACTGATGTTCAAGTCTCTGGAAGTTCGTTACGGCAGCCCTAGGGAACTAACACAACCAGGATTTCAAGAAAAGGTTGTGTTTATTGTATTCATATCTATAACAAATCTATAAACCATAACAAATTTTTATGTCCACACTTCTCAAAAGAGCAGAATGCTCACATTTCAGGAGATTTTTCTAAAGTTTAAAAGTCACATTTAAAATTAGGTCTTAGCTCCAGGCTTTCAGTGTATTACACCAAGAAGACACAAGTTGCTTTCAAAATAGTCCCCGAGAGCTCTCTGCTGCTTCAGCCTCTGATGTATGCCACCCAGGTCGAGCTGTGCACAGCCAGTGGGTGACAGGGCACTTGAGAACCACGGGCTCTGGATTCCTTCCACTCTTCCACCCCAGCTCCTGATTCTACTCTGTAACAATACATCAGATGAGGTCATTCCAAAGGACTCAGGGACAAATTATTCCATGGGCAGGAGCTTTGGTAAAGCTATATATTTATGGGAATTACTCCTCATTTCCCATTACTATTATACCTGTGCCTTCAAAAGTCTATGAGTTTTGGCCCAGGGGAGGGAAAAAAAAGACTTTCTTCTCAGTCAGGATTCCTCCAGATGTCTTTTATGAATTGATGGGACTTTCTTGTTATTTTATCCCATGGCCCCATCTCACATAAACAGTGTCAATACCTGCATCCTTAGTCCATGTTTATGTGTAGGGTCCATTCTGCTATTTATCTCTTCCTTCATCCAAAGCTGTATTTGTTGTGGGTGATAAAATTCAGGCAGAAGTTTTTAAAAGCTTCAACCTCAAACTTAATTAAAATATGTTTTCACCAAATATAACAAGCCATAAATTATATGAATATTTCCATTTATTTAGCTCTGCAAACATGTCACTTTGATCGATATAAATTTGACTTCACTCATATACAGAAACAGTCTTGAAAGTGACAGCTCAGTGATATTTTCTCCCCCAACAGAAATGAAGAAACCTTAGATGGAAAGTTGTCGGTTGAGTCTAAATAGGAAGTTTAGAATCAGAGGGCAGACAGGTCCCCAAGAAGGTTAGAAACAAGATTATGAAAAACATAGGGTAGTCATGGAGTTCTGACATGCACTTTGTCACAGCATATTACAAAGAAAAAAATAGAGAGAAGTGATGAAGGAGTAGAAGGTTTTTACCTAATGGGAGAAACCCCACAGAAAGTGCATTTGAGTATTCAAAAGAAAATCAAAGAAGGATCCTCTAGCCATTTCTGAGAGATGGATATGCAAATATTATGAAGAAAAATGATTAAAATAGCATTAATAGGAGATTGAAAAAAATAGAAAACCCAGACTTTTGAAATCTGTAAATAAATAACCTCTCTTACAACTAACCCTAAAGCTTAGGTGAGTTATCTTTGGACAATTGGTAAAATGTTATTTTTTAATAACTTAAATTACTGAAAACTTCAAAATTGAATTGAACCAAGCACTCTCCTGCTTTTGCTGAAGAAAGGGCTATAGGAACTCAATAAATTTTCCCTGTTACATTCTCAAGCACAAGGTGGTCAGAATAGATTTCTGAATAGCTAAGAAGCATGATAACCCCTTTTCCTCATTAAAGTATAAAAGCATGTTTTAGTTTGTCTGGATTTCATGAAGTCTCGCCGGCAGGTATAGAATTGGTATGTGTTAGGGGCCACAATTTGTTTGAACTTTGAGGTGTTTATGGCCCATTTTAATTAATTATCTTTGTCACATTCCATATATTTCCTTTACTGCATCCAAGGGACTATGTAGAGATGCCCCATGGTGGCTAATTTAATACCTGAAATGTCTATTTTTTTTTTATGTCTTAGTTTGACTAGTGGGCAATGATGCCATCGAGTGTTGCATAGAAAATGCCCATAGCAGGCATTCAGTTTCAGACAAATCTGCATTCATAGCTCTTAATAAAGATAGCATATTTCCTTTGAAGTTCTGGGAAGGACCTCTTGTAATTCCCTGTGTTGCTTTTATTTAGCCAGAATATATAGCTGCCCTGATGTTTGTTCTCAGTTCAAATCTCGTTAGCTTGGTGTTTACCTTCACTACTTATGTAGTGATGAAGAATTTTTTTATTTGAATAAGGCTGCTGGGAATATATACATGTGCCACATGTACATGATTTTATTAGAAATTCTCTGTGTAGTTAGGACTGAGAGTCAGAGAAATGAAGACATAATAATAAGTCCCAGTCTCTGATCCAGGGCAATGATACCATGGGTAGATCACACAACAGACCTTCAATTCCCTCGCCTATAAATGGGGGAAAATAGTAGTTTCATGAGGGGAACAATAGTGGTTTCATGACAGAATTTCTATGTGGATTACATTGAAGAATAGGTAGAAAAGTACCTGGTAAACTATAAAGCAATATAAATATATTAGTGTTTTATAGTCAGGAAAGAGCACAGCATAAGGTGTTAGAGTCCAACAGACCTGAGTCTGAGCTCATTTCCACCACTTATTAGCTGCTTAACTCCTCTCCTCAGTGTTTGTCATCTGTAAAATAGGGATAATAGAGCATCCCCTCATAAGTTATTGTGAGGAGTGACTAAACTTCACACAAAGCATTTATACAATGCCATAGTGGAAAGAGTATTTACTTAATGATTGTTATATCATTCTGAGAGGACAAGGTCCTTCTACCTCTGATGGACTCCCTGTGTCAAGAAGCAAAATCTTCTCTCCATTTAATTATGAATCACTTCAGATGTTTGGGAAGGGTCTCTCTCATGTCTCTAAACTACTTCTTTAACAAAACCAACAATCACAATACAAGGAATTATTTTCCTTTCAGGTAAAGCATGTCATATTAGTACTTGTATATTCATAGATCAGGTCTGAATGGCTGAGACTAGGTAAACCACTGCATAGGTTCTGAAAATAAGGGCAGTGGGGGAAAAACATAGCCAAATATATAAATTTAGTCTGATAAGTTCCAGAATTGGTCAGATAAGGTGAAGCAGGCAGCGGAGGATCCAGAAAATGTTAATGAACAAATCAATGAAAGAATGAGTGAATAAATGAATTTTGGAGAAACAGCTAGATACACTAATTATGGGAATGAGCTATAGGGGAAAAAAGATTTAATAAGATGCAAAGCATTAAGAGTAACTGTGGTACACAATCATGTGACGTGTGATGAAAGGAAGTGCATTCAAGTAAGATAGATGGAGAAGATGGTAAGGATTAGACAGAGTTAAGGTGGAACTTTCCTCCAACGTGGCATCTTGGTAACCAGCATCCTCATTTCAGTGCACACACATTTACCTCCCATCATTGCCTTCACTGCCTCTCATATTTTTCCCTAGAGTTAACTTCTGATAACAGTCTCCTAAAGGTGATTTTGTAAAAGAAATTTGAATAGACTACTGAGGACCTTCAGATCCATAAACTGCCTTTTTAAAAAGAATAGTCAGTGAACACTTTTTTATTGAGACTATACTATGTGTTAGGCAGGATAGAAACAAACTCTGAAGACTAAAATCCTATCTATTAAAATGCAGCTATAATCTAATTGAGGATACAGATGTTAGTCCTGTCCTTTTTTTATATGTGAAAAAGAAGATTGGGACATTATCATCAAGCCATAAGCTGGGAGTAACAAACTTTTTTCTTCTTTTCTCTCTTTCCTCTAGTTTACTGGGTGCCTACTATTTTCCCACCAGACATCAGAAACTACAATATACAATCAACTTATAGTTATTGAAGCCAGAAATTGGAGAGGGCTCCATCCAATAGTCAAGGGAGCTATACAAACATGTACACTGCTTCCTGCTTTTCCCATGCTAATTTGTGTCACCTCTGTTCATTTGTCAGACAGTTAGAGAGATGCAGCCATTTCCCCCTCTCCACTCTCTCATTTCCCCTTAATTCAACTCATATTCTCACAAATGAGCTTTCACTTGGCCAAGTATAAGGCTTTCCCTTTTATTCAACCTTAGTCTTCCCTAATCCAGCAGGAAAATTGTGGGGAACCACAAACAACCCAGCACATCATGGAAATAAAAATGAAACCACTCAATTTTGTTAGAAGAATAACTCACTACAGAGCAGAGAAAATCAATCATCAGACTCAGGTGTCAGTCCATTTGCCTACTTTCCAGACAAGATCTGGACCAACCTTAAATACTAGATTATGAGTCCCTATTTTCTATGACTTTTGCATTTACTACTATGATTCATTGGGAATATTCCTCCCACCCTCTTATTTTATTGCTTGTTTTCTGTGTAATATTTTTAATTTCAACTTTAACAGTTTGACATATTTTTCATAAGAATTAAGTCACTTATAGGTAATTATCATTTGTCTTCATCCTATAGGTGACTAACTTGAAACTGAGTGCCACTGTGGATTGTTATGGTCACTAAGCCAATGTATTTGGTTGGCTCACATAAATGTTCTTAGAAACAACTCCCAAATTTCTGAGGCTTCACAAAATAGGGGCTCGTTTCTCACTATGTAACACATCAGTGCAGGTCTTTGATGGTGATTTGAGGACAGTGGCTCCTTCCATCTGTGACTTCATTATACCTTTGGGTCTTATTATTTTCTCCTAGACCTCTGCATCTAGCTGGACATAGGAGGAAAAGATAATGTGGATAATCAATGTAAGAGCATTTAGGGGCCAGACCTGGAGGTGATGAACATCACTCCCATCCCTACTCCATTAGCCAAGACTCAGTTAAGCCTCCATATATAGCAGAAAGGAGAAAAGGCCATACAGGCTACCTTGAACCCAGTGGAAAAGTGAAGCATATTGATGAAAAATTAGCCAACTTCTTTCTACCATGGTCTGCACCTTAGGAAACAAAATATCTATTTTACTCATCCTCACACCATAAAATAAACACATCTTCTCCCCCTGGGTGCCAACTTAAAGGAGCCACTTAGTTGTTGCATCCAGTTCAAAGTCCATGATCTACAGGGAATACATAGTCTCTTTTAGCTCCTCATGATATAATAATATATGAACTAAATGAGACATTATCCACCACTCCCCAACACTCAATATACAATATTAGAAAAGAGAGGGGATAACTCAGTGAATTTTCTCATTTAGAAAATGAAAGATTGGGAGAAAACAGCAGACACTGAAATCATTTCTGAAATCCCTGGACAATCATTATGAAAGACTTCTACCCAGGAGATGTGGAAAACTCATTGATTAGACTGGATTCTGCTCTCTGAGTGATGTTGCATTGTCTCTTGCCTTCAGTAGTCCCTGGATATTCCCGCTGGTATATTCTTCACTTTCCATTTTTCTCCATAACTAAGGATTGCTCAGAGCACCCTAGTATGTGTCTTTTGTCTCTATTTTTCACACTAGCACCTCCTTCTATTCTTCAAAGCATCAGTTTGTGTAATAAAATATATGGTTACACCATCCATAGCCATATATAAAATGGGTATTGGGGGATAAAGCCTCCTTGAGAAATATAGTGTTTATCAAGTCTACTTCTTACCTCTGGTTTTGGAACTTAAATATTGTTTTATTGCTTGAGCAATCAGATGATTTTTAGAAGAGCAGAGGGTCTGGATTGATGGGGGGTTTTTTGAAATATAATTCCTTCAAAGACTTAAGATGCTTCTGATCCAAGCAATTCTTATTCCAATAACCTCACCCAAATTTCTTCTCTAGACATAATTCTTAAACCTAATTTTTTTTTATCAAGCTTATGCTGACTACCTTGAGGCTCTTTGGAAAATTAAAGCTAGGTGGGAAGGGAAGTTAACACTCATAATCAGGTGTTTGATATTTAACTTTAAAAAAAAAACACAAAATCTTCCTGGTTCTTTGAAACTCATGATCTAATTTAGTCTAGCATCTTACTATTTGGCCTTCAGAAGGAATTGTTCCCTGCTAAGCTTTAAGGCTCTTGATCTCTAGACTTTCTCATTTTTTTTCATTCTCTTGTTAAAAATCAGGTAATTCTCACCTGGGAATATCTCTTTCTTATTATACTTTAACTGGAAAGTCAATAATAATCAAAACACAGCATCAGCCTGATTCTATCCAATGACTTACCCTAGAGCTATAGACTCAGTAACCATACTGTCTACACAACATATTTATAGGCAGTTGTCTGTTTCTTTGCTGGTTGCTGTCTACCAGCTAAACCACTACCACATATTTTTGGGTTTTGTTATATGATACCTCAATTGAAAGTACAAATTTCTGTATTAATCAGGATAAACTAACTGTTGTAACAAACAATCTCAAAGTTCCTATGACTTGACATAATAAGTTATTTCATTCTCATTTAAAGAACAGTTTATTGTGATTCTCCATTGAGCATTCTAAAATATGATAACTCAGAGACACTAGTTTTTCCCATATTGGGGTTCTGCTGACCTCCAGACATTAGGGTTATCTGCAACTAGCCTACAGGAAGGAGAAAATGGAGAATTGCATGGAAGTTTTTAAAATCCAGGTCTAAAAGTTGTGTGTATCACATTCAGTCATATTCAATTGGTAAGAACTCATTCACATGACCTCAATTAACTGGAAAGATAGTGAATAAAGTAGCATAACTCTGAAACTAGGGGAAAAAAGAGAAATTGTTTGGTGAACAACAAGCCAGTCTTTATTAGTAAATATGTAACCAAGCACAATTTTTCACACTGATCCTTGATAATGAATTTGATAGGTTTCCTTGTCCCCTTACAATTTCATCTAAAACTCAACAACTCCAATAAGTCTTTCTTCACTAAAAATATTAGCTGTGGTCAAACCTCGCAGCCCAGAAAGGTACAAAATGTAATTATTGAGGTACTTATTTCTATTTTACTTAAAAATAAATTTGGTTAATAGTTGGTACCATAAAGCTATATGGCCCTGCAACACATTTCAAGGAGCCATCAGACCTTAAGGTAAATAAGTCTAGCTGAAAATGCTCTTGACTCTGTTATGTGTAAGGTAAAACTACATAGAGTTGATGCCAAGTTAATATACATGATTAAATATCTATGAAGATTTACAAAATGCAAATCCATTCAGAATTATGTTTGTTTAAAATTTTGGAACACATTGCTCAGAAATCCTTAAGAGATTCTCATAAATATTACATCAAACTGTTAATTTAATCCAGATTTTTCAGAGAAGTTTAAGAAGTATATTTACAACATGATATATTAACCACCACCTTATTTCCTTAAAGTATGTTTTTTGTTTTTTAGACAATTCCATGAAAATATTCACTAAGGTACATGAATAAAACTAATTTAAAGCAATGAATTACTTCTTAAAAATTTAGATAAGTAATATATGTTTATTACTAAACATTATACAATACAGAAAAAATTAAGAAAGTGCAAATCACCCTTAACACGATTTATACATTATATATAAATTCTTGAAAAAACATTGGAAATAAACATATGCATAAGCTAGCTATTTTAAATATAATATTTATATATTATTTTACTTATTACTACATTGTTAATATGTCCTTTGACAATATATGACCTTAGAAGTGAGAGTATTTAAAATATTTAGTTGCAGGGTCATAGATTCTACTAATGCTTTAAGTTTAGATATTTAGGTTGTTTTTAATTTTTCTATTCTTATAAATTATGCTATAGTAAACATTGTTTTACTGACATTTTTCTGTATATCTGGTTATATTACTATATAAATAAGTAGTGCTGTAATATGCTTATTTTTTAATATACCTTTATTTTAATCCATAATTGTCCAGAGCTACAAATCAACCCTTTTCTGCCTTAATTTTGTGGTTGTTCTATTTATCACCCTGAGTCCTACAAATATCATGCCACCAATCAAATAAATCTTACATGTGTGTCTTAGTTAATAATTGGATACTTTTTTAAGCATAATTTTAGCATAATATGATTTGTGAGTTTTTTATAATATTATACTGACAGTGAATATTTGATGTTTTGGTAACTAAGGCTACCAATGAAATATACAGCCACAATTATTGAGAAATGTGTATATATGTATGTGTTTATATATATATATATGGACATATTCACAGGCATATGTATATGCATATAAGAAAGAAAATTGTATATAAAATATAAATGTTATATAAAATATGTTTCCATATATATATACATATTTCAGATGCTTATAAAACATATAAAACACTTCCAGTGGGTGTTGTTGTATATATAAAAATAAATAGATAGCTATAATTTCCTTATATATATGGAAGCTTCTTTATAAATCTAGATATGTTTCTACTTAGACTGTCCATACATAATATATCTGAAAGTATATCTACATGCATTATAACAAAAATAACATATTAACATGTTTAGATCTTTAATTTTCTTTAAAACCCTACAGGTATGTAAACCCATACTTATTCCTTAATTCAGACTAATATATATGACCTGGAAAGAGTGATAATTTTAAGTTGGAATAAACTTCAAAATAAACTGTACTATTTAAGTATGTGTCAATAATTTAAAGTAATTGATAAAATTATTCTCAATGTATTTCTTTGCTTACATGATTGAAATTCCTAAACTTTGTGCTTCATACACTGTTTGAGCTTAATTAGTACTAGTTTCCTTCCTCCAATAGCACAATTTTAAGGCATTCCACATATGTACTTGATTCTTATATTTGGCCAAATATCTTCACTACTATGGGTTTAAGTTTTCTACATATAATCTTTAAGTTTTGGGCTAAAAGCACTGTATGTTTGATTTCTACTCCAAAATTTCATTGTATGCATTTTATATTTTTAATTAAGTCAATCATATTTTATGAAATGTGTCTTTAATGCAATCATTATTATATTTTTTGATTGTTACTTTTTATTTTAAAGCAAATTTAAGTGGTATCTCAATGACTAGGTTTAAAGAACTAAATGTTTTAACACAACTTTCACAAGTGCTCAATTTTTCTTTGCAGAACTAATGCCTTTATTATGGTTTCTCACATAGCTTGTCACTTTTCTATTGCTTTGATTCTTTTCAAACTGTATAATTTCAAGGAAGTACTCCAATTCTATGAAGTTCTTATTTATCTAGGAAAAGACAATTCAAAAACTTTCAATGGGAGATATTCCTGCACAATTTCTCCAACCCATGCTAAGAAAAACATAGTTTCAGAGTCCTACCCTCTAAAATGGTAACAGTAGCAAGTTTCTCTCCAGAACACTTCTTGGGCATTCTCAATTGCCAGTCCATCAGCAAATGTTTTCTTTTCAGGCAGTATCATGTCTTCATATTCTCATTCTCATGAATCTTTATAAATAAGTCATCATTTACCATATTATATTGGAATTTAGTTTGTGGCATACTTCTCTTCCCCAGTATAATGTAAGTTTCTCAAGAACAGAGAATGTGTTTGGTCATATTTTATTCCTATATATTTCCTAAGAAAAATCCTTGACCTTAGAATACTCAATGCTGAATAAATGAATATGTAAATGATTGATTGAACTAGGAACAGTGAACTACATTTGAGTCAGAAAGAGACTGTCAATGACTCTGTCTATATACTGATTCTATATACTATTTCTAAAATTTCACTTTGTTGTTGCTATTTTTTGTAATTTCTTGCTTAGAAGAGCAGATGTTTGATTAGAAGGATGAAATGATATAGCTTGCTGATTTTATTCAAAAGTTTCAAAGTTTCAAAATAAGAAAGAACATTTGCAACTTCTGAGTACATTTATATGCATGTAAAGAATTTTAGCCTTGGTGGGGTGGTGAGGGGGAGGACAGTGGGAAGAAATTATAGAATGACATTTATTTAAAATATAGAGAAAAGTTTCATTAATATCTAGAGGAACTTCAGTTTCTAGGGTCATCTAATTTGAAGTGCTCCATACTTCATAAATGTTAATTATTCTGAAGTTTCCCTAATTCGAATGTTTTATCTAAAGGCAATACAATAGATGTTCTCCAGAGAATAATTAATTGTTCTGAGGAGTTATTCTCTAGTCCTTCACTTCTTCCTCACTACAATATGAAAAGTAACCTGAAAAGTTTCAAAGAGTAGAACTTATATAAATTTTACACAGTCTTAACAGTGCTATTTTAAATATTGAACCAGATTCTCTCAGTCAAGAGAACAGAAGATGAGGACTTAAAATGCTTCTTTGAAATAAGTTGAGATTTTTTTTTTAAACACCAAAACTGCATCTTGCAACTAAAGTTTAAAAGATGTTTAAATGGATATATGCAGGAAAAAAATTAGCATGACAGTTAACTTGTCTTGGTTTCCCAGGAGAAAACTTGCATTTATAGGGTCATATTCTTAGAGTTCACATTCATCTGAGACTCACAACACAGCAAGAAATAAAGAATCATTAAAGAGATCTTAAATAACACTGAATTTTATTGTTTCCAAGAATATTGTTTAAAAGCACAACTTTCTTAGGAACTCCTCTTGCTTACTGTCTGATTCTGAGACTCAGATTCAGCTTTGCACATATTATTTTGTATCAGTGTATGGAAACAGTATCATAGAGAAGACAAACTCATAGCTTTATCAATCTAATACAGTTTCTTTTAAAACCCCGTTTACCACAATTCTAGGTATGTTCTAAATTCCCAGTAACTTAAATATTAATAGGAAAAAATTATAACAATTAAAAGCATGGGAAAATAAAATATGGGAGAATAGGAGCATTACAGTATTATTTTTAAATTCAGATCTTGGAAGATATATCAATTTTTCCCTTATTTTGTTAAAAGAAGACAATTAAGCTCCAGGAGATAAAGTGATTTATCCAAGACCATAGCTCTAATCATTTTCAAAGGTAGAATAATTTCCTTATTCTGTTTTTCAAAATGCTGTGTTTTCTCTGCTTCATTTATGTTTTTATCTCATCTATAGACTGACTTCTTTCTTTTTAAATAGGTAATCTAATCCAGATCAAAGCCTGAATACCACCCCAATTCTGTTACTTTCCTGGTACTAACTATAGCAGGGTTCATAGAACTGACTTTTTATAGGATAATGACAATGGAATTATTAAGATGTGATTCAGGCAGAAAAAAACTTATCTGAATCTTGGACATGCAGAGTTAATCAAATCAAAATGTTCTGAACTGCATGGACATAAGAAAGAAAACATTAATGGTAGCAATCAGTCCCATAATTCATTCTTATGAATCATGCTGATACTTCTGTGTATAAGACGAAGATGAAAGTTTGTTGTTAAAAGTTTTCCATGCATCATGCTTGTTAAATACAAATGGAAAATGTAATATTAGAAAGGGTGATCTTCTGGATTGCCCAAAATCACCAGTTTTAGGTAAAACTGAAATCAAACTATTATGTTTCTTGGGATTTATAGCCTTTACTTTGACAGTTAAGCCTAGACTTCAATTTTTATTAGAAGTTTTAAAATGCCTTCTGCAGCTGACTTCTGAAAATTAAACTAGTTATAGAAATGGCAAGGGGACACACACCTATTCAAGCCAGGCAGTCTCAGAAATAAATATTTTGCAATCACAGTGCCATCAATATTTTGCGAATACTCACATACACATACTTGAACACAGCATTTAGTATCTGTACTCAAAGACGACTTGGGGATATAGTATTAACAGGTAGGGAATAAATTTTCAAAAAGTAAGAGAAATATATAGATTAATATTGGTTGGAAAGATTTGAATGATTTCATGGAGAATATGGATCCTGGTCAAGCTTGAAATGTGAATAGAATTTGGATAGATACAGTATCGATTCACCCCAGACAAGGGGGGGCACAAATATACAAAAGGAGATACATGAAATATTTTAAGATATTGACAATATAGACCTATCTCCACAGATGTATAAGTGGTTAGTTAAGAAGAATTGAGAAGGTTGCCATCATTTATAATATCATATGAAATATTTATATCATTTCTTTCCAATTACACAGAGTTTTGGGAGAGGAAGAGATTAAGCATGACATTTAAAAGGCTGTGTTGGGAAAAGGTGAGACCAAGAGTAGATGGCTTATATCCAGGTACTATATATTAATGAGATTTGAGAACATAGTCACCCTAGAGTTGAGTAATGAGCAGAGAAATAAATCACCTTGCATAATGTAGTGAGGTGATACAGTTGCAATAAAAGCTCTGTGAGAGAAAAAAAGGGAATAAGTGATATGGCAAGAGCCTTATGATTGAAGAGAAAGGTGGTGCTTGGAGATTCACAATGCTCTTGAGGAACTTTTAAAAAATAAGATGTTAATATTCAGTTTATATGATGCAAAAAGGCTCTAAGTTTCCAATTATCCAGTCAAGACTGCTACTTACAGAAATTGTTTGTGTGATGGTGTTTTGAAGCAAACCAATGTAAGATACTGATTTCCACATCAGATTTGTTGAGGCCAGAGGAAAGAGAATATATGCAAGATGTGAAGTTAAAAGTTCAATTATATCAGGGGCTGTTTATGCTTGGTTTGGATACTATCATGGGATCATATTTCAGGGAACTTAAATCATTCAGGTGCCTGCTATATTAGCAATTACAATCTCAATTTAAAGATCTTATGAAAAGAGTAATGATACATTTAAAGGAATGTTCCAGAGTAATCACAACTTAGACTTTTGAAAGGTACCTTGAAACTATTGTTCTTCAAGCACAAGGAAATAGCTATTATATGTTTATCTTCTTTTCTTGCCCAAAATGAAAAAAAAAAAGTGTTTCTGTTTTCTTCATTTTTATTTGAGGAATTTTTTGTTTCTCATCCTCACTATCTAGATCTTTCCTTTAGTGGAGAAGTTGTTTTTTCAGTACTTCTACACCACTCTAATTTTATTATTCTCAGAGTCGAACACAATATTACAAGGTAATTGAATCAAGGTAGAGATGGACATATGTACTGTAGTGTTTAAAACATACCACATAGAAATAACCCAAAGTGATGATAACTAAACATAAAACTTTGATGAAAAATAAAGATTTAAGACAATCATTCTAAAAGCAAGTAAATAAAAATTGGATTCACAATCTAGCACTATGTATATAAAGATCCCTGGCTCCACTTTGCTGTAATCTCCTAAAAATAATGATACAACTCTCTATTTAATAAGTTTAAGTCTAGTGTTGCCATTACTAAGCTCAATATTAAAAAAAGTAAAGTCTATTCTACAAAAACTAAATTGATGGTTTCTAGTTGCTTTAAATAATATATACTCCAGATGCCAACTATTTGCAAAGTTTGTTCAATAAGATACAAACAACAATTAACCATTCAGGAGAAAGCAGTTGATTCAAAATGTGGTAAATTAGTTAGTCACAGAAAAAGTTGACAACGCATGTTTAAGTTCATGATTAGTTTCTTTCCTCCAGCCCTGCCTTTTATTAAGTTTAGGAAGGAACTGGTTCCGTATTTGTTAGTGGAAAAACATGCACACCAAAAAAATGCAACCAAATGCAGAAATTTTATGTAATATTACAAAGGAAAAATGCAGTTATTTCCCAGCACCAAAATTGTATGAGTTAAGTAAAATGTTTAATTAAAAATGAATAAGGACTAGATTCGGTTTCATTGTAAGTTTCACAAACACTTGATTCAGAAAAATCATTCTTTAACACTTGAAAATGTATGTACCAAGAATGTGTCAAGTATTGATTTAAGCACTTTGGAGACATTAACTCAAATTACTTAATGCTTCTAAAAACTCTATAAAGTATTTGATATTTAGTATCTGATATTTATGACAAAATAAGCTATTCCTGTTTTCTCCAATTAATAAATACTGCACTAAAACCTTACCGTTGTAACACAATTTATCAAACAATATGTTGGATATCCCTGCAAATCAAAATTTCATCTAATAATCCCAGTTTGGGGATTTAAAATTATACTGGAAATACTTGGACCTATAAAGTGGATAAATTTTGATATATGAAGAAGAGTTTCTCAAGAAGAGTTACTGTTTAAAACCAAGACAATGGTTAGATGGGAAGAATGGAATCCAATATAGAATAGTGTTAAGATGTCAAGGAAAAGGTATGGTAACCAGAGATTTAGAATATGAAGGGGGAGAAAGGTCATTGGAATAAGCAAGAAGAAAACCATTTAAGGTCTCTGAAAGATCTGTTTCAGAAGAATGGCGGGCCTGGAATTTAGATAGCAGGGGTTGTAAGGGGCATGGATGATAGGAGGCAGCAGCAGTGAGTGTAGATTAATCATGAAAATGGCTAATGGCTGCGGAAGGAAGGAGCAATTATATGGCATAAGATGGGCAACAGGGTCAAGTAAAAGTTTTCTTTTATTATTTTGCAATATTGATGAAGCCTCTGAATATTTAAATATATCCAGAGAAGAAAGGCTTAGAAGGAAAGAAAAGAGAAGAGAAAGACAGGTGGGGACGCAAAAGGAATTAAAGGATTGGTTCAATCTAAGGTTGGTCACAAATGGAAATAATCAAGTGTTTGGGTAACAGACAATGTTAAGGATGCTAAACCTAACAAAAGGATCCTTAGGTAAGCTATTTCAAAATATGGAGCTTAACAAAACTTTTGTATTACCAATTAGGACAAAATGACTAAAGCACATGGATATTGTCCCTGATGCTGAGTTTCACTTCCTCTTAAAGTTTTTTGGAAATTCCTCCATGATTCACTATATTGCCAACACACTTAACTTTCTCTGGGGATGACATTTAGTATCCTAGTCCCTGAGAGGCTTATGATTCCTCTCATTTTCAAGGTTTTCACTGAAAAGAAATAAACAGGAAACACTCCCCACAATCCTTTCCCACATAACCTGGCCAAGCATAAAACGTCATTTCCAATGTGAGGGAGTCTAATCACCAGAGAATCAATTGTGACATTAAAAGCCTGGTGTCCCTCCACCAGCTCCTAGGCTCAAGTCCTTCAGGAGCTGGCTCTGCCTGGACTCCAGTCTCACCCGCTGCTCTACGGCAGCTGGGAACAGCCACTCCTTCCTCCAGCATGCTCTGCTTTAAAGTGCTGACCCTTCTGTCTGTCACTGTCATTCCCTTCTCCTGTTTTCTGTGTATCCTTCAGAAACATGCTTAGTAATGGCATACTTCTTGGAAACTTTTTTGACAGTTCCAGTTAGAGTTACTTATTCTTTGCTTTGTGTCACATTAATGCAATAAACATACTTCCATTATTTCTCTTTTCATCCATAATATAATCATTATAATGACTTCTTGACATCTATTTATCTCCCCTAGGAAAGAAGAAGACCTATATTCAGGGCTGTCAGTTTTCATATAAGCATTACTGTCTCTCAGCAGTTTACTTGAAAGGAACACAAACTCATTAAATACATAAAAAAATAAGAAAGAAGGAAAAAAGAAGAAAATAATAGTGAAGACAATGTTAATTATGCAGTAACTACCTAAACTTGCCAGAGATGTATTTATCTACATGTAGAAGACGCCATACTATTTCATTATTATATAACAATACAAGTAGCAATAAACTCAGAATATGAGCAACATAATAATATATTACCTGATTAAAACATTCAAATAAATTATCATTTATTGACTGAAATTATCATTCACATAGAAATTATCATTCTATGTGAGTCATTGTCTAAGGAGCTTGCATACATTATATCTTTTAATCATCACAGTAAACCTATGAGATAGAAATTTTCATCTTTATTTCACAGTTTAGGAAAATGAACTTGAAGAGGTTAAGAATGTTTGTTCAAAAATCAAATAAATAAAGTTAGGATCAAATTTAAATCCAATTCATAGCCTGGGTGCTTAATGAATGTTCTACAGGCCAGTGCAGGGACTTTTTCAGGACAAGAGAAACATTATTCAATGTAGAAATATTTAAGCTGTTCCCTTTTCAGAAATTGGGTTCATCAAATAATTATACAGC
This sequence comes from Stenella coeruleoalba, assembly GCF_951394435.1. Lineage (NCBI taxonomy): Eukaryota > Metazoa > Chordata > Mammalia > Artiodactyla > Delphinidae > Stenella > Stenella coeruleoalba. The sequence continues at coordinate 18,496,868 of NC_137147.1, read as the reverse complement.
AGTTCTGCTGTAATGATTGTTTTGAAGACAGATTTTATTCTAACAGCATTGTTTTATTAGGGAACAATTTGAGCATAACAGAAATTTTACCTATGCTTATGTACAATTTAATTCATGAGAAACACTACGTGAATACAGAAAATGGCACCCAGCTAAACCCAGCACAATGGAACACACAAATTGCACACACCTCAAACATTTATGGATTTTCCATCTGATTTCAGATAACCCTTCTTTCTCTTCACAATAACTCATGAGTTTTATTCCTTTCCAAGCGCACTTCCACAAGCAAGCTTCAGGTCTTTCAGAAAGTAAGGTGCCATATTTATTATAATAATTATGTCTTTCTTGACCATTTAGCATGTGTTAGCTATCAATTTTTATTAAGTTCCTAATTTTTTAATGTTTCATTTATGATGTGTTTGAGTGCTGCACCCCGACTCCATTTTTCTCATAAGCCTACCGGGTTTTGTTATGTGATTTTGCACAGCGCAGTGATTCTTAGTAACACACGTATTGTGATAGCAGAACTGGCTGTACTTCTGGAGTAAATGATATGCCAAGGGTTTGTTTGGGTATCTTAGAGACTTTTTTGCCGAAAAAGTTGACTATCATTAGTCAATAGGACAGCTACAGTGTGAGATTAGGAAAGAAAAGTATAAGTAGTCATAACATTTTCTATTTTGTTGATAAACACTAAGTAATCAGCACACAAAACCAATTGTTACTGACATCTCTGCAAATTAAAGGCTGGCTAGAATTGGTGAAAGATGTTGTTTTAAAAATCCACAGTATTTCCCTCTTACTTTGTCAATCTTTTAATTTGTTTGTTTTAAAACACCAGTACTGACGTTTTTAGTGAAATCTGTTTGTTTAAAAAATAGCACAGCTGTTGGTCATATGGTAAGTGTTTTGCAAGGCAGAATGGGAGAAAAACTGCTAAGATTAAGTTCAGCCTGATCAAGATGTCTTCCCCTTCATGTAAGGAGTAAACTTTTTTTTGTTGCTCTTGTTGTTGTTGGGTAAAGGTCTGATATGATCTGTCTCTGTCTATTTTATATAAGGTCAAATTCTGAGAATACTCACAGTTCATACACCTATCAAGAGATGTGAATGAGAATTTGTATTCAAAGCAAGAAAAAGGTACTTAGAATAAGACACAATCTGCATAATTTCGGCATCTGTCACAGATAATCCTTGTGTCTTTTGTCTTAATACATCCACAAGATGACATGAAGGTAGAGGTGAGGTTTGAAATATCTAACAGTCTGTATGACAGAGGCACGGACCAATCAGAATGGACATCAGCTACATAAAGCAATCATGCCATCCTGGTGTGTACTGGCTAAACGTCATCCTCACTGGAAGAAAGGGAAAGAAAAAGTATAACTGACGAATTAGGTGCCAGTTTTCAAACAAACACATAAAACCAACCACAGTATATTAAAATTATGTATTTCTTTCTTGCACTCTAAGCTTTTTTACTTTTTGGCTTTTTCAGGTATAATGCCGTACTCTTTAGTGTATCTAGTAGAAAACCCTATCCTGACCCATATAAAAATGTTTAGGAATGCCAAAGTAACTAAATCACCCATTGGTTGAGAGTTCACTGTAAGTCAGAACTGGGTTAGATGTTTCATATGCATGACCTCTAATGCCTCAAACCCTCAGAAGGTAAATGTGATCATCCCCATTTCATATAAAACCAAGTTTCCAAAAGGCACATTGACTTGACTTGGGCCACAGTGTCAGACAGGGATTTAAACCAATGTATGCCTGCTCCCAGATCCTGCTATTTCATATGTCCAGCATAATGCAAATATGTTTCATGTTGGTTGGATTGAATTAAATCTCTTCATCTCAAACTGACCTTCACAAAATCTACATTAGACCTATTTCTTAGAGCAAGGGAAATTTTCCTAGGTTGTCATTTAACACACATAGAGGATGGAGACATTAAGAGACAAAACTATCTTTGTTTCCAAATTGATTTACATATCAAAGCTTCTTGGGGAAGGCTGGAATAAACAGTTAAGTTTCTGGAAACTTATTTAAATCAACTTTCACATTCTTTGGAGAAGTTAACCACAGCATTTTAAGGGGAATGTATAAGCATCGCGAGTTGGCACAAGATCCATTCGCTTTCGTGTGGCCAAACATGGCACCTATTTTTCCCTCATGAGCTCACCAGAATCATGGTAGATCACACAAATTTCTTATTTTAAGTCTGTCTTTATCCTAGCATTTTATTTTCTTGCCTGGAAACTTTAAAAGTTTAAAGCTATTGAATTTATCCTATGGAAAACAGGCCAGATACAGATGTTTTGCATATGATCCTTTTGAAGTCACGTTTCTTAGAATAGGCAATTTACCTTGAATAACATATAGAAGAGAAAAAAATGAATAAGCAGTTTTCAAAATAAAGTATACAAGGAGGTGGCTTTGTGTGATAGAGAGAAAAGAATTATTTTAACCCAGAATCCTAGAGAGTGGTCTCAGCTCTGCTATTTTTCAGATGTGATTTAATATCTCTGTGATTCAATTTCCACAACCATATAATATACAAAAAACAAACTATCTCTATACTTTGAAGTACATGAGTTTTACATAAGTAAAAATACTACTGAGTGACATACTAAGTTTCTACTAAATGATGTAATTAACTTCAAATGAGTTAACATGATGAGAGTAAAAGTGAGACTCCTAAATTTTTATAATGTAGCTTAAACTACTTAACATAAAAACAAATAAATTATGGAACTTCCCTGGTGGCTCAGTGATTAAGTCTTTGCCTTCCAATGCAGGAGATGCAGGTTCAATCCCTGGTCAGTGAGCTAAGATCTCACTTGCCTCAGGGCCAAAAATCCAAAACATAAAACATAAGCAATATTGTAACAAATTCAACAAGGACTTTTTAAAAAAATAGTCAACATCAAAAAAATTTTAAAAAATAAAATAAAATAAAGTCTGACAAAGAAAATTAATTTAGATTATCATTCAAAATCTGGTAACGTATCACACAAAAGTGTAAAATAAGAAATTTTGGAGAAGAACCTATTCAACTCGTTCCTATTGATACTATATCTCCAAAGAGTAGGCTGCTATGAAAACATAATTTGAATGATCTAGATATTGTGCCAAGAATTTGCATTCCATATGCATTATAAATTAGTTTGAAAGCTGAGATTATGTCAAAGCTTTAAATATCTATTGCATGAGTTTGGACATTACAGATTTCCTCATTATTTTGGATTTGTGTAGCATACTCATAAAGCTGAATATAAAAAAAAGATTTATTACCTTATAAAACACATATTCAAATTTTAAAAAATTAGGTATTTATACCCATTTTATTGTATTAAATTAATTCTATATGAAATAGGTAATAATAATATACAACAAATAAATATGTCTATACTCAGAATTAATTATTTAATTAATTTGTATATATACATAAGTCATATTATATATATACATATATGCATACACAAGTCTTTAACTATAACTAGAGTAATTTTTTAATGGATACACAAGATAAAAAGATTTAAGTTGATACATCAAAAACAATATGTGAAGGACAGAGAGTAAAATTGTAGAACATTAGTATGCATTCAAGGTTAAGTTGTTATCAGTTTAAAATAGACAGTTATAAATATAAAGTATTTTGTGTAAGCCTCCTGTTAAACACAAAGCGAAAACCTATAGTAGATATTTAAAATATGAAGATAAAGGAATCTAAGCATACCACTACAGAATTTCAAAATCACAAAGAAACAGAACAAGAGAAGAAGAAATGAATAAAGGAATTACAAAGCAGCTGGAAAAATAATTTAAAAATGGCAATAGTAAGTCCATATTTATCAATAATTACTCTGTGTGAATGGATTAAATTCTCCAATCAAAAGACATATTGCGGCTGACTGGATTAAAAAAGACAAGATCCAGCTGTATGTTACCTACAAAAGACTCACTTCAACTTTAAGGACACAAACAGACTGAAAGGGATGGGATAGGAAAAGATATTCCATACAAATGGAAACCAAAAGAAAGAAGGGGTAAATATACTTATGTCAGACAAAATGGATCCTAAGGCAAAGACTGTAATAAGAGACAAAGGAGGTCATTACATAACAACAAGGGGTCAATCCAATAAGAGGATATAACATTTGTTATAACATTTATGTATCTAACATAGAAGCACCTATATATATATAAAGCAAATAATAAGAGACCTGAAGGGAGAAATTGAGAGCAATATAATAATAGTAGTAGACTTAAATATTCCATTTGCAACAATGGATAGATAATCCTGGCATAAAATTAATATAGAAACATTAGACATAACCTACACATTACACCAGATGGACTCAACAGACATTCAGAGAACATTCCATTAAACAGCAGCAGAATATACAAACTTCTCAAGTGCAAATGGAACATTCCCCAGGATAGATCATATATTAGGCCACAAAATAAGTATTAATAAGTTTAAGAAGACTGAAATCATACCAAGCATCTCTTCCAATAACAACAGTATGAAATGAGAAATCAATTACAAGAAGAAGCTGGAAAATTCACAAATATGTGAAAATTAAACAACATGCTACCAAAAAACCAATGGGTCAAAGAAGATATCAAAAAATACCTTGAGACAAATGGAAATGGAAATACAACACACCAAAATTTATGGGATCCAGCAAAAGCAGTTCTAAGAGGGAAGTTTATAGTAATAAACACCTACATTAAAGACAGGAAAGATCTCAAATAAGCAGTCTAACTTACCACCTAAAGGAACTAGAAAAAGCAAAACAAATTAAGCCCAAAGATAGTAGAAGGAAGGAAATAACAAAGATCAGACTGGAAAAAAAAAAGACTAAAAAGACAATTAAAAAAATAAATGAAACTAAGAAATTATTATTTGAAAAGATAAACAAAATAGACAAATTTTGGCTAGACTTACTAAAAAAAAAAAGAAAGTGAAAGACAGGGGACTCAAATAAATAGAAGTATAATGAAAGAAGAAAGATTATAACTAATTCCACAATAATAAAAAGGATCATAAGAGACTATTATGAACAATTGTACACCAACTAATCGGACAACCTAGAATAAATGGATATATTGATAGAAACATACAAACCACTATGACCAAATCATGCAGAAATATAGAATCAGAACAGACCAATTACTAGTGAGAATATTGATTCAGCAAGCAAAAACTTCCCAACAGAGAAAACTCCAGGACTAGATGGATTCAGGTGTGATATGGTGTGAATTCTACAAAATATTTAAAGAATGAATACCAATTCCTCTCAACTCTCCCAAAATATAGAAAAAGTGGGAATACTCCCAAACTCATCTTACAAGGCCACCATTACTGTGATACCAAACCAGATAAGGATACTACAAGAAAAGAAAATTACAGGTCAATATCCGTGATGAACACAGATGCAAAATCTTCAACACAGTATTAGCAAACAAAATCCAACAATATATTAAAAGAATTATACACCATGATCAATTAGGATTTATTCCAGGGATGAAACAATGGTTCAAAATTTGCAAATCAGTCAATGTAATACAACACATTAACAAAATACAGGGTAAAAATCATATGATCATCTTAAGGTGCAAAGAAGGCATTTGAAAAAATTCAACTTTCATTCATGATAAAAAGTCTCAACAAATAGTATAGTGGGAACTTACGTCATAATAAACATAGTAAAGTCCATATATGACAAGCCCTCAGCAACTTCATACTCAATGGTTAAAAGCTAAAAGTGTTTCCTTTAAGATCAGGAACAAGAGAAAGATGCTCATTCTCACCACTTTTATTCAACACAGTACTGGAAGTCCTAGTTACAGCAGTCGGACCAGAAAAATATATAAAAGGGATCTGAAATGGAAGGAAAGAAGTAAAACTGTCATGTCAGGTGGCACAATACTTGATATAGAAAATCCTAAAGACACCACCAAAATATTATTAGAACTAGTAAATTAATTCAGTAAAGTTGTGGGATAGAAAATTAATATACAGACATATGTTTCATTTCTATACACTAACAACAAACTATCACAAAGAGAAATTAAGAAACAATTCCATTTATGATTGCATTAAAAATAAAATAAAATATCTAGGAATAAATTTAATCAGGGAGGTAAAAGATCTGTACACTGAAAACTATGACACTAATGAAAGAAATTGAAGAAGACAAAACTAAATAGAAAGATATTCAATGCTCATGGATTAAAACAATTAATATTGTTAAAAGGTCCATATTACCCAAAGGAATCTACAGATTCAGTACACTCCCTACCAAAATTCCAATGGCATTTTGCAGAGACACTGGAAAACAGTTGTAATATTTGTATGAAAACACAAAATACCCCAAATAGCCAAAGCAATCTTGAGAGAGAATATAGCCATAGGAATCACACTTCCTGATTTCAAACTATATAACAAAGCTATAGTAATCAAAATGGTATGGTATTGGCATAAAAACAGACACAGTAAAATGGAAGATAATGGAGATGCAAGGATAAACCCACTCATACATGGTTAATTAATTTTCAACAAAGGCACCAGGAATATATAATAATGAATAATAATGATGTTGAGAAAGCTGATATCCACACACAAAAGAATGAAACTGGAGTCCTATTTTACACCATATACAAAAGTCAACTCAAAATGAATTAAATAATTAAATCTAAGAACTGATACTGCAAAATTCCTAGAACATAGGGGTAATCTTGTTGACATCAGTCTTGGCAATGACTTTTTGGATTTGACACCAAACTCAAAGACAACAAAAGCAAAAATAAACAAGTGGGACTACATGAAACCAAAAAGTTTATGCACAGCAAAGGAAACCATCCAGAAACTAAAAGGCAACATACAAAGTGGGAGAAATATGTGCAAATCATATACCTGATAAGGGGTTAATATCTAAAATATTTAAAGGACTCACACACAAAAAACCTGGTTTAAAGAATATGCAGAGAAATTGAAGACACATTTTTCCAAAGAAGACCTACAAATGGCCAGTACTTTTATGAAATGGTGTTCAACATCACTAATTGTCAGGGAAATGTAAATCAAAACTAAGTGAGATATCATCTCACATCTGTTAGTGTGGCTATTATGAAAAGAGATGACAAGTTCTGGCAAGGATATGGAAAAAAAGGGACCCTTTTGCACTGTTGATGGGAATGTAAATTGGTGCAGCCACCATGGAAAACTAGTATGAAAGTTCCAGAAAAAATTGAACAGAACTACCAAATGATCTGCAATCTCACTTGCCGGTATATATCCAAAGAAATGAAAATATGATATTGAAGAGGCAGCTACACGCACACGTTCACTGCAGAATTATTCACAATAGCCAAGATATGAGAACAACCTAAGGATCCATCAACAAAAAAATGGATAAAGAGGATGGATGGAAGGATAGACAGATAGATAGAGATACAGATAGATAGATAAAACATTTATACATTTGTGAATACTTTTAGCCATAAGTGAGAAGGATATTCTGCTATTTGCAACAACATGGATGCACGTTAAGGGCATCATGCAAGTGAAATAAGCCAGACTGAAAAAAGACAAAATACTATGTAGTATCACTTGTATGTGTACTAAAAAAGAAAAAGTTGTCAGGGCCTGGGAAGGTAAAAAATTAGGGAGAGGTTGATAAAATGGTACAAACTTTTAGTTAAAAAATAATGTCTGAGGATCTAAAGTATAATATGATGACTATAGTTAATCACACTGTGCTATGTAATTGCAATTCAAAACATATATGTATATAGAAAAACAACACAAAAGAGTCTCATGTTGCTTAAGTCTGTTAAATATATCACTATATCTTAGGTTAAAAGCATTAAGAAAATCATTTCAAGCATCCTCAAAAGCTGTAGTTTCATAAGCATATCTGCAAGGTTAGAAGCTTCAGAAACCATTCACCTTTCAGGCTTCTATATACGATGCCAAAGAAGGTATCTGAAGCTTGTATACTAGTTCTATTTTCCTATCCTTAACTCAGAGAATAAGGAATTAGCCCTCTCCTGCTTTACAGTCCTATCCTGCTCTATTTATTCCCCAATCTAAACCATTAAGGGCTGCCTTTTCCTCATACACACCTTTTCAATACATGATCTCCTTGTTTGTACTCAGGACACTCCTGTGTCTTCAGGACCTTCCCAGCACAATTTCTGCTGGAAGCTTGCGCTAACTGGAATCTCATTCTTGCTTAAATAGGGACTACATTTATTTTTTTTTAACATCTTTATTGGAGTATAATTGCTTTACAATGTTGTGTTAGTTGCTGCTGTATAACAAAGTGAATCAGTTATAGGCATAAATATATCCCCATATTCCCTCCCTCTTGTGTCTCCCACCAACCCTCCTTATCCCACCCCTCTGGTGGATACAAAGCACCGAGCTAATCTCCCTGTGCTATTCAGCTGCTTCCCACTAGCTACCTATTTTACACTTGGTACTGTATATATGTGAATGATACCATTTCACTTCGTCCCAGTTTACCCTTCCCCCTCCCCATGTCCTCAAGTCCATTCTCTAAGTGTGTGTCTTTATTCATATCCTGCATCTAGGTTGATCAGGACTTTTTTTTTTTTTGATTCCATATATATATGTTAGCATACAGTATTTGCTTTTCTCTTTCTGACTTACTTCACTCTGTATGACAGTCTCTAGGTCCATCCACCTCACTACAAATAACTCAATTTTGTTTCTTTTTATGGCTGAGTAATATTCCATTATATATATGTACCACATCTTTATCCATTCATCTGTCAATGGGCACTTAAGTTGCTTCCATGTCCTGGCTATTGTAAATAGAGCTGCAGTGAACATTGTGGTACATGACTCTTTTTGAATTTTGGTTTTCTCAGGGTATCTGCCCAGTACTGGGATTGCTGGGTCCTATGGTAGTTCTATTTTTAGTTTTTTAAGGAAACTCCATACTGTTCTCCATAGTGGCTTTATCAATTTACATTCCTACCAACAGGGCAAGAGGGTCCCCTTTTCTCCACACCTTCTCCAACAATTATTGCTTGTAGATATTTTGGTGATGGCCATTCTGACTGGTGTGAGGTGATACCTCATTGTAGTTTTGATTTGCCTTTCTCTAATGAGTAGTGATGTTGAGATTCCTTTCATGTGTTTGTTGGCAATCTGTATATCTTCTTTGGAGAAATGTCTATTTAGGTCTTCTGACCATTTATGGATTGGGTTGTTTGTTTTTTTGATATTGAGCTGCATGAGCTGCTTGTATATTTTGGAGATTAATCCTTTGTCAGTTGCTTCATTTGCGAATATTTTCTCCCATTCTGAGGGTTGTATTTTTCTTTTATTTGTGGTTTCTCTTGCTGTGCAAAAGCTTTTAAGTTTCATTAGGTCCCATTTGTTTATTTTTGTTTTTATTTCTATTTCTCTGTGAGGTGGGTCAAAAAGGATCTTGCTGTGATTTATGTCAAAATGTGTTCTTACTATGTTTTATTCTAAGAGTTTTATAGTGCCTGGCTTTACATTTAGGTCTTTAATACATTTTGAGTTTAGTTTTGTGTATGGTGTTAAGAAGTGTTCTAATTTCATTCATTTACATGTAGCTGCCCAGTTTTCCCAGCCCCACTTATTGAACAGGCTGTCTTTTCTCCATTGTATACCCTTTCCTCCTTTATCAAAGATAAGGAGACCATATGTGTGTGGGTTCATCTCTGGACTTTCTATACTGTTCTATTGATCTATATTTCTGTTTTTTTGCCAGTGCCATACTGTCTTGATTAGTGTAGCTTTGTAGTATAGTCTGAAGTCAGAGAGCCTGATTCCTCCATCTCCATCTCTCTTTCTCAAGATTGCTTTGGCTATTCTGGGTCTTTAGTGTTTTCATACAAATTGTGAAAATATTTTGTTCTAGTTCTGTGAAAAATGTCATTGACAGTTGGATAGGGATTGCATTGAATCTGTAGATTGCTCTGGGGAGTATAGTTGTTTTCACAATGTTGATCCTTCTATCCAAGAACATGGTATATCTTTCCATCTGTTTGTATCATCTTTAATTTCTTTCATTAGTGTCGTACAGTTTTCTGCATACAGGTCTTTCCTCTCCTTAGGTAGGTTTATTCCTAGGTATTTTATTATTTTTGTTACAGTGGTAAATGGGATTGTTTCCTTAATGTCTCTTTCCGAATTTTTGTTGTTAGTGTATAGGAATGCAAGAGATTTCTGTGCAATAATTTTGTATCTTGCTACTCTACCAAATTCATTGATTAGCTCTAGTAGTTTTCTTGTAGCATCTTTAGGGTTCTCAATATATAGTATCATGTCATCTGCAAACAGTGACACTTTTACATCTTCTTTTACAATTTGGATTATACTTTTATTTCTTTTTATTCTCTGATTCCTGTGGATAAAACTTACAAAACTATGTTGGATAATAGTGGAGAGAGTGGGCAACCTTGTCTTTTCCTGATCTTAGAAGAAATGGCTTCAGCTTTCACCACTGAGAAGGATGTTTGCTGTGCTTTTGTCATATATGGCCTTTATTATGTTGAGGTAGGTTCCCTCTATGCCTAGTTTCTGGAGAGTTTTCATCATAAATGGGTGTTGAATTTTGTCAAAAGCGTTTCTGCATCTATTGAGATTATCATATGGTTTTTATCCTTCACTTTAATATGGTGTATCCCATTGATTGATTTGTGTATATTGAAGAATCCTTGCATTCCTGAGGTAAACCCCAATGGATCATGGTATATGATCCTTTTAATGTGCTGCTGGATTCTGTTTGCTAGTATTTTGTGGAGGATTTTTGTGTCTATGTTCATCAGTGGTATTGGCCTGCAGTTTTCTTTTTTGTGACATCTTTTTCTGGTTTTGGTTTCAGGGTGATGGTAGCCTCATAGAATGAATTTGGGAGTGTTCCTCCCTCTGCTATATTTTGGAAGAGTTTGAGAAGGATAGGTTTTAGCTCTTCTCTAAATGTTTGATAGAATTCACCTGTGAAGCCATCTGGTCCCAGGATTTTGTTTGTTGGAAGATTTTTAATCACAGTTTCAGTAACAGTGCTTGTGACTGGTCTGTTTATATTTTCTATTTCCTCTGGTTCAGTTACGGAAGGTTGTACTTTTCTAACAACTGGTCCATTTATTGCAGGTTGTCCATTTTATTGGCCTATATTTGCTTGTAGTAGTCTCTCATGATACTTTGTATCTGAGAACAACTGCAGTGTCAGTTGTTACTTCTCATTTTTCATTTCTAATTCTGTTGATTTGAGTCTTCTCCCTTTTTTTCTTGATGAGTTTGGCAAAGTGTTTTTCAATTTTGTTTACCTTCTCAAAGATCCAGCTTTTATTTTTATTGATCTTTGTTATTTTTCCCTGCATTTCTTTTTCATTGATTTCTGATCTGATTTTTATGATTTATTTCCTTCTAATTTTGGGGTATTTTTGTTCTTTATTCTCCAATTTACTTAGGTGTAAGGTTAAGTTTTTTATTTGAGATTTTTCTTGTTTCTTGAGGTAGGGTTATATTAGGATTATATAATATAATATATATATATATAGGATTATATTGCTATAATATATTATATATTATATATATGATTATATATATATATATGATTATATTGCTATAAACTTCCCTCTTAGAACTGCTTTTGCTGCTTCCCATAGGTTTTGGGTTGTTGTGTTTTCATTGTCATATGTTTCCAGGTACGTTTTGATTTCCTCTGTGATTTCTTCAGTGACATCTTGGTTATTTAGTAGAGTACTGTTTAGCCTCCATGTGTTTGTATTTTTTACAGATTTTTTCCTATAATTGATATCTAGTCTCATAGCATTGTGATTGGAAAAGATACTTGATACAATTTCAATTTTCTTAAATTTACCAAGGCTTGATTTGTGAACCAAGATATGGTCTATCCTGGAAAATGTTCCATGAGCACTTGAGAAGAAAATGTATTCTGTTGTTTTTGGATGGAATGACCTATAAATATCAATTAAGTCCACCTTGTTTAATATGTCATTTAAAGCTTCTCTTTCCTTATTTATTTTCATTTTGGAAGATCTGTCCATTGGTGAAAGTGGGGTGATAAAATCCCCTATTATGATTGTGTTACTATTGATTTCCCCTTTTATGGTTGTTAGCATTTGCCTTGTGTATTGAGGTGCTCCTATGTTGGGTGCATATATATTTACAATTGTTTTATCTTGGCCTTGGATTGATCCCTTGATCATTATGTAGTGTCATTCTTTGTCTCTTGTAACAGTCTTTATTTTAAATTCTATTTTGTCCAATATGAGAATTGATACTCCTGCTTTCTTTTGATTTCCATTTGCATGGAATATCTTTGTCCATCCCCTCATTTTCAGTATATATGTGTCTGTAGGTCTGAAGTGGGTCTCTTGTAGACTGCATATATATGGGTCTTGTTTTTGTATCCATTCAGCCATTCTAGTTTTCTTTTTTTTTTTGGTTGGAGCATTTAATCCATTTACATTTAAGATAGTTATCGATATGTATGTTCCTATTAACATTTTCATAATTGTTTTGGGTTTGTTATTGTAGGTCTTTTCCTTCTCTTGTGTGTCCTGCCTAGAGAAGTTCCTTTAGCATTTGTTGTAAAGCTGGTTGGGTGGTACTGAATTCTCTTAACTTTTGCTTGTCTCTAAACGTTTTAATTTCTCTGTTGAATATGAATGAGATCCTTGCTGGGTAGAGTAATCTTGGTTGTAGGTTTTTCACTTTCATCACTTTACATATGTCCTGTCACTCCCTTCTGGCTTGCAGAGTTTCTGCTGAAAGATCAGCTGTTTACCGTATGATTCCCTTGGCGCTTTGAATATTTTTTCTTTGTATTCAATTTTTGATAGTTTGATTAATATGTGTCTTGGCATGTTTCTCTTTGGGTTTATCCTGTATGGTACTCTCTGTGCTTCCTGGACTTGATTGACTCTTTCGTTTCCCATGTTAGGGAAGTTTTTGACTATAATATCTTCAAATATTTTTTCAGACCCTTTCTTTTTCTCTTCATCTTCTGGGACCCCTGTAATTCGAATGTTGGTGCATTTAATGTTGTCCCAGAAGTATCTGAGTCTGTCTTCAATTCTTTTCATTCTTTTTTCTTTATTCTGCTCTACTGTAGTTATTTCCACTATTTTATCTTCCAGGTCACTTATCGGTTCTTCTGCCTCAGTTATTCTGTTATTGATTCCTTCTAGAGCATTTTTAATTTCAGTAATTGTGTTGTTCATCACTGTCTGTTTGCCCTTTAGTTCTTCTAGATCCTTGTTAAATGTTTCTTGTATTTTCTCCATTCTGTTTCTGAGATTTTTGGTCATCTTTACTATCATTCCTCTGAATTTTTTTTCAGGTAGGTTGCCTATATCATCTTCATTTATTTGGTCTTGTAGGCTTTTACCTTGCTCCTTTGTCTGTAACATACTTTTTTGACTTTTCTTTTTTATTTTTATTTTTTGATGTGTGGTGTTGTATTCCTGTCTTACTGGTTGTTTGGATTGAGACGTTCAGCACTGGAGTTTTCAGGCAGTTGGATAGAGCCGGGTCTTGGTGCTGAGATGAGGACCTCTGGGAGGTCTCACTCCAACTGGTATTTCCTGGGGTCTGAGCTTCTCTGTTAGTCCAGCAGTTTGGACTCAGAGCTCCCACTACAAGAGCTCAGACCCAACCTCTGGCCTGGGCACCAATATCCTGCAAGCTTCATGACATTGTTAAGGAAAAAAAAGAAAGAAAAGAAAGAAATAAATAAAGAAGAAAAGGAGCAGTACAATATCAAAGAATAAAAAGCAAAATAAAATTAGAAAGATAAAAAATTAGGAAAAATAAAATTATAATTGAAACAAGGTAAAATAAAACAACAGAAAAAAGAAAGGAAAAAAAAAGGGGGTGGGTACAAGCCTAAAAGAGAGAACAATAACAAAGTATAAAAAATAAAATAAAATTAGAAAAATATTTTTTTTTTAGGAAAAATAAAAATATAAAAGAATCAAGAACAATTAATCAACAGGGTAAAACAGAACCCCAATCTAAAACAAGAAGAAGAAGAAAAAATAAGCCTTGGCTATGGGGGTGGAATTTAGTCAGGGGTGGGGTTTAGGGTAGGGTGGGACCTAGGCGGGTGGGGGTCATGATGTTTGAGCATGGGGTAGGGCCTCTGCTTAGGACCTGCATGGAAGGGGAGAGGCAGCATGTGAAAGGAGGGCCCTTGGAGTGTGAAGTTCTGGAGTCTGGAGGTAGGGCCCTGATGGAGGGTGTGTGGGTGAGGTTTAGGCCCAGGGCATTGGAGGGGGTCTCTGAGTGTAGAGGTTGGGCCCTGGGTGGGGGTGTAGGGGTGGGGCTTGGGTTCTGCACAGCAGGAATGAGGTTCCCAGGGCAGGGGTTTAGGCCCAGGGGTCCAAGAGGCTCCCCAGTGCCTAAGTGGACAGGGAAAGCACTGGCTGTGTTCCCTTCCATTCCTTTGCACCCCTCCCCCGCTATCTCCCCAGGGCCTCACCCATCACCGCTGGACCCCTAACCGTGGGTGGGTCATGGTGGGTGTAGGAACTCCTTCCCTTCCCCAGCCACTCTGGTCCCGGAGGTCTGGCCTTTACTTTTGCTCCCCCTTCCCTCCCTCCCACTCCCTCAGGACCCACGCAACTAGAGGGGCCTCTGTGGCCGAGGATTAGGCCCGGGATCTCAGAAGCTTCCTGGGGGCCCAAGTGGGTAGGGAAAACCTGGCCAGGCTCCCATTTGATCCTCTGCACTCCCAATGGTTCCCCAATTTCCCCCTTCAGGCGTGGGATCCCTTCCCCTCCCTCAGCTGCCTCTCAGGGCCAACAGTCCCATCCCACCTCCACTTCTCCTCCCCCTTCACTACCCCCACCCTACTCGGTTGCTGGGGGTTCCTTCCATCCCCTTAGGTGTCCATGGTCCCCCACCAGTACCCGGGCACTAGGTGCGCTAGTTGTGAGGAGATCTGCGTACCCCTAGTATGCCATCTTGACTCAGTCCTCAACTTTTTTTTTTCAAAAGGTAAGGTTGATAACCATTTTGGTTTTAGATCATTACTTTTCTTTCCTCTTTGTCCAATACAATGTTTATTTGAATTTACTCCATAAATATACACTATCCTCCCTGTCCTCTCTTAAATGATATCATTTACTATGTATTAATCATGCCCTTTCACTGTAGACTTGTTTTTTGCTCCCACCTGCTTTTCCACTGAATATCCTTTGGTCATTTTCAGGGACACCAATACCCTCATGAATAATGCACTCAAAACCTACCTATCGAGTCTTGGCATCTTCTTCTCCAAAACCAATCAATTTTAGCCCCAAATTCCCTTTTTTATGCCCTTTAATATATCGGAAAGCTAGAAATATTTGCATTCTTAATTTCAGATATTTCACTTTGCAACCAGCATTTTCTGTACTTTGGATTATGTTGCTCACTTACTTCCATCGCCAAAATTATGTGGCATATTGACAGCTCCAATCCATGCTTCCCCACCCCCATTATTGATTTTTCACTCTTGGCTTCACTTATAACATTTTTCAACCTAGTTGCCATTTTCCGTCATTATAATCAT
Source organism: Stenella coeruleoalba (assembly GCF_951394435.1). Classification (NCBI taxonomy): domain Eukaryota; kingdom Metazoa; phylum Chordata; class Mammalia; order Artiodactyla; family Delphinidae; genus Stenella; species Stenella coeruleoalba. The sequence goes on along the minus strand of NC_137147.1, from coordinate 18,481,263 downwards.
GTATATATTCATCGCCTTCTCCACTGGCAAAATCTTAATTCTTTATGAATCTTAATTCTTATTTTCTCCACACCAGAACCAGAGCCACCATATTTGGCATGAAATAAATAATCACATAAACCAAACAGACTTATTTTACATACATTCTTGAGCATAAACCTCAAATTTATGCTTACTAATGCCCAGCAACTCTATTGGATCTCACTTGTGGGCTCATTTTTTCATGACTTCAGGTAATAAATTCATACTTGCTTAAGCCCTCAAGACCTTGGCAGATGATCTTGCTTTATATGTGTAAATTGTATTCATTGGATGGGAACTCCTTTCTCTTTTTTGCTATTCACATTCAAGTCCAACTTCTCTTCTTCCTTTCTGACATAATACACGAAGTGTCCCCCTTCTGTAGAAATGCATGTCTGTTCTTGTGCTATAGATACAGTGCTTTCCAGATTTTAAGAAACTCAGCTGCTTTGGTTATCCCCTCACTTTCCTGCATCATTGTTCCCTTACTTTCTACTGGTTATTCCCATTGCTTTTAAAGACCTTTTCTAGAAAGTTTCATAAAAATCCCCAAATCTTTCTGTGGTATTTCATTTTTTCACAGAAATCCTTTGTAGTCAAACTTTTAGAAAGAGCTGCCTCTTACTTTATCCTTGGTGTAATTTAATGGGGTTTCTAACCCACATTATTTAATAAAAAACTGCTGCTGATTCCCATTATGTCTTTGCTTAAAAGGACATAATATTTTATTTCAATTTATTAAATTATATGTAGTTAGGTTATTTTTATTTATTTTTTGTCTATTTAAGTTCCTTTAGGACATGGAGCCTAAATCTTTCTTGTTTACTGTTATATCCCAACACCAAGGGCTGTGCCTGTAAATAAATATTTGTTGAATAAATTAATGAAATAGCCGTATTGGAGGATATCATCTAAATAGTCAATTTTCATTTAAGATGATGCTTAGGATGCATATATTTCAAAGTAGAAACAATATAAATCATTATGTTGTTAAGAAATCATTTTTACTATTATGACTATGCTACACAAAAGTTATTTTGTGAGGTTGAGGGAATTCTAATCCATTTCATTTTAAAATTTAGTTATGAATTTAAGATCAATACAATAAAAACTTTCTATACCACCTAAATTGTATTATCAAGGTTTGTAACATCAAGAAATTACTTGCAATCTGAATAGACTTTCTAATAAGAAACACAAAGACCAATAATTCACATTTCTTTGTTTTATAGGTATCCCCAGGCTCCATGCTGTCTCCTTCTGGACTTAAAGCCTGAATTTTATGTTCATTTCAAATTGATTTCATTCATTAGTATATAACAACTTTATCCACAAGAAATATAATGCAAGTCATGTAGGTGATTATAAATTTTCTAGTAGCCACATTAAAAAAAAGTTTTAAAAAGTGAAATTAATTTTAATGAAATATTTCATTTAACCAAGTATATCCAAAATATTATTTCAACTTGTAACCAATATAAAATTATTCACATTTTATATTCTATATGTCATACCAATTTTTAAAAATCCAGTGAATATTTTATATTCACAACACTTCTCAATTTGAATGCCAAATTTTCATCTAAAATATAGATCTGAACTTAGATTTTATAAAATTTACAGTTGAAAAATTAGATTCACATATCCATTATAGACATGTTAAAAGTTTCCCATTTACTGAAGTATCATTTTTAGTTTAGTTTTTTTTTTTTTTTTTTTTTGCAGTATGCGGGCCTCTCACTGCTGCGGCCTCTCCCATTGCGGAGCACAGGCTCCGGACGCGCAGGCTCAACGGCCATGGCTCACGGGCCCAGCCGCTCCATGGCACGTGGGATCCTCCCGGACCGGGGCGCGAACCCGCGTCCCCTGCATCGGCAGGCGGACTCTCAACCACTGCGCCACCAGGGAAGCCCTGAAGTATTATTTTTATGTTTAACCTAATTAAAATCAAAATAAAAATTCAGATCCTCTAGTCATACTAAGCACATTTCAAATGCTCAATATTCCTATGTGACTAGTGGCTGCCATTTTAGACAGCACAGGTATAAAGAAATGATGGGGCATAATTCCAATGAAAGCTTATATCCAAATGAGTTATTTTAGATTTTAAAATATGCATTCACTACTTATGGTGGATATATGTGTATATAAATAAACACAGGTACAATTACTCTAAACAACTGACATAGAGCAACACTCAAGTGGTAGCTTTTATTTCTATATTTTAAATAAGTTCTATGAACCTGACAGTAGTAATCCTATTTAGTCGGAATGGCAAGCTTTATCCCAGTTTTATAAAGTAATTATCCAAAATCTAGAGAATTTACCTCAAAATGTCCACCCACATCTTTTCTTTTACAAAGTCACTCAACTGAGTAACAGGGAAAGCTAGAACCAGACTCCACATATGCGCCATCCTCACTCATTATTATATCCACAGATACCTAATTCCACATCCGCAAGGGTTCATCAAGGGTTTGCTTTGTTCTATGTGCTTATTGTATGTGCTTATTGTACTAGTGGATATTAAAGAAAAACATTTTAAAATTTTATTGAGGAAACTTACATGTATGACATGGATCGTTTTGAAAATGCTTTTTATTAATTTCATTTTTCCCTTGATTTATTAGGGGAAAAATCATTGGAAAAGTTATACTTAAATATACTTACTTGCTTGTTAATGAAAAACATTAAAACAACTTCTTATGGGGAAAAATCCAGTCTAGAAACAGAATACTTTTTTATATACCTGAATCAGCAAAAATTATTTAATAGTCTCTAAAATTTTAGCAATAAATTGGGTTGTAAGTCCAAGGCTGTAAAATGGCATACAACTGTGTATTTATTTTTTTGGAACCGGAAATAGGAGTGTGGTATACTACCCTTGAAAGTCAATACGGAACGTCTCAGGATGGGGCTGCTTTAAGATACAATGTAAGAAATATACAGATGACAAATGCTTCAATCAATTTGATTAAAGTTCTTCCAATATATTGATTTCTCCCCTAAACATTTGATTATAAATTTCAGCTATTTATACACAAAATCTAGCATGTCAATAAGAAATACCTGTCTGTTAGAACACTAGATAACCTCATGATACAAATTATTATGGGCCATTTCTAATTTGTCAGGTATATGAAGAAAGGAAAGATGTTCAACTCGGTGCTATCACTGGAAAGTAAATGTCGTTTAACTCTTCAATGTTTGGAGTAGAGAGTGGAATTTGTCAAGGGTGGGAAGCAGGGGGCAACTGGCAAATGAGATACTCAAAGAAACAGGTGAGAGAGAACTGAGAAAAGAAGAAAAGAAATTTTCAATGATGTTGCTGTGGGTTACAACTTATATCCCTTTTAAAGTTCTTTGTGAGTTGTAGGTGGAGACAGGAATTTTTTTTTTTTTTTTTTGCTTGCTGGATTGTACTACTTGGACTATTTCAAGCTGAGACAAAGCCACGTGGGGGTCCATAATTTATATTTGCTCACGTTACATTCCAGAGGGTATGGTTCATGGTTTCGGACCTAAAGTATCCAGATCCAACTTAAGATCTTCACTGTAAACCTAAGTCAAATATATGTGCCCTGCAACTGCCAGACTGTTGAGCTCCTCAGGTAACAGAGCAGGAATCAATCCGACAGGAGCCACTACAGATCTTAGAAAGGGATGTCAAAGTCACAGAGACAACGTGCAGATGACACTAAAATAGAAAGAGGGATTTTTGTAAAGAAAAATGAGGCTTATGTGGTATTATGTGGGTTTACTCCACTGATGAAATCTTAAAGCCTTCCTGTGAAACAGTACATTGGAAGAAGATTTCAGCAACCTCCTAAACACATGCTTTCTTAAGGAATGGCAGGCTCTTTGGATGGAAAGGAATGGCCAATGGCTGCCATGCTGGAATTGGTTTAAGCTTCCTCCAGACCTCGCCAGCACAAAGAACAGATACCCTTTACCACTGCATCTCCTGGAACTTGCTGTCCATTAGGATTTTTGCAACCCCAAAGTATTAGGGTGTAGTCCCTAATAAAAACTAGAGAAATTCAGTGGATTAAAAGTCCTGTGACTCACCAATAATGAGTTAGCAAATGAGTGCTGATTAATAAGTAGTTAATAATAGCATTCTTAACGGGGGAATTTTCAACGTTTACCTAATGTGGAATGGGTAGATAACCCAAGGGAAAGGCACCTATTACTGTTATAACCAGCTTCTCAGCAGCAGCTGCCTTCAAGTTACACTAAGCATGCACTTTAAAAATTTTTTACCTTTATAATTTTCGAATAAAATTGTATGATTAAGTCTAATATATAAAATACATCAAAGCAAATCTGTTCCCTGATTGAAGTGGGAGCAGGAAACTTTGCCTGCTCAACTTCCACTCTGCCTCTTTCCCTTGCCCAGCATGGACCCAAAGACACCTCCAAAAACTGCTCTGGGATCCAGTTAAGTGCATTTTGAAAGTCACAGCTCTAAGCCATTCCCTTTTAATTTCCTGCATCCCAGCCAGTTGGTGCCAAATTATTAGGCAAAGCCCTAACTTCTCATCTAATAGACTTGCATTCTGTGAAAGTCTACTTTTCGTTTGATTATTTTGCTGCTTTCACTAACTAAATGTCCTTAATAGTCATAAGAGCACACAGTTACTGAGTGCATACTATGTGCCTGCCAGTCTTCTAAACCCTGACCGCAATATGTTGTTTAATCTTCCCTACAACCATATAAAGTAGGTATTATTACTATTATTATCATTATTAATTTTCCAGTTTTCCAGATGAGAAACTGAGGTTGAGAGAGATTAGGGAACTTATGCAAATTTATACAACTTACGAGGGTTCAGCCAGGGTTTTGAATCCAGGTCTTTAGGTCTCCAGCATCCTCCCAGGTAACCACTATCTGTACCTGCCACCTTTCTCATAGTTTGATACTTGGGATAGTCATTCCTAATTTCTGAATCAGAAATTTGATTTCTTCTCCCTATGCTGCTGTTTTTCCACCATTAATTTTATCTGAATATATTTATGTGTAGTCCTGAACATTCAATACAATTAGTCACCACGTTAAATGTATCATCAGGATATGTTAAAAAGAACTTGGGTCAAAATGCTAGCTTAGGAGGTTGATGGTTGCTGATTTGCATGAGTAGCTGCCATTTGCCTATCTTGATAAATTGATTTCTATAAATGATAGGTCTGTTAATGCACTGAATGCTCTGGACTTTGCTTGGCCAAGGCAGTCATTGTCTGTACTCAGCATCCATGCTCTTTCCCAGGTTTCATGGGGAAAAATACATCCATTTACTAACTTTTTGCAGCAAAGCTTGCTAATCAGGTGCAGGCTGGGCTCCCTTTCTGCCAAGATGGAAGTAGGGTTTGTGACTTCTACGCATTCCGCAGACTCACTGGAGGGTCACCTGGTCTTGGTTAATTGAGTGAAGGAGTTTTGCCTGTGAGGTGAAAGGAATTAGTGACAGGTTTCCTATTCTCTTGACCCCCTGAGGTGGGATAAAAAGCTTGACTAGCTCCCCCATTTTATAAGACCAGTTGAGGAAAGATATAATTAAGGGAAATATGGTGTGTCATGAAGTTTTTCTCTTGTTTTGTGATGATAAAATTCAAGTAACAATGTTGGGTTAGCTGGCTTTATATTTAGTATTTAGTTAGCAAGTGGTAGAGACAACCAACTAGATCATTTAGCACCACTGGGTTATAAATTTATCATTACGTGATTTAGTTGACTGATGTTGAATAGGTCTTGTAAAGTTTACTGGAGTTCAAGAAAGGAAACTATCACACCTGGCTAGCTCTGATATAAGGGAAAGTGCCTTGTGGGAGCTGGTTAGACTTTCTAATATGATCAATGGCCTGATGTTACCCAGCAGAAAGAAATAAAAGACTTGACTTGGAAAGAGTGTTAATTCTTCCAAACTATTTAGTATAATTTAATGCACTATATAGTGCTCCAGGGTATTGAAAGAGTTAAACTCCCTGGACAAAATAAAGAATTACACCCTTTTTCCTGGAAAGATCAGGCCCATATGTATAGAAAGAACTTTATTAGCAAGGGTATTAAAATTGGTTTCACTGTAAGCAATTTTCCTAGTTTCCACTTTTGTGCCATCTGTCCTATTTTTTCCTTACCAGTAAAAGCAATAAAATGTACACATTCACAAAAAAGAAAAGAATAGAGTTTTATGGTATCCAAGGGACATTAAAATTCTGTTCTCTTGTAGAATATATCTTGATATTTCAGAATACTGGTTTAACAACTGATTTCTAATATATCTATCTCAAGTTATTCATATTTTATGTTAATGGTCACATAGACAAACTGGGTAAAAACCATGAACAAAACAAACCCCATGTAATATAAGCAGTAATTGCCACTGTGAATACAAACTGTGGTTGTAGTTTGATATAGGAAGGCGAGTCACAACGTATCAGACATGCAACAGGGCTGAACTTTCCTTTGTGGTCAGCTTTTATTAAGGAAAAAAAAGGCATTTAAATGAATAGGAATTGGGTGTTTCAAAGAAATACTCCTAATTTCTTGGACTTGGGGCCTGATCACAGTAGAAGATCATAGGTAAGAAAGAATCAAAAGATTTAATCAGCCATGACCAATTGACATTGCTTTTTGTTAATTAAATACCACTTTCAATGCAGGACAATTGGGTCTCCTGCCTTTGCCTCTGAGCTGTGCCTCTGCCTGGACTTAAATTTTGTTACAGAGTGTTTTCCTGCACTTGGTAGATAGCTAGTGGGAAGCAGATGCATAGCACAGGGAGATCAGCTCGGTACTTTGTGACCGCCTGGAGGGGTGGGATAGGGAGTATGGGAGGGAGGGAGACGCAAGAGGGAAGAGATATGGAAACCTGTGTATATGTATAACTGATTCACTTTGTTATAAAGCAGAAACTAACACACCATTGTAAAGCAATTATACTCCAATAAAGATTAAAAAAACAAACAAACTGTGGTTAAAAAAAAAACTACTAGCACTTATCAGTTTAAACTGAATAAAAGTTTTCAGTTTTACTTTTAACACGTAACCCAATATTCTCTGGATTTGTAATAGAATCATATTAAATACTGCCTCCAAGGAATTTGTCCCAAATGAAGACAGAAAACCATACGTAAGTTTGGAGCTAGAGTTTTGACCTCTATATAATTTAGATATGTCATTTCCTAAAACCTTGTGGGCTGGAATATGTCATTCTGTGATAGTAATAGTATTCTGAACTGAGCCCTTTTTAATGCACGGATCTCAAATCATTTTTCAAAGAAATAAAGAGTGTTACACATGTTATTCAACAAGGGAAAGTCAAGGACAGGAAACTTAACTTTCCTTCCTGAAGTTGTTCTCTGAGTAGGAAATATTTCAAGGATAGTGCTTAAAATAACATACTATTGATTTTTCTGGGTCATTAGGTCGCAAGTATTTTATCCAACTGCATGTATCACACTTTACCAGAATGTACTGGCACCTTATCTCCATGGGACTTTTGGGTTTTTAAAGCCCATTCTTGTCCATTATCTAATTTGATCTGTAGAACATCCTTATGTGCCAGTTGTCTTCTCTGAATCTGTTCTCTCTGTCCTAAAATGAGGATGAGTAGCTTGCTTACCCAAGGCTGAAACTGGTCAACTGCTGAGCAAGTTCACAGGCCCAGAAAAGTCCTTTCCTCCGTGTTGCACTCTCTGCTAGAACACTGAAACTAAAAAAATGTTGCTTGATTTTTAAAACAATACTTAGAAATAGCATACTTGTTTTTTTTTTTAATGACATAGGAATACGTGACTGTTGCAAAATACACAGAGAATATGGAGAAATAAAAGGAATAATCATCTTCATCCTTGTATGCCTCCATCAAGACAAAAATGCTATTAACATTTCCTTTCCAATCCCTCAGTTGTGCATTTGTGGCATAGCTGACACCATGTTATATTTTCATTTTTGTGTGCTGATTATTTCCACTATAATTGTAATATAGACGTAATACTATGATAATAAGATTTTGTAAATTTTATTTTAATGGCAACTAATAACTGCATGTATCAACATCTATTTCACTATTCTATATTTGGACATATAAAACTTGAGTATGATAAATGAATGTGTTTGGTCATATAGTATTGAATGAATTTAGCACTGGTTGCTTAGAATTTTCTAGAGATACAGTTTGACAATTATGAAGATAAACGTTTTAAAAGCTGTTGATTGTCAAAAGTTCTCCCTAGCACAGCTCTCTTTGTTCTCTGAATGTCTGTATTCAGATCCCTGTTCTAGTTCTTATTCTTGTTAAGGTTAAGCAACTTAATCAAAATACTTAACTACTTTGATCTTTAGTTCTTCCTGTATAAAGCAGTGATAATCATACAGATCATAGAAGCCATTGCTTTGAGAGTTAGAAAATACAGATGCAGGATGTAGAATGACGCTGACAGGTATGAAACATGTGCAGTTTACTATTGAATTAGGATGTTAAATGGATGGTTCATCCCACAGACAATAAAATAATGTACGGTGGAAATGCTAAAAGGCATAAAAACCCTTATAAGCATCTCACCTATATAAAGGGGGTAAAACAATTGATATTCAATATAAACTATCCATTATGTCAAATTTCCACATTTTTTATTTTGGTTCATCACTCTCTGTTTTGTTCCTTTGGTCAATTTTTTTCTCTGCTCCATTACCATAAGATGTGCAGACTTAAAAAAGATAAGATGATATTAGGAGCATCCTTGTGTCAAAAATTTTATTAGTTAAAATGAACAATCTTATCTAAGTCACCAAAACTGTTTAAAGAAAAATTGGGAAATCAGAAAAATATTCATCTACTTTTTAAATAAAGATAAGACTTCTTCATTCAAATGATTCTTTTGCTCACTTTCTCTCTCTCTCTCTCTTTTTTTTTTTTTTGATAATTATCAGTAGTTTTTCAATATTATTCTTAGAAAAGAACCAAGTTTTGGTTCTGTTGACTTACTCTTTTATATCTGCTTTATTTCACTAGTTTCTCCTTTTTTTCCTAGTTAACATTTTGTTACAAATCTTTAATTTTCATTTTGGTCAGAAATATAACCAATGTTATAGAAATACAAGTTGCAGAGAGTATTAAGAACAAATTATGTCACCTATTATTATTAGCCAGAAAATCCATATATAATCTATAAGGTTTTTTGCATAGGCATATTAACTAATTATACTAATTAATAAGTTAAATTATTGATTTTTGTGTTATTTAAGTTATTATCTGAATGTGTCAAGCATAATTGTAGGTGCAGGAAAAAAGGATGATGTGGCCTTTAATGTAAAGAGACTAATAATCTCGACAGCCTATTATTTCCTCTAACCCAAGGCCACATCTCACTTTGGGAAGAAACACTAAATGGCTGTGGGTTGGAGGGAACCTTCACACACCAGCCTTTCTGGCAACATTTTTGATCTATTTGTCTGGACGAACTTTCAAGATACCCTTAAGCAGCCCCATACCTAGTTACATAAAAGGTGGCTGTTAGTCCATATGCCTTTACCCACTGGTGTGGCAAAAATACACAGTCTTCACTTAAATCTTACAACTTATAGTTACCAAGGGGGAAAGGAGTGGGGGGACACATTGGGAGATTGGAGTTGGCATATACACACTAGTATATATAAAATAGATAACTAGTAAGAACCTACTGTATAGCACAAGGAACTCTACTCAATACTCTGTAATGACCTATGTGGAAGAAGAATCTAAAATTTATCCCTATCAATAGTCAGCTTCAGTAACATAACTTTTAACACTATCTTAATTTTCTTTTGTTTAGGAATTTTGATATATGAATAACTTGCCTCTAATGCCATATAGTCATATAAACAAAACTTAAACATCTTTGTAATTTTATTATTTTTGCACAACTCCTTCCTAAAATCATTATAACATGACATTTACTTACAAGTAGATGTTTCCTATTACTGGACTCAATGTCTGATTTCAGTAAATTTTTCCCCTCTGCTTAATATTTGGATCTTTCTTATAAGAGATAATAGCCACTCATCTAAATGTACTTGCTTCCTTGAAATGTAACACATATTTGTTGGCATATATCTGTTTTAGATACAATAATAACTTTTTAAAAATTTCATCCAAAATTCCCCTTTAGAGGACCCTCAGATAATACTTTTACATGATTACTTTTCATTCGTATATGTGTGTGTGTTTGTGTTTCTCATCTTAAGTTTCTACTGAAAACAGAAATAGAAAACTGAATGAAAGAATTCACTGTGGAATGTTGGCCCCAACTGTGAATGCTAGGAAATATATGATAAAATTCATCCTTTAAGGCTTCATCATTTCCTTCAACTGACCCAAGAGAGTTTCTTCTGTGATAAATGTGGGAACATTTTAATGGACCAGTTTCTAGCAACAGAAGAATGTGCCTTACTGTCTATGCTAACATAAGTACTTAATATAATCCTATGAACTTATAAGTACCTTTTAGCTGACCGCCAAAAGCATTTCAAATCTTTGGACAAGAGGATTGTAATAGTTTTAATCTGGATTCCGACTCAAAGGGACAATAGTATTGATTATGGTATTCAGAAATCCCAATTGCCCAGTTAAAAAAAATTTGAAATTACTAAAAAAAGATAAGGTGCTAAAAGTTGAAAACTTAAATGTCACTACAAAATGTAAATATAAATACAGAACTCATGATATCATATGTGAAGAAATACAGCTTCTTGCAAACAGGCAGTATTTGTGACAACAGGTTTGTTTTTCTTGGTGTCAGTGTCTTCAGTAAGAACTTTGCCAAATTTCCATTCTAGATTAGAGGGAAAAGAAAGCCACAAGGATAGTAATAACAAGGCTTGGAATGTTTCCATGATTTTTCTCATGTGAGTTAAGACTATTTTTAAGAGCAGACACACTGAAGTAAATTTGTTATTTTTGAATATAAAAGTTATTGTTTTAATCTGAGAGCTAATATTTTTATGAAGCATTGTTGAAATTTGGGTATATATATGAGATTGGGGAGGTGTTCCTGTCAGACTGTAGTTCATATCTTTTTCTTTGCAACTGTTGAGGTTATGAGGGGCCTGAATACAGTCATGAAAAGGAAAAATGTATAATAATAAAATATGTAATAGGAACCTGGATCTTGGAATTCTCTAAGAGCTTGAACTTTTTACCCTTCTAACAATTTTTTTTCTTCTTTCTCAAGATGTCAATCTATTAATCACCACTAAATAATCCTCTGAGGATTATTTTTAAAATATGTGAATATATCTGTGTGTGTGTTCATTTCCACTTGAATGAACTGGATAGGCTGGAGGTTGCTGAGAAAGCAAATTAAAACAAATATATATGTTACTAAAATTTAAAGTTTAGATTTATCATTTCTATTTTTTCTCTCCTCCTGTCTCCCCCTCATTTACTTAGTAGTTTCCTAATATTTTAATCTGTATCTTTTTCTGAGGATGTCTTTCTGCATAATCACTACTGCTATACACCTGGCACAGTGACCTCTAACCTTTTTATAACTAGGTAAAAGGGCAAAGAATATACCTGTGTAAAGGAGAAATGCTTGTAAACGTGTCTAGAACTCTAAATAGCTAGTTCCTTGGAACATGTGACAAAGGGCTACATGCCACTGCCCCTGTCTTAATGATGAAATTATGAAATTTCATAATTTCATTGCTTGATGAAATTATACATTGATGAGTCTTCCTTTCTTGTAGCTCTTCCTTTAATGACAAGGAGTTTCCTGCATTATGGAAACTATTCCTGAATAAGCCTTTCTTCTCCCTCCCATCTTTACATTCCTTGCTTCCTCCATGATCCTTACACAAGTAAGATGAATTTTAAGAAATAAAATAGGATTAAAATTTGGATGTTTGTAGTTTAAAATTTGTATATTTGTAATTTGGAAGGTTGTAGACATTTTTTCTGGCTTTTCATAATGGGTTTTTATCATGCTCATTTGAACCTTCAAATGCTATTTTTCACATGTGATTTTTATTTACTATTAATGTATTTTAAGTTCCCAACTTTGTTCAAAACATTTTGAAACATTACTTTTTGACCAAGTTTATAGCCGTAATGCTTTACTTGGCAGAGTGGGAAAAAAACGACAGGCTTGGATTCCAGCATACAGACTAGATTCTTAAGTGTGATAAAAGTTTCTTTAAAAGGGTTATTCTTATTAGATTCCTAGTAACCTTAATACTAAACACTTCTATGCTTCCTTTCTGCATATATTCTTTTCACTCCCAAATTAAAAATTGAAATGAAACAGAATAATTACAATGAGGAAGACATTTTTAAGAAAATAATACATGTTCTCAGAAATGTTGGATAATCTCAGGGAGGTTGTATTACAATGAATCAATAAAAGTATCTCATTTCACACTCAATAAAACATTTCTTTTTAGTGTTATGTCGGTATTAAAGAATTAACCTTTAATTGGTCCTTTAATCTCAATCATGGTTTATACCATACCATATCAAAACAGTTTATCTTCAAAGGTATATAAGACACAATTGTATCTTTTCATATTCACAGAATTAGCTTATTAGATAAGTATCCCTTAAGCAAATGAAGCCTCAATCATAAATTGAGGGAAAAAAATCAAAATAAAGATCTACAAATTGTCAGAAGCTATGGGTACAGAAAAAGTGTTATTAAATTTGCTAAATTTAAAGCACCAGGAAAAGATGGTCATGTTGTTACTGTTTTTAAATTGCAGTAGATATTGAGCTTACTACAATTATCTGATTATTTCAACTCTTTAACTGTATTAATTAAAAAACAAATATCCAGATGCTAGTTGTAGCTAAATACACCAATCATCAATATGAACCCTGATTTTGATATTAGGGACAATTACTTTAAGTGGGCTCATATTGTTTTAATGATTAGAAATGTAATTTTTATCTGATTTCCAGGAAAGTAAATAATAAGGGAGTGAAATGATGAAAGTAATATATTCAATCTTGAAATCAGACGTTTTAAAATGTTGAGCCCTGTAAAGCAATCTGATTTGAAATCAAATATAATAATAGAAGAAAGAGCAATAATAGCAGGTCAGAAAATGAAAAAAATATTTAAACTCAGTAATTGTTGAAATAAGTTTTTATTCTATTACTCCTTTCCATATAGAAAAAACAATGAGATTAAAATAACTAGACTGACTACTCCTAGAATACTTACATTATGTGGCTTCTGGATTTCTTTCATACTTTTATTTTATTCATGAAACTATCCTCTTAATATTATGAATACATCTTGGGACTGGTGGTCATACACTAGATCCTTCACTTACTTTGTCTGCTTTCTAGTCAAATAAAAAACAGATAAATAAATAAATGGCAAATGTGACTGGCTTTAATATGGACATTTAGACTGCAGATTTCCTGGTATTGCCCTCCTCCACACCAGTTTTATTATTTTGGGATTATTGCAAATGCATAAAGTTACAGATTATTTAAACATATATGAATATAATTGACTTGTTACGTCAGCAAGGGAAGGGAATAGAGAGATCACCAGCTTTGCATCAATATGTTCCAGTACCTACATTCTGTTGTTTTTCTTTGTTTTTCTTTCAGATAGACCTCAACAACCTGAAGAGAAAGATGTAGAGCTAATCATTTTAAAGGGCATATTGTGCAATTGTGAAGAGTTACATTTTCTTGAAATATCATTATTTAGGAAATATACATTATCAGAAAAGTAGACTGGAGTCAAATAATCAAGAGATTTAAGTTCTAAGGTAGTAAAGAATTTAAGTTCACTGGCAGTTCAGTGGTTAGGACTCTGTGATTTTCACTGCTGAGAGCCTGGGTTCTGTCCCTGGGCAGGAAACTTAAGATCCCACAAGCTGCGGTGCAGCCAAAAATAAAAATAAGTTCTATGGTAAAGATCCTGGACTTTACCTTGTTGGTAATAGAAAACTGTTACATTTATATGATTATGTTTTACTTCTACTATATATATAAAGCATGCTTTTTTAGGTACCATTAGAAAATGATATAAAAATAATTGAAGCTGACTTCAATTATTTACTTCAAGGAGCTTACTACCTAGCTTAGAAAATAATAAAAATACTTAATACTAAAAAACGTATATGTAATTAGAAACATTCTTTATGGAATAAAGAGATAGTTTAGTGTTCTATTCCAAATATAGACATTGTATCCACAAACCATACGATTTTTCTACATAGAAACATTCCCCAAATCTACAAACAAATTGCTAGAAGTAATGATAGAATTTAGCAAGGTAGTTAGATAGAAAATCATAATCCAAAAACAAAAATTCAATTGCATTGATATTTGCACAAAGAACTGATGGAATTAAAAATCACCTTGTAATTTTTAAAAGATTTAATTAAAAACATCATAATTGGGGCTTCCCTGGTGGCGTAGTGGTTGAGAGTCTGCCTGCTGATGCAGGGGACACGGGTTTGTGCCCCGGTTCTGGAAGATCCCACATGCCGTGGAGTGGCTAGGCCCATGAGCCATGGCCGCTGAGCCTGCACATCCAGAGCCCGTGCTCCGCAACGGGAGAGGCCACAACAGTGAGAGGCCCGCATACCACATACACACACACAAAAATCATAATTTGCCAAAGCATCAAAATGTATTTAAGAATAAATCTAACATAACACTTCAGTACTACATAAAATTATAAAAATGTATTTTAATATATTAAAGAAGATCTAAATTAATACAGACACACATACATAATTTTTTGGATAAAAAATGCAATACGATAAAGATGACAATCCTGGCTTGTTGGTCTATGGAATTAATGTAGTTTCAATTTAGATACCAACAAGTTCAGTAGGCCAATTCTAAATTGTATATGGAAGAGCAAAAGCCCAAGAATAGTAAAATTTATTGAATAATAAGAAAAATGTGAGAGGCTTAGTTTTACTATACCCCAAGGTGTATAATAAAGCTATAGTACTTTAAAATGTATGATATTGACTCAGGGATAAATAACATGATCAATAAAAGGAGTAGACAGCTTAGAAACAGAAACCACATACATATCGAAATGAGGTATGAAACAAGTGGCATTGTAGATCACAGAAAAAGAATGAATTATTATTGTAATAACTTTGTATAGTAACGGAACTAGACTTATCATGGTGATCATTTTGTAATGTATAAAAATATTGAATCACTATGTTGTACCCCTGAAACTATTATAATATTGTATGTCAATTATTATCCAATTAAAAATGAATTATTTGCTAAAAATTGGTGGGCAAATCAAATAAGTATATAAAAAATGTAATTAGATCCACAATTCACGCCATACACAGAAATTTCAGACATTAGTATAACAAGCAAAGTTTAAAATTTTAGAAGAAAACATTAAAAAAGACATGAATTTGAGGTAGGAAATAAATTTAACTTAAGGAAATATTGATTAATTTTACTAATTAAAATTAAGACCTTGAGTTTGTCAAATATACTCTACTAAGTAAATGAAAAAAAAGAATCACATATTTAGAATACTTACAGACTAAACATAAAAAAGATTAGTATTCAGAACAAATAACATTTTCTACTATCTATAACAAAAAAATACAAAAACCCAATAGAAAAGTGAGAAAAATAGAGCAGATACTTAACAGTAGAAATACCAAATGTCAATTAGCATGTAAAAAGCTTGTCAGTTTATTAGCTATCACTTTATGATATCCCATTTCAAAGCCTCCAGGTTAGCAAAAATTAAAGTCTGAAAATACCAAATGTTTTGATAGTATACTGCAATGCATATTCATAAACTACTGATAGTAGTACTGAAAAACAGGAATTAGATAGTAAATTTGAACATGCATATATGCAGCAACTATACTCTCCTTCATTCATATGCACTGGAGAAAATCATTCATATTTACTAGAACACATGGAAAAATATTCTTAGAAGCATTGTTATAACTGAAAAAAAATGGAGAAAAACAAATGGCCCTCAAAAATAATGTTGATTAATAAATTATAGTACATTCACTAAATGGAATATTTTAAAGCAGTGAAAATAAATTACAGCTATGTGTAAAAACATGTATAGATCTTTAAAACATAACATTGAAGAGAAAAAGAACATTGTAGAAGACTAACTATAATCTAACTCCACTTGTATAAAGCTCAATTCAAGCAGAACTAAATAATATGGCAGTTTGTTTAGACAGAGGGATTTGGAAAAGAATGAACACATAGATAATATAGAATTAGAAATATTCTCCTATTTAAATATACTTTTTATAATTTTAATTTTTCCATCAAAATTTGCATATGTATTACCTATAATCTTTTCTATGCTTTAAATTATGCTAATATAAGTTTCAGAGTTACCACTGACTCTCTCCCACACCACTCTCCAATATGAGTACAGATGGGTATTAATGTTATAAAATGTGGAAGCAAATGTTAGTCTATCACTTACTAGCTGTGTATACTAAAAGAGGATACATAGCATTTTGAAAGATAAATATAATATTACTTCCCTGCAGTGTTTGATAGGAAAACAAAATATAGCATTTATATAATGCATGTAGCACAGTGTTTCAGATATAATAAAGGCTCAAATTCAAGTATCTAATTTTAAAATTCCATGGTGATACACTATACAAAGCAATTTTAAGTTAGTTTACAACTTTGGTGGGATAAAGTATTTTGAAGATCATTTTAAGTTGAGATTTGAAATACATTGTAGGTCTGAATTGGTAAGCAGGAAGAAGAGGAAAATTTTTATCATGAGAAAGTAAACGTATCAGAAGATTTGAAATGAAATAAATAAAGAAGGAGGGAAAAAAAGGAAGAAGGAAGATTGGTGGGCAAATAGATATGAAATTTCAAAATCATAATTTTGATTGAAAAGGAAGGCCTAACACACAAAAATAATCAGAAAAGATGTTTGGGGCCAGGTTGAGAAATGAGGTGTATTCATGGCAGTAAAGAGTTGGGGAGTTGATAGTCTTTTGTTTTTGATTACAATATTCCCAAACCTGTAGCACAGCTATAATACGTGAATGAATTACAGGGGTGCTTCAAGATAGTCATTATTTGAGGATATCAAGATGGTGAAGTAGCAAGACTCAGGCCGTATCTTCAATAAGCAGTGCTGGAAAAACTGGACAGCTACATGTAAAAGAATGAAATTAGAACATTTTCTCACATCATATACAAAAATAAACTCAAAATGGATTAAAGACTTAAATGTAAGACCTGAAACCATAATAATCTTAGAAGAAAACATAAGTAAAGCACTCTCTGACACAAATTGTAGCAATGATTTTTTTTGGATCTGTATCTTTAGGCAAAAGAAATAAAAACAAATTTAACAAGTGAAATTAATTAAACTTAAAAGTTTTGCATAGCAAAGGAAACCATCAAAACAAAAATACAACCTACTGAATGGGAGGAAATATTTGCAAATGATAATGACCAATAAGGAGTTAATATCCAAAATATAAAAATATCACATACAACTCAATGTGAAAAATACAACCATATTAAAACATGTGCAGAAGAGATGAACATTTTTGAAAGAAGACATACAGATTGCCAGCAGGCAAATGAAAAGATGCTCAACATTGCTAATCATCAGAGAAATGCAAATCAAAACCATAATGAGATATCATCTCACAACTGTCAGAACGGCTCTCACTAAAAATTTACAAGTAACAAATGTTGGTGAAAATGTGGAGAAAATGGAACTCTTGTAGACTGTTGGTGAGGATGTAAATTGGTGTAGTCATTATGGAAAACAGTATGGAGGTTCTTCAGATAGCTAAAAACAGAACTACCATATGACCCAGCAATTCCACTCCTGGGTATATATCTAAAAAAAAATAAAAACAATAATTTGGAAAGTTACATGCACCCCATTGTTCATAACAACATTACTTACAATAGCCAAGATATGGAAGCAATCTAAGTGTCCATTGACAGATGAATGCATAAAGAAGATGTGGCATATATAAATATGGTATATTACATAAAAAGAATGAAATTCTGCTGTTTGTACAACATGAATGGACCTAGAGGGTATTATGCTTAGTGAAATAAGTCAGAGAAAGACAAATACTGGATGTTATCAGTTACATATGGAATCTAAAAATAAAATGAATGTATATCACAAAACAGAAACAGACTCACA
The DNA here is from genome assembly GCF_951394435.1 of Stenella coeruleoalba. NCBI lineage: Eukaryota > Metazoa > Chordata > Mammalia > Artiodactyla > Delphinidae > Stenella > Stenella coeruleoalba. The sequence goes on along the minus strand of NC_137147.1, from coordinate 18,463,077 downwards.
GATACAGAGTACAAACTAGTGGTTATCTTATCAATGGGGAGAGGGAAGTGGGGAGGGGAAAGATGGAGTTAGGGGATTAAGAGATACAAACTGCTATGTATAAAATGAATAGGCAACAAGGGTACATTTTACGGCATAGGGAAATAGAGCAATTATTATATAATAACTTTAAATGAAGCACAATCTATAAAGTATTGAATCACTATGTTGCACACCTCAAACATATAATATTACAAATAAAAATGGAAGATAAAAAACAAAATTTAATTGGAACACGCACACACACAAAAAAGATAGTCATTGTTTTCTAAATGTTTTCTTGTTTCTTTCCTCCCTCTATCCTGCCCCCTCCCTCACTCTTGCTCTCTCTCTCTCTGTCATCTTTCTCTATGAACTATTAACTGTTTTTGATATTTAATGTTAAAAAGTAGCTAAATGCTGATTCTTGGTGAAATTTCATAATGTTGCTATGGTGAAAAATAATTTATATTTTAAAAGAAATAATGACTGGAAAATGCAGTCAAATATTTCAATGATGAGAACTCATATATTTAAAAGTTCAGAAATTGAATATTAAAACATTTTGATCATATATGTATATAGATCATATTTTTATTTCATACATTTTCTAGAAAATTAATTGAAAATAATTATTATTTTAATAATATTTTGTTTACCCCATGCTTAATGCTTTAACATTGTTGATGCTAATTAACTTAAAATTTCTTAAAATGATCTGCTGTATATTGCCTTCTTTTGATACCCTTAAAAATCAGTGTTTGCCAAATGTAAAATAGATAGCTAGTGGGAAGCAGCCACATAGCACAGGGAGATCAGCTCGGTGCTTTGTGACCACCTAGAGGGGTGGGATAGGGAGGGTGGGAGGGAGACGCAAGAGGGAGGAGATATGGGGATATATGAATATATGTAGCTGATTCACTTTGTTATACAGCAGAAACTAACACACTATTGTAAAGCAATTATATTCCAATAAAGATGTTAAAAAAAATCAGTGTTTGAGACAAGTACTGCAGTCCATGTAGTTTATTAATTAGGGAGGGGGTTAGAAGAGACAGGAATGAGGGAGAGTAGAGAGTAAGATAGGGAAAGAGACAAGCCAGTATGAAATCCTGTTGTTCTGAGCTACAAGGATGTGACTCCTCCAGTATCTTCCAGACAAATAAGTCTGGAAAAGAGTGACCATGGAAGAGAATGACTGGAGAATCTCTCCATCTGCTCCCAACCCCTACTGGTTGCAGGTGACCCCTGGATGTTGTTACTTATCCTGTGCTTTCCAGCTGTACTTAATCTTGAATTAGATGATTCTGTTTTGGAGAAAGCTCTGAGGCAGAATGCAGAAAGATAACATGTTTTGCTACAGAAGTGACTCTGCCTGAGTTCAGAGTAGAAGTGTCTCCTGTAATATATATAATATATTACATACACATATATTACATATATTAAACATATATGTAATATATTACATACACATATATTACGTATATGTAATATATATACAGATAAGTGTCTACTGTAATACATATATAATATTGTTTATATATATATATATAATAATATCATATATCCTAATTTTAGTACCAAGACAGGCAAGTATTTGATTGAAACTGTAAAGCTATATAACTTATAAGATAGAACAATCTCAAAAAAAAAAAAGTCTCAAAAGTTTATTATTGATTAGGCAATATAATGAAGATTGTTTGCTTTCATGGTTTCCTATAATTCTCTACCTCAGCTTAAAACTTTTACTTTTTCATTATATTTAAAAAATAAACAATATTGTTAAGTTAACTACTTTGACACTTTGCTAAACAAAGTATCGCTGTGGGGCAGAAAAGAGTTTGTCATTGTTTTAAGTGTCTGCAAGTATAAAATTAGAAACAAATTACCCTCCTGAGATTAGTTCCAGCAGTATGAGATCATTGTAAAGTAGTTAGTCACAAGATCACACGGTGAGAAATCCAAAATGCTTCACAAGTTACAGAGTGGCTTATTTTACTACCTTGCATAAACTAATGTCCCAAGCTAGTGTTTGGGACCAATAAAGCAAAGAAATAGAAAAGATACTATTTTGAATAATGCATGGCTGATGTGTCCAATGACATAAAGACCATACGAATTCAGAAGATGAAGAAAATATATATTGTACTGGTTAGAGATAATGAAGAGAAATACTTGGAAGAACGTTTATTTTTATTCATGGAAATATCAAAACAAACAATTTAGGACAAATATTCAAGTGGAAATAAATGGTTAAAAAATGCGACTATATGAAAAGAATCATAACTGTGTGCTTTATATGCAGACGCAGGAATACAAAGTCAAGTACCATGACCAAAATCCTTATCAGTGTACCCAAACCTCAGCGTTGCCTAAGGCAGACCTTGACTATGCCTTTTATTTGTTGTTTGATCCACAGCAAACTATTTGAACATTCTACCATAGTACACTAATTTTTAAAATACAGGGGGCAGCATGTTCTACACCATAGGCTGTTATGACGATTAAGTAAATTAATATTAGTAATATTAGCCATATTAGTAAATATTAGTCATATTAATAAATTAATATTTAGATGACCGAGGATATTGTTTGTTTATACTTCTTGCCATTGCCTGATTGCTGTTTTTTAACATCTTTATTGGAGTATAATTGCTTTACAATGGTGTGTCAGTTTCTGCTGTATAACAAAGTGAATCAGCTAAATGTATACATATATCATCCCTCTTGTGTCTCCCTCCCACCCTCCCTATCCCACCCCTCTAGGTGGTCACAAAACACTGACCTGATCTCCCTGTGCTATGCATTTGCTTCCCACTAGCTATTTATTTTACATTTGGTAGTGTATATATGTCAGTGATACTGTATCACTTCGACCCACTAGCTATCTATTTTACATTTGGTAGTGTATATATGTCAGTGATACTGTATCACTTCGACCCAGCTTCTGCTTCCCCTTCCCCATGTCCTCAAGTCCATTATCTATGTCTGTGTCTTTATTCCTGTCTTGCCCCAGAACCATTTTTTTAATTTTTAGATTCCACATATATGTGTAAGCATACGGTATTTGTTTTTCTCTTTCTGACTTACTTCACTCTGTAAAGTAAGTGAAGTAAGACTCTAGTCTAGACAGACTCTAGGTCCATCCACTTCACTACAAATAACTCAATTTCGTTTCTTCCTACGACTGAGTAATATTCCATTGTATATATGTGCCACATCTTCTTTATCCATTCATCTGTCAATGGACACAGAGGTTGCTTCCATGTACTGGCTATTGTAAATAGAGCTGCAATGAACATTGTGGAACATGACTCATTTTGAATTATGGTTTTCTCAGGGTATATGCCCAGTAGTGGGATTGCTGTGTCATACAGTAGTTCTATTTTTAGTTTTTTAAGGAACTTCCATACTGTTCTCCATAGTGGCTGTATCAATTTACATTCCCACCAACAGTGCAAGAGGGTTCCCTTATTCTCCACATCCTCTCCAGCATTTATTGTTTGTAGATTTTTTGATGATGGCCATTCTGACCAGTGAGAGGTGATACCTCATTGTAGTTGATTTGCATTTCTCTAATGATTAGTGATGTTGAGATTCCTTTCAAGTGTTTGTTGGCAATCTGTATATCTTCTTTGGAGAAATGTATATTAGGTTTCTGCCCATTTTTGGATTGGGTTGTTTGTTTTTTTGATATTAAGCTGCATGAGCTGCTTGCATATTTTGGAGGCTAATCCTTTGTCAATTGTTTGCAAATATTTTCTCCCATTCTGAGGGTTGTCTTCTCATATTCTTTATGGTTTCTTTTGTTGTGCAAAAGCTTTTAAATTTCATTAGGTCCCATTTTTTAATTTTTGTTTTTATTTCCATTCCTCTAGGAGGTAGGTCAAAAACGATCTTGCTGTGATTTATGTCATAGAGTGTTCTACCTATGTTTTCCTCTAAGAGTTTTATAGTGTCTGGCCTTACATTTAGGTCTTTAATCCATTTTGAGCTTATTTCTGTGTATGGTGTTAAGGAGTGTTCTAATTTCATTCTTTTGCATCTAGCTGTCCAGTTTTCCCAGCACCACTTATTAAAGAGACTGTTTTTTCTCCATTGTATATTCTTGCCTCCTTTTTCAAAGATAAGGTGACATATGTGCATGGGTTTGTCTCCGGGCTTTCTATTCTGTTCCTTTGATCTATATTTCTGTTTTTGTGCCAGTACCATACTGTTTTGATTACTGTAGCTTTGTAGTGTAGTCTGAAGTTTGGAAGCCTGATTCCTCCAGCTCCATTTTTCTTTCTCAAGATTGCTTTGGCTATTTGCGGTCTTTTGTGTTTCCATACAAATTGTCAAATTTTTTGTTCTAGTTCTGTGAAAAATGCCATTGGTAGTTTGATAGGGATTACATTGAATCTGTAGATTGCTTTTGGTAGCATAGTCATTTTCACAGTGTTGATACTTCCAATCCAAGAACATGGTATATCTCTCCATCTGTTTGTATCAGCTTTAATTACTTTCATCAGTGTGTTATAGTTTTCTGCATGCAGGTCTTTTGCCTCCTTAGATAGATTTATTCCTAGGTATTTTATTCTATTTGTTGTGGTGGTAAATAGGAGTGTTTCCTTAATTTCTCTTTCAGATTTTTTGTTGTTAGTGTATAGGAATGCAAGAGATTTCTGTGCATTAATTTTGTATTCTGCTACTTTACCAAATTCATTGACTAGCTAGCAGTTTTCTGGTAGCATCTTTAGGATTCTCAATGTATAATATCATGTCGTCTGCAAACAGTGACAGTTTTACTTATTCTTTTCTGATTTGGATTCCTTTTATTTCTTTTTCTTCTCTTATGGTTGTGACTAAAACTTCCAAAACTATGTTGAATAAGTGTGGTGAGAGTGGACAAACTTGGTCTCCTCCTGATCTTAGAAGAAATGGCCTCAGTTTTTCACCATTGAGAATGATGTTGGCTGTGGGTCCATCATATATGGCCATTATTATGTTGAGGTAGGTTCCCTCTATGCCTACCTTCTGGAGAGCTTTTATGATAAATGTGTGTTGAATTTTGCTGAAAGCGTTTTCTGCATCTATTGAGATGATCATATGTTTTTTATCCTTCAATTTGTTATTATGGTGTATCACATTGATTGATTTGCATATATTGAAGAATCCTTGCATTCCTGGGATCAACCCAACTTGATCATGGTGTATGATACTTTTAATGCGATGTTGGATTCTGTTTGCTAGGATTTTGTTGAGGATTTTTGCATCTATGTTAATCAGTGATATTGGCCTGTAGTTTTCTTTTTTTGTGATATCTTTGTCTGGTTTTGGTAACATGGTGATGGTGGCCTCGTAGAATAAGTTTGGGAGTGTTCTTCCCTCTGATATATTTTGGAAGAGTTTGAGAAGGGTAGGTGTTAGCTCTTCTGTAAATGTTTGATAGAATTCATCTGTGAAGGCATCTGGTCCTGGGCTTTTGTTTGTTGGAAGATTTTTTTTTTTTTTTTTTTTTTTTTTTTTTGCAGTAAGCGGGCCTCTCACTCCTGTGGCCTCTCCCATTGCAGCACATAGGCTCCAGATGCGCAGGCTCAGCAGCCGTGGCTCATGGGCCCAGCCGCTCCATGGCATGTGGGATCTTCCCGGACCGGGGCACGAATAGGCAGATTCTCAACCACTGCACCACCAGGGAAGCCCCTGTTGGAAGATTTTTAATCACAGTTTCAATTTCAGTGCTTGTGACTGGTCTGTTTACATTTTCTGTTTCTTCCTGGTTCAGTTACAGAAGGTAATGCTTTTCTATCTGGTCCACTTCTTGCAAGTTGTCCATTTCATTGGCATATAGTTGCTTGTAGTAATATCTCATGATCCTTTGTATTTCTAAATTGTCAGTTGTTACTTCTCCTTTTTCATTTCTAATTCTGTTGACGTGAGCCCTCTCCCTTTTTTTTCTTGATGAGTTTGGCTAATGGTTTTTCAATTTTGTTTATCTTCTCAAAGAACCAGCTTTTAGTTTTATTGATCTTTGCTATCATTTCCTTCATTTGTTTTTCATTGATTTGTGATCTGATCTTTATGATTTCTTTCCTTCTGCTAACTTTGGGGTTTTTTTGTTCTTCTTTCTCTAATTGCTTCAGGTATAAGGTTAGGTTGTTTATTTGAGATGTTTCTTGTTTCTTGAGGTAGGGTTGTATTGCTACAAACTTCCCTCTTAAAACTGCTTTGCTGCATCCGATGGGTTTTGGGTTTTCATGTTTTCATTGTAATTTGCTTCTAGGTATTTATTTTTTTCCTCTTTGATTTCTTCAGTGACATATTGATTACTTTGTAGGGTATTGTTTAGCCTCCATGTGTTTGTATTTTTTACAGTTTTTTCCTATAATTGATATCTAGTCTTAATAGTGTTGTGGTCAGAAAAGTTACTTGATATGATTTCAATTTTCTTAAATTTGCCAAGGCTTGATTTGTGACCCAAGATATGTTCTATCCTGGAGAATGTTCCAGGAGCCCTTGAGAAGAAAGCGTATTCTGTTGTTCTTGGAGGGAATGTCCTATAAATATCAATTAAGTCCATCTTGTGTAATGTATCATTTAAAGCTTGTGTTTCCTTATTTATTTTCATTTTGGAAGATCTGTCCTTTGGTGAAAGTGGGGTGTTAAATTCCCCTACTATTATTATGTTACTGTCAATTTCCCCTTTTATGACTGTTAGCATTTGCCTTGTGTATTGAGGTGCTCCTATGTTGGGTGCATAAATATTTACAATTGTTATATCTTGTTCTTGGATTGATCCCTTGAACATTATGTAGTGTCCTTCTTTGTCTCTTGTAATAGTCTTTATTTTAAAGTCTATTTTGTCTGATATGAGTATTGCTACTCCAGCTTCTTTTTGATTTCCATTTGCATGGAATATCTTTTTCCATCCCCTCACTTTTAGTCTGTATGTGTCCCTAGGTCTGAAGTGGGTCTCTTGTAGACAGAATATGTACAGGTTTTGTTTTGTATCTATTCAGCCAGTCTCTGTCTTTTGGTTGGAGCATTTAATCCACTTACATTTAAGGTAATTATCGATATGTATGTTCTTATTACCATTTTCTTTATTATTTTGGGTTTGTTTTTGTAGGCCTTTTCCTTCTCTTGTGTTTCCTGCCTAGCAAAGTTCCTTCAGCATTTGTTGTAAAGGTGGTTTGGTGGTGCTGAATTCTTTTAACTTTTGCTTGTCTGTAAAGGTTTTAGTTTCTCTGTTGAATCTAAATGAGATCCTTTCTGGGTAGAGTAATCTTGGTTATAGGTTTTTCCCTTTCATCACTTTAAATATGTCCTGCCACTCCCTTCTGGCTTGCAGAGTTTCTGCTGAAAAATCAGCTGTTAACTTTATGGGGATCCCTTATGTTTTTTGCTGTTTTTCCATTGGTGCTCTATATACTAAACTAAGATAAACATAGAACTAGAAAAAAAATTAGATGCAGAAAGCAAATGCCGAGTCTACAGTTTCTTCCAATGTCCACTGCCTCAGTTTTAGGATGATACATTGTCTATTCAGGTATTCCGGAGATGCAGGGTACATCAAGTTGATTGTGGAGATTTAATCAGCTGCTCCTGAGGCTGCTGGGAAAAATTTCCTTTTCTCTTCTTTGTTCGCACAGTTCCTGGGGTTCAGCTTTGGATTTGGCCCCACCTCTGCGTGTTGGTCACCTGAGGGCATCTGTTCTTCCCTCATACAGGACAGGGTTAAAGGAGCAGCTGATTAGGGGACTCTGGCTCATTCAGGCCGGGGGTAGGGAGGGGTACAGAATGCGGGGTGAGCCTGCAGCGGCAGAGGCCAGCATGATGTTGAAACAGCCTGAGGCGTGCCGTGCGTTCTCCCGGGGAAGTTGTCCCTCGATCACGGGACCCTGGCAGTGGCGGGCTGCCCAGGCACCAGGAGGGGAGGTGTGGATACTGACCTGTGCTTGCACAGAGGCTTCTTGGTGGTTGCAGCAGCAGCCTTAGTGTCTCATGTCCGTCTCTGGCGTCCGTGCTAAAGCCGTGGCTCGCGCCCATCTCTGGAGCTCGTTTAGGTGGTGCTCTGAATCCCCTCTCCTCGCGCACCCTGAAACAATGGTCTCTTGCCACTTAGGCAGTTCCAGACTTTTTCCCGGACTCCCTCTCCATTAGCTGAGGCGCACTAGCCCCTTTCAGGCTGTGTTCATGCAGCCAACCCCAGTCCTCTCCCTGGGGTCTGACCTCCAAAGTCTGAGCCTCAGCTCCCAGCCCCGCCCATCCCGGCAGGTGAGCAGACAAGCCTCTCGGGCTGGTGAGTGCTGGTCGGCACCGATCCTCCGTAATCGGGAGGATTACGAATCTCTCCGCTTTGCCCTCCGCACCCCTGTTGTTGTGCTCTCCTCCGCGTCTCCGAAGCTCCCCACCTCCGCCACCTGCAGTCTCCGCCCGTGAAGGGGCTTCTAGTGTGTGGAAACTTTTCCTCCTTCACAGCTCCCTCCCAGAAGTGCAGGTCATCCCTTTTATTTTGTCTGTTTTTTCTTTTGCCCTACGCAGGTACGTGGGGATTTTCTTGCCTTTTGGGAAGTCTGGGGTCTTCTGCCAGCGTCCAGTAGGTGTTCTGTAGGAGTTGTTCCACATCTGGATGTATTTCTGATGTATTTGTGGGGCGGAAGGTGATCTCCACGTCTTACTCCTCCGCCCTCTTGAAGGTCCCTCTTGCCTGGTTGTTAGTAACATCCATTTACTCAGAAAAGTGTCTTGCCTTGGGAGAGAAATTATATGATTTCATTCATTAACATTTATTCTGAGAAGTCTGGGGTTTAAATAATACATTGTTTAATTCACAGAGAAGACCTTATGCATCATAGCCTGTCTGTAGATTCTAATCTGTATTAAATGGTATTAAAAGATCATGATTCTAATAGAGTTCAGGTCACTATATTTCTCCAGCATTATGCAAAGAATTAGAATATCACTTCCTTTTGTTACATATGAACTGCTTTTGCTGAGTAAAAAAAAAAAAATTCCCAAAAATTTATGAGCTAAGAATTTTAAAAATTTGTATATAATTAGTGTGGATAATTAACATTTTGCAGATTGTTAAAGAATATTGATTTGCCAAAGCAGCTAATTGAAGTGAAATTTTTGGACACCTTGAATAAATATATTTTTATTGCAAAAACTACATGAAAAATATCGCCATGTATTCATATAGCTTGTCTTTAAGCAAAAACTTACTTCAGGAGAGTATGGTTACTGATGCTCACTGATATTATTTAGTCTTTTAACTTGAACCATACAGAATTATTGTTAAAATTAATAGAAAACATTTTATCAATGTTTTGAAATTCATGATATGAGAATGTTTGAATTTCAAATCCATTTTCATTACCTTAAGAAATTTCAAAATATTATTTGTTAATAGCATAAAAGAAAGAGTGATAGATTTAAAGAATGAATATATATTTGGAGTACAATTTAGAGACTGACTACTCTCAAATCTGTTAATACTTACAGATAAATTTCCTTCAATTGGCATAGAAATTCATAAATTATCTTTTGTCATTTGCTACCACCAACATATGTGAGTAAAATTTCCTGTTGAAGAAAATATTCAAAAAAACTGGAGTAACAAGTGAAAATGTTGATCAAGCTTCAGGTTAAAATTTGAAAAAAAAAAAGTTCATGGAAGCCACCCAAGTTTCTATTTTAAAGTTTTGAATATATCCTATTGGAAATTTTCTAAAAATTAATCATTTAACATGTTTCATATTCCTTTTATTTTGTGTTTCTTTTACTTATGTAAAATAAAAAAAATGTATTCCTTCATCAAGCCCCATGTACCACGTAGAGACATTCAATATCCTCCATTTACCCCAGCATGTGTATAAGTATCATTTTCTCTGTGTATCATGACATGAAAAAATTAGGGAAACAATTCATCTGTTAATAATGGTAATGAAGGTCAATTGTTGGAGAATCATAAGATAAAAATATTTATCAGAGAAATATGTAGCTGGATTGAAAGAACAGTGCTTGGATTGTGCAGAAAACTGTTAGTGATGAGACATGGACAAGTTCCTAAACTATGGGGAGATTTGTAGGCACAAAAGAGAGCATGAATTCACGAGGCTTGGAAATAGAGCAACCCTGTGGGAGACCAAGAGTGTAAGTTCTCTAAGTTTTCAACATTGGATTGAGAATATCTTGTTATTACGATACTCATAATCATGAATATGAACAATTCTGTCCTGGCACTATTCCTAGATGTCTTCTTTTTTATGTTTAAATTCCATTTATCATATAATTTTAATAAATTTGTGCACTTAAATTGTGCCAGTATTTTTGGTGACAGGGAATTCTGGGTAGTGATAGAAAAGAGTTATCACGTACCATATACAGTATACGCAATGCACTGCAATATAGCAATATAATTTGGTCATTTATGCCAATCAGCTTTAAGGTGAAACAGACTCAGTATGGTCACTTGCAATTTCACCTTAAGTTCCTTTACAATTTTGCATTTCATTTGTAATATGCACAAGCATTACTGAAAAGATTTCTCCTCCTTCCAAAGAAGTGAATTCAACTCTCAATGAAATTTCATAAAATAGAGCTGCAGGAAGTATAAAGTTTACCTTGAGACTTTTATCTAAAAACTTCTTCTTAAGTGTAAAGCATGTGGCCTCACAAAGGACAGAAACCACGGTTGCCAAGATTCCTAAATCCACAGCTTAGGAACGTGAAAAATTCCTGATGCCTGAGAAGGCCGATATTTGACCTTGAGCCCCATGATGTACAATCTTATATCTATAGGATTTCTCTCTGAATCTTTTTCTATCAAGTGTAAAATGAATATAAAGATTTAGGCCCTCTTTATATCTCACAGAATAGTTATATTGACCAACTGTCATAGTATATTTCAAAGCCCTATGTAAACTAACAAGGACTTTACAAATACAGAGGAAGTATGTATTAAATAATATATGCCATGATCATCTCTTCATTGTCAGATCAATTTGGTATGAGAGATATATAAGGTAAGTAGTTTATTTTCACATTTTGACTTCTCTCTTCCAAACCTATAAGGGAAAGAGTTAAATCCCTGTATTTTTAACTTCACAAAAACTGAGTTTGTTGTTTGAACAATCTACAGGAGCTTGTCAAATAAAAGGGAGGTAGGTATACATATAACATATAACTCAAGGTTACAAAAATAAAGTCACTTAATAGATATTTCTCCTGCCTCAGTTTTAGCCAGATATCTGGTCCAGGACTTGAACTTATAATGAGATCTGATAAGGAATATGGTTTATTGGTGACACGGATAGTAAAACTCTCAGCTTGTGAGGCATTTGTGAATCAGTAAAATAATATACTTCAGATAACACACTCAAGTCAAAAAGCCAAAACACCCTCTTCTACCACAACCTTGGGCAACTGTAAAATACAATCTGCAATAACAGTTAAACGGAACAGTTCTTTGGGGACTTATATACCAATATATAAAAATAAATGGGTCACCAGCTTTCCAAATGGGGTTTGCCTTTGGAAAAGCAAAGCTACAAAGTAAGAAATGTGCTAGAGAAAGGGACAGGCAGTCTATGCACGGGCATTGAAACACTTGTGGTTCTGTTTTGTTTTCCCAGATGAAAGTATTACATGGTTTCTCACAAATGGGCCCACTCTCTTGATTATTAATTAAGGGTAGCAAAGGACTAAGTGAACAGCAGCTTTATTAAGAATGATAAAGTTCCTTCCTTCTGGAGTAAGTTTTATAATTTATATTTTTTTATAATTTAGTGTTATATGAGAATTGCAGGTCCACAATTATGTAGAAAAGTATATCTTCTGGATTTTTTACTGGGAAAATAATTTGTTTTGCAACACTCATTGTTGTAATGATTGAAGGTTTATGTTCCTTTAGAAAACAGCAACAATAACAACAACAGTAAATAATCACCCACAGATCATAACTGTGGACTATTAGTTGGGATATACAATATATCAAATTACTTTCTACAATGTTACCTTTAACATAAGTGTTCGAATCCTGTTGTTCCAAGAATAGCATAGATGAGGATTCATTCACATCATAGGTCTTGACCCTCATCTGAAAGGGAAACCTGAAGCCTATGTTGTTGAGAGACAATGGGAAGAGAGGGTGACAAGTTCATTTAGCATCCACCCAGATAACAGAGTGTCAACATGCCAGCTGGGGCCTCCCTGGTGGTGCAGTGGTTGGGAGTCTGCCTGCCGATGCAGAGGACACGGGTTCGTGCCCCGGTCCGGGAAGATCCCACATGCCGCAGAACGGCTGGGCCCATGAGCCATGGCCGCTGAGCCTGCTCGTCTGGAGCCTGTGCTCCGCAACGGGAGAGGCCACAGCAGTGACAGGCCCGTGTATCGCAAAAAAAAAAAAAAAAGAAAAAAAGAAAAGGCCAGCTGGTTGTTATTAAAGCAATAAAGATATCTGCCCCATTGAATTTAGCACTTGGCCATACACAGACTTCTTATTTTCTCATACATACCTATATTCCTAGGACTTCCAGCCTCTGGGAACAAATGGTTCACATTAAATCAGTTGTCAAATTAGAACATATTTTTAGTTGCTCACAATGACACCAGCTGATCTAAGCACCCAGCTCTGCTGTGAGGGACATCTCCAGGTTTCTCAGTGATGAGATAGGAATCTGCTCATGCCTTCACATTTCTCTGACAAGACCCCTCCTGGCTGCCCCTGCTGTCATTACCTCATCAGCAGAACCACATTATGGGTTGTCACTAACTCTTTTCTCTGGGAATAAGACTCTGATGTCTCTTCCTAGGGGCCAGTGCATCAGACATGTCCTCTTTCCTTTTGCTGAAAATTGAAAGCCCCCCTTTTTTTTTAACAGAAACTCAGTCTGAGTCACACAGAGACAGCCACCACCTCACCATTCTCTAAATGCTGTGTTACGATTTAAACTCAGTCGAAACACCTTGCTTTTCTAGGATCCTCTCTTTTGTTCCTCTTCTTTTACCTTCACTCTATTTTTTTTCTCTTTCAAGATTTGATTTTCTACATTTAACTAGGCAAGAAGCTTAAAAAAATAAAACAAATCAAACCTACAGACATATTCTAAGTTTCTACTTTATGGCAAAACAAGTTCTGAGGAGACAAACAAGAAATATCACTTAAGACTACTGAGAAACAGACCTTTAAAAAGTTTCTATAGTACATTTGTTAACAAAAGATCTTTAGTGGCCTTGGAAAATTTCCATTAATGAGTGTGAATCATGCCTGATTAACAGTGCCCCACATGTATAATGTGATTTTCCCCCGGAGGATTGTAACTTATCAATTCATAGAGGAGATTCATCACACAGATGATTTTCCTTATGGGGACGAAGTCTGAGAAAAGGTATGTAAATCTCATTTCCTCAAAACTTTCCAGTATTTCACTGCATGCCAAAAGACATATCACATCCTACCAAAAAAAGAAAGAAAAAGAAAAGAACAGAAAGAGATAAGGAAAAAAATCCAATAGAATGGTGTTTTTTTTTTTTTTAATTTGTAAAAAAAAACAAAAAAGCAAAACAAAAATACCGAAAAAATGTGACATGGAAACCTAAGTAGAGGTTTACAGAAGAAGGCATTTTAGCTAATATTTTAAAAAGAGGATGACTTACTGAGAGCTGTAATATTTCTAGCTCTAGGGAAACTTGGAGATTGTTAGAAAATAATCATACGTAGAATGCCTCCACTAGATTGACCAACTACTTGAATGAAGAGTGACAGGAGATTCAAACAATAATGAAAAGTTAGGAAAAAAACACTTATTTTTATCATATAGCAAAGAGCCTCATAAACCTTCAGGAATAATATACTAATAAATTATAGTATATTAATTAGGAGACATGAATGATAAATCTAACAGTTTATGTAAAAGAATTAAAGTGATAATTTGCAAAGAATTAGTAAATAGAATCATTTTGGTTGATCAATATGTGTGTTTTCACAAGACAAGGAAATCAGAAAGGAAAGGAGGAAGACAAACTTAAGAAAAATAAACATACAAACTAGATTTAGGCATGCACAAAAAATAGGATAATCTGAGTTAAGTGTTGTTCTTAGTATACCTTGTGATTGTGAGTCACAACATGTATTTGTAAGTAATTACTCCTTTATGTATTGGTATATATGCACTACTGTTTGTCATCATGGCAAGCAAATGTGAGTTTCATTCATCTGTGGATTTCTGAGTCCTGGAATTGTTCTAAATAATTAGAGATGCTCCCAAGTATTGTCACACTGGTTCCAAGTTACCTCCGTTTGGACAGGGATGTCTGACTTTTGTAACCTTAGTCCTGTTCACAGCATTAAGAGCACAGTAGATACTCCATAAATATGTATGGAATGAGTAAAGAAGTGAATGAATCCTGGCCTTCAGAGGAGTGGGTCATAAATGTCTGCCATAAAGTAATAAGACATGAAATATGAAGGCTCATAAAATTAATTGAATAACTTGAGATGTATACATTTTGGCACTGTTCTACAACAATGTGGACACTGTCCATTTTAACAAGTGGAAATGAAAGACAAATGAAATCAATCTCTTAGTGTCTACCAGGCCCCACCACTTTATGTCTGTTTTCTCTTATGTTAGGAACAAATGAATGTTTAAATGAATAACTGAATTCCTACTTTGAGCATTTTACTCTCTCTCTAGTCATCTTATACCAGAACTACACCATGGTTAGTGTGTCTCCAGGAATCTGAGTAAAACATCAGACCATTTACCTATAAGTCAAGAGAAAATATGATAAAAGCAATAGGGTTTGGAGGTCGGGAGACTGATTCCTGCAAGTGAGGGAAAGATGTAAACATCAGTCTCCCCTGTGCTAAAAACAAACCAAACTTCTTGGCAAGACTGACTGAATTAACAAGCGAAGAGACAAAGCCCAGCAAATCCACCTTGCAACACTGAACACTCATTTCACTTCTGGTTTTCATATTGAATATATCCTAAAACTTACGGCATCAGATTTTCATGTCACAGTGCATCCAGTTGTCAGTTTTCTGGTCAGACGCAGAGGTGAACATGTGCGCAGATATCAATTCTCAGTTACATCATCACCTTTCTCATTCCCCCGCCCTCACCTATCCCATTCCTTTCTTGTCTCTATGGATCAAAGTGCAGCACATACACTTAGCAACTGAGCTAATTTTATTATTGATCCATCAACTTTAGATACTGGGACTAGCAGCTCCATTAGCAGCTGCAATTGGGTACTCCTCTGAGCCCAGGATTCAGGAGGAGATACTTTAGCCCTGACATGTAAATTGCTTAAAGGGAGGCAAGAGACTGCTGCATCCATTACTGCCATTATTGGCCAATTTATCAGCAACTCAGAAAGCAGAACAGCTCTATTGCAAGTCAGAGGAGACACAAGATGATCCCCAAGGCAAGAGAAGAGGAGATGAATAGGAAGAAATTGATTTGTGACTTGAGGCCAAATGGCAAAGTTATGAAGCAAAGGGAGTCCTACAGACCTCCAAAAGATGGGACTGGGGAGAGAAAAAAGGGGGAAAAAAGTGTGTGCATGCCCATAAATAGTGCATCTATGGAAATTTCTTTGGTTTTATCCTCTGTGTGTATGTGTGTGTGTGCACGTGTGTGTGTTTTAATCCCCACAGTACTGCTGTAGACCTGGTCTCAATAAAAGAAAATTTAACTGAAATTTTTTGTTTCAGTGACTAGAGAAGTGGGTAAGATGCATTTAGTTTTGATCTTTGACAACAACAGCTACCAACAGAATATCAGAGAGAATGAATTTAAAAAGTCCTGCTGAGAAGGCAGAACACACACACACACACCATCACACACACGGAATAACCCAGTTGCTGTTACATTAACACTCAAATCCTCTTCTCTTTATAAAGGAGCTCGTGTCTACAAACTAGTCTGTTTGTTCACTCCTTGTTTTATCTGGCACTGGTCCCCGAACAAAAATCAATCTCCAGTTCATTTTAATGTTTAGTACTGAATCCAGAAAGTAAAACAAAACATGGGAGTCTCGTATTTATTATGGAACCTCTTTTATCTTGCTGGAGGGCAGCCTTCTAATCAAGGGAATGAATAAACAGTCATTTACTTACTTTCAGGGAATAGAGGAGACAGCTCAATCTTCTTGAAGGCCAGGCAAACCAAATCGGCCTCCAATTTGTAAATCAAAACATTAGCAGCTTGTTAATCTAGCCTGGCAATTATTAAGATGTAAAGAATTTGGTATTACAGTGTTTACTGAAGGAGGTTACAGGTAGGAGCCAAGCTTCTTACTTGTCTTTCTTTGTGGAAAAAAAATATCTAGTAGTTGAGACTAAAAGGTTTTTTTGGGAACAGACATTTAGTGAGGCTTTAAATATATATATATTTAAATAAATATATATATATATACACATATACATATATACATATATATATATATATTTCCTGTCTCTCAAATGTTAAAAACAAGAAAAGAAAAAAGTAAGTCAGAAATCTAAACAACAAAAGTGTTTACAGTGTTACCTTATCGTATGTTCAGAGGTATGGTGTTCTGGTAAGATTCACAAAAACGACCAAAAAAACAGTGTATTGACTGAATTGCAGGTCCACGATTATGTAGAAAAGTATATCTTCTGGATTTTTTACTGGGAAAAGATTTTGTTTTGCAGCTGTCAAAAGCTGAGTAATGTCATACACACACACACATGCGCGCGCGCACACACACACACACACACACACACACACACCATGAACTCACTGTCCTGGGTAAATCCAGAGAAAACAATTTCTTGTGCTTGCATCTACATTTTAGTTATTTCTTTATCCATATAAGTAGCTGCACTTGTGTATACTGTTTCACCTACAATTCAAATTCAGCAAAATAGAAAGGACTCTGTGTCTCATATAGCACAGAAAATGTGAATCTGTATATTTGTGGTAGACATTGAGGGGATAGGATGCTTTCATGCAACCAATTGGAGAGCCAGCTGTTTGACGTGGAGGGTCTTTCCTATGTGGCTTTTATTTATGCTGCCATTTCACAAACCTAATATAAATAGTTCCACATTATTCTTACCCTCTTGATCTTCTCAGATTTATTTCCCTCAATGAAGCTGAGGGGGCGCGGTAGAGGAATTAAGCTGTCTGCTTCATGCATCATCTGCTAATGAAATAAATTCTAAAATGTGAAGGTTTAGAAAGGCACTACAAGAAAATATAAGCAAATGTTTCTGTAATTTCATGGTAAAGAAAGATGATAAACAGAGCTTCAAAGTTAGAAGGCAAATGGAGAAAAATGGTAGATCTGATGAATGGAAGAAAAAAGTGTTCCACAAACTAATGTAGAAGGTAAATAAACTTGGAAAATATTTGTAACATATATGACTAATGTGGCATTGATATCTTTCAAAGAATGAAAGCTCTTTAAAGTTGTTTTTTTTTTAAAGATGGACATCTCTACTATTATTTGTTCAATAGAATTATTGTCTATTATTCTGATATATACTGTGGAGGCCCTGCTGAAACTGAGAAATCAAAAACTACCCCCTAGAGAGTAGACAGGGAAACATGGCAGGGATGAATAGTATCAGTGCTATAGCTTAACACTGTTCTGGATATGGTAGCTGGAGTACAATGTATACACATATCATATAACCACAAGGTACACTTTATATATCTTACAAATTTTTTGTCACTTATACCTCAGTAAAGATGGAATTAAAAAAAATCCTGTGAAATTTATACATGATATTAAAATACAATGCATTTTATGATAATACTGCTTGGTCCTTTGACTAACATAGTTTGCTAAATTGAGTTCCTTGATCTGTAGTAATATTGTGTGCAATGGCATAAAGTATTCCACAACCCTACAAACAGTGGTGCTCACAGAAGCAAGGCACAAAGGGAAAAAGAAAACCTGGTGAGGAAAATTACTCTCCCTTCCAGTGTTCCACTTAAACTAATTTGCCACCAGGTGGCTTGTTGATCATCTCCAGACGTTGTACCACACTGGGGTCTCAGAATTAGTTATTGCCAATGCTTTTTCGCACAAAGCAGTGGGACCTACCAAGTCAATCATAGCAAATGGAAAGTCCATACTTTTGAGTCCATCCATAACTTCCATTGCTGCCACTAGAGATATTTTGTTTATGAAGCTTTTGAACAAGCACTTGAGTTGCTGGAGGAAATGAACTTAAATCCATAAATGTTCATCTTGTCTCCGGGGTTATGGAAAGTACTCTCTGCAGTGAGGGCCTACATGCGTATGCATGTGTGTGTTGACCATTCAAATGAAACACAATTCTGAAAGTCATATTCTGAGCCCATTCAAGCCTTCTATTATATTGTTCCTTATCCTAAATATCCAACTAAACTTCAGCCACTGATCACGTACCTACATAAATCCATGCCTCAGTTTCTCTCTCCATGTAGAACAAATGGACATTCTGCTTGATGTTCTGCCAGCTGGAAGAATCTCCCCATTGTCTTTCAGGAACAACCTTAAAGAGAGCTGGAATACTTCAGGAGCCACCTGTACTTAGTGTCAGCAGACCCAATTTGTTTTGTTTTATAGTCAACTCCCAAGTCAGAGGAACTCCCTTGTAGATATAGGTGGATATCAAACAGGCAGTAGCGGTGCAGCAGTTGGATTCACCAGAAGAAGTCAGCTGCTCATGGAATACCTTTGCTTTCAGGCTTGTCACCTTTGTGAAGAAATGCCAGGGAGTAGAGGATGGGTCTCCTACACTCATAAGACCTTCAATGCTGTCTGCCCTCAGCTTGGTTGAATCTCTTTTAGTCCCTTTCCCTCTCTTTATATTTCTTTATTCTACTTCTAAGAAATGTTACACTATCTTTTCAGTGAGTTTAAGCATTAAAAATAACACAGGTTGGGAAGATAAGACTGCTTTAGCAAACTTGTGCTCTTTACTCAACTGTACACCTTTCTTTAAGACAAGAAAGAAAAGTCGATTATCTGCCTATATAGGACCAGAGAAAGGGAGAAAATACACAGAAAGAAAATGTAAAAAAAAAAAAAAAAAAACAAATAAAAGCAAAACAAAACAAAAGTACTACCAGAGTAAGGAAGAAATTAGAGAAATTTAAAAAAAAAAAAAACTACATCATGCAATATAACAAAACTTATTTGGTCACATGTATTATTTTTTAACATATTTTTTGAAGTATAATTGCTTTACAATGGTGTGTTAGTTTCTGCTTTATAACAAAGTGAATCAGCCATACATATACATACACCCCCATATCTCCTCCCTCTTGTGTCTCTCTCCCACCCTCTGTATCCCATCCCTCTAGGTGGTCACAAAGCCCTGAGTTGATCTCCCTGTGCTACGTGGCTGCTTCCCACTAGCTATCTATTTTACATTTGGTAGTGTATATATGTCCATGCCACTCTCTCACTTCGTCCCAGCTTACCCTTCCCCCTCCCCGTGTCCTCAAGTCCATTCTCTATGTCTGTGTCTTTATTCCTGCCCTGCCCCTAGGTTCTTCAGAACCTTTTTTTTTTTAGATTCCATATATATGTGTTACCATATGGTATTTGTTTTTCTCTTTCTGATTGACTTCACTCTGTATGACAGACTCTAGGTCCATCCACCTCACTACAAATAACTCAATTTCATTTCTTTTTATGGCTGAGTAATATTCCACTGTATATATGTGCCACATCTTCTTTATCTATTCATCTGTCACATGTATTTTTACTTCTTGTAAGTATAGCCAGATT
Organism: Stenella coeruleoalba; assembly: GCF_951394435.1. NCBI lineage: Eukaryota > Metazoa > Chordata > Mammalia > Artiodactyla > Delphinidae > Stenella > Stenella coeruleoalba. Next base: position 18,443,313 of record NC_137147.1, on the reverse strand, counting down.
GCATTCCAAAAATGTTAGAACCAAAAACAATCAACATTTAGGTCTTTTTTATTATGTCACATTATTTCATCAGCTCAGCAACATTACCCTGATGAATATACTGCTGTGCACAGCCTTTCATACAAGGTCATGATACAGGTGTTCACTATCTGGTTTTTCCATTATGAATCAGCTGTTTGCAAAACTGTGCAATGTGGAGAGAGCTCCTGCAGAGCCATTCCTCCCAATTATCAGTGCGTTTTAACCCTCTTCCCCCAAACACTTGCTCTTCTTCCCTCCTTAGTCACACCAGGGTTCCCCAGTCCCTTTTGTTTAATGAAAGAAAAGGTTCTGAACAGATTCACACTGAACTGCTAGATGAGTTAATATTTATTTCTTTTCTGCAGATGCCTAGAAAGGATAAGGCTTAGTCTAAAGTAAATACGTTTACTGAAAGGTAGATTATTTTTTAACTTTTATTTTTTATTGGAGTATAGTTGATTAACGTTGTTGTGTTAGTTTCAGGTGTACAGCAAAGTGATTCAGTTATACATATGCATGAATGGTAGATTTCACACACAGTGGCACTTGACAATGGCATTCTACAGTCACTATTCTTGACCCTCCCATATTCTGAAGCCATTATCTGTTAGAAAGATGGGTTGAAAAATCAAGTTCCTAGCAAAAGAGAAAGCTACATCTATTAAGCAATGATTCCCAGCAAGAGTTTCTCCAAGCAGTTAAGTAGGTTTGGCTCTTTGAAAGCCTTCTTATAGTCCATTAGGCAGTGTGAGCATCCCTGGGGAATAATGCTCACTGATGATCAATCACATTGTTGATACAATTAAGATCCCCACAGCTAGGGACTTTAAATACCTATTGTTATGTTTTTGTCATTTCCTGAAATCTTGCTTCTTTTATATTTTTCTAAGCATAAGGTTCATGAAAAGGTGAATGTTAATCGCAACATTTGAGAAAAATCCCTTAGCTCATTATGTGCGATGAATATGTGAAAAATAGGCTTAAACCACTGCCAAAAATGTTACTTGTGACGTTTTAGTTAATTATGATAACTTCCAGAAAAGAAAGAAAAGGTAACTTTGAACTTAGTGCCTTTTGTAAGTAAACTTGAGCTAGGAAATCTTGCTCTTATAAATTTTAACATTTTACATTTTCTTGATTTTCACACTTATTAAATCATGACTTTGATTCAGCATTACTTTTTTAGCATTTTACTATTGACATAGCTAACAGTCTGGATAAATTCATACCTCATAGAAATCAGTGGGGACTTTTAATGCTTAAAGTACCTAAGTGCTCAATTTGTAATTAATTAAAAATAATTTGTACAAATAAAATAAAAGGAATACACAAGGCCTTTATTTTTATATAACCTCCCTTTATTTTAAAATCCATTCACAATATAAAGAACCTTAGCACAACATCAATTTAATTTTCATAAACTCTTTGCCAAAGAAAACATGTCAAAAGAGATAATTTTTTCAAAGACAGAAAAAACACAGGCTCAACTATACTTGCATTTTAAATATTGAATGTTCTAATCATTTTAGTCGATAATTTTCCTTTTAAAGGAAATTATGTTCAAATTTTAATTATGTTCATGAAATAACCTTATATTGTAAGCATGAATCTAAGTAACGATTTTCAAAATAGAAACGATTAAATTGTGGGCTTTTCAACCTAATAAAGACCTAATTTATTAATAAATTGTTTTTTATATTCTCTAGGGAAGCTTTGCTCAATATATGGAATTAAAATAATGTCTATACAATTCCAAATCAATTATATTTTTGTTTTAAATAAGTTTGGGGAGTATGTGTATAATATACTCCCAGTTTTTTGGTAATAGATTTAATTCTACTCTGGAAGTAATCTTATAGTAAAGATTAGCTAAATACTAGTTTGTCCTTAGGCGGAAATTAGTTGAATACATAATTTTTTCTAGCTTTTCAACAACTGTTTGGGCATTGGGTTAGACAGCTTATCAAGTGCTTAACCGTCCCAGCCTTTACAGCACTTTTGGCTACTTCAAGGGAAAAGCAAATATAGTAACACAATGAAGGATATTGCATTACGCATTTTAGTCTATTGTTCTAGCTTTTGTTGGCTCACTCCTTGCCAAGATCAACATAAAGGAACTTTAAGTCGCCAGTGAAGTGCTGAAAGAGAACAAATTGCCATCCTTAGTACCAACATGTATCCGTGTTTATTCACATTAAAAGCGAGCATCTCTTCTGTCTTTTTCATGACGGTTTTAAACCTAAGGCTGAATATAGGCCTATAGCACTGGAAAGTGTGCAAAGTCTATACTTAAATCTCCAAAACCGTGGCAGGCACAGAGCAAGTGTCCTACAAACGCATAAAAAATTCTGATGATAAACCACTGATATGTCCTCTTATATGATATTCATCATACAAATATTACACCGCTAATTATTCACAATGCACAGAAACAGTTCTTTGCTCTCAAACCACACCTCTCCTTCCCTAGCATTGCCTCACTCTTCAAAATTTGCCATTTGATCTACTGACCTACTTTTCTGTTGCCATGTATGAAACATACCTCTCCTTGGCTCTTCAGGAAGTATTTGGCTTTGCTTAAACCCAGCTCTGAGAGAACTGTCACTGTGATCTCTTGGGTAAGATTAATTCTAGAGCCTGCTGGCCTCTTGGCCAAGTTTATTACTACTAATAAATCACAGTTGGGCCACCCACCCCTTCTGTCTTCTCTCTTTTTCAATAGTCTCCAGAAATCTTCTTTAGCCCTCACTGTCATGGTGCTCAAGATTTAAAAGGTCTTGATCCTGCCTGATCCACTTTGAGAACTCCCATTAATTTCAGTGTACAGGTTCACGCATATATAGAATTAGTCAAAAGATTCTGAAGTGTTAGCTCAAGCTGTCAAATTAATGGAATTTAAGCAGACTTTACATGCAGGGAATTTAACAATACAGAAATTAAGAAAAAAAACTATTTATTCCCTGGGGATATCTTCTTCACATATATGTAAATATTAAAGCAGGATATCATTTTGAAGCTATTCTTTCATTAAAATTTCTAGTTTATATGATGTCGGCAGGCAGGGCATCCTATATTACTTGAGGGTTCTTTTGGTTTGTTCGTTTTAAATACTGATACATCTACAAACTTTAGACTGTAAAGCAGATGGCTGATCACTTTAGAGTTGCCACAGAGTAGAAATGTTAGTAACATATACAACTCTGACTTGTCCCCTTTTCTGTTCAGCAGGTTATTAAGCCACGTCTCCTTCCTAACTCCTGACATATTCTTAGGAAAGGAAGTTTTGTCAACCTAGAATTACAAATGTAAAGGTAGTATCAGATACAAAAATCAATCGTATAGCTCAAAGAAAGCCTTTATTTTTTAAAATCTGGTGTTTTGGGTTACCAAATTCACTTTTCCTTTATTTTACAAAGATCAATTGAAATCCAAATACTTTGGTTTGGAATTTATTAATCCAAACTCTTGCTTGCCTATCCAAAAGCAATTCTGCCCATCTTTTATAAGAGCAATCTGATATTAAGTTAAACTAGCAGTATACTTAAGGAAGATATCTACTCACCTCACCTTTTCTCCCCTTCCCCAGCTGTAGAAGATCCATCCAATTCTCCATTTCCAGTGATTGTGAGTCGATGACCTCTGACCCACTGGTGCAGATGAAACTGGAGATAGGCTGCTGAAGTTAGTTGGGAAGATTTCCTTCTTTTATAAGGAAAAGGAGGGAGGAGAGAGAGAGAGGGAGATTGCGTGTAGTGTGAGAAGAAGCAAACATCTCTACTTTCTTCTTCTTTGCTTTCTCTCTCTTGCATCTTGCTTCCTTGGTTATTGTGCTGGAAGCTTCTGAGCTCTTGCAGCCACCTTCCAGCCATGAATGGAAGTACCGTAAATGGGGGAAAGAGGGCCTTGACATCATCTCCCTGGTGACTTAGCCATTCCAAGGAGGCTCCTACTCTTGCAGGTCTTGTTATGTAGTTTGTTTGTTTGTGTTGTTTTTATTGAAACCAAAAATGTCATTGTTGATACAAGGACACAATTTTGACAGATCAAAAATTGAGCTATTCGATGTCTGTGTAGAAAAGCCCTCCATGGGAAACTTTTAAATGTTTATGAAGCATAATACAGGAGAAGCCGAGTGCTGAGAAGTTAACTTGCCTCACAACATGTGGAGGCTGTTCTTCCAGAAATCTATGGCACAGGAGAACTCTTCAGGCTACAGTGGTCTAACATATAGAATCACTCACCTTCCTCCTGTGTGATGTGTCAGCATTTGACTCATGCCTTGATTATAAAATTCATCATATATTTTTGTAAAGAACAACATCCATTTGTCTTCCTTGCTTGTCCATAAATCAACAGATATTTTTATATCAGAAATAGATTTCTTTTGGAATATAATCAGATAATGTGGAATGATGCTGAAAAGATACATATATATACACACACATATAAATATATATATTTGAAAAGATTTTAAATGTATATACACACACATATAAATATATATATTTGAAAAGATTTTAAATGTATACATTTAAAAAAAGATTTTAAATGTATATATTTCAAATGTATATTTGAAAAGATTTTAAATGTATTTTAAATGTATATATCTTTGAAAAATTATTATATTTATATATCTATGTCTATATATGTATGAATATACACACACATCTATCTATCTAGCTGTCTACCTATTTATAAACTTCTTATAGGTTTTTTCTCTCCTCAGTTTTAATTATTCATAAGAGGGGTAGAAGATAATGCCTAGAATTAAGTAGACATGTATATAACATATATATTACGTATATAATATACACATTTCAGTGTTGGTGCCGAAGACCTACTCTATCTTTTCTCCAGATTTAGTGAAAAAGGTTGGATATCTGCATTACTTTAATAACCATCACATGTATTTCTGTTGACCAGTCAGTTCTGAGAACTGCTTGCCTTGACAATAGGCAACAGAGAAGCAATGACAAATTGCATCCAGAAACTGTAGAGTACAACCACTAATATATTAATTGAAAAATAAAAGAGTTCCCAATAATAAATGCCATTCTTTCTAGTGTATCAGATGAATTCTAACACAAACAACAACAAATTCAGCAGCTTCAAATGGAATTCAAACCAGCCTCAGGATCCTTCTTATTTTCTATATTATCTTGTTAGTTCCATATCATTTTCACTCCACCTGCACTTACCTGTCTCAGTTTAATGGATTTCTAATTGGGAAAGTACAATAGTCAGAGCTATCAAAAGCAGGTCGTTTCAGGGGTATGGCTGTTGGAAGGTTTCACTTATATTCCTCTAATCACTGAAACACCAATGAGAGTGACTTCAAGCCCAAGTGACACTAATACTTTGTCACTGTCTAAGACTTTGTCTATTCAGGGCAAAGTGAACTGAAACTCCATCAGAAAAGAAAATAAGGGCCATTCTCAGCCAGAGAGCTCATTATCATGATATTTGTCTCTGAAGTTTCTAAACAGTCTTTGTGGATGGACCTGAATTCATAAGTCCTTTATACAGCTCTAGTTCAATTTAGTTGTTTAAGATCACTTCTAGAATAGGGTTTCAGTGAAGGCCTTTGAGAAATATTCAAATAAATGGAAAGTTTTGTTTAAAATATTTTATGTAAATACAGTAGTCTCCTTTCATCTGCAGGGGATACTTTCCAAGACCCCTAGTGGATGCCTGAATTCATAGCACCAAACCGGGTGTATACTGTTTTTTCCTATACATACACACCTATGATAAAGTTTAATTTATAAATTAGGCACAGTAAACAATTAACAATAATAATAAAACAGAACAATCATAACACCATATTTAATAGAAGTTATGTGAATGTGCTCTCTTTCTCAAAATATCCTACTGTATAAATATAATGTCTTCACTAAGCACTTATCAGGCAGCATGGCCATAATTTTTTCAGTTTGAGGTGTGGCAGTGAAACTAGCATGAATTTCTTTTTGTTTCTTCACAATTTCATAGCTGGAAGATTAGTTCTTACCATAGATCTTAGAAAATTCAGGATACAATAGTTTTTTCCTTAAGTGGAGAACTTCCATCTTTTCACTTAAAGGAAGTACTTTACAGCTTCTCTTTGGTGTATCTGATTTGCCAGCAAGAGTACTTCAGTGATTTGGGGTCATTATTAAATAAAATAAAGATTACTTGAACACAAGCATTGAGGTACCACAAGAGTCAATCTGAAAATCAAGACAGCTACTCAGTGGCTAAGGGGTGAGACACTTGGAGAAAGAGATGATCCATGTCCTGGCTGGAACAGAGCAGATCAGTGTGAGATTTCATCAAGCTACTCAGAACAGTGCACAACCTAAAACTTACAAATTATTTATTTCTGAAATTTTCCATTTAATATTTTCAGACTGCAATTGACTGGTGCATAACTGAAACCAGGGAAAGGGAAACCTTGGATAAGCGGGGACTACTATAAGGCGGAACTGCTAAGCAATTTAAATGCAGGTAAACCAAGGAAGGCAGACTCGTATGTGGAAAAATATTTGGTCATTGGAATTAGACTTCTGCAAAGTACTTGGCTCTGCAAAGTGAGTTACTTAGATTTTTCTGAGCTTCCATTTTCTAATCTAAAAAACAGGGGAAATGATATTTATCTTAGATGATCATTTTAATGACCAAAAGATAATGGCTACAAAAAAGTTCTTTGTATGTGATAAGGAAGCACACTGTAAAGGTCAGCTAACATCACTGTAATTATTAAAATGATTTAGTGGGAGTTCCCCTTGGAAATATGACTATAGTATTGTACATTATCACTAAATAAATGTAGAAACCTAAATCTAAAGAGATAAAATTAATTAGCATAAGATAGAAATAATGAAAGAATAACATATGAGCTAGGTAATTTTATCTGTTCTTGAAGAGTTCATCAAAAGTTCAACCATTATTCAGTAACTCTATGCATGATTTGAATTCTCTGATAATCATTTTTGGGGGTTAAAAGTACTTAATTTATTCTTCTATTTTTCTTAAAATTGTGAATACACTTAGCAAATATATTAGTTTTTGAACTGTGGGACATAGAGATATATGAAGATAGAATTCCTAACCTCACAGTTTATAAACTAATTTAAAAAACCCTAAATAATAGTTTTATACAAACAGTAAGATAAATAAACAACGAATAGGTGAAGTAAAAGTTAGACACACATGTGAAAGAAGACTTAGTGGGATTTCTCACATAATTAAGGGAACCACAAAACAAAAAGCAAATGTTAGTGATGAATTAATTATGAATTGGATTCTTAGTAAGAGAGATCGCATAAGGGATACTGTTGAGGATCTTGAAAGAAGAGTAGAATTTATACAACCATATTTGAGGTATCATTACATGTTAGGCAGAAAGATAAGTGTGAAGATAAATAAATTCTGGAATCACAAAATTCCTTACCATGTCCATTGAAACCAGATTCAATGGACAAGAATGAGACTCGCAAACTTGACTGAGGCTGGATCGTAGGAATCCATTAAGGGTTAAGAGAAATTTATAAAGGGTGGTTTAAAGTATACTTTGACACAAAGTAATGACACTAAGTTTACACGCTGATGTGTGTGTAAAAGGAGAGATACACAGATTGAAGAGTGTGTAAACTAAACTATATAAAAATTTGAAAACTAAAATGCAAGTTAGAAAATTTTCTTTTTTTATTTTATTTTATTTTTTTAAATTTTTACTTTTTGACTGCTCCATGTGGCTTGTGGGATCTTAGTTCCCCGAGACCAGGGACTGAACCCAGGCCCACGGCAGTGAAAGAGTGGAATCCTAACCACTGGACCACCAGGGAATTCCTGGCAAGTTAGAAATTTGAAAAAAATGTTTTAACATATACAGTAGACACATTTCAGAATAAACAGCTTTTAGAAATCAATAAGAACAATAAAAATTTTAAAAAGTGCTCTGAAAGACAAATGACCAAAGTTTATCAATGAAAAATTCATCAAATAAGCCATAAAAAATACAAATAATCACATGAAAAAAGTCAAACTACAGAATAAACAAATAATGTAAATTGAAACAGTATAAAGGTGCAACATACCTTTCAAGTTGATAAAAATTTATTTTAATGACAATATAATATATCCATCAAGGTTCAAAGAAAAGGGCATATCACATACATTTGTTAGGTAAGATGAATTTGTCTTTTATGAAAAAAAATGTTTGATATATATCAAATGGCTCAATATTTTCTTCCTAGTCCGAGTAACACTAAATATAGGAATTCATCCTAAGCAAATTATTACGATTGTGTCCAAGGATCTTATCCTTAAAGATGTTCATTATATTGTTATTTAATATATAAACCTGGAATTGTTTACAATGGATTTGAGGCAGGGCCAGCAAGTACAGCCTTACAGAATGCAGCAATTCATATAAACTATGATTCAAATAGATAGTCCTAGAATTTTGCAAAGTTTTGATTTGAGATATTATTTACATAAATTATTGAAATATATATATAATACAAAGATGGAATTACATTTATAATCTAAAATTGATGTTGATGAAAATGTTAAGATAAAAATATATTAATGATATATTAAATGGAAAAAACAGTTTATAAGATGATATATATGTAAAATTCAAAAATAAAATAAATACTATAAATAAAGCACATGCACACTACCAGAACAAAAGTCTAAAAACAGACACAAGTAACTATTTTTAAAACATATGGGTGGTAGATGTGTTTTCATTTTATGTTTTTCTGCTTTTGAAAAATGAATATTTTATTCATATGACTACTTAAATTATGAAAATTAAAAATGGATAAGCACAGGGAAAGCATAAAACAATAAAAATGTTTAATTTTTTTTAATATACATTAGGGATAATGCATATGGACTTAAGACAAAGTCAGTTAGAATGGAAATAAGGATGTGGAGAACTTATTATAAGATGTTCTCTGGTGAACTTACAGGAGTATTCAGATTTGGAAATCTGCAGATATCTAATTTCTTGTAACAGAAGGTTGTGAGGTTTTTCATAAAACATTCAGGGAATTCATTGGAATCCAAAGGCTATAAGAAGACATCAATCTATAAAGGTTTTTAAAAAATTCTGTATACTGACATGTTGTCAGTTTAGGTTGGGTGAATACATTAAGTCTATTTATATTTTTAGAAGAAATGGAAGTAGAATTTTACATTCTTGTGGTGCCTGAAAGGTTAATACTCCGAGTTCACCACCTCAGCGTACAGACAACAGAGGTTCCTGTTCAATCCAATCAGAGTGCAAATTCTAATACCTTTGATGTAGTGGTGTCACTGAGGTGGAGACACTCACTGAATAAAATTCCTCAAGGGGATTCAATTAGTCTTCTCACAAAGCCCAAATAAAAGTCATAAAAGAATTCTCTAATTGTAAATTTAAATCCTACTGACAGGTCCCTCAAATATGAGAGGTCTTGTTTCTTTGGGTTTTAAGATCATCACAATCTCTCTCAGTCTTCAAGTTCCCATCTCACAATGTTCAATTGTCTCTTGGAGTTAGTTTTATTTGAATGGACATTTTTATAAGGTGATTACCTAAGGATCTTCCTTCTCTCCAGGCCTCAACCTCAGAAACACACACACATAGTACAGATCCCAGACAGCTTGATTTTTCCTAATTCTAACAACTATATTTCAATGGAAAAAAATTTGGCAGAGCAAACTCCACTTTCAAGTGTGAAGAAATACTGCAGTGAAACCTTATCTTTGACCTTTCTCTTTACAAGTGCTTTTTCTTTTCTTTCTTTATTTTTTTAATGATGATGGTGAAGCCTGAGTAGGAGTACAAATTAATTTTATCATGGAGGAAATTACCTTGATCCAAGGGTAGTGTCCAATATACTATCAGGCAAGTGATTCTAGAAATATGGGACAGAAACATTCAACAGACTGAATTAAAATGCTTGCATTGGATGGTTTATTAAACCCAATGCTGTGAGAATCTCAAGAAAATGGATAGGGTAAGCTAGCACACATAAAACACTGTACAAACAGAGCAGCAGGATCATACAAATCCTGGGATAAACACTGTTCAGACATCCTTTTTCTCTCAGAGTGAGTGTGGAGGATGCTTGGGGCCATTGACATACAGGCGTTCTGAGGGTTTCAAGCCCCAATTGGTCTGGTCACAGCTGTAGCTCACCAATTAGCTGTCTGAGCAGCTCTGGATTTTATGTGCTTCTTGGGGAGAGGACACTTGGCACCAGAAGGGGTGTCACAAACAGAAAGCTTAATTAAGACTTCCTGATTATGGTGTGTCACCTGTGCCTCATGTATACTTAGTGTATCATAAACATTCAATACCTTAGACATCTCATGTATATTTAATGCCTGGTGAACATTTAGTGTCTTTTACATTTAGAGCCTCATGTATATTAAAAGTCTTCAGTATTCCATGCATATTAGGTGTCATTTTGTCCTTTCATCCCTTTCTATGTTCACATATGCACTACTCAACAATGGTTTGACTGTTCTAACTCATCCTATGAGTTTCATCAGCCCCATCTGTTTTCTTTGTCCTCAACAGCAAGCTTGAATGTTCTCAAGCAATACAACATATGCACATGATAGATTAAAAATAATATTTATATTTCTAAATGCCAAAATATAAGACAAGGCATCTTCTTTTTCTTAAAAGTACCCTTAAAGTATAAGGGAACCATCTTATACTATAGTCTTATAGCATAGTTCTTTCTTAATTGCTTTCTGTTAGACAACAAAGTATCATTTGGAGAAAAAACATTGCCAGAAAGTATACAAATTATCACTAGTTTGATAAGTTATGTGATTCATCTGAACAATTCCTACATTTATATTATATATACATGCATACAAATTTAAATAGGGAGGTGGATGATTCAGAGCTGCTTTCATATTTAGTAACAACTCTCATGGGAGTGACTTCCATATGAGATGTCAATTTAATCATGCCTTTTTTACAGGCTTTACAAAGTAGTATAGTAGGGTTTACATTGTGCAGATCAAAAGTGTACCACCACAGGGTGAATGGGGGAAAAGTCAGAATACACTGAAAATGAGAATTTGTATACAAACGTTCTCATAGCAACACCATACACAGTTTTAGAAGTGGTGGATTTCAAAAATAGAATAAAATGAAAGAGGGTGTGCTTGGACCTACAGTGATGATGAAGTTAGAAAGTGGTTCTAGTGTTGATGAAGACACCAAGGTCCAGGATTCATATTAAGAAGCTGCAAAAAGTTTTCCATGATCTGAAACAATAGAAAAAAATCTAATTATATAATATGTGGTTTTATATATGTTACTGAAGAATAGAGTTAATATAAGTGCACATGTAACTATTTCATCTTCATTCTTGAATATGAAGATGAACATAATCAAGCTGACCAAAAAATCTTCTCTTTTGTACTTCAATAATGAAAATGAGGGGTTACTTTGTATTCGAAATCACCTTAAAATCTAACATCAAAGCTGTTATAAGTATAATATGTGATCATTATAGAATTTGAGACTAATACAAAAAAACATGAAAATCTTTCCAAAAAGTGTCCCACCCATTAGTAACTGTCACTATTTTGTGGTATTTCCTAGAAAGTTTTCTGAACATAGTTACATTTATATAATTAGTAACAAATGTGTGTATACATATATATATGTGTGTGTGTGTGTGTGTGTGTGTATTCATTTATTTATGTAGTCACTTTACAGCATGTAAAACAAATAGTAATTGAGTTCATTTTATGGAAAGACAAGACCTGTATGTCACTACAAAACAGAAACAGGAAAAAAGGGTCTAATTTGTACTTCAATAGGATAAAAAATATTGCAAAACTCCATTTAATAATTTAATATTTTCTGAAATGTTTTCTCATGAGTTGGTGTTGAATTTTTCAAAGTCCTATTTAATGTCTATGAAGACAATTATATTTTTTCTCTGCACATCAATTGATGTGAATTATATTATAAATTTACTAATACTGAAATATATTTGAATTGATACTGAAAAAAAAAACTTTGTCATTATACATTATTTTATTGTACTATTAGATTCAGATTCTACAAATTATTTATTATGTTGCATTGATATTCATAAGTAAGTCTGGTCTTTAGTTTTCTTTTTAATGTGTTATTTTGATCAGGCTTTGGTTTCAAAGCTATCCTTACTTTATTTTAAAAATTGGGAATTTTCAAAAAAAATAAAAATAAAAAACAAAATTACAGGGCTTCCCTGGTGGCGCAGTGGTTGAGAGTAAGCCTGCCGATGCAGGGTACATGGGTTCGTGTCCCAGTCCAGGAAGATCCCACATGCCGTGGAGTGGCTGGGCCCGTGAGCCATGGCCGCTGAGCCTGCGCGTCCAGAGCCTGTGCTCCGCAACGGGAGAGGCCACAACAGTGAGAGGTCCGTGTACCGCAAAAAAAATAATAAAAATAAAATAAAATTTAAAAAATTGGGAATTTTCTTTCCTTCCTTATGACTCTGGAGCTACCTTAAATTATCTAGTTGTTGAAAGTTTGGTAAAATCCCTCTGTGAACCCACCTATAATCATCGTATTTTTATGGCTGTACAGTTCTGTGATAACTTTATCTATTTCTTCCATACATATTTTTCCTAGAATATTATCCATTTCATGTAGGCTTATATATATATATTTATATACAATTTTATTTTATCTGAAATCTTTCATATATAGAAACTCATATACCTATATCAATTTTAAAAGTGAGGATGGTCTGTTTTTCATATTTATATATTAGGAATTTAAATTTTTAGAGAAATTAACCATATATATATATATATATATATATATATATTAACCTAAATAACCTTATATAGGTCCATTCAATAACTACCAAATATCTTATTGGGTTGAAAGAAGAAAACTATAGATCTGTATATTTACTCAGGGATCCTGACATTACCCAGAGGAATACAGAAGAGTTTTAACATTGAAAATATGACTGCCTTCCCTTAAAACTGTGTTAGAGATGAAAAACAGAATGACAGACACCTTCCATGCCTGGGAAACACTTGTAACTAACATTTGGGTCAGACACCTGAGTCTGTCAGGGAGGCGATGTGACTAATACATAGGAACATTTTCAGAGTAATAGCATTGCTTTTGCAAAAGTATATCTAGATATAGACACAAAAGGACAATATATCAAAAGATCAACTTTAAGTAAAGAGGCTTAAATTCAAGGCTGTTATAATAGTTGGCAAAGTCGACTAAGTGAAGTCATGTGTTGCCTTTCGTAAAATCTGGAGAAATATTTGTTACCTGATTCTAATAAAGCACACAGAAAGCCAGAGGGAGTTAGAAGGATAAGAGTGAGGGAGGGAGAAAGAATGAAGAGAAAAATTCATGAGAATTGCATAGTTGCTTTCTGGTTTCTCTGGCTGCCTTTGCAAGTTATCCCAACGGAAAGGCAGAATGTTAATCAACATACATAGGACCACCTTATGCATGTCCCACAGTGGAGGAACCAGGGGCTCCTCCCTTTATGGCCAGTCGGATGCTGTGGGCTCTGTATGTCCCCCTCTGCCCCTTTATTTACATGGCACATCTCTAAATCTAATAGGATGGTTAGAGAGCCACAAATAAAAGTTGGTTTAAGGAGACAATCTGATTTACTGCACATTCCACTCTTGCAGAAATGCCTTGCAAAAGCTCAAGGGACAAGGTCTACAGAAACATCAAGCTCCTACTACCTCTGAAAGGACATGTTTCAGTTAGGATGCATTCCCAGGAAAGCAGCTAACATTTGTGATTCTCACTCTTAGTTATATTTACTTATTTAAACGTATTGAGTTTTTCATGGAGAACTCAAAAAACTTCACATGAGAGGAAGAAAGTTACTTCATTACAGCAGTTTTTCGGGCCTGACCAAAAGCTACTTGCTAAGTCACTTGCTCAGACAACTTTGCTGTAAGATACAAAGCTGAGCCCCAAATGAAAAGGTGGCGCCCTCCTGAGATGCGGCCCAAGTGAACAGTAAAATAAGTCATCTTCACTCAGACCTGGACAGTCTCTCCTTCATCTTGCCTCCTTTTCACATGGAAAAAATATGTTGATGATTGCTCCTGGCTGTATTCTTCAAAAAAGGGGGAAAAGTTAAAACCTCATCGTTCAACACTTCCTTCACCCCAAAGGCATTCATTTGTCTTTATTTTCCCCTTGAACTCTTTTCCTTTGGCATTCCTTTTGGGTCACTCTAACCTTTTCCTTGCCACCTATCTGATTTAAACAGTGTTCTAGCATCCCCTACAATCCTTATTTAAGTATGTAAGTGTTTTGTTACATTGATTTTTAGCTTTTTTTAATGGTTTATATTTCATAAGGCATCATTAATACATCATTTGTGGGTATAAAACAACATGGAAAACCTCTGCATCTATTCCTCCCTATGCCTTGTGCCAAAGCTAAGAGCCAACAATTGATGGTAATCTGCTATTCACTCAACAAACATTACAACTAAAGACAAAACAAACTTATGAAGGCTGAGTGAGGTTTTTCATGCAAAAATGTAAACCATTATGATTGCCCTCTAACATAGATGTCTGGTGAGGAGGATACTTCCAAAACTGTAATATAAGACAGGCTATGGTAAATGTATTTTGAGTCTAATTGGATATAAGTGCATAGGTATTTATAAAAAGGAAATATTAACTTGCTTGGGTAATCAGAGAAAACACGCTTAAGAAGTTGGTACAGGCATACCTCGGAGATATTGCTGTTCGGTTCCAGGCAAAGGCCATAAAACGAATGTCGCAATAAAGCCAGTTACACATTTTTTTTGTTTTCTCAGGGCATATAAAATTTACGTTTACATTATACTGTAGTCTATTAAGTTTGCAATAGCATTATGTCTTAAAAAAATACACACCTTAAAAAATACTTCATTGCTAAAAAATGTTAACTATCATCTGAGCCTTCAGTGAGTCGTGGTAATAAAATCCAAGATCACCAGTCGCAGCTCTCCATAACAAATATAACAATGATGAAAAAGTTTGAAATAGTGCAAGAATTACCAAAATGTGACACAGAGACATGAAGTGAGCAAATGCTGATGTTTCGGTGCTGATCAACATGCTTGATTTGGGGTTGCCGCAAACCTTCAATTTGTAAAAAATGCAGTATCTGTGAAGGTAATAAGGCTAAGAGAAATCAAATGCAGTATGACTATATATTCAGGCAGATTATATAAATCAAGACTGAAAAGAGATTTTCTATATTTTTGAACTGTAAGCTGCCTAAATGGAACAAATATTGATTGAACTAGGCACACGATACACGTTTTGGTTAAATGTCATTATCAACCCTGTGAAGTAGCAAAACTAATTTTATGCTAGATGAAGACGAAACAAAAGGGATACACGACATATAAAGTGTCAAATCCTAATAACCAATGGAATTGTTATTTGAAGGTAGGTCAGTATTATTCACTATCTTTTTATTAAATGACACCATGATATTTGGTTTTCCTCATCAAGGCCTTCGGAACTGAAGTCACATGTATGC
The DNA here is from genome assembly GCF_951394435.1 of Stenella coeruleoalba. Taxonomy (NCBI): domain Eukaryota; kingdom Metazoa; phylum Chordata; class Mammalia; order Artiodactyla; family Delphinidae; genus Stenella; species Stenella coeruleoalba. The sequence continues at coordinate 18,427,760 of NC_137147.1, read as the reverse complement.
TTAGGAAAAGGACATGATGGGCAAAATAAAATCCATGAAGGGCAATAGGATAATGGATTATATTTTGAAAAAATAATATAGTTATTTTTCACATTTTACTCTGATATTAAGCGACTTTATCGAGCTGGACTGCTATCACCCTCTGAATTAGGAACACATCACTTGATTTTCGAGGGCAAGCTGCACAGTTGCTCCAGGAGAGTAAGGATTCTGACAGTGATTCTTTTAGCCTTGTCTGTCTTTTTCTGAAGTGTGCATTTCCTGTTTTCACAGAAAAAGAGGCTATTTCCTCTTTTATGCATTTATTTGTCATCAGTTCTATTTAAGGTTGAGAGCCAAGGAATCTTATATTCTGTAAGAAAGAGAGTTAATCTACAATAATAGAAAAGGATTCCACAGTTTTGCTACTTTCACAAAGAAACCAGCAAAAGCAAAGCTTTCCCCAAGTCAGTTTTACGAAGAAAAAAACTAGAAAAATAGAAGCTATTATATAAAATTTTCAAGGGAATGTTCATAACTTGCTGTTTGTGTTATTGTTGTATCGATGATTAAGGATGTCAAATGTAAACTTAATGAAGTTCAATTTTTCATATTTATTTTTGAATTATTTGTAAATATGGGTAAAAGAGCATTTTTTTCTTTTCTTTTTGCTAGCAATGTATCAGCCCCAGAATGAATGGATTTCTGCCCAGACACAAGTGGGTCATTCAGCTGGTCAACAAGGATGCTTCTTGTGAGAGCAGATTTTTTATGGGGACAGCTGTCTAGCAGGAAGTATATTGCCATGTGTTCTTTTTGAATTTAGCAAAAGGCTGTCAAATATTCCTGGTAATGACCCACTTAATTTTATAGTCAGTACTTTTACATAAAAGTGTATTAATAATAATAAATCTGGATCTGGAATCAAGGTTACTATAAGTTGGTTGCAGACAAGACCAAAGGATAAATATATACTATGTAATAAATGACAGCATTTATGTATTCAAGTGACCTGACTTCTATTCACTTCAAAGAAGCAAGTAACATTGAATGTAAACTCATTTCCTAGACTCTCAGAATCCCGACCTGAAAAATGCACACTTTACAACCATCCCATGGAAGAAATGTTTTCTGCCGGTAAAGGCAGATGGAGTAATAGAGTAATTTTTATTGACCTTGGCTGTGGAACCTTACAAGAATCAGCTTTTCCTAAGCTACTATGGGAATATTTTACTCTATTTCCACTTTCTTTGGGGTATAAGCATTAACCTTGAAAAAAATATGAAGCACTTTACTGTGGTCACTCCAATGAGCAATGGCCATTTGGGGGAATGGACCCATCTGTTGTTTACGGGGGTGTCTAGTTCTTTGGAGAATCTAAGGTGATGACTTTCATAATATGGGTACTAGTCTTCATATTATCCTAACATAACTGATATGAACAGCAAACACTGGCATATCATTGATTTGGATTTATTGGACTTCATAAAGTGAAGTAACAATATCGTCTACCTTGAAGGAGAAACCAGATTCTTACTTTGCCATTTATTGTCATTCAAGAGCTTATGCAGCTACTCATTTGAGAAACAGTTCCTGGGCATGCTCCTATCCCAGTGGGGTCACAGAACCACGCTTATCCCATGCAACACATTAGCTCATGGTCCTGACTTTGATTCAAGTCTTGATTCTTGGACACTTAAAATTCTGTTAATCATGAAGATGAGCCTTTAACAATGTTAGAGGCTTGTGATAATATGTGCTCTGATTCTTATATCTTGTGGTCAGTTCTCACATTCTAAAAGATGATCCCAAGGAGGAGCAGTAGTGAAAAAGCACATCAGTTGATGTTTCTTATTAGCCAAACATTGACCACATACATCACCCTCTTTCTGCTATTCCTACTTCTACCCGATCAAGTCCATGAGTCCTTTATTTCCTGGCTAATTCCATACAGTGATAGAACTTAATGTCTGAACAATGCTGATACAATTGGAAGGGAATTGTAGCTTTTTGCTACAGAGGGATCCATGCTTTAGGCTAAGGACCCATGATAAGGACAGATACCATGAGTGCTTTGATGAGACACAGGTCTGGTGGACCGACTTGAGCATACTGTTCATAGGGGACCATCCATTCCAATTTGCCTGGTATTTTCTGTTTCAGCACTGGAAACACACTCATAGTCCCAGGCAAACAAAGATGGTTGGTTCACTTTAGTTCTGAATCTGGTCTATTCAATTTCAAAGACATTTCATTTAGCTTCTAAAATAAACAAGATAGAAAGCCATCAGATTCTACTAGGATTGCTGGGTCTATGAAATATTGTCCCTTGGTTTCAGTGAAAGCCCTTTCCAGTTGAAATGGGTCTGGCTTATGTCTTCCAGAACAAGACTAAATGGATAAGATGTTTTGCTAACAGAGTTTCCTATTAATGAGTGAGATAAATAGAGATATAACTATTCAATAAGTCAAACAATAGAATGTTTGCTATGGAATAAAATCATGCAGATATAATGATGACAAATAATGCTAGTCTCAAGAAGACTTCTTAGTAACTAGCGATTTTATCAGGGAACAGTATTATATTGACATATGATCGATTAGATACTAATTCAAATTGCATGGTTAGATGGTTGTGATTGGCTGGTTTGATGATAGCCATGATCCTTGCATGACTCAAATTTTCTTGATCTCATGACATATCTTCTATCAATCAGCTAAAAATGGTTTCATCTGTTTAATTTTGGCCATCTCTTTTTAAGGCTTTGAATAAATCATGAAATGTAAGATACTTTCACTGATTTTCTACTCACTCATCATAGCCCGGAGAACTCTCCTGGTCTCCACTGGATTTATTTACTATGTACTTTACTCTGGTCCTAAGAGGGTCTTCTTATTTTTTTTATTTTCTTGTTTGTTTGCTTATTTTTAATCTCAGGCAGATACATTATCTTGACATTTTAGAGTAAAACAGCACCTGATTTTTCTTAATGTTTTTACAGTTTTGAACTTTTTTTGTTAAACCATTGTATTTTCTGTTCTAGCTTCCCTTTATACCCATATACAGAATTATAACTTCAAAATGAAATGTTCTCAAGAAAGGCTTACAGATGAGTTAATCATTACTTTGCTGAATCCATATAAATTATTAAACATATCTTGGTGATGTAAAATAACAGATTAAAGATGATTTTGGTCTTTTAAAATCAAATGGTAGCAAAATGTAATTCAATGAAAGGTAGGAAATATATTTTATTCTTCCAGAGTATATTATTACAATGTATAGTACTTTACTATTTCTCATCTGTTAAGAATTCTCTACTTCTCTTTTTCATCTAAATAATAAAATAAAATAGTATTTTAATATTAAATTCATGAACATTGAAGATTTGATGGAAGCAAGGATTACTGTTTTTAGAGAAGCTACATGTCATAACATAATAGTTAGAAACACACATTCTGATGTCGGATTGTATGGGTTTAAAACAGTAACTCTTCTACTTACCAGCTCTATGGACTTTGGCAAAATGTTCAACCTCATTGTGCCTTAATTTCTAATCTCACAAATTAGTGTACTAAGAGTACCTACCTTATAGGGCTGTTATGAGAATTTAGCAAGTTAATATATGTAAAATACTTAGAATAGCACAAGCAGAACAAGAACTATATGTGTTACTTACTGTATCTGTCATTTTGACTTATACCTCCTTTTCTACAGCTGTGTGTTGATAGGTAACAGGGAATATGTATGCCAGGAGTACATTTATCTCCCTACCTTTCTACATCCTTCACTATAGTTTAAGGAAATGTAGTAAACAAAGCTGCTTATAAAAAACCTTTAAAAGATAAAAGTGAATATCTTACTATTTAATTATTTAGGAGCTGTTTTCCAGTTACAGATATTAAAGTAATTAATTTATTTTATTCACTAGGACCCAAACATGGTCTTTAATACAATAAGAAAGGGAGAATTATATCCAGTTGTCATCTGTTGGTCAACAACTTGGTAAGCAGTGACTCAAGGAACAGACTGATTCTAAAGTAAAAGGAATTTGTCAACAGATATGTGTATGTGTGTGTGTGCATTTAACATTCTTCTATTCTCAAGACTGAAGAACATGTATGCACTGTATTGATTTTTTTTTTTTGCTTGCTGATCGTCATGTCTAAGAATACAAATAAATTCTTAAAAGCTTCATTTAATTTTTATTAATGCCAGTTTTTTTTTCATCTGTAAAACTGAGATAATGCCTTTTTCATAAAACTAATGAAAAAGTTGAAAGGGATAATAAATATGAAGCAACTTGGACAGAGACTGACCTAAGAATGTTTGATACTGACTTTCCTCACCTACCTCCCAGTAAAAGTTCAATGCCTTTGGTTTACTGACTTGGGAACTGACTTGAGTATTTTAGAGTCCACTGTGATCTCCAGGACCTTATAAAATTTCCCTATTTTCTTCATACAAACATGGGAGTTTGGTTTTAGACCACACTCAACTTTGAATTCTCCCCAGGGTTACCTTGAAAAAGACTTCACCCTGAACTTGCCTCAAAATTTACTTTCATTTTCTGTTTGTACCACTCCCTACTTTCCATTTTCCTTCTTTTCTAAAATACTTGCAATAAGGACGGTTTTTACTGTTAGAACCAAAATTCTTAGATTTTCTGAAAAGTCACACCTGGGTAAATCCACATATGAGGAATTGGAATCCAGACATAAGAACTGGGCAAAAGGAGATCCAGCATTTGTGGAGGGATTAATCTATTACAAATCCCAGTGGGACACAGATATGCGAGCCTTTAATTTCAGATCAATTAAATGCACACACACATCCACACTTTCTATTAATGTTATCTATGCCATACAATTAATATAAAATGAAGCTTTCATTCCTGCAATGTTCAACTTTCTGTTCATACATGAATTTGTAGAAGGAAAATCATATAAAAAAACTAATAGCCGTCTAGAATTCATCTTACAGAAAACCTAATCACAAAGTAAGATATTTGTGTATCTTTGGTAGATATATCAGAAGCAAAGGATCTTTTTGTCAAAGAAACATACTAAATCCCTGCTGCTCCTGAGAGACCATCTCTTCTGCTAGCCATTTCTATCCACTAAGAGAATTTTTGTGAACTTAAAGAGTGTTTTAAGAGTAAAAAATAGCCTTTTACAGACACTCACACTTCAAGTTAACCAAAATATTATGTCATCTAGAAAACAAATTCTGAATGGAGACACTTGGGCTTTGTTGAAAGTTCATGTTTTGATTGCTTGAACATTTCCAAGCAGTTGAGTCAATGTTCCACAGCAGCATTTCTTCTGGACAGCCTGGTTTCCTTCAAGTCCAACTCAGAAGATACACCCTACTTACATTTAAATCTTAAGCTAAAAGATACATATGCCCTGCTTAATGTTGTTTGCATAAACGACATTCCAAATCTACTTTGTTCTGATGATGGTTTGGTATGTGCTAAGAACATGGCTGAAAGTTAATTCAACAATGCAGGGGTGAGCTGGACTCGACTTCAGTATAGAGACAGGGTGAAACCTGGTATTTTTCCACTTGCTAACAGTCACATTCAATCAGAGTTTCATTGTCACTGCTTCACCCCAGGAACAAAAGTAAACCAAAAAAACATGGAGGGGGAGAAGGAGGAGAAAAAAGGGGGGTGGGGGGTTGGTTGTGGCGGAAGAGAAGGAGAAGGGCAAAATGAAACACAAGCCAAAAAAACTCCTTTTCTGTTGTAGTAGTTGAAAATCTACAAGTTATGTGTATGACATTTTAAATTCAACAGCAACTAGGCTTCTCCCCTTTTTTTGCTTGACCCACTCATGTTTCCTTTGAAAAAGATTTCAGGAGTTGTAACACCATGAAAACATTTCTTGAGGGTCAGTTGAGAGTCTCAGTTCACTAATTGAAAGTGTACATACTCTTCCACATATTGAGAAGGTTCATTTTCCATTTTCTTCTTTATGCATTATTTAAGATCTGTGAAAAGGGATGAAGGGATAAAAGCCCTTTAGTTTTCTGTCCAAAAAATCCAGATTTTTATCTTCTCTATAAACTTCACAGGAAAAGGAAAAAAAAAAATTCGGTAGAAGTTACAGTCATATTTTTGCATCAAAGAATTCCTTGCTCTGCCTTGAGTCTCAGAAATGACTTTAGAAATTCTTAAAATCAGTAGATTTGAATGATATCATTCCCTACCAAAGACAATGAACAAACAAGAGAAGACATAAGAATTGAACTAAGCTAAATTGAGACCATGAACAAAGCCACATACACATTAATTTCATTTCTAATTAGCTCACCCTCTCTGAGTTGAAACTTAAACTATTTGTTCTGTTTATTTAGTTTCAAAGATGGGATTTCAGTTGTTTTGATATTCATAAAATAAAGTATAAGCTATGGAGTTTTTAGCATGGCTTTATTTTGGGCCTAGCACAGTAAAAAACAAATCTGTTACCTGATTATATTCTCAGTAATCTATACCTATAATCTATTTGGAAAAATTAGATTAACAAACACAGGACTAGTAGAGAAAAAGAGCATCTGCTACGTAATGTTGGTTAAAAGGATGTTATGAGTTTACTGATGAGAGAGATCAATGTGTTTTAATATAGTGAAAAAAAAAAGTAGTGTCCTTGAAATGAACTGGATTATGAGCAGAGCCTGACATAAAACACAAGGTCAGATGTTGATTTGATTGAGTAGAAAGGGAAGCATGCTGGGGAAAGATCATGATTATTTAGATAGAGCATGCTCAAATTATAGGAAACTTTCCCTTTAATGGTACCCCAAAAGTTAGAGGGTATATTTGTGGAGAAAAATAAACTACTTTTCCTTTTGGGTTACATAAGCAGACATGGGCTGGATTTTTCCAAACAGAACCTAAATAACTGAAAATTTTAGTGGAGAAAATAAACTTGCTCGGCACTTGTGAAATAAGTTATACTGAATCTTCTGCAGTAGAAAGATAGACAGATGATAATCATATGTTCATGATCCCAGTATCCAAGACAAAATTCACTCTTTCCAAATTCTCGAAAGAAAGCAAATGAGAAAATGAATTAGCATGACATCATTGTATAGTCAATATCCTAAACTAGAATTCACTGTAACAGATTTAAAAATCAACTATTTGCAAAGTTTGCTCTTTTACTACTATTACTAACAAATTTATCAGAGCACACCTCGCACCTCTCTTTGGCATGTAGTGTGCACAGCACTGCAGCTGAGAACCACATTCTTTGTGCTAATGCCATGTGTCACCTTTTTGTGCAGCTGTAAAGATCATGAGGTGGTTGGAATGAGAAGAATTTCACCACTGTGATGTTCCTTTGCCAGTCAGAGGCAGACTGCACTCTACACACAGCTACATGCACAAAATCCCTTTCAGTCCCAAGTAACTAAGAGAAGATGTGGGAAAACAACTTCATGGGAAAAAGAAAAACAAAAACAAAAAATGTGTAGAAGTTGCAGTCATATTTTAAAATTTTGAATCTTAAGATAAAATTATTTTATCAAAGGGCAGAGCCTTCCTAGGAATATATTTTGAAAGTAGCTATTTCTTCCCACCAATTAAGAAAAAACAATGGTGGGAATGGGGAGTAAAAACAAATACCCCAACACAGTGTATTAAGATTAGAAACTTTGTGATTCACCGGTAAATCAAAGGGACTGAGACAAGAGAATTCAGTAACTTGGATTGACACAGACCAGCAAAATAGGCTTTTTAGGCTATCCCCACAGAAAACTGATAGATTGTGAGATTGTTTTAACCTGAAGAAAGACAGCTAAATTGTAGAGAGGGTCTTTAGAACCTTGCTACTCAAAGTGGAGTCCATGGCATAGCAGCAACAGCATTAGCTGGGAGGTTGTTAGAAAGTCAGACTGCCAGGCGTCTCTCTAGAGCTTCTGAATTTGAATCTGCATCTTCAAAAGATTCCTCAGGTCAGTTATAAAGTTTAAGTATCACTATTTTAGAAGACTTGGAGAGCTGAGAAGTGTGATTATGGGACAGATGGTTAATGAGAACAGAAATCCTTAACAGTGAAAGAAGAGTTCTGAAAATTAAGTGAAATCTTCAGGACTGTCCATGGGAACATGCCAGAACCCTCCAAGGGGGCTCCCAGAAGCTATTGTTAGAGTGAGTGAGAAGGAAAGGTAGGCAAAGCTTCAAAGATCATTGGGAAACCAAGCGAAGCACAGACTAATTCAACCTACCACCAATCAGATGTCCAGAAGAGGTACTGATAGTATCAGTGCTGGCAGTTACAGAGAATTTCTTGTGGTAAAAACTTAAGCAGACATAAAGAGTTTTAGACAAAATTTCGGAGACCCTGTAACCATGTTATTCAACAAATTGCTTTTAAGTCCATACTATGTGCTGGGCATTATGGTAGTTGTACTTGTTAAGCAAGACCAAATCTCCACCCTCGGGGAATTTAAAAGGCATTTGGTTTTAGGTCAGGGAAGTAATCAAAATCACAACATGGAATAGTCACAGCATGGAACAGAAATCCTATACAGACTTCTAGGCACATGGCAAAGAGGGTTTGCAAATCCCTTAGGGACAGACATTTTTGAAAGAACAAGGCCACATTTGTGCTATATAAATTGTAATTGTGCCTGTGTGTGTGCATGTGTATACTTGTATTCAGTTTGCCCAAACTGATTTTAGTCTTATCATCATTATTTTTAGTTGTCTCAAAATCCTTAGGTTAGAAATCAAACCCAACCCCTAAACTTTGGAAACTGCCAAGAGTGGCCCCAGCAGCCATAGTTCTAATCTACTCTTCCTACACATTTGATTGGACCAAAATTGAAATCTTTACTCAAACTGGTCCTATAGGATTCTCTCTCCCAGAGATTTGACCTTGAGAAAAAGAGGCAGCTGCAAGAGTAACCAGACCTTGGAGACATTGTAAACTTGAAGACCATTGGGTGGCATCTTCTACCATATGTTTGGACGAGAAGAGACTGGACTGCAGAAAGAGAAAAGTAAAGCAGAGAGCAGAAAGGAGCAGACATTAGAAATCGTGTGGCTTTTCCAGTCCTGCTTCAATTCTTTCTTCAAGTTTGGCTTTACTTCATGCTTCTGGATTCCAAAAGAGAAACTTGTCTTATGACGAATTTCCTCACTTAAACTGTTTAAATTAATTCCTTAAATTAGTATTCATTAGCTTTGATTTTACTTGCAACAAAAGGCACCTTAACAAAGATACCCACTGACTATGCTGGTATGATGTAGACATCAGGAGGCTGGACTACTTGCTAGAAAACCAGTACCGACACATGGTTATGTTCAAGCAGCCTTCCTCTTTAAAGATGTGTCTGTTATCAGCTTTGAATATATCAGGTTGTAAAATTTTACAACCAGTGTTCATACTTGGTGGTGCCTTTATGGCTACATCTCAACTCATTTGCAATGGGTCAGAACAATGAGACCAAGTTCCTTTAATGCTGTTCTTGGATGATACATGTGCAGGGTCTCACAAACATCACTTCACACAACAACTTGAGGGGTTCTGTAAAAAGTCTAGAATCTCAAGCCTCATTCCAGTTATATTGAATCAAAATTTGGAAATGCATATTTTTAACATGTCCCTCAGATGATTCTGTCTCAGATAATCCAGAGAACTTATTTCTAGAAACATATTTTAGACTGTGGTTCTTAATTCAGAATTGCTCACAACAATATTTTGAAAAGCTTTTTCAAAATATACATGCTGAGTACCACCTCATACCTGCTGAATCAGAAATTTGGCCAACATGTATTTGCATAAGATCCCCAGGTGATATCGAAGCCCACTTCTGGTTAAGAATGGAAGATTTGAGGAGCTCGACAGTGATTGATTCAGCTCTACCTTGAAGGCGGCCTCCTTCCATTGAGATCTACTCTGCAACACCAACAATATTTTCTTTCAGTACCCACTTTCAATGTTTAAATTTGTTCAAGTCCAAACTAGTCAGACTATAGCTACGTTGACCTAATTTAAAATCAACATTTAAAACACTGCCCTTCCTTTTTCCTCTGATCAGAAGTGCGTTTTTTCTAATTTGGAAGCTTTCCTACCACTGTAATTTAAATGGTAAATAACGAGATGGAATTGACTTTAAATACACTCTTCATTTATTTGCTTTGCAGTATCTCAAAGTTCTAAGGCCAAAACTCCAGACTTCTCCAAACTAAAAGAAAATTCCTTCTGTCCTATTCCCTGCCACTTGTTTTTTAGACCTTACATATCTCAAAAGATAAACGAGTCTTTATATCAGATACCAAGCTCAGAGCAAAAAATCAAAATCCACAAAGTTTTCTTTGCATAATTTAGCCTTCTCAAAGTTTTCCTGAGGAACACCAGCAATGGATTTCAGTGAATATACAAAATGCCCACATTTCTGCAAATTTGTAAAGTCCATTGTTTTTGTATGCAGAAATTGATATACCCTCTGTGACTTTCTATTACCACCTCAACTCATTGGCTTTTGGATAATGTGAGTTCCAGTCATTTATTTAGAATTGACCTTTGAGGGAATTCCTGCTACAGATCTATAAGCAATGAGCACAAGGACATATACAGTTAAGCTTTGAACAACATGGACTTGAACTGCATGGGTCCACCTATATGCAAATTTTTTTGAATAGTAAATACTACAGTACTGCACCGTTGAATCCGTGGATGCAAAACTTGGGATATGGAGAAATCATGGGGCCAACTATAAGTTACATGATGATTTTCAACTGCACGGAGGATCAGCTCCCCTAACCCTGACATTGTTCAAGGGCCAACTGTATATAGTTTCCTGTATGTAAGTGTGAGTGTTATATGTACTTGTTGATGTGAGTTTTTTTTCCAGCATTTTTTATTATGATCAAAACCAAACAAATAAATGAAGAAATGAACTAGAAATAATTGGACTACCAGTGAAGAGGGATATGAGTTGAACATTTTAGTATATTCACTTCATGAAATAATACACAGCTATTAAAATGAAAGAAAGGGGTAAAGGGTGTATAAATTTATTTTATAAAAGATGACCCAGATGAACTTCACCTTCATAGTGTCCCAGAATCAAATAATATTCCTCAATTAATTAAGAAGCAGGGGCAAAATTTAAATAAGTATCAAAAGTAGGGGTTCATATTCAAATTGCCTGGTTGGAATAAGTGTCAGATTCTATTTTTAGACAAATAACTGAGCTGTTACATAATGTCCATCCCATATGCAATATTATGTTGGGGAGAAGGACAACCACCCAAAATTACCTAAAGAGGCTAGAGCAGAAAATGTTGGTCAGTGTCTGAGTAACTAATAAAAATTGATGGAAAATAAGGAATATCTCAGTTTCTAAGAAAACCTAATTTTCTCTCTGTGCAGAATTAATGCTGTGTTGCTGTCATGCTTTATAGGTCAAAAGAGGGCTGCAGTGGATTTCTGAAACCAGAATGTGGCCATGAGGCGAAGGGTAAGAGGCATATGAGGTGATGGTCCAGAAGCTCAGAATTCTTGGAAAGGAAGTCACGTTGATGTTGATAGAAACCCAAGCTTCTGCCATGGTCCTCTTCTTGTGGTCCACCCCTCTGAGAGACTGGAGATGTACTCTCCCTTCAGAACAGTAGAGAGTGTTCCTGTTTGCCACCTTGGTGAACCTGTCTTTTCCTGACGGGCCCCTGGGCTATTATCCTCTGCAGCTTTTGCTCAGGAAAGTAGTCAGCAGAATCTTGCCTGGGCTGCCTCCACATTCTGCCACTCTGGTATCCTGAGAGGTCTACCTTCTTCCCCCTATGCGTACATGCCATGAAAAAGTCCATGTGAAGAAGGAAAATGACTTTGAAATTACTCTCTACCAAATGTTTCCACAAAATTCCCTTCTTTGACATGTTCCTGAACTGCATTTCTGGGTTTCTGTGTTACATCTTTTCCATGTGTGTGCATGGCATCTTGAATTACAGTTCCATTTATTTATAAAAAAGGAAAGAAAAGGAAAGGGAAGGAAAGAAAAGGAAAGAAAGGAAAGGAAGAAAGAAGAGAGGAAGGAAGGAAGGAAGGAAGGACGGAAGGAAGGAAGGACAGAAGGAAGGAAGGAAGGAAAGAAGGAAGGAAGGGAGGAGGAAATAAAAAGGAAAACAGAGAGGAAGGTAAGGAGGGAGGCAAGAAAGTAGATGCAGGGTAACTGACCTAGAAGAAGGTTCTATCTAAAATAATAAGTGTGAAAAGTCAGCTACAGAGTGATATACGTAGTCAAATCGATAATCAAAATAACAACACAATGTAGACCTGTTCATATACCTGTATATGTTGATGTGAGCACAGGAGACGTGAGCAAGAGTACAAACATTCAAATGTTACTTCAACGAGTGGGATTGTGGGGGGAGTATTATCTTTATGCATTTCTATAGGGTTTGATTGTTGCATGAGCATGTTTTATTTTGTTCTTTCAAAAAATGTGACACAGAGAAAAGAGGTAGATCAAGAGAAAAATGGGAAAAGAATAAAAATAAACAAAAATGGCTAACAAGAATAAAAGATTCTGCCATACTAATAATTAAAAATGTGAATACAAGTAAAGAAATTCTATTTTCCCCTCTTAAACTGGAAAATATTAAAGAAAAAATAATTCTCAGTGCTGATTAAGGCACTCTGAGAACAGCACTTTTACACACTGCTGGTGTGTAATTTGGAAAAATCTTTCTGGAAATCAGCTTGCAAAAATATCACACACATAAGGATGTTCACATCTTTGATTCAGTGGATCCCTGTTTAGGGACTTATACTAAGTAAACAAGCAGAAATGAGAGCAAGCATGTGTGTAAAATGGTCTTTACTATAGTTTCCTTAAGAAGTAGCACAAATGATCCCACCATCCTTGCCACGAAAAAAGAAAAAGAAATCCATAAATGCTTTTCTATATTTCTCTTTCTCCTCATCTCCCTTACACCCAGCACATCTAAAATGCCTTCCCAGGGGGCTTCCCTGGTGGCACAGTGGTTGAGAGTCTGCCTGCTGATGCAGGGGACACGGGTTCGTGCCCCGGTCCGGGAAGATCCCACATGCCGCGGAGCAGCTGGGCCCGTGAGCTATGGCCGCTGAGCCTGCGCGTCCGGAGCCTATCCTCTGCAACGGGAGAGGCCACAACAGTGAGAGGTCCACGTATCGCAAAAAATAAAAATAAAAAAAAAATAAAATAAAATGCCTTCCCTTCACTTATCCACACAACCCCTTGAGAGCCGTGCTGACCATATTTATGCCATCCTTTCACAGGGAAAGTGACTGGAATGCTCCTAGCACAGAGTCCCCAGCACAGCGGGGCTTTTCTTGTCTCACCACTTTTCTGCAGCAAATCCACCCCAGCAGGATAATTCAGTTGAATAAAACAAGTAGCCCTACACCAAAAAATATAATAATCCAAGATGTAAAGTTGTAAAGACTGGTTTTTAACTTTTTTTTCTAAATTTCTATATTTAACAATTTTCTCATATGGACATGAGTTGACTTTACAATTGGTTTAAATGTTGTGTTAGAACTTCAACACATCTCTTTTTTTTTTTTTTTAATTTTACCGAAGTATAGTTGATTTACAATGTTGTATTAACTTCTGTACAGCAAAGTGATTTGGTTATACATACACATGCATACATAATATATTCTTTTTCATATTCTTTTCTATTATGGTTTGTCACAGGATATTGAATACAGTTCCCTGTGCTATACAGTAGGACCTTGTTGTTTATCCATCCCATATATACCTATATAAACTAGTTTGCATCTGCTAATCCTAGTCTCCCAGTTCTTCCCTTCCCCACCCTTCCCCCCTTGGCAACCACAAGTCTGTTCTCTATGTCTGTGAGTCTTTTTCTGTTTTGTAGATATGTTCATTTGTGTCATATTTTAGATTCCACATATAAGTGATATCATATGGTATTTGTCTTTCTCTTTCTGACTCACTTCACTTAGTATGATAATCTCTAGATACATCCATGTTGCTGCAAATGGCATTATTTCTTTCTTTTTTGTAATAATCAACATGTCTTTTTTGAGGGGACACAATTCAACCTATAACAGTCACCCAACACACTTCATCAACCAGTCCCAGGTCAGAGACACGCTAGTATTTTCTTTCTGGACCCCACCTTGAGGACCTCATTCTGAAGATTGCTGGAAACCTACTATCCCTGAGCAGTCCTTCTCACAAAGTTAGGTAATGACATTTCCAAACACAAATCAAATCAACCCCAAAGACAGGAAAACCTTTCCACTAAGAACATTAGGAAGCTGTAAGAAAAATGTATTCTGAAAAATTTGCCTTCACCTCAATGTCAGAAGTCTAACAATCGAGACATTTGGAAGACTTTCCTGATAGTTATTGGCTTCTTTTCTAATATAAACATAGCTCACAATGTATCTCAACAAAGATTATGAATGGGCACAATACTGATGTCCTGATGGAATGCAAATGCTTCTGAAGTTTACCTGTCAAGAGCAATAAAGCTTAGCTGAAAACTCTTAGTAATAGAAATAATTTTATTTGTATTTTTATGTTACTATCAGAATTGAATTTTATATATTATAATGTTACTAGCACTGAACCTAATATATTTTTACATAATATCATATAAAAGTTGCTGTACTTTACTCAGATTCTGAATTTTTAATTTTGCAAAAAATAATCTGTTTCAATAGTTAATAGGAAATCTGAAATCAGAGAGGCAATGGTTTTCTAGTTACAGATTATGGACATATTACTTATCTCTCTTCATCTTAACTTTCTGCTTTGTAAAATGAGGAAAATAATAACTACCTCACAGGATTAATAAATATGGAGTAAGAATGACTGTTCTCCAGACCTATCTCCAAATCTTATTAGCATATTCCTCAAACATTTAGCAAATATGTGCCTCAGTTTACCCATCTACAGAAATTAAAAAATAAAAAAACAAGCATGACAATGGTATCTATTGTACATGTTTGTTATACAAATTAAACAAAATAGACCACATAGAAGAGAATTTATATGTAATGTATGTATAGTGTTGGTCAGGATTCGCCAGAGACACAGATCTAATAAGATGTGAACATGTATAAAAGGAAATTTATTATAAGAAATTGGCTCAAGCGATATGGAGGCTGGTAAGTGCAAATCTGCTGCCCTTTGGGAACAGGCCTGATAAGCAGGCTCCAGCCACACTTGTAGGGCAGATCCTAGGAAGCTGTTCCTTTTGGCTGACTCCTTCCTGGTGCCTTGCCTTGTACCCAGTGGCATCTTCCCACAGCCTTTGACTTCCCTCCTAACCTCAGGGTCACATCACTCCTTTACTCAATCTCTTAAGAGTTCTCAGAGCAATAAAGGGTGTCCTATGTCTTCAGGCTCCTCCCAGGCCTGGGCTGTCTTGGGTTTGGATTTTGCTGTGGGGCAGCCAATGTCAGTGAGGTTGGAGCTGATGTTGGCTTTGCGAGGTCAGCTCAAGGTGGGTCAGGGATTTGTCAGCCATACCAGAAGCACATGGCAGGTGCAGAAACCAGCAACACCTCCCTCTTCTGCTGGGCAGCGGCCTGGTAGCCCATGTGCAGCCCACCTGTGACCCTGTTGCACTGTGGCAGTCTGGAGAGCCCAGAGAACCAGTACTGCAGAGAAAGTCACAAGGCAGTCTGCTGGAGAATCTCCGCTCACTTGGGAAGGCCTATCTTTTTGTTCTATTCAGTCCTTTAACTGATTAGGTGAGACCCACCCACATTACAGAGGGCAATCTGTTTACTCAAAGTTCACTGATTTAAATTCTAATCTCATGCAAAAATACCTTCCAAGTTGACATATAACATTCACCAGCACTCGTGCTAAATAAATATTGGATATTCTTTCACGTCACTGTCCCCTAGGTAGGCTAACACCCTGGCCACGAGGAGGAGGGTGTTAGAAGGCTAACAGAATTGTCTTTTAAAAATCAGGAGGAAAACAAAGACTGAGCTTACAGAGAAAAAGATACAGGATGGGACTCCAAGATTGGAATTAAAAAAAAAAAAGACTAGAAAAGATTTGAAAATCTAGAAATTTAGATTTGAGATTTTAGAATAAAAACAGAAGCAACTGAGTGGGAAGCTTTCTTACCAGGAGGAATCTAGTAAACACATTTACTGAAACTTGAGGAGACAGCAATTATACTGTAACAAGAGATTGCCGCTGAGGCTAAGTTATGCGCTATTCTCTGTTTCAGCCCTCCTTGGATCCCTTATGTGATAAGATTTCTGGTTAAGGCCAATATAGATCTTTTAAGATTAGGATAACATGAGCAATTTCACAGAATTGGAGAAGAAAAGAAGTCCTTAAGTTAACGTATCAATTTCTGCACCATATTCTGTCGTCACTAATCAACTGTAAATAACCAGCTCATACAGTTCTGAAAATCAATCTCATATGTTCATCCTACCATTTGGACTGAATTTAACACAGTGTTATGTAATTAGCAGACACTGTTTACTGTGGATTGAACATGTAATTGATGATTTGATATTGCAAGTGACGGTTCTGGGCAGGAAAATTTTTTTCCAATAAATTTAGTAGCACAGACCCATTGCCTGCATTTTTCTCAGTTCTGCACTTTGCATGAAGTAGGCACCATGATAGCCAATCAGAAAATCTGTTGGATTCCTGAGGTAAAACTGCCACAGTCTTTTAATTAGTATCTCTTTGCACAGCCCATTCTGTGAACATATTTTAAAACTTTCCCCCTTATCACATATGTGTTGCAAATTAATAGTTAGCAACTTTCCTCATGCCTGGAATTAAAATATATATCAAAGAGACTCAGTATTGGAATATCTAGAACTTCCAGCCAATTGCCCTGCCAACATTATGAAATATTATCTCTGGGAGTATTTTCAGGCTGTGGAGACTTCTTATGGGTGGAGCAACAAAAAATAATAGCCCTACTCAACGTTAGGATAAAGACTGTTATTTGGAGATTGGTTCTAGATAAGAACTCTTCTTTGGGAAGTTATATGAATGCTTGAGAGAGTGTGTGTGAACATGTGCTGTGCACAAATTAATGTTGACTTTTCAGAAAATATTATATTTATAATAACTAATTATTTAGTGTAACATGTGATATACTTACATTTCATGAAACAATGTGTGTAAACCAAACCAAACAGCACGGTGATTTTAAAATGTGTGTTCTCTTGAAATTTAATCCTCAGTGGAAATCCATGAGTTGCCATTTTTTTCCTAGCTCTGAATGAGGAAACTGAGTCTCAAAAGAGTTAGTGACTTTTTCAGGATGCCCCAGGTCTATCCACTTCCAAGACCCGTGTTCATTCTACTAGACATGGAGTCAGAAAAATTCAGGCCAAATTTGGCTTGCTGTGTGTTTTTGTAAATACTGCTTATTCATTTATGCGTGGTCTATGGCTGCTTTCACACTACAAGGGCAGAGTCCCCTAGCTGCAACACAGATCCACATATATCCTCAAATATTTACTACCTTGCCCTGAACAGGAAAGCTGACTGACTCTTGCACTAGACTGTGCCTTCAGCTTCGTGTGAAGAAGGATACCACTAGACTTTTCCTTTGAGACCATCAGTAAAGACAAAGAAATAAGATACAAGCTTTTGTTCTGGTTATAACTGCTCAAATACCTGATGAATAAGGTTTACCCATTTCTACGTCTTTGGATTCTTTGTTGTAAACAAAAGAAAAAAACTTTGATGGACTTAAAAGAAGTTTTTGGATAAGTTAATAGCTCCAGAATCAAAACAAAAACTACAGAAAAAAGCTTTGGAGGGTCCAAAGACGGTGAACTATGTCAAAGTCCTGGTCTCAGGAATCCTCTGCTTGGGCATTGCTTTTTGTGCTGTCATCCTGGAGGACTTCAGGGCAGCATCCAGGTATGAGCATTGCTGCTCCTCTCTATATGACATGAAACAGGAGAAAATTTCCCCAACCAAGTCTCAAGATTTGAGGCTCAGGCAAAGCATCTGAATATTTGTATTTGGACAACATGACTCTTTAGGAACCAGGAGTGCACAGAAAGAATATGTATGTCCATCATCACCATTTCCATCAGTGTCTATAGGATGGTTCCCCAAATCAGAAGGATATTCCAATGCTGAGCTGGAAATTCAGTAAATGTGCATTATACCATTCTCTTGACTCCCCATCTGCATCTTTCTAGACATCTACTAACTAAAAGACAAATTCCCCTGTTATTTACTTTCCAGATTATGGGTATAATTAATGAAATATTAATATTATGCCCAACTTTTGACAGTTGTGAAGGTAGAACCTCAGTTCCACGTGCACACTCTCTCTCTCTCACATACACACACACACACACACACACACACACACACACTTTCAGATTCCTTCCCTTTTGTAGGAAGTGGAGATGCTCCCAGGGGTATCAGAGTATATTCACCAATAAGCATATTACCTTCTCTTGCAAGTGGTTACAAAATTACCTTAGCCCCCTTCTAGGCGGATGTTTCATAATCTCTCAGCGTCACCATTTTTGACATTAGGTTGCTCCAGGGCATGCTCCCTTCACCTTGTTCCTTTTGCCAGAACTGCCTTTAAATCATTACCCCATACTGTACTCACTTGGCCACCTTCCTCGTGGCTGCCACTAGTCACCTCAGGGCCATTCTGCAGCAGTTCCACTCAAGCTGCCACCTGCATTGCTAGACTCCCAGCTCTGTAGCCTCCAATTACAGCTCCCTCTGGCTGCTTCCATGGGATAGTTTTCTCCTAGCTGATCCCTTTCTGCTCCATTTAATGGATGGATGGCCCATTGGTGGCTGCTGCCCACCCTCGCTCTCCCAACCCCCCTTTAAATAAGTAGGGAAACAATTCTCCTTATATAAAGCTTTTAAATAACAAGTAGTTACATATTGATGTTTAAAACTCGTAGCTTGCATATGCAATTTATTTTTTCTCCCTACATTGTGCACACTATTTTCAGTAGCTAGATTAAGTTTGGTTCAAATAACAATGAGCACACAGCACTCAGAGCCATTATTCTACTCTGATCCTCAAGCTCTGTGTTTGATTCCAACTTATATTGGCTTCTTTTCACAACAAAAAGAATTATTTTCAGAGGGTCCTATAATCCCCTCTTGAAATTTCCCCCTTATCAATTAAGCTTCAAGTCATAGGAAGTGTCTGAGTACTAATAAAACTCAATCATTTGCACTCTTCACATTCTTTTACTGGGAGCCTCCTTTGTTTCTATATAAATTAGTTAATTCTAGGGGCTTCCCTGGTGGTGCAGTGGTTAAGAATCTGCCTGCCAATGCAGGGAACACGGGTTCGAGCCCTGGTCTGGGAAAATCCCACATGCCGTGGAGCACCTAAGCCCGTGTGTCACAACTACTGAGCCTGCGCATCTGGAGACTGTGCTCTGCAACAGGAGAGGGCCGCGACAGTGAGAGGCCCGCGCACCGCGATGAAGAGTGGGCCCCGCTCGCCACAACTGGAGAAAGTCCTCGCACAGAAATGAAGACCCAACACAGCCAAAAAATAAATAAATATTTTTTTTTTTTTTTAGTAAAATAAATTAGTTAATTCTAATATGCACCAGATCACTATTCCCTGTTCCCTCAGTCAGGAAATTCTTTATAAAATCTCAAATTTATGTTTTCCTTCATTAAAGCCTGAATTCTTTCTATTCAGACTTTTTCAACATAAACAGAGGATGTGTAATCTTTTCCATCTTTTGTCTCTTTCTTTCACTTACTCAGAAATGCAGATTAAGAATTAAAAAATAGCTAATTCTTAGAGAGTTTATGGTATGCCAGGAGTTATTTTACACTCCACGTAAATGACCATTTGAACCCTCACTACATCACCACAAGCTTATGAATTAGGTCCCATTATCACCATCCTTGTTTTACAGATGGAAAAGTTAAAGCACATAGAGTGTCTGTGTGACATAATAAGAAATATATATTTGGTCTTGGCCCTGGTTCTTGATAATATTTAGTCTCTGTCCTCATTTCCTGGCACACAGCTCCTAAAACCTTTGGTTTCTCTGAAGCACTGTGTCTTTTTGTATGCTAATGAGATGACTGGTGGCTGTGGACTCCTGGATAGCTTCAGGACCTGGGCTGGCCGCCAGGGGAACTAACCAGTGATTACAGGGTTGGAACTTGAAGCACCCGCCGCTCCAACCTCCAGGAGAGGAGATGACTTGGACTTTGAATTAATCACCAATGGCCAATGGTTTAGTCAGCCATACCTAAAAATTAAGCCACCATAAAAATACTAAATGACAGGGTTCAAAACGCTTCTATGTTGGTGAACATGTGGAGGGGCTGGGAGGGTGGCCTGTCTGGAGAGGACATGGAAGTGCTGTGCCCCTTCCCCCATACCTTGCCTTACGCGTTTCTTCCGTCTGGCATTTCCTGAGCTGTATGATTTTTTCTTCCTCAACATATTTATTTTTTTTGGATTTTATTTTTATTTTTTTATTTTATTTTATTTTATTTTTGCAGTGCACGGGCCTCTCACTGTTGTGGCCTCTCCCGTTGCGGAGCACAGGCTCCGGACACGCAGGCTCAGCGGCCATGGCTCACGGGCCCAGCCGCTCCGCGGCATGTGGGATCCTCCCGGACTGGGGCACGAAACCTTGTCCCCTGCATCGGCAGGCGGACTCTCAACCACTGCGCCTCCAGGGAAGCCCTGGATTTTATTTTTTTACTGAAGTATAGTTGATGAGCAATATTATATAATTTACAGGTGTACAACATAGTAATCACAATTTTTAAAGGTTATATTCCACTTACAGTTATTATAAAAATATTAGCTATATTCCCTGTGTTGCACAATATATCCTTCGATCTTATTTATTTTATACATAAGAGTTTGTACATCTTAATCTTCTACACCTACCTCCCTCGCCCCTTCCCTTCCCTCTTCCCACTGGTAACCACTAGTTTGTTCTCTATATCTGTGAGTCTGTTTCTTTTTTGTTATATTCACTAGTTTGTTGTATTTTTTAGATTCCACATATAAGTGATATCATGCAGTACTTGTCTTTCTCTGTCTGACTCATTTAATTTAGCATAATACTCTCCAAATCCATTCATGTTGTTTCAAATGGCAAATTTTCATTCTTTTTTTTGTGTGTGTGTGTGCCTGAGTAGTATTCCATTGTATATTTATACCACATCTTCTTTATCCATTCATCTGTTGATGGAAAGTTAGGTTGCTTCCATATCTTGGCAATTGAAATAATGCTGCTATGAACATTGGGGTGTGTGTATCTTTTTTAATTTGTGCTTTTTTTTTAGATATAAACCCAGAAGTAGAACTGCTGGGTCATATGGTAGTTCTATTTTTTAGTTTTCTGAGAAACCTCCATACTGTTTTCCACAGTGGCTGCACCAATTTACATTCTCACCAACAGTGAATGAGGGTTCCCTTTTCTCTACATCTTCACCAACATTTGTTCCTTGTGTTCTTTTTGTTGATAGACATTTTGACGGGTGTGAAGTGATATCTCACTGTGGTTTTAATTTGTGTTTCTCTGATGATTAGCAGTGTTGTGCATCTTTTCATGTGCCTGTTGGCTATCTGTATGTCCTCTTTGAAAAAAATGTCTATTCAGATCTTCTGCCCACTCCACCCCCCTTTTTTTTTAAATTGGATTGTTTGGGATTTTTTTTTTTGATATTGAGTTGTATAAGTTGTTTATATATTTTGGATATTAACTCATCAGTCATATCATTTGAAAATATTTTCTCCCATTCAGTAGGTTGTCTTTTTATTTTATCAATGATTTCCTTCACTGTGCAAAAGCTTTTATGTTTAATTAGACCCCATTTGATTGTTTTTGCTTTTTATTTCCCTTGCTTTAGGAGACAGATCCAAAAAAAATCATTGCCACAATTTATGTCAAAGATGTAAGTTGTATTTTTTTATAATAAAAAGGTGATTAAAATAAGTAATCTATTTTCCTGAGTTTGGTGAGCCATCCTGAGTTCTGTGAGTCATTCTAACAAATTATAGAGCCTGATAAGAGGATTGTGGGAACCTCCAATTTGTATCCAAGTCAGAGAGAAGCTGTGGGTGACCAAAGGACCTACTACTTGTGATTGGTATCTGTGGCTGGGGTGGAAGTGTGGATGTCTTGTGGGACTGAACCCTTAATTTGTGGAATCTCCAGGTAGGTAGTGTCAGAATTAAGTCAAATTGTAGGACACTTAGTTGTCATACACAGAGACTTAGAGAATTGCTTGTCATGGGAAAACCCCTACATAGTTGGTGACCAGAAGTATTAAGAGTATGGACAAGGTGTAGAGAGAAAAATAATGTGAGTATTTTTCTTTCAGCATAGCACCATTTAAAGTCACTCTGTTAGTACATGGCAGAGTTAGAAATTGGACCCATACGGTCTGACTCTGGAGTCCATACTTCCAAACCCTATGTTTACTGTCTTTAACAGTAGGTGATTCTCAGTGGTAGGTAATGTTTATTATTTTTTTAAAAAATAATTAATTAATTTCTGGCTGCATTGGATCTTCGTTGCTATATGCAGGCTTTCTCTAGTTGCAGTGAGCAGGGGCTACTCTTCATCATGGTGGCTGCTCTTGTTGTGGAGCATGGGCTCTAGGTGCATAGGCTCAGTAGCTGTGGCTCGCGGGCTCTAAAGCACAGGCTCAGTAGTTGTGGTGCATGGGCTTAGTTGCTCCGAGGCATGTGGGATCTTCCTGTACCAGGGTTTGAACCTGTGTCACCTGCATTGGCAGGTGGATTCTTAACCACTGCACCACCAGGGAAGTTCCGTAAAGTTTATTCTTCAATTACTTGCTTAGGTCACTATTACTCCTTTTTTAAAATATCTGATAAGGATGTGATTCTTTTAATATAATTATTTTTATGTTTTTCAGTAATCAGTACAGGATATTTCATAGTTATTTGATAAGTACTCTGATTTATCTTATTATTACTTATATTTTCACATGTTGTTTTTCTTTATGTATAGATATATTCTAAAATATAGTTCATTTCAACCAAATCTCATTGTGCACGTTGCTAACTATTGAATTCTCAATGAATCCTCTAGGACATTTTTTTATTTTGCTCAATAAATATTTATTGAATATACATTAATTAATTAGTACCAATCACTGTACTATATGCTAAGGTTAAAAAGATAAAATGAGATGTGGTTCTTGACCTTATCACACAGACATATAAAAAGATAATAGTACAATATCAAAATGCTAAGATGGGTAAATTCAGAATACTAGAAAACATGGAAAACTGATGCATATTTGTGCTTCTATGGCATTTAAAGAAGCAGAAATTTTGAAAGCTGAATCACAGAGCTTTAGTTTCTATATGTGCACATACATATTCCCTTTTTTTCTTTCCTGTTCCAAGATGATCCTGCTAATGGTACCTATAATGACTGAGAATAACTAAAGAGAGATAGATTTGTTCTGATATGCTCTACAAGTTGAAACATAAGTGGTCAGTGTGTTGTCTGTTTAGTATCTATAGCCACAGTCTTGAGTTCCTTTGATCTTTGTAGCAAAGACTAATTATCCTTTAATAGCCAGAGAAAAGCTCTATTCTAAAGGGAATGTTCTACATCTATTTCAGCTTGGTTCACACTTAAGCTTTGTTATCTCTCTCTGCCATCAACACTTGGCTGACTGACTTAATGTTGGGTATTTTCTCCAGCCCACCCTAGCTTCAGTTAAAGGTATATCCTCCCTCCTGTCTTGGCCAAGATACATTCTGATACACTGCATTCTGTTACTGTATCTTGTTGTCCAAGAAACAGTCTATTAATCCATTTCCAATGGAGAGAATTCTGTTGTGTAACTACTGTGTACTGTAGGAAATAAAGAAGAAAAAAATTCTGGTCTCTGTCCTCAAATATTTGAAATATGACTAAAAAGACAAAATTTCTGTTCAGGAAACAACTGCAGAAAAATGCAAAACAGTAAGTAATCAAGTGGTAAAGTGCGTGTAACGGTTAATAAGTGTTATAAGGAAAACTTCTCGTCACATCATAATTGAACCACTGAAAACTAAAGACAAAGGAAAGAACCTTGAGAACAACCAGAAAAAAAGGCACTATCTATAGGGGAAAAATGATTTGAATTTCAATGAATTTCTCTTAGAAAACCATGAGTCAGAAGGAAATGGCATGACATGTATAAAGTGCTAAAGTGAAATCAAAGAACAATCAACCTAGAATTCAATATTCTGCAAAAATATTCTTCAGAAACAAAGGTGAAATAAAGGAAATAAGAGAATTCATTGCCACAAGACCTGCTGTAAAAGAACTGATAAAGGAAGTTCTTCAATCAGTAGGGTAGGGATTCTAGAATGAAACCTGAAGCCTCAGAAAAGATGGAAGAGCAGCAGAAGTGGTAAATATCTGGGTAAATCTAATAGACTATTCTTCTCTTGAGTTCCTTAAGATGTAACTGACAGTTGCAAGCAAAAGTTAAAATATTTACTCATGGAATTTATAAAGTACATACATATAATATATAAGACCACTGTAAAATAAAGGGGAGAAGGTAATTAAAAAAACAGACAATATAAGATTTTTACATTCCACTTAAAATGTTTAAACAGAGGTTCTAAGTAGAATGTGAAAAGTATGATTTTTTATATTATAATCTACAATAATCAAAAAGTAAAACTATTCAAAGAGATGCAGTAAAAAAAGTACTAAAAGTTAAAACAAAATACAGAAAAAGTTTAACCCCCTAAAAGGCATGAGAATGAAAACACAGAGTACAAACAGAAAACAAATAATAGAATGGCAGCCTTCAATCCAAACATATAAAAAATTACATTAAATGTAAATGATCTAAACAAAACAATTAAAAGGCAGAGGGTGACAGAAAGGATTAAAATGGTTCCATTATAGTTTGTATACAAGAAACTCACTTCTGATATAATTATATTGAATATAATAGAATAAAAAAATAAGAGGATAGAAAAGAAATACCATGCAGATCCTGATGAAAATATTCAGTGCCTACATTAATGTCAAACAAATTAGACTTCAGAACAAGGGCTATTACTAGTAACAGAGAGGGATTGTTGCATCATTATAAAGGAGTCAGTTCACTGAAGGACACAATAATCATAAACAATAAATGTGTATGCACCTCATAGCAGAACATCTAAATATATAAAGCAAATCTGACAAAATCACTGCACAAAAGACTGTGACAGTTTCTATAAGGTTAAACACCTCATGAACCAACAATTCCACCCTCAAGTATTTATCCTAGAGGAATGAAAATTTATGTTCACATGAAAACCTGTACAAGAGTGTTTATATCAGCTCTATTCATAATCGCCCCAAATTGGAAACCAATTATTCTTCAACAAGTGAATGGAAGAAAAAACTGTGTATATTCATAAGATGAAATAGCAGTCAGCTATAAAAAAGAATGAACTGCTGATACACACAATAGCTTGGATGAACCTCAGATGCATTATAAGTAATGAGGAGCTCATCATTGGTTCATAGGGTTTGGAGGTAGGGAGAAGATCTGATTATAAAGTAATAGCAGGAGGAAAGTTTGGGGAGGTAATGAAAGTATTCTGGATCCTAATTTTGATGATGATTATATGAATCTACACATGTATTAAAATTCATAGAACCATACCAAAAAAATAAGCCAATTTCACTGTATGATAAATTGAAAATAATAAATAAAATAATAAAATGCTAAGCACTGCTTTCAGACTTTTCCCAAACTTCTCAAGTCCATAGATTATTCCACCCATACATATACATTATGTACCCATTATTCCAAATATTTATCTTCATTTTTATCTCCTGATATTGGAATGAGGCATTTTCTCTGCCTATATTCTTTTACTCTTTACCTGACAATTGTTGAAGTAAGAATAGGGGTTATCTTTTGGGGGAAAGGGAAAGTTTTGGGAGAGAATTCTTAAGAGTCATGGGGTGCTGGTAATGTTTAATATTCTGATCATGATTGTATTTACATGGGTGGTACATTTTCTCTAAATTCATCAGGTAGCCTGTGCTCTTTCCTATATGCATAAAAAGGGTTTGAAATGAAAATTTTAAAACAGAACCCAAAAATCTCTTATCCAGCATTTAAAACCTATTCAAAATATTAATTCCCGTGAAGCCTTCCGCAATCTCCTGGAGAGCAGTTAGACCATACCTATGCCTCAGTTGTAAAACTTGTCATATTTTATGATGATCTTTCATGCTGTGTGTGTGTGTGTGTGTGTGTGTGTGTGTGTGTGTATGTATGTATATACTCACACATATGTATGTGTGTGTCTCCTGCACTGTCCTGACTGGAAATAGAACATTAAATCGTTCAGTTCTTGGCACTCTGCAAGCACATGGTTGGCACCAACAAGCATGTATTCAATGAACATTGAAAAAAAAGTATGTAGAATTACTGTGTCTAGGAATGGTCCAATAGGCCCTGGTTTCTTTCTCCTGGCATCTCACTAGTGGCCATTCTTTCCTAGCTTGAGCATATCAGATGCTGCATTATATAAACAGCTCCTTTTTTCCCTTTGATTCTTTGCTTGACTACCAATAACACTTTGATCCATTTACTAATGCAGTGGAACCTATCCCTTTCACATGAGATGTGCAGAGATGTGTCCTAGCAGAGGTAATTCATAAGATTCTTGAGATGAGAGTACTGGTAGAGAGAAACATAATGCTCCAGTATCACAACTTTATAGGCAGGGTCACAGGAATATGTTTAAGTTGTTTGATTTCGATTACTTTTTTTGGAATGGACTTTCTTTTTGCAGGGGGGAAGAGTGGGATCTTGAGCAAAATAATTTGTTGTATCTAATCATACCTGGAAGGTGACATCATTGTGAACTTTAAAAAGCCTAGCCTAGTTCTTTGGTGAGACTACTGTAGTCTGTGCTACTGCATAATTCTATTGAAAATCCTGGTAGGGATTTAACTTGCTAACCGGCCCCCGGCATTGATTCATGGCCATGATTAATCTCTATATTTACTGTACTCATTTGGTGATTTCAGGACCAGTGATCATGTCAGCCGTGTTAATTTCAGTTGCTATACAGTTTCCATTTTTCTACTTATCTGACCCCTGAAAATCACTATGTAAGGATGATCTCAGTTGAAAAGGTAAAAAGAAATGTGCTTGAAGAAAGCTGTGTGCTTTCTCCCTTGACCACAAGGGAGGAAGAAAAGAGTTGATTTGTATCAACTCTACTTATTTCCATTGAATATAGTGTCCTTTGACCTTTGAGTTCTATGCATCTACAAATTAATTTATCATGGAATAAACTTTTCTTTTGGCTTTGTCTACATAGTCAAAAAAACAAAAGGATGAACTTTTTCAAATGAATATTGACTCCCATGTACCTGAACATTCAGGTTAAAAAGTATTAAACTTCCAAAGAATATGAGCTGAGGTATTTCAACAAATTTGATGAGTCACAAACTGTAAATTTACAACAGAAGCTGGACTCATAATAGTTCTCAAGCCTTAATGTAATGCCTACAAATTATGTAAAATTCTAAGCAATTGAGAAATTCCATGTAGAGAGCAAGGACATGCTTTAAGACTGAATCACCTGCTTTTTTGAGTTAAAAAAAGAAAATAAATGCCTGCTACTAAGCTGGTTAATATGTATAGTGGGGTTTTTTTTTGTAATGAATGCTTAAAAGAATAATACTAATTAGAATAATAATATTAAGCTTTAAGAAAATGCTTTTTATCTTCAAAGCATTTCACAAAAGTGTATGTAGTTAATCTCTGAACCCTAAAAGCAACTTGCCAAAATATTTTGTTTTACAACAGATGCATTTCAGAAGGGTTTCATTCATCTTTACATTTTCGTGGGCATAACTACATATGTTTAAAAAAAAGTGGGCTGTAGAAAATAAAATCCATCAAAGCCTTGCTTTTTAATGCAAATAAGCTTCTTTCTATTCTTTCTAGAGGAAAGAAATTGTTCAGTTGAAACTGACTATAAGCCCAATTCTGTTGAACCTGTGTAATAAGGGTCATTTTGTGTAGGACTGAGGTTCAGCTGTTCTCCGTCTCCACTCAGATCCAAACAAACAGAAATAGGCTTGAATGGCAAAGGGCGAAGTAAATATATTTTTAAAGATTTACTGCTGTACAAGAATTAAATTTACTTAAGATAAAAATCTTTACTAAAAGTAGTCATTTAGTGGAAATTGAGCTAGAACTTATTATTTCGCTGGAGTAGGATCCTTCTTTCCAACTGCTTTTGGAAAAGCATTTTCAGATATAGCCAGAGCTGACCTTCCAGGAGAACACACAAGTGTTAAGTGGAAGAATCAGGGCAGGGACTGCCTGCAGTCAACTCTGGGGAAGCAGGTGAAGTGCCAGGCACCTCTGTCCATTACTCTGTATTTAATAAGCCTCAAAGTTAATGCCTTGCCTCCAAAACGTATAGCAATTCAAGATGCCAGCCCAGCACTCCTCTTCTTTGGTTTCTTTCTCTCTTTTAATTAAAAAAAATGACACCAGTAATGCATGTTAATTGTTGAAAAATGAATTTAAGGAGATAAATAGAAAGGAAAGAAATGCAAAAATCTCCCTCATTCCTGTCAGAGATAACATTACTAAATTCTTCTGGACCTTTCCAATAAAATGATACCTTATTTAACAAAAACAGGTTCTCACTACACTTGTGTAATTTAATATTTTTAAAAACCTAGTATATATCGTTATAATTTTCATGAGACTATATACACACCATTGTTCTAATTGCTATATGGCATTTCATTTCTTAGTGTCATTTTACTAAATGTAATGATCCTCAAATTTACCATATCATAAAAATCACCTGGAGGTCTGCCTAAAAATATACAGTGATAGCCCTACCCTAGACATACTGCATTAGAATCTCCAAGAAAAGAGTCTTGAGAATCTTTATTTTTAACCAAGCTATCCAGGTTATTTGAGAAACAATGATTTAAGTCATGTTTTGTATGTTTCATTTAATTCCCATTAAAAAAAAATTTCCTATATTATATCTCTTCATCATTTTCTATCCTGATAGTTTCCTTAGTTTAAATTCACAGAGGTGGAATTACTCGCACATGTAATTGGATGCAAGATGTTTGTATGTGCTCCCCTTTGGTGGCATTGTGCTTCCAGAACAGGTGATGGGCAGGACCGTTCTTCCTCAAAACAATTATAAGCTTTAACCTCTGTAACTAGCAGTAAAAATTTGAGGATGAATTCTAACCCAAAACCAGTTCATTTTGTAGAAAGTATCAAATACATAAGTTAAACAAGAATTCCTTGTTTATACCCTCCCTTTTTCAAAATGTTAATACTTTGAATATTCACTATGGAATTTTGAAAGTAAAAATGTGACAAGTCTTCTGAATCCAGTGTTCTTTAAATTTGGTTATTGGTTAAACAATATGGAGTAATTATTTAAGAAACAGATTTCCAAACTCACCTAAATCAGGAAGGAATTTTCTGGAAATCTGCATTTTTCTAAACCTCCCAAGATATTTCCCATGTACAGTCAAGTGGGAAGACCTCTGCTGACCCCCACTCCCAGTTTTGTAGATGGAAAAAGTAGACCAGGGTAATTCACTGTTTGGCCCTATGGCAGATGCAAGTGAGTGACAAAGCTGTGATTAGAAGCCATGCCTGTGTCAGTGGATATAGTGTGCTTTCTGGTACTTAACTGTATCTATGATTAGGTCTATGGATTTATCAAAAATAGGCATTTTTGTTAAAATTCTACAAATAAAAGCTACTATTTTACAAATTCAATTATACTTAGACATATAAAATTTGATAAAGTAGCTAATACTGCTTTAATAACCAATAAAATAGCACTTAATGCTTTTCGGTTTTATAGTAAGTATAGCTTCCCTATTAATGGAAAATAAAGGCAAATATTTCAGAACTTTATCCAAATATAAAAAATGTTTTACGTAACCACCCATTTTCTCTCCAAAGAGCCCCTGTTTAAACTTTGTCCTTTCAATTCTTCTGAATATCTCTGTGAGAAAGCCTCATTTTTGTGCTAATCATCTTTAAAGATTTTCTTTCCTATTCAGTTCTTCCTCTAAACTGAGCATATGTACTGAGCCTGGAGGAACCAAGAACAGGCAGAAAGGTGGGAACAGGGGGCTTTTAAAGAGAATCAAATGCATGAAACTTCAATGATTAAGTCTAAAATCTTTAAGAGTTTCTCTATCCTTGGTTACTAAATGAGTTTATTCCAAGTGCATGATCACTGTTTTTCTTATTCTTCCTTATCTTTTACACTTTAAAATGTATGTGATTCTAGACTGAGTTATATTGCCAAGTTAGGTAGGTTCCCAAATAAATATGTGTAATTTTTGCTCCAAGAAAAGCTCTAAAGTTACATTTAGTCTGCATGAGCAATTTGACCTGCTCACTTGGGATTATGCGGGTGAAACCCACTGTTCTATGATATATATCTCATTAATGTTACAGAATTTAGGGGCATTTCAATTTTGAGCCAATATTTCCATTACTTTTATCTTTCTCAAAAGATGACTATTCAGAATTGGAATTTTTCATGGTTGACATCACTCTGACAAACTATTGTGCTCTTTCTGAGTGATATCAGTGGGAATAAATAGTATATATATATATATATATATATATATATATATATATATTTTTACCACTGCAAAATGCCTCCTCAATGTTTTATTGTGGAGAAACAAGTTTATTACATGAATTTTCCAAAATTTAACTTGTTGAGGATATTGAGTTTTAATTTATTCAAGTTTACAATTTGAAAAACATTACTTTTATCAAGATTGTGTGTGCTTGTGTGTGTATGTACATGTAAACAGTATCAAGAAAAGAAACGAGGGCTTCCCTGTTGGCGCAGTGGTTGAGAGCCCGCCTGCCGATGCAGGGGGACATGGGTTCGTGCCCTGGTCCGGGAGGATCCCACATGCCGCGGAGCGGCTGGGCCCGTGAGCCATGGCCGCTGAGCCTGCGCGTCCGGAGCCTGTGTTCCGCAACGGGAGAGGCCACAACAGCGAGAGGCCCGCGTACCGCCAAAAAAAAAAAAAAAAAAAAAGAAGAAAAGAAACGACTTATTGAAGGAGCTGACCCTTTATAGATGCATGTTCAATAATCTCTCATTCTTATAATGTATATAGTATGTACCTCAGATAAATACATATGTACACATGCATATGTGTAGAAACGTAGACAGGTAGATTTTATTAACTTAGTTATTGAAATTGAAATAAAATGTTTTGAACACATAGTAGACACAGGTGTGTCCAGTTATATGTTGCTCAAGCCTCTTAAATTCAGTAACTTAAAAATTGAATCTCAGGGACTTCCCTGGTCACGCAGTTGTTGAGAGTCCGCCTGCCAATGCAGGGGACACGGGTTCATGCCCCAGTCTGGGAAGATCCCACATGCCGCGGAGCGGCTAGGCCCGTGAGCCATGGCCGCTGAGCCTGCGTGTCCGGAGCCTGTGCTCCGCAACGGGAGAGGCCACAACAGTGAGACGCCCGCGTACCGCAAAAAAAAAAAAAAAAAATTGAATCTCCCCTGACATCCACATTTACTTCTTGTATTATCAGTTTCCATAAACGGCATTGCTGTTGTTCACTAATTCTCCCCAACATGAAGAGTCATCGAGTCCCAAAGATTTTAATGTCCTAATATCCCTCATGGCTAGATTTTCACTTAGTTGTACTGCGTTGAGTATAAGTTTTGTGGTATGTTAATAGGTGCTACCCAAAAAAAGGAGGAAGAAAAGGAGAAGGAAGAGGAGAAAAAGAAAACATTCTGGGGTTGCTACATTTGGAGACTGCTACATCATGCATATCAAGCATATTTTGTAATTTCAGGTTTTGAGGAAACCTTTAAAAAATTAAAATACAGAATAGTCATTTTTAAATTAGCTTCATCAAAGAACCATTTTACTGAAACATGGTGGGAAACCCCGTTTAGGCTATTCCCCTATTAATCCTTTCTCCACCACCACTCAAATCTTTATCAACCTTTACTTGGTTTTTGCTGAGAGCTCGCAAATATTATCCTTGACTTTATCCATATAATGCTCCACCTTAACATGAATAGCAAAGATATTCGTGGTTTCACATCTTTGCCTCTACTCTGTGTGTAGCCCCTCCAAACTCGGTGCCAGCCCTGTGCTCTTTCATTCCCCCACTTATTTGCACACACTGTTCCATGGTTTCTCCATCCTATCTATGCCTGACTAGCTGCTGCTCAACCTTATGAACTGCCATGGGAGTTTTCTCAGGAATATCCTTTCCTCTCCAAATCAGTCCCAATCCTCCCAAGGTGAGGTGGGCGAGCCTTCTCCATCTCACCATCACACCACACCCTGACTTAGCCTACAGCACTGAGCACTGAGTGAATTTTAACCATTGATTTACTCATGTTTTCCTCACCAAGGAGCTTGACATTCATCTGTATGTCCGCAAAGTGGCTAGTATTAGTTCAAACCCATGATTAATTAGTAAACTAATTAATTTCTACAACATCTAACAATAATACCATTAGCATCCGGGTGGGTTCTTCGGATTCTAGTGTCAAGAAACACTGTGAGGGCAGGCAGGATAGTCTAGTGGTAGAAAGCCTGAGAGCCAAACTGTCATTTACTAAAGGTGTGACTTGGGCATGTCACCTGACTTCTTTGTACCTTATTTATTTTTATATTTAAAAATATGTAGCTTATGAATAATATTAATAACCACATTTTAGGGTGTGTATGGGGATAAAACAAGCTATAAGAATAGTACCTAGGACATAGTGTTTATTAAATTTGTGGATCCTCTGTTTTGTTTTTGCTGGAGAATTGGAAGGTATGATATTAAATTCTCATTTAAAAAGGCAACATATTGGACTTCCCTGGTGGCGCAGTGGTTGAGAGTCCGCCTCCTGATGCAGGGAACACGGGTCCGAGCCCTGGTCCGGGAGGATCCCACATGCCGCGGAGCAACTAGGCCCGTGGGCCACAACTACTGAGCCTGTACTCTAGAGCCTGCGAGCCACAACTACTGAGCCTGAGTGCCACAACTACTGAAGCCTGTGCACCCTAGAGCCTATGCTCCGCAACAAGAAGCCCGCACACCGCAATGAAGAGTAGCCCCCACTCGCTGCAACTAGAGAAAGCCCGCATGCAGCAATGAAGACCCAATGCAGCAAAAATAAACAAATAAATAAATTTAAAAAGGCAACATATTAAATATACTATTAAAAATTAACTCTGCTCCAATTTCTGCAAGGTATTACTAGAGAAAGAATAGTATATATCATGCTGTTTTTCTAAGAACATACACACAAACCCACATAAACATACGCTCATAAACATACATACAGACATAAACACACACACAACACACAATGGTGTGCTTTAAGTAATTCCCCCAGAATTGCATCTTCATTTTTCTTGTATAAACTTCCCCCTAAATAGCTTTCAGGGAACCCATTTAATAATTTTTCCCCTGGGTATTGGTTAAGGATGCTGACTTCAAATCCCTGGTGAGGAGATAGGTAGAGGTCACAGGAATCTGTACTTTATATAACACCCCAGATAATTCTTGCTTAAGTAAAATTGGAGAATGGTTGTATAACCATCTTCTCTATACTTAAATTTCATTAACTCTGTCCTCTTGATTTATTCTCTCTCCCACAACCCCATAGCCCTACATGCTTCTATCCTAATCCCTCTAAGCATAGTTCAGAGGTCAGCCAGATATTTCACCTTTAACATCCCACCCAGCCCAGGCCAAAACCCTAGATCATTACTATGACCAAGGGCTTAGTTTTCCTGAAGCAGAGCTAGAATAGAGCATCCCTGAATTTCTTTTAAGTTTTCCAAAATATTCCTGCTCCCCATCAAATCTCATAAAAATAAAATGACTAGGGCTTTCCCTGGTGGCGCAGTGGTTGAGAGTCCGCCTGCCGATGCAGGGGACACGGGTTCGTGCCCCGGTCCAGGAAGATCCCACATGCCGCGGAGCGGCTGGGCCCATGAGCCATGGCCGCTGAGCCTGCGCGTCCGGAGCCTGTGCTCCGCAACGGGAGAGGCCACAACAGTGAGAGGCCTGCGTAACGCAAAAAAAAAAAAAAAAAGAAATAAAATAAAATGACTAATCTTTTTCTCTTTTCCTTCAAATACACATACGTATTACAACAACAAGAATTTAAAAATCCTCCCTCTGTCATACTTTTCCATTTACATAAAGAGATCGTAATGGAAACAAAAATTCAGTTTAATTAGAAGTAACCCAGACCTGTGGTAGGACTCTGGCCAAGTTATGGGTTTGAGTTTTCTCTGTGTATTAAAGGCACCAATAACTTTGAAAATTTCTGCTCTTGAATATTTTCAATGGAATGGTTTGAGTGCTGCTTTCTCTAGACATAATTGTTTTTCCAGACCTTCCTTGCAGCTCACCAATTAACATGCCCAGTCACTGATTCCCTTCTGCGTCCTCATCTGGACTTGGTCTGGTGCATTACGTTCTGTCATGTGGTTTCTTCTTCCTCCAAGAACAACCCAGCTTCCAACATATAGCAAAATGGTTCACAAGGAGCCTACACAGCTCAGTGAGCTTCCCTATGAATTTCAGATATGTATTTAAGGGATTTTTCCAGTTATATATTGGCTATTCAACCTGTCAGATGATCAGTGGCTATAATCAAAGAGAGATCAAATTAAAGTAAGGATTACTTATTTTGGTAGAGATTATTGGTTGTTCTGCAATACTCATTCTTTCCTTCTACGTATTAATAGAATGTCTAATTTTTAGCTAAGTACAAAGCTTCTGAGAAATTAGACCATTTCCTTGTTTCTTTTGCAGCTGGATGGTGTCATCTGATTAAGTTCTTGCCAAAGGATATAAATGGAAGTGTCATGTGAGAACCTTTATTATGACAAAAAAAAAAAACAGATGAATACTCTTTGTCTCTGATTCTTTATCCTATCATACTTCCTGCTGGATGGAAATCAGATGAAATGGTTGGAGTCTTGGCAGCCACTTTGGACTATGGGGATGACCATGGGACTGGAAGCTACACATGACAAAGAAACAGAAAGGAATAAGCCTGGGCCTCTGATTTCATTAGTACCGCAACAGTGTTGGATTTCATCAACAGAAAGAAAAGTAAACTTCTATTTTTGTTTAGGCAACATTATTTGAAGATTTCTTATCATTTGCCTTTGGACCTAATCTTAATACACATAACAATTCAAAAAATATTTTCAGAAAAAAATATTAAAGATGACATATGTGAACAGAACAAAACAGAGTAATGGAAGAAAGGGGAAATCTGTCATTCCTTATGCCTGGTTATCACATTTTGATATGATCATTAACTTTAAGGTTCTATAATAGGGGAGGTAAAGAGAAAACTATTTTTTGATCATCCATTATGTGTTATGCCTGTGAACTATGCTTTATATTATTTCTCTTTGAGTAGCAAGTGCAAGTTCCATTCCCAAATTGCATAACAAATTGTAATACTGAAATCAACCTGCCTTTTTCTGGTAATGTAATAAGTTTAACCAATCTCCACTATTGTGTTTCATAGTTTTTCACTGATTTTTCCTTATAGTCTAGAATTATAAAATCTTCAAGGTGAAAAATCTTTCTCTGTAGAATAAAAAAAATTGGTTTAGGTGATCTCTAATTAATTATGTAATAAACACTGGATAAAAATTCAGATCACTTGATTCCATTTTATTATTGCATTTCCTCTCATGACTGCATAAAATATAGACTTGGAAGGAAATGTAGAAGTATCTAGGCAACTTGGAAATAACTTTTGTTACATGTATACAGTTTTAGTGATTTCTAGTTGACTTGTGTAGTCCGACTTATTTTCTTGGATGCCTACCTTCTTTTTAAAAATTTTTTAACATCTTTATTGGAGTATAACTGCTTTACAATGGTGTGTTAGTTTCTGCTGTATCACAAAGTGAATCAGCTATACAAATACATATATCCCCGTATACCCTCCCTCTTGCATCTCCCTCCCAACCTCCCTATCCCACCCCATAGGTGGTCACAAAGCACCGACCTGATCTCCCCATGCTATGTGTCTGTTTCCCACTAGCCATTTATTTTACAGTTGGTAGTGTATATATGTCCATGCCATTCTCTCACTTCCTCCCAGCTTGGATGCCTAGCTTCTTAGGAGATATTGGTTTATCCATATCCATTGTGGCATGTATCCTAGGCTTCATAGATTTGATGTTAATAACAAACTGCAATTTGCTTGAAAAGTCTATGCTGCTAATATTTCTGAGTCCCAAGCATCTGCAAGTCTAAGAAAGCAAAACACTTAGATAAATACAGTTCTCTCTAATTAATCTGCTTGCATCCTCACTTGACCCTGTAGTCTATACTCAACAGAGCAGCTGTAACAAGCTGAAACCCATCATGCTATTTCTCTTCAAAAATTTTCAAATGGCTCCTAAATTCAAACTTAAACCTGAAGTCTGTCCCAGGCTTATAAGATCCTTTATGATCAATCCCCCTCCAGAACCCTTCAGCCTTTATCTTCTACTGGTCCTCCCTCAGTCATGCAGCTCCAGGCTTACTGGTCTCCTCACCATGCTCTGAACCAAGGAAATGGTGCCCCACAGGCTCTTCTGTCAGTCTGGACAGCTTTCCCTCAGACATCCAGGTGAAGCACTCCTTCACTTCCTTCAAGTTCTTGCTCTAACACCAACTTTTCCGTGTTTAGAATATAATCCCTCATGTTCCTGATTTTCCATTACCCTCCACTCTTTTCCCCATAATATTTATAATCATAAAGTATACAAATTAATTCTTATTGTTCGTCTCTGCCTACTAAAATTTAATCTCTATGAGAACACAAGTTTATATTTATTTGGTTCACTGTGTGCCCATTCTTAGAATAGTAAGTACTCTCAATATACTTTTTGTTGATATAAATCCATCCCAAGTCTTAAGCATCTGTGTAGAACTTGGTTCTAGTGAGGAAAGTGTAAGAAAAGAAGTCTGAACACATTTGTATCTAAGCTCCTAGAACAGAGCGTGTTAATTTTAGCAGACATCTCCTTGTGTTCTAAAGTATCTAAAAATTGAGAATAGGAGCATCCTGTAATTAAATGAGGAGAAATGTAGCAGAACTGGTTGACTTATTTCCATCATTTCTCTCTCTTCTCTAAAAGTTGTATTTATTCTACATTCTAAACGTCTCTTGAAATTACTTCTTCTCAGTTATTTCCTCTCAATTCTCAGGTCAGTACTCTTTGTCCAGCTATTCTTAGATTATGTTATATTGTGTCACCATATGTCCTCATAGTATCATTCTGTTCCTTGAACATTAAACATCCTATTTTACTGAGAACACGGAAAGTCTCATCAAGCCTTCTGAGGGCCTACGCTGGTTCTGTTTGGCTCAGTATGACATTTCTGTTAACAAGCACAGTCCCTCACACAGAATGGGTGACAAATAAACATTGATTCAATGAATGAAACTCTTACCTAAACCTTTGTAATAGTCTTCCATCTGCTCCCTTTGGCTTCAATTTCTCCTGTTTCTTCCACCCAACATTCTGCAGAGGCAGAATTTTTCTAAAATGTAAAATGCGTTCAGTTCTCTTTCTTGCTTACAACCATTTATTACCTATAGGAAGAAACCAAATCCCTTAACTTTCTCCATGATATGATCCCAAACTCCCTTTATGGCTTTCTCCCTAGCGATTTCATTGTACATCCCATATATTCTGGTCCTCGATGAAACAACATTTCTTTGAAAATGTCTACTTCTTCATTCCAAAATGCATTTACACTATTGTCTCTTCCTGGAAGACAGTCTAGTCATCTCCTAACCACAGCCACCTTGGTTTTGCAGGATCTCTGGGGTCAACTGATATCATTAAGACAATAAAAAGCCCACCAAATTCCCTCCACCTGATCATGATCCCATCCTATGACATTTATTATGATATACATGGGAATTTTCATTTTATAACTGGTGAAGGTGTGTTGAATAGGGCCCCACCAGGAAGGGAGGCTGCAGAATGGCAACCCGCCACCCTCCCCCAGGCCCTAGCTCTGAACTTCTACAGTGAAGGGAGATTAGGATCATATTGGATTGAATTATTCCTGAGATAAGTTGTAAGGCACTTAGTCATTAAGTATAGCCTTGGATCCTCTGTGCCAGAAATAGGCAACTGGGGAGGACACCACCTAGGAAGTAAGCAGTGCTTGCTGTTACCATGGATGTCGCAGCATGGGCACTGCTGCCTTAAACTGCCTTTCACTCAGAGACCTATATCACTAGTTCTCTCACTTCCTTCAGGTATTTGTTTAAAAAGGACTGAAATAAGGCTTTGCCTAAACAGCTTG
The DNA here is from genome assembly GCF_951394435.1 of Stenella coeruleoalba. Lineage (NCBI taxonomy): Eukaryota > Metazoa > Chordata > Mammalia > Artiodactyla > Delphinidae > Stenella > Stenella coeruleoalba. The sequence goes on along the minus strand of NC_137147.1, from coordinate 18,389,414 downwards.
TCTAAAATTTCCATATATATCTTCTTTCCATGTGCTTATTTTTTTTCCTCCTAGGACTAATTATATATATATATATATATATATATATATATATATATATACTTATCTTGATTGTTGTTTGTTTCACCCATTAGAATTCAATCAGAGAAGAGATCCCTCATATCCATTCTACCTCACTGTTGCATCGTCACTGGCTAAAACAGTGTCTGGCATACAACACATACTCTACAAATGTTCACCAAATGAAGGGGGTAATCTGTCTGTACACCTACTGCCTCAACTAAGCAAGGATCTCCTTTTAGAGGGAAGTGGAGATATGATGGCTTATTTACTTCTTAAACCCTCCACCTAGCAAGTCATCACACACGGCACACAATGACTAATATTTGGTACTTATTTCATTACATCAATGAAATCCATATCAAAAACCCCTCCACCTTATTTGTTTTGTAGACTGTTTTTCCTTCATGACATTTTGTACAGCATCTTCTGTGATGCTTTACTGGATTTTCAAAGCACTAAGTGCACAGGAGAAATTCTTATTCTCCTTTCACCGCCAGGGAGATTAAGACACATGAGAAATAAGACCCATATTTAAGTCAGTGACATGGTTAGGATTAGAATCCAAAATGTACTCAGCCTATGATCTCCTGAGTCATCCTTATTTCAATGGCTTACCCTTGGATAAATATGTTAGAGGGGAAATAAATCCTTCTGTTTTCATCAGGGAATCTATTTGTTGACATCTGTCTTTTTCAGAGACAGAAGGAATATGCATTTCTTTTTTTTCTTAAAGCAGAGGGAGAGTAAAAAAATTCTCACTAGAAATATTTGACAATTAAGTTCATTTAAGAGGGCAGTCAACACCTGAATGTTGTTTTCTCAATTCATATCACCATAAGTTTTATAAAAATAAAATAAAAGTGCACTTGTGAATAGACTCAATTCAAATATTTGGAGGCATATTTCAAAAGTTTCTTACTAAGGAGAAACATAGAAATAAGAAATGTATGCTTATGAAAAGGACCTAAAAACTTAGCACCCATTTCAGTACCTTTTTTATGTGGGAGTCTGCTCAGAAGTCTTCTTTAAGTAAGTATTTATGAATAAACTCTCAAATTTCTGTACAAAAATAGCTTATTTATTTGTAAGGCAAGAATCTTTCTTTTATGCACATTGTTGCAGCATGGCAAGTGTAAGAAACGGGGAGAAATTTGAAGTCAGGGGGGAGTAGTTAGATTATTGCAATCATTTAGGTAAGTTTTAACTTCATTCAAGCAAAATTTATTCATCATCTATCTTGTCAATAGGGATACTATGATAAGAGAGACAGACCCAGGATGGACCAGAAGAGGGCTTGGTGAAACTGACCAGTGATCCTAATAAGGTTTGATGGATATGGCTCAAGGGAGAGAAAGGTGCTATAGGATATATGGTGGCAGGACCTAACGTAGCCTAATGTGCTTTGACAAAAACAATGGCCTGAGAATCAAGAAGAAATAAATCTAAGAAATGTATAGAGTGTAAAATCAATATAACTTCTAGAGAGGAACAAGGAGTCCAGTGTTTGTAGGAGTTGGAGAGAGGAATGTAGAGGGAGAATCACTACTCCTTAACATTGTGAAGAAGATTCTAGAAAACCTTACCATCCATACCTTCCATCATCCCTCCCTCTCACTTATTTTTTGACATCGCATTCTAGGCTTCCGTGAAGCCCCACATGTATGTGGTCTTGCTCATGTTCCTCTTCCTGGAACTGCATCTCTTACCTCTCCACCAGGCTACATCTTATCAATACTCTAAGATTCATCTCTGTTATGACCCCCTTGAGGAAACTGCTCTGACTCGGCATTCAGGTTCATCCAGTTCCCTGGTGCTCCCATAGCACTTTGTTTACACCTAGAGGGTGACCCTTAGATTATAGTCTAACAGTTTCCTATGGACCAGGGTAGGTGCTATTTGTTTGTAATGTTCACTGCTGAAGGTTGTTTTTTTTTTTTCTTCCCTTCTAGAGATTAGAGATAATACATTTCTCTAACATTGTGTGCTCTTTTTATCTCCTCTGTAGCTTGTTGGTGTTTCCCTGGTTGGTTGGTTGGTTGGTTTTTTTGTCCTGCCCTTCTTCTCTTTTCTCTGACTTGCCTTTAAGATCTTACTGAGTGTGCTTGCTGGTTGAGCCCAGTGGTGAATAGGTGTGACTCCTCGTTAGCTGAATATTTATTCCATGAGAATCCAGTAGCTTTTGCTGCTGCTCTGTGAGTGTGTCATATCAGTGACTCACCTCTAGACCTAGGTCACTGATTTTCACAGTTGAGACATCATATCCCTCCCTTTCTCCCTGGTGGGCAATTGAGCTGGACGGGGCTAGGGATAGAGATGCTGGAGTTGAAACATGATGTTTTATAGCCTTATTTCCTTTCCTTGCACTTTTACAACTTTTCATGGACCTTTCCTGGCCCTAATGAATCTGTATCTCCTGTGAAGGCACGAATATGAGAAGGTACTTCACAGCTGATCCAGCAAACCCATTCACATGTTCTTAGAGTTTCTATTATATGAAAATCCTTAAACTCTGCCCTTACACAGGCGACTAAAATATGGTCCCTGTTGTCAGTTAGGACTAGCTGACACTAAGTTGGCCTCTGTTAAATGTTTATTCCATCACTAAACATCAAGTGCTTCTACTTGAGCAAAGAAGATAAGAGTGAAGAGTTTGAAAGTAAAAAGTTACATAATGTATAATTAGTAGTTTACGATGATAATTTATGCTCATATGATTTAAGACCAAACCCCAATGGATTAGTATGTTCTTTTCTAGACATATATTTCTTAACATATTTGAACTTTCTTTATTGAAATAAAATATTTAGGAGACCTTTTGTATTTTTTATACCTTTATCTGAAATGTAAATGGACACTTTAAAGTCACAAAACATTAAAATGGTCACTTAGACATACACACTCACACACATGCACATATACACAAAGAAAATAAAATCAAACCTCTTGTAACAGGTTACAAGTTCAGGTTACAGGTTCTTTATTTGGTACTTTTAATCCTGGCCCATTCAAGGCTTATATAGGCTATCAATATTTCCAAAGTTGGGGTTAAAACCATGTATTAGCTTTAATGTAGGAAAAAAATAATTATAAAATGAAATGGGCAATACCAGGAAAATTGTATTTAAAAAGCATACTACTACTTGTACAGTTTTGCTTCAAGATATTCTCATGTGAATTAGAAATAAACCAGCTAATGAAAGACACTTTTATATTCTGCTCACTGTAGTTGCTGTGGTCATTTCTAATTGATTCACCATGGACAATAAACATTGAACGGATCAGTTTTGCTTCTCACTGATTATTTATTCTACCCCCCAAAACCATATTATTTTAGCTTACACATAGTTATAAAATGTCTTTTATGTTTTTATTATAACCAATTTCCTCCCCCCCCTTTCAGCAAAAGCTAAATGTGGATGAATGTTCTAAAACTTCTCACATTACACATAAAAGCTTTTTAAGAACAGTTTCCATTTAAAAGAATCCAAAAAAAATTTCTTTGGAAGGGGGTAAGATTGAATACACAATAGTGCAGAAATTCAGGGAAAAATAAAATAATTTAAATTTGACTTAGAGAAACACTTTAAAATTTTTTTTTCATTCTTGAATTTTTTGCTTGTTAAACATTTTGGTGAAACTGATTCTCTGGAAAATTGGGATTAGATTTACGGCTCTCCCCTTGGGTATGTAGCAAAGTCCCTGCCCTTCACCCAGAACACTTATCCATCATCCCCTCCCCTGTCCCATGTCAGGTTAACTCTCACTTACCTTTCAAATGTCCTATGCATTATTACTTTTTTCATAAGGTCTTGGCAATCTCCTTGTCGATAGATTTTTTTCTGTATTTCCACTACTTACTTAGTTGAATGCCTGCACATAATAAGCGTTTACTAAATAGCTGGTGAAAAGTAAGGAAATAAATACCTGATGTTCATATAACTTGAAATGCTAACTACCTCTATTAATAGGTGCATTGGTTTTTCAACTGATTTTTAACAGTTACCTTTCATAAAAGTAGAGTCCTCCAGCTTCCCGCTCCTAAGTCTTAGATAGATTTCACCCACAAGCAGAATTGAGAATCAAGCAGCATTCTTTATATACAGTATTATTCTTTCTTTATCTCAGTGTCACATTTTTTACTACTTCCCAGAACTACTGTGCCCTATTCCACTTTACCTCATTCCCATTCTTTTCTTTAATAAAACCAAGTCTTACAATTCTTGAATTTCTCAGGGTCTCAGTAGAACATTGATTATTTTATATAAGACCTGTTGAGTGGCTGCCAGGTTTTGAGAAAAGGACAAAGACTTTGAAAAACAACTAAAAAAAAAAATCAGATTTTAAATTGTGGCTTCCCTATTTCCCAATTCTGGGGCTTTGACATTTATTTAACCTCTATAAGCTTTCTCTACATCTATAAAATAGGGATAATTACAGAAAACCTACAATATTGCTGTGAATATTAAAGGAGTAATTCATGTAAAGTGCCTAGAACAGTTCATTCCTATAAAGTAGGTAACTTCTAAATATTTTTTTTCTTAGTATTAACACTATCATCACCTAGAAGAGAATATTAAACTGATATCACCCTGTAAGTTTGTTTTAACAAAGTACTAAGATGTCTTTTTAAAATTAAGTAACTGAATAGTTGGCCAAGACAGCTATATTCAATCAATCTGGGCTTTTGTGATTCCTAATGAATCCATACATGTTAACATATACTCTCTTCCTGCTTTCCTTAATCATAATACATCATTTAATTCCAATAGAACTCTTAAAATATTATATCCATTACTTAACTTCTACCTTCTGGTTGATTTCTATTACCACATGAGAGAGATAGCTGAAAGAGTATTTTTGCATCTCATTTGAAGTTAAACGGGTTGAAGAATAAAATGATATTCTGCAACACCAAGCCTGCTGGAAGCACAACACATCAAATGAGTTAAATATCCAGGATCCAACAGCACATTTGAAGGAAGCAACAGATCAAACACACCATTCTTTACCACTCACCTTACATTCTTTACTTACTCACCTTACAGATGAGTATGCTGATATCATTGGTACGGGTCCCCAGTTCTCCTATAGTGTTACCTAAGATATAGAATATATTTACTCTTTAGATGGAAATCATAAATAGAAAATTAATTTCAATCCTGTAAATATTTAGTAAATAAAAATCTCTGCCATATTACTCATTGCCCTCCAAATTACGAATAATACCTAAAGGGCACTTGAGATTTACACAATTTGAAAAGATTTTATGCTTTAAATTAATGAAGTTTTGAATAAGAAATACATAGAAATGGAATAAGCATCAATCATAGACACATAAAATAAAAACAAAGTTTGTTACCCTGGATTAAAAAAAAAGAAGAAAATAACAAAAAACCCAAATTTAAACCATACCATTTATTAACATATCCATAGTTTAAATGTAATTATACAGAAATGTTGAAAGTAAAAGAACAAAAAATACCATATACCATATAGCTATACTAGTATCAGAAAAAAATAGGCTTTAAAGCAAGGTAATTGCCAAAGAAAAAGTGAGAAATTACATATTGATTAAAGGGTCAATTTACCTATATGCATGCACCTAATAAGATAGTTTCAAAAAACATATTGTATGAATTGATCAAACTAAGAGAAAACAGTAAAAATAAAGAAGATATGAATAATCTGATTAATAAAATTTACCTAAGAGTATTATACTCCAAATTGACAGATTATGCTTTCTTTCAAGTGTTTCTAGAGTATGCTAACATTGAACTTATGATGAACCATAAAACAATTCTTAAGAAATTTTTTTAATTTAAAAATAATTTAGGGTATCTTCTCTGACAAAGGACTTGAGCTAGAATTCAATAAAACAAGCTAAATAAAAAATAGCCACATATTTTGAAATTATACAATATACGTCTACATAATCATTGACGAAAAGGAAATTAGCAAATATTAAACCAAGGAACTATGAAAATGAAACATATCAACACTTGTGTTATACAGCTACTGCAGTGTTTACCTAGAAATGTATAACTTAAAGACATATTTAAAAAGAAAACCTATAAATCAGTGATCTAAGGATCCATCTCAAGATGTGAGAAAGAGAGCAGCAAATTAAACCCAAAGAGAGTGGAAGGTGGATATATTAGTTTTCTAGGGCTACATAACGAATTACCACAAATTGGGTGCCTTAAAATAACAGAATTTATTCTCCCATTGTTCAGAAGGCCAGAAGTCTCAAATCAAAATATCGACAGGATTGGTTCCTTCTTGGGGGCTCAGAGGGAAAATCTGTTCCATATACACCCCTAGCATCCAGTGGTTGCAAGCAACCCTTGGGATTCCTTGCCTTGGAGCTGCATAATTCCAATCTCTACTTGTGTTGTCACATCGGTGTCTTCCCTTGTGTCTGTTTCTGTGTCTCTTCTCTTCTTTTAAGAACACTTGTCATATCAGGTTAAAGGACCATCCGACTCCAGTATGGTGTCATCTTAACTTATATCTTAATTACATCTGCAAAGACCCTACATCTAAATCAAGCCACATTCACCAGTACCAAGGATTGGGATATGAACATATCATTAGGAGGGACACAATCCAACCCCAAACAGAAGAAAATTATAAAAAGCAGACCTTAAGGAATGTAAGAAAAAAAGCACAACAGAAAATTATTAAAGCCAAAATTTGGTTTTTGAAAAGAATAATAACAGACTAATAAGGCTCATAGATACCCAAGAAGGTTGATAAGGAAACACACACACACGAACACACACACTTTAATTGAAGTTGGAAGCACCTCTTTTTTCTTCCTAAGCAGATATAAAGCAAAAATGAAGAAGATGAAGAGTAAAAGTGAGATCACTGTGATGTGGTTGAAAGAATCCTGGTTTAGAAAGTACACGATACAGTAGTCGTGTCTCAGATCTATGATTTATGAACTGTGTGAACATAGGATAATCAATGAAATTCCAGGAATTTAGTTTTTCTCAGTTGTGAAATGTGAGGAGAGAGGCACAATCATCTCATGGTGTTGGTTTAATAATAAATATAAATTAAAACATCTTATAAATTTGAATGGTAGCAAATAAAGATTTAATGTGATTACAGAATATACATTACCAATTTATCGATTGTTTCCCTTCAATTATTTAGATATTGTCTAAATTACTACGTACCATAATTCCACATCTTCCTTCTTAGAAAACCATTAGCAGTAAAATCACTCCTTCTTTTTTTTTTTTTTTTTTTCGTTACGCTGGGCCTCTCACTGCTGTGGCCTCTCCCGTTGCGGAGCACAGGCTCCGGACGCACAGGCTCCAGACGCACAGGCTCAGCAGCCATGGCTCACGGAGCCAGTCGCTCCACAGCACGTGGGATCTTCCCGGACTGGGGCACGAACCCGTGTCCCCTGCATCGGCAGGCAGACTCTCAACCACTGCACCACCGGGGAAGCCCTCCTTCATTTTTAATCTTGACTCCTAGAGTTCCTGTCAGAATTTACATCATCACATTTTAATTTTGTTTTTAAGAATAATTATACTCCTATTTGCCTTTTATCTCTCTTCAATTTAGTGTATAAAGCAATATAATATCAAAATAGCATTTCAGTGAAAATAGTCATTTCATGTAAAACATTCTTAAAGAGAGCAAAAAAAATCTAATTGTGACAAAACACAGGGTGGAGTTTATGGTTGTTGGCACGAGATCTGAATCTGCTTCCCCAAATGACTATTTTTATTTTCACAAAGTAAATATTTCAAGAACACATTTGGGAAAAGACGTGCTTTCCATTGAGATTTAGAAAAATAAACAAAAACATAATTTTTTACCCTGATTGCCATATATGGTTAAGAAAGTCCGCAACCAAGTATGTGAAATCACTGCTCTGAAGTGTGGCTGCAAATAAAATGGCAAGAGAAAAAGGCAGAGAAACCACAGCAGGAGGTGATTTATATTGTGCGAAACAAGTTCTGGTCCATCCTGTGTCATTGTTTGAGCACTACTTGGCCATAAATGAACCACGTTGTGCTTCCATTTTTGGTTCAGCATGAGTAGCAGTAAATTATGGACTACAGCGATGTGGTGTAACCCTGCCCCCCGTGAGCCACTCATCCTCTACATCTTCTTTCTCAGCCTATATCACTAGTGCCTTGTGCTGCTTCTTATATAAGCCACATGTGCTTTCCCATGGCATATGAGAAGACAGGGAGATACTTATGTTCAGTAAGAGTCAATCAGAAATCCTGGTGGCCTTTCTACTGCTAGGGATCTGCAGAGGATGCTTACCCAGGAAAAATCTTTGTCATGACTCTCAAAGGCCATCATCTGGTGCCATGATAGTTGAGACCTGATGGTCCATATAATTCTCTTTGTTTTCATAGATACTAATGTAATTATTGACTATAAAATTTGCCTGCCTTTTCAAATACATGCAGAGTATTTTACTGATGACCTCCTTCTTTAGGTTGAATAAAATAATATATTCCTTTTAGTTTTGAATATAAAAGAGTAAAAATTATCTGAATGAGATTTTTAAATTAATAAATATTGGTCAGCTTACGTTATGTTACCATATTTTCAATCGTCACAGTTCTACCTCTCATACAGCTTAGCTCTATTACATTAACCAGATTTTTGTACTCTAAAGCATGAAATGCCAGCTTTCATTTTTTTTTCCTACCTTTCATGTTTTGTTTTTTTTTTCTAAAGGATATCTCTCCCTTTGGTCATTTAAGGTCTGAAACCTTATTTTAGGATCAGTTTATTTTTGTTTTCAATAGCTCCTACTACAGTACCTACATAAAATTGACAAGCCATGCATGAGAGCTATGTAAATAAATGAACCTTAATATTTTTCATTTTTATTAAGGTCTAGTCTAGTAAAAAGTGAAATCAATTGGAAAATAATTTTTGCTGTAAATTCTCTAACATCACTATTAAACTTCTGTTTCTTGAACATTTCCATAGAGGTACACTTAACAGAGAAAGGATTTACATATATATATATACACATACACATACCTCATGGCTAGAAATACCTCTAAATTCTGCAGTGAGGGAACCATTTCTTTGAAATTTTATGATTTATTGTTCAACTGTACTCACAAATTGGTAAAAGTTCTTTAGCTGAAAGCATACCAGTAAATAAGCAAAGGCCTTGTAGAAAAATATTTTATTTTATGTGCAAGTACGGTATTTGGCTAAAGATAAATAAAATAATTAGCTCATCATGAATGCAAGAAAATTAAAAAATAAGATATTTTAAATTGAGCATACATACTACTTACTAAGTGCCTGTTTCTGTTAGAAGTACATCTACAGCAGTCTTCTGAGGTAGGTGCTGTAATTATGTCCATTTCACAGACAAAAATCTGACGCACATGGAGGTTAAGTAACCTGCTAAGATTACCTGGAGAGTTGTAAAGTGGCACTTTAAATCTGGCTGTTTTCACAGTTCATGGGGTTAATCACTGTGCTTTATTTTCCAGTGATAAAAATAATGTCAGAAATCAAAGGAACCGATAAATGAAATTTGAAACATACAACATGTTGTTACTATGAAATCCGAATGTGGTTGTAATTTGAATTTTATTAATTTTCAAATTTTGGTTTCTATTTAATTTGTACTTTTATAGTTTGGTAAAAACATAAGAAATTTTTATCTAGTTTTGTGTCTACATATTTAAATAATATAAACAAATATGAGCAAATATTATGCATCTGCATTTTTCTTTTAAATAAATCCATATATTTCTTGGTTTTGAAAAACAGCTTGCTATGTACACTTTTAACCAACTTTTTGTGTCATAAGAGTTACATACTTGTGTCTCCTATTATTATTTCTCTATATTTTTCATTTTATTTCATTTCTTTTGCCTTAAAATTAAGTCATAGCCATTTGATGCTCTATTTGACTCATAAAGGCTTACAAATAGTTATATTTAACTGCAGATTATACCTTATAAGAGTAGAAAATAAGCTCTTTTTTTGTTTGTTTAGTGCTTTCTGCCTTGATTTCTACTTTGTGTGGAATTATGACTCTTACCACCCCTTTCCTTCCCCACCTTGTATGTTTTTGTCTAATATGACCTTTGACAATCCCTTTTATTTTCTGTGACATTTTGTTAGGTGTATTTTTTTTTGTTTTTGTAAGTAACATATAGTTGACTTTTGATTTTCCATCCAAACAGAGGTTGCACATTAATAGTGGATGCCAGCCCTTATCCATTTTGTCATAACAGATATGTTTGCACATCCTTATATCACCTTGCTCTATGTGTCATTTATATTTTCACTTTCTTTATTTCTACACCCTGACCTATGTATTATGTTCTCTTTGAAGTTAAATTCTAAGTTGACTCAGAAAGAATCCAAATTCAGTTTGATAAACAAGAATAGGAGCAGTAAAGGCTGAAAGCAAGTTTCTGACCTTCCTTTTTCCTCCCACCTCTCTGTATAAATAACCCATCTGTCAAAATAAGTTTATAGGTGTGGATAGGGGCTGGGGTGGGGTGAGGGTGGGTGGTGATTCCATGTGCTTTTGAGGCTTTGAAGTATCTGGAGAAACTGAGTCTTCATTATGTGTTGTCAGGCTTTCCCCTTAGGCAGACTGGAGCAAATGTGACATTTATCTGAGAGTACTTCTAGATAAATGCAGGATAGAAATCTTCCTGTCCATTTACTGGCAGCATTGATGGGCAAACTGCTGTCAGTGTATTTGGATACTGACAAATACTTTGGAGTGACTGGAAAGGAAAGAGGGGGCATATTCTCTTTTGTTTGCCTCAGGAAAGGACTGATGACAAAGGGAGGCAACCTCACACACGTCCTCCTCGGGGGGACTTCACCTCTCTAGCAAGTTTCCTGTTAGACTATTGGCATTAAAGTGCCATGACTTCATCTCAACCCATGATTCCATCACTGTTACAGAAATCCCAGCAACTTCATCTATAAGGTTTCTTAAAACAGTACCTTTGGAAAAATTACTATATCAAACAAAAACCTATCAGGAAATAATCCTACAATCCATTTAAAGGAATTTAAGGGAATTAAACTAAGCTAATTAATGAGAACAAGAATGCCCTATTTAGGCAGAATTAATAAGAGAAAAAAGAGGAAACATTACATCTATAAGAATTTGTTCAAGGTTTTGAGAACCATGCTTATAATATTTAGAATTGATATTGCTGCAACTGAAAGAAATGCAAATCAAGTTGGTGTTAAAAAGTCAGAATTTAAGGACTGGTATGGCTAATCCAGGTGCTCAAATTACATCACCAGGAGTCAATGCCTTTTCATTGCTAACTTCAAATGTTAACTTAATTTCCATCACTACATGTTGATCTTACCAAATTCCAGACCTTTAACCTATCAGTTTCAAATCCAAGAGAAAAAGATCTATTAACTAACAGACTTAGAAAACATAAAGATTAAGCATTGAGTTTCAGTGTATTAATCTGTCTTCTCTGTACTTCCAAGAGACAGAAGTTCTGGGAAAAGATGAATAGATAGATTTTGAGGGGGATAATCCCTCAGGAAACTAACTGTGCTCTCATCAGAAGAAGCGGTAAGCAAAAATCCCTTCTTATCATTATTATTAAAACTGATGGTGTGAGTCCTTGTATGTTATTTTGTTAACTTTATTAATTGTTGTGTAATAGGGAGGAACAAATCTGACTCCATATTGGATCTGTTTCTTTTACTTTAACCTTTGTATTCTATTGTTTTGTTACAAGTTAATCACTAAAGGGATGTTGCCTACAACCTTAGATTATACATAGTGGCCCATCTCTGGGAACCCTGCCTCCCACATTATGAGAGTTAAGCTAAAATACATTTGTTTAGCTCACAAGAAATGTCCTGACCAGACCCACCTGTGAGTGCTTCAGGAAGGCAGAAATTAACACATCCCCTCTGGAGTCTGACTGGAACCAGGACATTATCCCCTCCCCTTTTAGTATAAAAGAAGCCTGGATTCTAATTTAGAGATGATAGTTCTTTGGGACATGAGTCCACCATCTTCTGGGCCTGCTGGCTTTCTGAATAAAGTCTCTATTCCTTGCCCCAACACCACATCTCTTGATTTATTGGCTTGTCCTGTGGTGAACAGTACAAGCTTGGGCTCAGTAAAAACTGTATTATATATCTTCTTATAAAGAATTATCATTGGCATTTCCAATGTGATTGTTGTTCCTATTTTTATTACTTATCTCAGTGCTTAACTGATTTAAATGCCCACAAATAGTCCTTTTGTTTCACTTTTTTTTTTTTTTACCACTTTTGTGTTATTATTTGTAGTTCTCACTTAGCAACCTAGAGTAGGGATTCAACATTTTAAAGGGATTTTGAAGATGATATATTTCCTGAAGCTTTTTATTATTGAGAAAATATTTCTGTTATAGTTCCATGGAATGTAAACTAAGTTCAACATAATATTTATGTACCAGTATATATTTCTTAAGCTACCTACCTCCCAATTCTAGGGAGAAAAAACTAAGGGATCATGTAATTCTGCTTTTTACCTTGGCTTAGATGATTGGACCAAGGGGAATATTAGATATCAGCTGTCCAGTGACCAATCACATTTTCTCTCTAACACTTGAGACAAAGACCATGGGCAGCTATTGGAGTTAGCTACCATGAAAGGTCACAAAAAAGCAGGGTCTAGTGTCAGAACCATGACAAAGCCAAGTGACAGTCACTCCAAAGTTGTTGAATAACAAAAACTATGACTATGAAATAGAAACTGACTGGTATAGAAAAAGAAGAAAAAAGGCTGATGTGAGTCCAGGAGAATTAAATACATAACTGTCTTATTTCTGGATATATTTCAAGTTTGGAAATTTGCAGCTTCATTAGCTTTCCTTGAGACTTTTGTGTTGAATCTTGTAGTTCAAAAAGGTACTTGACTCTAACAATGAGTCATTTTGCCTTAAACACCATAGGCCTTTCCCACTGTGTTCTGGCATCCAGTATTGCAGAGTCTAAGCTGCAATCAGCCTGGTTATGTTGTACAGATTTTTTTCAATAAATACATATATGTACTGAAAACATATTTTCTCTTCCTTATGATTGTCTTAATAACATTTTATTTTCTCTAGTTTACTTTATTGTAAGAATACAGTATATAGGGGACTTCCCTGGCAGTCCAGTGTTTAAGATTCCATGCTTCCACTGCAGGGAGTGTGGGTTCAATCCCTGGTTGGGAAACTAAGATCCCACATGCTGCACAGCACAGCCAAAAAAAAAAAAAAAAAGAATTCAGTATATAATACATACAACATAAAAAATATGAGTTAATTGACTGTTTACATTATCAATAAGGCTTCCAGTCAACAGTAAGCTATTAGTAGTTAAGTTTTGGGGGAGTCTAAAGTTATATGTGGATTTTCAACTATGTGTGGGGTGAGCAACACTAATCCTCCATGTTGTTCAAGGGCCAACTGTATATGATACTCAAAGTCATTCTAGGGCACACAGATGTGTAATAAAAGAAAAACTATATATGAAATAGTAACAACAAATACTTGGTCATAACTCTCAGTGAGTTCATAGTTTACTGGTGGAGAATGACAAAACTAGCTTTAATTTTATCTTATAAATGGTAAAGTGGCAATAGGAACAGAGAATGATAGGAGTATAGACTGAGGAAAATGTATTAAAGAGGGGACATTACCTCCTGAAGCAGTGAGTGGTTTACCTTGTGTTGTCTCTGTGATCTTGACCTCCTCCATTACTAGTCTCTTTAATTATTTAGTGAGTAGTAAATATACTTTCATTATGTGTAAATGTTTGCATTATCTACAAGGTGTGATAAAACTGAGTTTCTGAAACTCTTGACTAGAAAATGTCTAGGGAATGATGGTACTCCTGGTCTGTGGCTCAGAAAAGAATCTGGAATATATAAAATCCACATCACGCTATTTAATTCAGAGAGAAGAGATTGCACTCCTGCTGTGAATGAAACCTCCTCGCCGACAGGTTTTCCATTTGTCAGCTCTGACAGGGACAGATCAACATATCCAATTTGCCTTCCTTCTCGGTTAATTTTAATCCAGAGAGAGACACTTGTGCACAAGTGAGGGAATAATATAAACTGTGCTTATCTTAATTTGCTGGTACCTATTTGAACAATTTTCTCCTTTTCATCTCAAGTTAATCAACATGAGTAAGAATTGAAAGTGTGTAAACATGTTAAAGAGTATAAAGAAATATAAAACGTATGACGGGAAGAGATTCCACTAGCTCAATTAGAGAACTGAGGAGACGAAATCGAAGGAGAAGAATATCACATAACAGAAAAGAAAATTACAACAATGTGAATACTGGCATATATATATAATTTATATATTATATATACATATGTATGTATATAATTTATTTGGAAAATTACTATGCCTTTTTCCTGCTGAGTAGTTAAAATTTATGTGTGGTCTATTGTATTTGGTGACTTTTTTCTTAAGTTTTCTAAGCGACCAATGTACCTTTTACAACAAATGCTATAAATAGAAGTGCGTACAATGATAGAAATTCAAATTCTTACTCTTCCTTTGGAAATTGGATAACCTAGGAGAAATTCAGTATCTAACATTTAAAATAAAGATTCTTGGAGTTATTTCACAGTAAGACTTCTTTGAAATATTTTTTTAAGTACCTAACAATACACTTGGTAAATAAGAGATAATCAATATTGTTTTTTTTTCAAACAGAAACAGATATATACTCTCACTACCACCCTCTCCCCACACACTACACACACCCTGATTTCCTTTTTTTATTCTGAAAGCAGTTCCTTTCCTATCTGACTTTTAGTGCTATGTGAAACCACTGCCATATGGAGAAGTAACTCAGCTGGGAGAACTACAGTCTGATGCTTACTCTTCTGCTTTAGGGCCTTATTAAAATTTTAATTTTACAAATAATATGCAAGACATATATTCAAATGATGAGGAAGCTTTGAGGTAAAGATGGTACTCTCAATGTAAACAAGATAGTCAGATCTCATCAGGGAATCCTCTGATTCTTGATTCAAAACAAAGCATTATTTGCTCTGTATTTGCGTGGTGAAGATTTGAAGACATTCCCCTTCATGATAGTTAGATGAAGTGGACCAATAGAGGCAAATACAGTTAAGTAGATAGGTAGGTAAGTAGTTGGGTAGATAGATGCTAAAATTAAATTTCTCATGAACACAATTCCAAATCCATATCTATGATTTTAAAGGAGAGTATCAAAATACAACTATTAAACCAAGTAGTTCAGGGATATGGTTTGAATATTCTGCAATAAAATATTGGTTAATACAGATGGACCCAACTTAAGACGGTTTGACTTAGAATTTTTCAACTTTATGAGGGTGTGAAAGCCATATGCATTCAGTAGAAACCTTACTTCAAATCCTGAATTTTGATCTTCTGCTGCACTATCAATATGCAGACCAATGATGTTGGGCAGTGGCATTGAGCTAGAGTTCCTGGTCAGCCATGTGATCACAATGGTAAACAACTGACACATTTATAACCATTCTATACCCACACAACCATTCTATTTTTCACTTTCAGTACAGTATTCAGTAAATTAGATGAGATAGTCAATACTTTATTATAAAATAGGCTTTGTGTTAAATGATTTTGTCCAACAGTAAGTTAATGTGTAAGTGTTCTGAGAATGTTTAAGGTGGGCTAAGCTATGTTGTTTGGTAGGTTAGATGTATTAAATGCACTTTCAAAACATATTATCAACTTATGATGGGTTTGTGGGGATGTAACCCTAAAGTAAATGGAGAAAGGTCTGTATACTATATTGGGTAAGCAATATCTTCCTCAAATCTCTTTTTGTTTCACACTTTGTTGCTGAAAAACTGTATATATGCAAATATCTATATACAGGCATATGCATGTATATACACATATTTCTGCTTTAATCCAGCATTTAAAAAAAAAACAAATTTAAAAAACTTAAGACTTCCATAAAGATAAAAATATCATCATTCTGAAAAGCAGGTCTCATTTACTTATATAGAAACTGACATATAAGTCTAGAAATTATAATTAATTATATGAAAATTTCCTAAAATCCTATAATTCCCTCATGTTCCCACCAAAATTTGAAAAATGTACTTGTTTTCTTGGAACATGAATCTTCCTCCAGAAAGTAAAAATTGTGACCAAATAAAATTCAGATAAGTAAGAATTCATTCAGAATTTATGATTTTAAGATTACAATTATCAATACTTTGAATTAAGACAAGAAGGACATCTACCATAAGATTGCCAGACACAAAGCACCAAACCAAGGAGTGACATTCTAAGACAAGTGGGAGATTTTGTCAGTAAGTTGGTGCAAACACACTTTCTGATTTCTGGTGTTCATCAAGTGCTCCTCTTTGTTTTCCACAAGCTCACTGTCCTCATACCAACTGAGTCATCTGGTTCTATTCTATTCTATTCTAATTCTCTTCTCTTCTCTTCTCTTCTATTCTATTCTATTCTAATTCTATTCTAATTCTATTCTATTCTAATTCTATTCTATTAATTCTATTCTATTCTATTCCTAACTGATAAATAATAACCAATATGAGAAAACTGGGTCATTAGGCTCCTTTGAATAGACACCAGGCATCCACAGCTTAAATATGTAAAGCTCCAGGCTGACAGATACAGGTCCGCCTCTGTATCAAAGCTGAGTCAAAAGCAGGACCCTAAGTGGGAGGGGAGCCCCTCTTGAAATTCTCACAGGAATATGTTTCTTTTCTCTGACAGAGCTTTTAGCTCTTTACTGTGGTTTCTTTCCTGCACTGAACTCTTAAAATTCCCTTGATCTTTCTAAACCATTTAAAAACCATCATTTATTTAAATCTTCAAACTTGTCATGGCAGGAAGTATTGTAATGATATGTATGAAGGAATTATGAAGAGAAGTGTAATGTGTGTGTATGTGTGTGTGTGTGTACTTGTGCAAGTCAGTGTGGCAAGTACAGAGAAGGATCATCTGGTAAATGAAAAGGATATTCTAATCAGAGTGAAAATGCCTGTCTTCTGTTTTTAGGTGGGAATATTTTACCACTGATCAGCAATGTGTATCTTCTAGTCACAAGCCTTCCATCATTAACATGAAAGAATTGGAACAGAACAAATCTAATATGGATTTCAATTTTGAGATTCTAAGATCCAAACACACAGATCTACAGTAAACACTATTTTAAACCATTTGACCAACTAAGACTTCCAACAACTGATATCCTAGTATTTTCTGGTAAACAAATCAACAGATTAATAAATGTCTAATGTGAGCCAGATCATAGAACTTGGGCAGCTCTGCTTGTTGGAAACACACTCCTTGTTGTACACTCTTCTATCTCTGCCCTTCCCTACAGTCATTTGTAAACAATACTGATGCACTATTTGGGCATCAAAAAAATATAGACAATCATTTTTAATCTGAGTGCCTGTACAAGCCTCCTTCCCATCCCAGGATCTGCCCTTAGCTGAGGAGGAAGACCAAGACATGCGGTGATAAAATTCTATCAGCTGATAGCATCTGAGGAGCAGGAGAGTCAGGGTAGGAAGTTGGGAACCAGAGCGACCCTGGGTTGAATTTTGCTCTGCCGCTGACTTTGCTCAAGTTTGCTCATAGGGTTGCTATTAGGATTCTGTGAAATAATCTATGCATATTATTTCTTTACCTGCATCATCTCTGTAGATAGAAGGACAAGGCCAAAATTTATTGAACTAAATCAGGAAAAAACACAACAAACAAAAAAAACAATCTTCCTTCCCCCTCTCCTTTCTCATATTTTCAGCCAAGTGCGAGTTCTATTGGACACATTGAAAAGGTGTGATGTCAAAGCAGAGCAATTGGAACTTCTGATGGAGAAGAGCTAGAGGAGGAAAAAGAACTGACAGGACAATTTCCATTCTAGATTCAGTCAGTATGGGTGATTCAATCTTCTTTATGGAAAAAACAAAACAAAATATAATACAAAGAATGTATACCTGGTGAAAGCAAATATATGAGTCTTTTGCAGACTGATGGTCTCTGTGGAAGTTTTTACAAATGTTCTTCATTTTATCACTGTAGAAACCACAAGAGGAACTTTAAGGAAGGAAGCAAGGATTGGGTAGATATTCAGGCACTCTTAGATCTTGCAGTAATATACCAAGTGCTATTTTTTTGTTTGTTTGTTTGTTTGTATTTTTGTTTTTTTTGCGGTACGCGGGCCTCTCACTGTTGTGGCCTCTCCCGTTGTGGAGCACAGGCTCCGGACGCGCAGGTTCAGCGGCCATGGCGCATGGGCCCAGCTGCTCCACGGCATGTGGGATCTTCCTGCACCGGGACACAAACCCATATTCCCTGCATTGGCAGGGGGACTCTCAACCACTGCACCACCAGGGAAGCCCCCAAGTGCTATTTTAATACATCAGAGCATTATGCACGTGAGAAGGAGATTTTTGAATGCAAAACGGCCAACTGAAGTAGGAATAAATACAAACTAACAAGACTTTAAAGGCAATATGGGATAAAATATCCTGTCCCGTTTATAGATTTTATACATGCATAGTGATTTTATTATTTTATTAAATTAAGTAAACATTATAAAAGCTGAAAGAAAAACTGCTTTCTTTTTCAGGGATCTTTCATTATCTGAAAGACGTACAAAATAATGCTTAACATCTGGGTATCTCCCTTATTTAGACTGTCCATTGTAAAATCTGCTCTGCAGGGTACAGGGAAAGAGGAAAGCTCCTGCAAGCATCCTTAAGCACTAGGCTTGTGAGATCTCTTACCCACAGCAGTCTAGTTGAGGATTCCCTGATCTTATAGGAGGTATGCTCCAAATATGTGTGCATTAGGTTGATCATGGTGTAATGTAGGCATTATTTGGAACCAGAAGGAGTTGGATTTGACCCTCAAGGCCTCCATAAACTGCTCTGTCAAGTCGGACATCATCAGAGTGCATAAATTTCTTGCACTTCAAGTTGGAGATCATGCAACCCCTCTGGGAAGCTGTTGCAAGAAGTATATATAATATATGTCAAACACATAATTGTGGTAGCATAGTAGTCATCGTATAATATATTTGTTTTAGTATTTGAGGTATCATGCAAAAAGATAAGTGGAAAAATACTCTAACTAGTGCCTGATCATTTGGTATACTTTGGTCTTATTTCAGAAAAGTATGTATAACAACAACAAACCATCTGTTAGCCATTCCCATTATCCTAGGTAAATGATTTTGGCTGTCCATTGTAGTCTATCTGCTCAGACTTGCAGACACTGTATTATTTTAAGTTGAAAAATATGTTGCATGCTCTAGTAATTCTTCTGTTCATTGATATTTCTCCCAGTACCCATAATAATGCTGAGAACACAATAGGCACTCAATAAATATGTAAAAATCCATAAATACCTAATTTTTTATAATCTTTCTTAATGCAGACTCTAAAGCAAACCTAGTTAGGTTTAATTGCTAGGTCTGACATTACCTTAGGCAAGCTATGTAACTTCACTAAGATTCTATTTCTTTATCTATAAACAGTGATAATAAACCTCATCTCTTAGGACTTGTATATAAATAAGTTAAATGATATCAAACATTCCCATAGTAATTGAGAAAGAGTAAATCATCATTAAGTTAACTATTATTATTATACCTTTTTAACGTTGTGTCACATATCAAATACACGTTATAGTGAATATCAGATACAGGTCAATATTTGTTTTTTCTGGAAAGAAAATAGAAAAAAGAAAAAAAGGAAAAACTATCTTAACATGAAAATTTGATAACATACTTTCTAGTTTTCTAGTGAAAGGTAGGCTGAGAATATATTCGACTATTCAGGGTGTTGGGACAGTTAATTTTTTGAATGAATACAAGTCAGTACTTGTACAGAGAAGTAGCAGCATGCCCTGATCCTCTCTACTGAATCATAACAAAAGAAAAGTTTCAAAATTGCAAAGTTGTGCTTTCAAACAGCCTACTAGCATTTCCTCCAAGAAACAGTGATAATTGTATAAGGAATTTTTTCAGGAGTCTAGAAATGGCCTCAAAATCTTTCCAGCACACTCCTGAGAGCCCACACAAAAGATACAACTTATTTGTTATGAATGCTTGGCCTTATTTATCCAACTAGAGAATCTATAGGATGTGATTATTTCCTGTAATCTTGTTTGCTCAGAATTAAGCAGAAAAGATCATTAACTCTCAGCCAGAATACACAGGATCTTTTCTGAAGTGTACTAATGTTTGTTAAAATAATTCCAAATTTTTAATCTCGAGTTTCCTTTTCTCTGATCAGTTCTGGTTTATTTATATGAGCATCACCTGTCTGGCTTAAAAATTAAATTACTTGTCTTGAGTTTTCAATTTTAAAATGTTTGTTTGCTTTCTTACAGTTTGTTCTTTACTCTTAGATGATTAATCGCGGTGACAAGCAGGGATTTTGTCATCACCCTAGAGTACTTTTTGCAATCAATTAAACAAGAACATGAATAGCATTGTATACTACAATATGCGTGTTTTCTTTTTAAAGTCAATGTGAGTCATCTGATTGTTCATATAATGTGACTGTATTTTAAGGAAAGAATTCATTCCCTCTTGCCTGCATGTTACCATTCATTTTGAAAGCTGGTAATGGTAATAACTAACTTGGTTTCTTTAAGTTGAAGTTACAGTGATGATATTTGCATGTGCAACTGTTTCTGAAGAATGAGCAATTTTTGTTACTTTATTTCTAAATTGATAAAGTGGAGACAAAGTACATTTTAGTCCTATGCCAGCATACATTCAGTCAGTCGGGCATCTTTTCAAATTTATCAGGTCCACGTTATACCACCATATTTAAATTTACCATGCTTATGGGAGAAATCATATCAACATATCAAGCATATCCTTTCTCTTTTATTTTTATTTTTGCCAACTGACTTGTAGAGGCATAGTCACACAGTTGGGACTACATTGCTAATTTATCCTAGTTTGTGATGTCTTCTTTGCTCACTGTGAAATGACCTGAAATTTGAACTTGCATCCAAATTGTAAAAGATCCCCAAATCTATCTTAATTCCCCAAGCACATATAGTTCTCCCCAAAGTGATATCATTTTAATGTAAATAGTTTAACCCGCTGAGTGCTTATATTTTAGACTCTGAAGTATTAAGTAAGAAAACTTTCAAATCCAAGCTTCTGTGAATGGATTTTTATTTTATCCTGTGTCATACATGTCTATATTTTAAGGCTCTAACTCTTGCCCCTTTCCCCTGTATTTTTATGTAAATGTATTCTGAGCCTAATGTGTTTATAACTATTAAATGCCATGTGTTGGTCTTCTGTGCGATAATAAAGTACATCCGTGCCTTCCGAATTTCTCATGTTCACTGTCCTCCAATCAGCATCTGCAAATGTAACCACTTAAATCTGATCCCACTGTCTGAACCAGTTACTCAGATAAAAGGCAGCCAAGATCTAAGCCCTGCTCCATGTGGAACTCTCTTAATACTTCCCCCCAGAGTGGACATGGTTCCTCTTACCAGGAGTGTCTGTTTTTTGTTTCTTTCACTCATTCTTTATCTACTCCCATGTCTCCTCCTGGATTCTTGCAAGCTCTGTCTTAAGCAGGAGCCAATTATGCAGAATTTAACCAAAGGCTTTCTGAAATTCAAACAGTCCTAACATAGGTACTGTCATTCTCAACACTGCTGGTACCACTTCAGAT
Organism: Stenella coeruleoalba; assembly: GCF_951394435.1. Lineage (NCBI taxonomy): Eukaryota > Metazoa > Chordata > Mammalia > Artiodactyla > Delphinidae > Stenella > Stenella coeruleoalba. The sequence continues at coordinate 18,367,633 of NC_137147.1, read as the reverse complement.
TGGAAAGGATATTAAACAGGCATATCTGTTGTCTAAAACTAAATTTATCATTTCTGTTTTAGTCACTGGGTTAAAAAAATCACTATTTCATCAACTTATTTTTTAAATCTTCAATTATTAAATATGTATTTGTGCTGCATAATCCTCAATAAAGTTAATCAGATTTCTAAAAACTTTACTTGATTGCTTTTCTTTGAATCAGCTTTAAGCCAACGGCCGATTCTGTTTTGTGCATTTTTCTTCAGAGCAAAATTGTGATATCAGCATGAAAGTAAAATACAAATTTTAAAAAGCTCCGTCCCAGGAATATCCAGGTTTTCATTGTGGCTACTCTTAGAAATAAGCTGGAGACTTGCATTAATACATGCTCTTCGAAGCTGTGTTTCATTAAGCGTGTTCCATGGCACCTCATTATTCTCCTATCTATGAAAGCATGGCTATGGTCATTTCATTCTTCACTATGTTAAGAAGATTTTATTTGGAATCATTAAGATGCCTAAATTTTCTCAAGTTTAATTCAGGAACGAGAGTAGCAAGTAAGCTTGTTTCGGCATTGAGTATTCCACAGACGTTCCATCTAAGGTCTAGGAGTGGTAGTGAGCACTTGATATGTGCTTTAAGAACATGACAGGCAATTTCATATTTATTTTCACGCTCATGTAGTCTTCTCAGGTAGGTGTTAATAGTTCCATTTTTTTCAGATGAGAAAATTAAGACTTAGAAAAGTCTTAGTAATCTGCATAAAGTCCCACAGCCAAACTATGAAAGCTTGCATTCTAACATCAGAATCATATGAATCTGAACTATATTCTTAGCCACTGAACATATGCTGCTCCAGAAAATGTGCATGCGTGCACACGCACATACACACACACACACAGACACACACCTGACTCAGAGATGAATCTCATTCATGAACTCCAGATCAAGAACTCTTGTTCCAAGTTAAAGTGAAAATTGAAGGGGATCTTGAGATTTCTTCTGGGTCGGCTACCCCATTTTACTGGGAAAGGGAAGGAAGTTAGAAACCAGGACAGAAACTCTATCTTAGGAACTATCATTGTTTTCTGCTGGACAATAGGTGGCAATTTTTTTCTCAAACCAGAGAGTAAATATCTTGGCATTTGTGGACCATGATATGGCCTCTATTGAAACTACTCAGTTAAGCAGCTGTAGGCAGAAGTCAACCATTGACAAGAGTAAATGAACAGACGTGGCCAAATTTGATCTGTTGTGGTTCCCACTGGTGACTCCTGGGCGAGAATACACAACATACTGTGGTTCACGGGAGCCTGGGTTTTGTCATCAGGATATAGGAGAAGGCACAGGAACAAAGTCATGATTTTAAACTTATTCTACTATGGTAAGTCCCTCAGTTACTATTTATTGACATGCTTTATCAAGAATACAGGCTTCTCAAGGGAGCTCTGTTACTACCAACAGAGACCAAACCATGGCAACTAGGTTTTCACTCTGGTGATGAAAATAGGTATCCGTTTTTGGTTATTTGAGGGATAAAACAGAGTGAATTTTCTGAATGTAGAGCTTCTCATGTACTAACAGCATAACATTTGGTGTGAGCATTTGGTAGTGACAAGTTCTGGAAGAAATTAGTCACATAGTTGCAAGGCTCATTATTAGGTTTTGGGAAGAAGGATAACATGAATGTGATGTCCAAGGAAAGAATCCCAGAGGAGATGCAGAAAGTTTAATGGAAATATTAGAAATTAGACTGTGAAATGGTGTTTGACAGCAGGCCTTTAAAATGGTCAAATTACAGGGGGAAAAAAGTTGATATAAGGCCCAAGACATAAAACAGTAAGTTAAGAACAGTAACAATTAACAAAGAAGGATTTGAACATAAAAAAGTGAGTATATACAGCTTCCCTGGTGGTGCAGTTGTTGAGAGTCCACCTGCTGATGCAGGGGACACGGGTTCGTGCCCCGGTCCGGGAAAATCCCACATGCCGCGTAGCAACTGGGCCCGTGAGCCATGGCCGCTGAGCCTGCGTGTCCGGAGAAGAGTATATAAATACGATATACCTTTTGAGTAATTTATTTCAAATGAAGCACTTGCAAAATGCATGCATTTGGTCTTGTCCATCTCAAAATACAGGTCAAGAATGAAGTACTTGGAGGTGGGAGAGGAGGACCAATGGGATTATTGTTATGTGAAATTTACACATGAAAAAACGTTCATGTGACAAAACTATTACCTAATAGCAGTCTCTAGCAACAGCTTCATAAAACTCTATCTTACCTCTCCATTTCTGTGACCTCCTCCTCTTTTTCGCCCAATCAGACCTCCATGTGTATTAAGTGTTGATCAAGTGGTTGTGAACCCCTTATAGGCTTCTCATTAGACTCAGTCACCCCCCAAATTATGACTACTGCCAGGACAGCTTCTGTATAATATGAACCCATGAAGCAGGGAAGGGACAATATTCCTGATGTTTGCCTGGCTTGACATTTATACACATAAAACTGTTTAGAATTGTGTTTGTTTGTTTGTTTGTTTGTTTTTTCTGGGGGCTTAGTTTTACAAGAACATACAGATGTTTCCATTTCACCTAGAGAAAAAATATGTGCTATATAATATCGAAGATAGAATTTAATTGAACCCATCAGATGATGATAAAGAAACAATGCTACACTTCAGTTGACTTAACTGCAGCTTTGTCCTTGGCTCTTTTCCCCCCAGCACCCTGTGGATTTCTTCCATGGCCTTTCCCCTCTTTGAAGTCAGTGGGAGCTCTGAGCTTAGAAAAGTCACCCAGAGTACAGAGGTGCACAGGACAAGGCTGTTTGACTTTCTGCCCTCGCAAGGATCATGGGGTGGGTGAATTAGTAAGCAAAAAGAGAAGAAAAATGCTAAACTTAGTCCAAATGCAAAGCAAGCATTTTTTTCTTTCTTTCTTTCTTTCTTCTTTTTTTTTTTTTTTTGAAGTTCAATATTGTTTCCTTTACTTTTTTTTTTTTAGTATTTTGTGTTTTTACCTTTGCCCTTCCTGTTTCCAACAGGGGTTGGAAGTGCTTAAAACTCTTCAGAAAGCATACTCTGTTGATATTTCTAACAGGGACTGGAGCAGAAAGTATGACTTATGAACTTCTACCCCTTTGATGCACTATCACTGAAGCTGGGAGTGCAAAGCATGAATGTATCAGGCTTGCATTAGCTCTCAAGGGACTGCCAAGATCAAGGAGTGTTGATGGGGATTTCAAAAGATGAATAACCAAGCAGACTCCTTCAGTGTGCATTAACACTAATAATTATTAGAGGGCATTACCCATGCTTTCCTTAAAGCAGAGATATTTAATGTTCCTTTTTAATTGTATATGGGTTTCAACAAGAATCATTTATTAAAACATTTTGAATCCGTAAAAAGAAAGATATTTTATAAACCCTTACCATAATGGCCCATCACTACATTTTAATAAGCTGTTAGTATTTATTAAACATATAATTACTGTCTTATTAAAATAAAAGTTAATGCCGGTTAGAGACACTTAATATATTACTACTTTGGCTAGCTAATATCAACCTCTTCCATACTTTCCAACAGATGAATAAAAAATTTAATTACTGTATATTAAAATTTTCTAGGTAGTTTACTTTTACTGCACTATTGGATTTACTTTCTCTTTTAATCTTCTTTGACTTTCCTGGGCCTACATCAATTCACCTGGTAACTTTTCACTCACATAAGACAAAGACATTTCCCTTGGGTCTACGGTCAAAGAATATGCCTGAACTGATAGATGGATTTTGATAGCAACCAACTGAATTTATTTCCATTCAGTAGATGTTAATTGAGCACTGTTCACATGCAAGAAATGATGCTAAACATTTTAGGGAATAGAGGAAGAAGCCCTAAGATGACCAACTGTGCTGGTTTGCCCAGAATTGAATGGTGCCTGGGAATCGGAAATCAAACCAGGACAGGCGTTTCACCCTAAATGAAGTCCTGTCCTTAGGAAGCTTTCTCAAGTAGAAAAGGACAATGAATAAAGAGCATATGCTGTAATATTAACTTTTATTAGATGGCCCAGCAATGCAAATAGGCATATATTAATTCTGGGTTAGTGGCCAGAAAAGATGCTGCTAAAGTAGTTTTTGTTGCTATTAATAATCATCATGATTTTCGCCATGTCTTGTTTTAATGCAAAACCTCATAGAACATATGATAATCGTGGTACTTTTCTGAGAATTCTGAAGTTCTGAGTAGCTAAAAAAGCTGCACTAAGTTCTCCTTAACTTGGTGCTAGAAATTATAAAAATTGAGATATTTTGAGTTATATCTTCACTACCTAGTGCTTTATGTTTTTCAGAGAATTTCCTTAAATAATCTTGTTGGTACTGTTGTACACGATACATAAATTAATGCATCCAACAACAATTCCGTAAGATATTTCAATCTTACATATAGAAACACTGAGGCTTAACGTTAAGTAACTGGTCCGAGTACAAAAGTATAAATTGTAGCCAGGTTTTGAACTTGGGCAGTCTAGCTTCAAAGCCCAAATTCTTAACCATAATTATTACCTGCCTTTCTGCAGGAGTGTTTGCCTTTGGTATTACAGTAATTATTATTTGGTTTAACTGGAACTTAATCAGGAGGGTTATCCCACACCTATATCTAGCACTGCAAGCGAGGTACAGGCTTAAACTAGCTGTCTTAAATTTTAGCCTGACTTTCTTTCCATTAAAATTTAGTTTAATTTTTTGTTATACCTAGCATAATGTCAACTCATATAATAGCATTTATTCATTCACCAAGCTATAGACAAAGTAGTGCTGGGGAATCAAAGGGATGTTGGAAAAATGATCACTTTCTTGGCATTTATAATCTAGCACGGAGAGGAAATGTTAGTTTTGGTTTGTTTAATTTTGGATTCATTTATTACTTTTTAAAAGCTGTGGTATACTTAAGTAGATGTAAGCTTCATATGAATAAGGAAAAATAGATAAATAAGCAAAGGGCTTCCACTCCCGTTGAAGCAGGTGAGCAAGATTTAGAGCTCCACCTCCCTGGTGCCCATCCCCCTTCATCACCCAGGAGGAGGGATGAGCTGTGTTCTGACCAGCGTGGCTTAGGAACCATTTCTAGAGATTCTAAGGCCATGGTATCTGTGGTCATGTCTGGGTGAAGTAATGGAGAAAGAGCTCACAGATCTGGTGGGATTTTATTTTGGCTTTAAAGCATAAGTAGTATTTCACTGATTCTACTTAGGGAAGTAGTTTTATTGTGTGGGGGTGGTCAGCAAGAAAAGCCATCCATTTAACAAAATCAGGACATTTGCACTGAGAAATAATGACCAAAAAATGGTGTGAGGTTGTATATGGCTTGAATGTGACATTATGCTTTATGGATTTCTTGAAGAAAGAAAATAGCTAAAAACAGGTAAATCAAAGGGAAGAAGCTGAATAGTCCTCAAAACAGGCTCAACATATGTGAAATTTTTCTCTCACAATGATATAAATAACCATGACACTTAGTCTTTTCACAGCTTCAGGGTAAGTAATATTGACAGTACCCTTGAACTATTAGAAAGGTCAAAAATTCAGTCAGATTTCTTTTTATTATTTTAAAGAATTGTAGAGTCCTATCAAACTAAAAAGTTCAAGGTGTGCCATTCAAATCCCAATTTACATTTCTGGTCATATTCAATCACAGTCACCAGAACAGGAAAAGCCAAGGATTTGGGGATGAATTATTATACCCAACTGAGTTGTATTTATTAACCTGAAGAAGATTAAATTAAGCAGAGAAATATTTAAGAGAATTTAACTTGGATGTCAATATTCTGATTTCAGAATATGCTGTACATGTTTGACAATTTGAGAACTTAGCCAATCAGGCTAAATACTCGCAATTCCTTTCTAAAATGTGTTAGTCTAGTTTTGCAACTTTATATTGAGGTCTAGTAAAGTTTATACACACTAAAGAATTATTTAAGTGATTACCATATATATTGTATTTATTTAATTTACAAGATTTACTTAAGTATTTGGGACAGTTTGTTCTCCCTTGGATAATACAAGTACTTAAAAGAAAGAAACTATAGGGCTTCCCTGGTGGCTCAGTGGTTGAGAGTCCACCTGCCGATGCAGGGGACGCGGGTTTGTGTCCCGGTCCGGGAGGATCCCACATGCCGCGGAGTGGCTGGGCCCATGAGCCATGGCCGCTGAGCCTGCGCGTCCGGAGCCTGTGCTCCGCAATGGGAGAGGCCACAGCAGTGAGAGGCCCGCGTACCGCAAAAAAAAAAAAAAAAAAAAAGAAAGAAACTATAATTGTTCTATAGATACAGTTTAAAATGTTTGAGAAGTGTATTTAATAATTTTGTAAATGTAAGAAAGCTGTTTTAAGGCTCCTTAAAAGTGATTGCCTTCACTTGCCATACTTACTAATAGAGATTAAAAGCAAAGCAGAACAAAAAACTAAGTTTTAGGATATATAATATCAATACATTTGATATTGAATATTTAAATCAAAATACTTACAAACGGAAAATCATCCTTGAGGACATCAAAACTCACATTGGCGTTAGGTAGGTGAACTGAATTCACTATAAAGGAAAATACTTTCTGTGATACTTAGTAATTATCGAACAACTTAGAGATGGAGAGGTAGTTGCACTAAAAATAAATAAATAAATAAATAATAAAATGAATAGATAGAAAGCTACTCTGTGATTAGACACTCCCTGAAATCTAAGGAAAAATTGAGATTTTACCAGGTATCATGTTGATTTCTCAAGTGCCTTAGCCTTTGGACAACTAGGAACTGGAATTCTGAGGCAAGTTAGGATGAATACTGTTACATGCAAGAAGTTTCCATGGCTTAATGGACCACTTCACATCCTGCATAATGAGTGCCATTATCTGTCTTTCATAATTTTCATGCCACCTCTAAAAACAAAGTGATTGAGATATTTCGCACTGTAATTAACAAGTGTCTGATGATTCCGGTCTTAATTTCATTTGATTGAAAAGTTATGGCACTCATGACTGAAAGTAAGTGTGGGCCACATAATTAACACTACATTAGCATTCAGTCCCAGCTGAGGAGTGGGGCTGGGGTGAGGGGCTGGTGTCTGCTGCTTATATTGCAATCATCTATTACTCCTGAAGCCTGCTAGAGGAGCAGTAGTTCTATGGTGTTATGAATGACTAAATGATCTCCTATCACTTTAAACATGGTTGATAAGGAGATATATTGGACTGATTTCATTAAATAGCTATGTAGCCCACACAGCCTAATAGTATAATTTGACAATCAAATTTGAAAGCCATTTTCTTTCCTACATAGTTTGGATCCCTCCAGAGGCAAACAAATCCCACACACTTTCAGCCACCACAGAGGCAATAGTACTCATTTGTAAGAACCACATCAAGGCACCGGTTGGGGGTTTTCTTCAAAATGAAACATTTGCGGCCAGTTGACATTGCAGAAGTTTGGGTTGAGCAAACTGTATCAAGAGGGAAGTGTTTGCTGACAGTTTGACAAAAGTACATGTTGCTTTTGCTTTACCAGAGGAGAGGTTAGGCATTACACCGCCACTCCCAACGAGACCTTGGGGTATTGCGTAGCTATCCATTCACAGCTTTCACGGTGATGAATGAGGTCTTAGCAGATGCCTTGCAGAGAGGGTTAAAGAAGAATAGATTCCTCATATGTCTACCCTTTTCCCCTCAGATTGGACCAGGCAGATGATTAGAGAAAGAATGGTCTGGGCAGTTTAATGAAACCCATCTGCTTTGGCGGTTAACAGAAAAGTCCTTCAGAAGCTCTTGGAAAGTAAAAGCAATTTAATTTAAAAAAAACATATATATGTGCATATACATGATTTTTATATATAATAATATGCTTATATTATTATTTATTATATACACACATATGCACACATAGAAAAATATGTATTTATTTATTCCAAGGATAAAACTTTCCTTTTCTGCAGTCCCAGCTAGATGGCTATATTGCTGTATCTATATCCATCATGGGTCCCTGACTACACAGTTTGGAACTCAATAAATGGTTGTGTTGATTGAGCACAGAGGAAACTGAACCAAGGCAAATCCAAACCATTTTAACCTGTTAGGTTTGCAAAACAGCATAGGGAATTTTATAGCAAAAGATAATTTATTGAAAATACCTGATGGCATGAGGTATTGAAATAATACTGAATGCTTCCTTTCTCACAATGCCTTCAGGACTGGTTTTCACATAGGATCTCATTGAGGCAGCCGAAAGCTAAAACAGAAGGGGTAAAATCATTATTTCAACCTACAAACTTCAAAAATCATAGGTGATGTTTGAAAGAGATTTATTCTATACACACTAACTCAGACACTCTTTTATGCCATATGAACTATTTTTGTTTGAATCAGGTTTATATCAAAATTTAGTTAAAATCATTTTCATTCATGCTCAGAATTGAGTGTATTGCAAAATATAGACAAATATGTGTATATCATACGTATGTATTTCCTAACGAAAGAATAAAACATGCAGAGAAATACTAGTGGCATTAAAAAAGTAAAAAGCATTAGTTTTTTGAATATTTTCATACTGAAACTTAAGAGTTTTTGATACTTTATGACATTTCTTAAAGTTACCAACAATGTACCATTGCTGCTAGGCAACTAATATTTTTTTATAAAGAGAAATATAATGGGCTTATATATTGTAAATAAATTGAAATTTTAGGGAAGAGCTCTTAAAACAATTTTTATTTTATTAAATTTATTTTTATTGAATATATTCTTCATATAATGAAAGTGTTTCATGAAAAATGTCCAGTTCTTTCAAAATCAGGACAGACATTTTTCAAATCTTTATGGAGAATAACAAGGAGGCTAGCCTGGGGATTATTTAACTCATAGCAAAATACATAATTTTTAACTATTAAATGATATGCTTATTCTTCTTTATGAAGAAATGACTCATAATATCAATTTTAGAACATCGACTCTCATCTGCTTTAAAGCATAAAAAAAAAACTGCTTAAAAACAAATAACTGAATTGAGAACTTCCATGCTAAGACAAGTTGAATAAGTCATAAAAACTTCAGGGACCTTAAGGTTTACAACAATCGTTCTTAAACTTTAGAAAGCACCAGAATCACCTGGAAGACTTTATAAAGCAGACCGCTGGGCTCCACCCCTGGAATTTCTGACTCAGTTAGTCTGCAATGGGACCGATCACATGTCTTTTCTATAAGTCCCCAGGTGATGCTGAAGCTGCTTGTCTGAGGGCTATGCTCTGAGAACCACAAGTTTATACTAGCGATTTGATCTTTGAATGTGAATTCACTGCTACTAATAAGAGAACAAAAATATGAAATGATGAGGTACGTTAATCATAAAGAAAGGAAAATGTTCTTCCATCTGTTTGAAAAATAGCCTTTTTTGTTTGTTTGTTTCTTTAACTTCTTTTGCTTGCCCAGAAAACCAAATAGGAACCAGGAAATTGGAGGAGGAAACATGAATAGGCAATTGATTTGTATTTATAGCCATTGACCTTGGTGTAGAAGACTTTTCCGAATCTCACACTCAGCCTTCTTAAGTCGCTGAAGCATCCTTCTTTTCCATTTCTGTGACTTACTGAGATGTAATGGTAATTTTATATGGTTATTGTATTGTATCCTTCATAATTTTTTTTATCGTAACTCCATAACAGAACATGCTTTGTGTTATAGTGATATAATGTCTTGCAAAAGCTCTCCTTTTCTTACTTATGCAAACATTATTTGTCTAAATTTGTTGGGAAATTCTTAGCTCTCTAAACTGTTTCTATTACAAATTAATATAAATGTTAATGGTCATGGCTTTTCCTCTTCCTGACAGGAATTTCCTTGAATAGCCACAGTAGGCTTTACCCTGCAGGCCTAGCACTTATTGCTGCTTCATTACCTGGAATATCAAAACTAGGCATCATGTTTGGATAACAAGGAAGTACTTTCATACCTGGTCCACAAACCAGTGTAAGCCTCCTTCTCCAAATGAGAGCAAAAACTACCCCTTTCTTTCTGTTTCTTCTCAAAAGGAATCTGAACTTAAGCCCAATCACAATAAAAGGGTGATTTTCTGGAACCCTGGGCTCCTAGCCCAGTTCTCACAACAACATAGACACTCAACAGGAGGAGACAAAATGTAAGAATGTCATGGCATCATTTTTATATAATTTCTTTTTTGTAAAATGATCTCTCTTTTCCATGTTCACCTCCCCTCTTTCTGGCAGAAAGTTGATTTGCATAAGCACACTAGTGACTAATGTGTTGCTTTGGGAATGTCCCTCAACATCTCAAGGACTTAGTTTCCTTCAGTGGCTGGCTCTGAGTGCACTCTCACATGCTTTTCAGATTTAAAAAGGGAAGAGACCATGGTGCCAAGTAAAAGAAATTCCTATCACTATCGGAGTTTAAAAAACAACTTGGTTTGAAGTCAAAGTTCTGTGTCCTTCATCACCAGGCATAATCCCTAGGAGCCAAAGCACAGTAGGTACAAATCTCAATATATAAGCAATGCATAGAAAGAAAACAGTCCAGCCTATAAAGAAGTTCACTTACTTCTAATTTATAGAATGTCTCACTGACTGCCTTTAACATATTTCGTAAGCCAGTCTGATAACATCACTGAAGATGCTAAGTTCTTCACTGGCCTCATACATTGACCCCTGGTCCAGAAAACAAAATGATGTTCTGGGTGGTTTTCTTGGTATCAGAAAATTCAAGTTCATTCAGCAAGAATATCCCCAAATTTTCTCCCAAAAAATCCATTTTAAAGATTCTGGCAAATTATCATATCACAAATATGTGTCATATGGTGGTAGCTGTCTGTACATTCCCCACGTATCCTCTTGTTTTGGTCTTTTGATGAAGTACAGTTAAGGTCTCAGGAGCCCCAGCCACTTAATGGAAGTGAACAGCATTTTGAGAGACCCAAAATTTTCATCATTGAATCTATTTAGGGAGGCTGCACAGGAGTCATTCTTCCCCTAATCTCCTACTGATTTTCAATGCAAATACTGCCAGCCAGGCTCTCGGCCACAGGATTTAGTTACGCACTTCACTGAAAACCATGTGTCAATGCAAATTCAGAGGATAAACCAGCATGCAAATCCCCAAGGTCTCAGCAAGTTATAATTCAGCCACAGTATTAGCAAAACAAGATAGCAATTATGCAAGAAATCAGCTGAAAGGTTATTTTTTAATTTAAAATTTTTGCATCTTTACAACTGGGAGAAATGAAACCCTGCCTATTCTTTCTTGTAAAACGCACCCAGTAGAAGCCAAAAGCGCTATAGTTCATTATCACAGCCATGTTCTAAGATGAGGCACACATACACACACATCAACCTACAGTTACACAAACTGCTTCAGGAAGAGTAAAGAGACTTCTGATGAGATTCAATTGTTATATTTTTTCCAGTTTTTTTTTAATCATCTTTCAGAGATCAAAGCATAATTGGCATCCAGTAATAAAAGATAGATATTTGAAGGTAATTAGCCCTGGGCATTTTTTCACCCTCATTTTTGGACACTTGTCTCAGGTCTGACAATTTCTCTTCAATCCCACTTCTGGTGCTGTTGCTAAAGTCACTTAAGCTGAGATGGGCAAAGACAGAGGTTCTACGTTTCATCAGTGTGTGAGGACCCATTTTGTGTTCAGAAAAGACCAACTATAATTTACAACTGGTAGAGCTATTTAGTTTATTTAGTTTAGGTCTAGAGTAATGAAAGTCTTCCTACTGCGTTGTAACTCTAAGAAGGCAGCAACCACCTGTGCACGATACCCTGGATACCCTGCAGTACTCATGAATAAAGGGGCAAGATAACCACATGTTTCACTGCAGTATTTTCAGGAGCCAGAAAGAGAGGTGCAATTTTGGAAGGGAGACAGGGTAGCTGGTGTGGTTGCATTTAGGAATGGTCAGAGTTTAGGAAAGCAGAGAACATGCTTGAGAACTAAGGAGTCAGCCTGGTGTGGGTTAGAATGCAGGGTGTTCCTTAATCTGCTGGGTAAACTGGACAAGTTACTAAACTTTCTGGACCTCAGGTATTCTGACATAAATGTTTAACTCCTTGTTTCTCAAAGTGTGCCCAGCATCAATGACACCCCAAAACTGCTGAATTAAAACCCACCTTAAAGCAAAGTTCCCAGGTGATTTTATGCATGTTAAAATTTGACAATTACTTCAATACCATACAACAGGTCCTGCATAAATGATAACATTGTTAATTTACTTAGTACCAACTGTCTCCCTGATGCTGTGTTAGGCTCAGTGGCTATAATAGAAACCAGAAACTACCACTGGTTTTTACTCGCTTAGTAGGAGAAACAGATTTGAACCGCATAAATGAAAAGGCTAACTACAGTTTGAGATGAAGGCTCTAAAGGCATTGGAGGAGGCCTTCTGAGCATAAGGAAGTTTACTTGGGAAGGGGTGTCACAGGAGCTGTCTGATTATTCTTAAAGTTTGTCCTTAGCTCTGTTCAGAGAGACCCCCCCCCCCCATGTCATTCCTTCTTTCCCAGAGTATTTCGGTCTTAACATCTTATGTGCTAACCAGTCTTGCACTTCTGAATACATGTTAGATCCCCTGAGGATTATACATTTTCTGTCTCCTCCTTGACATCCAGTCCTGGACTTCCAAACAACCGTGTGCCCTGCATTAACTCAGCAGACATAAATCGCTCATTTTCTTCCTCAATGGGGATCTCTCAGAAAGGGTATTTAGGCTGGTAGGGGAGACTTATCTCTTCACTATTCAAGGCAGCAAGTGGAGCGTCTGCTGCAGCTCACAGGATTCCGAAAGGTCAAGCCCCCTTGTTGGACATGTTATATTATAGTTATTACTTTCCCTTGGTTTATCCTCCTTTAAGTACTATTCTTGTGCTCCACTGACTCCTGACCTGCCCACCCAAGACTGCTGGCTCCTGAGTTCCCATATCAAGGGTAATAGCACAGCCACACAAGATCACAATGAATGGAGAGACCCTGTGGGACAAAGCCTCCAAAACAGGAAAATAGAAAAGAAGGAAGAATCTCAAATCCATCAACTTTTGACACTTGAATGCTGAAGCATCAGTATTAAAATAATGGTAGAGACTTATGGATTCTAATGACCATACCACAGTATATGCCTTCCAGAAATATTTTAACATTGTCACTAACTGATATTTTTAGAGGATCTTATTTTTTGGGGGCTTGTTCATTTTGTTCAGCAACTTACCTTTAAATGGAAATCTGACCACATCACTCTCCACTGCTTAAAGTGCTTCAACAGTTTCTATTAAGCAATGTACACAAGGTTCAATTCCCTACAAGTCGCTTCATCTACTGTGGCCCTTTCACCTTGGATCCTGCCCACCTACTATATGGAAGACAGAGATTTCCAAATATGTCTTATTACTCTGTGAATCTGAGCCTTATTCTTCAATCTGAAATCTACTTATTCCATTTCCTCTTTTTTTCATCAGTAGTTACTCATATCTCCTTGATGAGGCCTTTCCTGACTCCCTGAGAAGAGCTAAGTAATTAGAAATTCCCAATAATGTCCCCATTAACTATTTTATTACACTTTATTTTTGTTACATGACATATGATACACAAATATTTCTAGTTTTTGCATGTTTTCACATTCTCTTGTGGCCTCAAAAGCAGACTTTTGAGTTGCTTATTCCCAGATGATAATACAGGTTCTGAAGCATAGTATGCCCTTGGGGAAAATGTGTTCAGAACATCAGGCAGGAAAAATTGTGTCCATTTAACAGATGAATGAATGAAATCACAGGGGTCATAAACTGCTTCCATCCATAATTGAAAGCAGTACAAAATTAAACACCAGATCCCTGCACATTGCTTGTTTTGTAATTAATGCTGAAATATTTGTCAAATCAACAAGAAGACTGTATGCAGGGAGACAGAAAGACAGCCCTACAAGCACTGAAATTGTATCACTTGCTTACAACAATCCCGCAAGTGTACTACGTAGGCACTTTCCAAACCTTTCAAATCCAATGTCATGTTAGGAAAATACTTTTTATTAGTGGCTCAACTTCCAAGGTTCCCAGAGCAATTTGTAAATATTATCTTATCCACTCAACTAAGGTAGACAGGCTGAAAACATTACACTTATGCCCCAGATGAGAGAGACCAAGGGAGTGTGTGTGTGTGTCTGTGTGTGTCTGTCTTTGTGTGTGTGTGTTTTGAGTGTAAATCAGCCCTCACTATGCTAACTCCTCCTCAGTCTGTCTCTCTCAGCTCATTGCTAGTTTACATGAAGCTTATCAAGATGACTGGGCAGAGATCCAGAGCAATCATTTAAATGACTCCCCTTCCAGGTTTCACACACTGTGTTCGTTTGTGTAATGCTAGAGACTAGTCAACAACACAATTTCTCTCTATCTCCTTCTCCATCTCTGTATCAATGTCTCTCTTCTCTTGTCCAGTCATGGCTTTCTATCAATACAATACCTCCTGTCCCTGAATTGGGGAAAAACTAGAAAGTATAAACCACATATTCTTCTCCCAGAGAGTTCACAATTCGATGGCATGCCAAAACTTGTTCACTGTTTCAATCATTGTTTGTTTATACGTGACAATAATTACACAGTCCAAACTATATGGCAAAAATGCAAGTGTCAATATGGTCCCTACTACTTGAGCAGGGCTTCAAGGAGTCATCTTCTCTGTGCCCTTAAACCCTTCAATAGAAGGACAACATCTTAGTTTATCCACTCTCATTTCTTGTGATACTTCAAGGGACTCCAATCATGCTGCTGGTCTCATATTCTCACACTCATGCTGTGGAGCCCTATATCGAGGGCACAGGACAAAAATCTCCGGAATTAACCAAGCCCCTATAGTAACTGTTGCCATGGTCTCTCCTGACCTAAACTGGACAGCCCGTGGCTCCATATTAGGTAAAATATTCACCATGTAGCATCCTGACCAATTACCTAATGCCATCCTGCCAGCAGGAATTTTCTTTGTCTTGAGGCTATAAAAGTTGGCTACTAGCCCACAAAGGGGGTCGGCTCTCCCTGCTCTATCAGGAAGTCGACCCACTGTATTTGCAGGGCCCCTCACTAACTCTGCTCTTTGTTCCCAATAAACTCACTCTCTTCTAAAATACTTTGTGTCTGGAAATTCTTCTTCCAACCCACACACGGACCACAACACATGCAGCTCCCAGTTCTGCTTTAACTCATGTTCTTTATTCTGCTTAACCCACCTTGCACGTTTTACCTTCTCTACATAATCAAATTCTACCCCTCTTTCGTGATTCATACCCCATCCCCACAAATAAGCTTATTTCCTGGTGATTCTTTCTATCCCTGAAGACCTGGTAAATATTACAAAGGTTAGCATATAATTGCATATTGATTTATATTGTTCTCTATTTGTTCTGTGTATGCACATTTTATTTCCCCCAGGATGATCTAAGGCTACAGACTTTTACAAATATCATATCTTAAATTAGTTTGTATTCTCCAAAGGCTGGATAACAGTATGGACTCAATAAACACTTCTTGCTTAGGAGTTGGTATTGAAGCATGTTCATTGATTTTTCCTTTGCTTACACCATGCACTCACAGCTCCACACCTATATTCATACAGTTCTCTATGCCTGGGGTTTCTTCTCTTTACCCTCAACTTTACAAATTTCTATTTGTCCTGCAAGAGCCAGGGCACTGAAGTATTTCTCCTTAGACATTCCCAGAATTAATTTGTTTTATTTTCATGCTCCTATGATACTTTACACAGTATCTATTTTTGCTGTAGTTACATACCCTTATAATGTAACTTTTATATTATCAAATTCATTACCATCTGTAGTAGACTGAAAAATGCCCCCCCAAAACATCCACCTCCTAATCCCTGTAACCTGTGACTGTTACCTTATAAGGCCAAAAAAAGGGGGGGGGTGAGGTATTTGCAGAAGTAATTAAATTAAGGATTTTGAGGTGAAGAAATTATCCAAGATCATCCAGGTAAGCTCTAACTGCATTCGTATCGATGCTTATAAAAGGGAGACAGAAGGAGATTTTAAATAGATATAAAGGAGAAGGTGATGTGTATGCAGAGCAGATACTCGAAGATAATGATCCTAAAGACTGGAATGATGCATCCACAAGCCAAGGAATGACAGGAGCTATCAGAAACTGGAAGAGGCAAGGACAGGATTCTCCCCTAGATTCTCCAGATACAACACGTCCCCTCCCACACTGGTTTCAGCCCAGTGATACTGACTTCAGACTTGTGGCCTCTGAAACTATGAAAGAATACATTTCTGTTCTTGAAAGCCATCTAGTTTGTGGTATTTTGTTACAGTGGCCATAGGAAACTAACAGGCCATCTCTCAAATTACTCAAACTATTTCTTATTCTTTTCTCTCCTCTACATTTAGCATTATACCTTCCTACGAAAATACACTTAAGAAATGCTTATTGAGTTCCTACTAGGTGCAAGGTATATGCTACATGCTTGGAGATGTCATTGCAGTGAGGATTTTAAAGGCTGCATTTACTCTGATGATGTTTTATTTTTTATATATCTAAACTTAAGCTTTCCCTGAAAGACCAGATTTGAATATCTAACTGCCTATTGCACTTTTCTGCTTGTATTTCCAAACAGTGCCTGAACTTTAAAATCACTGAAACATAACTTTTGATAGAGTCACTCCAGCTGTATTCTCTGGATGTCACACTTCTGCTTTTCTCTAAACTGCCACATCAACTAACCAAACTGCACAAGGTAAAAATCTTTTTTCTCTTCCCTCACCCTCTACATCCAACCCATCCCAACAAGTCCTCTCATTCCTGTCTCCAAATCACATCCCATATTCATTCATTTCTCTCCATCATCACCACCGTCACACACTTCCACACTCCTAAGGACTACAGTGGTCTCTTAACTGATTTCTTTGCTTCTACTCTTGTCTCTATTTCCTAAAATTTATTCTGCATTCATTTTCCAGAGTGTTCTTTTAAAAGAGCAAGCCAGTTTGTCTCCTATCAAAAAATACTCTAGTGTTTTACCACTGTAATCTTAGTTAGCTCAGGCTGCTATAACAAAATACCATAAACCTGGTGGCTTATCTGGAGGTTGGGATGTCTAAGATAAAGGAGTCAGCCAATTCCGTGTCTGGTAAGAGTTTGCTTCTTGGTTGCAGAAGGCTATCTTCTTGCTGAGTCCTCACACAGTAGAAAAGAGCAAGGTAGTTCTCTGTCCTCTCCTTATAAGGGCACTAATCCCATTCATGAGGGCTCCACCCTCACAACTTAATTACCTCCCTAGGTCCCCATCTCCAAATATCATCATATTAGGGGTTAGATTTCAACATATGAACTTTGAGAAGACATAAATATTCAGTTCATAACAACTTCATTTAAAAAACAAAAAATAACTCAAAATTCTTACTTCGTCTCATGAAGTGTATGTCTCAGAGTTCATTCCCTGCCACTTTTTGCTCTGTTCATTATGCTCTAACACATTGGTTTTATTTTAGATTTTCAAATAAATCAAGCTCACTCTTACCTTCAAGTCTTTACAGTGGGCTTTGCATTTTCTGATTGAAATGGTATTTCCTCAGAGTCACTTGGTAACTTACTATCATCATTTAAATCACAGTCTTCAGACGTTAACTGGTTCCTCTCTGCTACAAAAGCCAATTATAAATCTTTGCACAACACTTGGCACCTTCAGTTACATATTTTCTATCACCTCCTCACTAAAAGGTAAGCTTCAAGGTAGCAGGAAAGCCCTCTCTCTTTCCTTTATCTCTATCTCCAAAATCTAAATCAGCATTTAGCATATAATCATTTCTCAATAAATATCTGTTGAAAAAATGGAATGCAAAAATAAGAGCCCATTAACAATACCCAATAAATGAATAATGTACTAATTCTAATATAAAATGTATTCTTATGTGACCGGTCTGGGTTACAACAGGGACACACAAAAATATATTAAGACAGAATTTCTCTGCCTCTGTTCACATCAGAAGAACTGTGAAAACTCTAGACCAAAGGAGAGGAAGCCATCTGTCTTTCAGGAAGTGCCATCTCCTTTCTGCACATCTTCAGTTTCATGTTACATTGCTGTCTACCTGTATTATTTCCATGTACCTGATCCATCCTCCAAGGCAGGCCTTCTGCCAGTACTGCCACCTGAAGATGCTCTCCTATTTCTCCTGCCTTGGCCGCTCTGGTTTATCTGATCCCTTTCACAACCCCCAGCCGCACCACCACCAGGGCTTCCCTGTATTTATGCTTTTGAAGACACTGTCCAACATAGGCCAGGCAACTGACTGCTCCATTTCTCCACTCTGTGACACGTTTTTAACACTCACTCCAGCTCCAGGAAGTCCCTGCTCCTAAGGAAAGTTTGTACCATATGTCTGTCCCTTTGAAACCATTTGAAAGCAGTCTTGCCTCCTAGTCTGTCTACTCACAAAAGGATCAAAGCTAATTACCAATCTAATATCTGCTTGTACTTTACTCTCTTTCCTCTTTCTTCTTCTGCTGTGGTTTGAGTGGAAGACTTGGAAATTTGCAAATTTGGCCTAATACTTATTTAATTCTTTTGTAGGAAGTTTTTTATTTTTAACAAAAAATATTATTGTCTATATAGTCCTTTATTCCCATTTTGTTTACTTATTAGGCCAGTTTCTTTAAATACAAGTTAATTACATGAGATAAGACAAATACAGATGCTCAATAAATGGAAGATATCATCATTAGTGTTATCATTAAACAATTTACAAGGGAAAACCTAACTTCCATTCTAACTTCTATCTTTTTGCAAATGCTCTGCAAATACAGTGAGTTTTCAATGTGTAAAAGTCCTTTTTCATTTTCTCTCAGTAATGAGTTGAAAATGGAATATTCTGTCAGTCAAGAAACGATTCTTGTACCTAATGTCAAACATCAGATTTAATTTAATTACTTGATCAATATACCATTTGTAGTTGTGAGCACATAGTCTCATGTGCAGTTCGAGATTACAGTTTGTGCCTACAGAAGGAAAGGAGAAAAAAAAGCAGTATCCAGCATATGATAGCAATTTCCCTTTGATCATGTCAAAAGGAAGATGTGTATAAAAGATGTGCTCAGCAGTTTATAAAGCAAATTCTCTCTCTCAATTTGTGAATATGGTCTATATTTATGTTCTCATTATTATAACACTGAAATATATTAACTACCTCAATAAAATCTTATTTCTTCACACATAAACAATATTCCAAAATAGCATATATTATCAATAGCACTGCTGATTACTTTGGATTCATAAAGAAACTTTCATAACACATTCTTCTGGGTAAATTACATGTTTCAGATCCATACCGTGAAATCTCCAAATTCCAAAAAAGAAGGAAATCAGCTCTCAATTAACTAGAGGCTTGTCTTAGAAAAAATATATTAAACAATTATACAAAAATAGAAATTTATTTCAAAAATGAAGATAAAATAAATCCAAGGGAGGTGAGATAAATAATTAGTAAGAGGAAATATCAGAATTTTCAAAATTTAATGAATTAAAAATCACAATAGATGGAATTTCCATTCAAATTGATTTCAAGGAATATTAGGGATGTTTCTAAAGAATTTCTTTCCTTTGTTTTCAGAATCAGCCATCAGCCACTAAGTCAGTTTTTAAAGGCTACAGCTATCCCTCTCTTAAATCCTGTCTGGGTAGATTTTAGACCTTTGCCTTTGTCAGCTGGGTCTTAGGCATTTTCTCCACTAGGAGGGTACCATGGCTTTCTACAAATCCTTCAGGGCATGATACTCTCAGTCATGCAAGGAAACTTCTTCAAGCAAAACTATGATTTATTCTGCCCTCTCAGCTCAAGTCTCCCCATAATCCTCTGGGGTCTTCCATAATTCTATACATCAAAGGGAGGAAGAACCTGTAATTTTGACAGCTGTGTTATTTCATTTTCAACCAAACACACTTTCTTTTTTTCAAGGATGAGAAACAAAATAAGTTCATATTGTTTTCAAAAGGAGACTCAACATACTTGGCTATGAAACAGAGGGGTCCCTTCCGTACTGTCCCAGCAGAGAGTGCTCTGGAGCATTTATCTTCATCCCAACCACTGGTACTCACCCCAGCACATTGCTGGGTGTCCAGAAGTTTCTGTCTGGTCTCACAGTTATTCTGGGTTGGAAGACACTGTGGAAAGAGTTTTGCAGGGTAGTTAGGTGGGTAACCAGGCAATTAGCCAGCATGCTGCTGGCTGGATCAGGAATGAAGTTCCCACTCACAGGAAGACTGAGTGGTGATGGCATGAGCAGTAAGTGTCATTTTCAAGAAAACCAAGCAGAGATCTGGCAGGTACTCTGCACGTTCAAACATAATCCTGTTTGCTTTGCAGTGGTTCTTCGATCGGCTCAATCACAGTGACTGCCAGGCATTTGCACACTTAAAAAATTCTCCCAGCTCAAACCCCTACTCTTCTTTTGCTTTCCCAATCTCACCCAATGTAGGTCTCACATCCCCACTACTCCTCTCTACTGAGCCACTATTATTATTTTTCTTATTATTCCTATCACAATACACGTAAGAGGCATATCAGGAAGAGCCTGTTCACTCATAACAACAACACCAAACAAAACCACACAGAGCCAATTGTAATATAAATTAGTGTTCTCCTTTCCACAAGGAAAAGGGGGCTCTGACTTTACAAATAACTCAGTCTGGTGTTTCTTCCCAGGAAAAGAAAGGAGATGCTCACAT
This sequence comes from Stenella coeruleoalba, assembly GCF_951394435.1. Lineage (NCBI taxonomy): Eukaryota > Metazoa > Chordata > Mammalia > Artiodactyla > Delphinidae > Stenella > Stenella coeruleoalba. The sequence continues at coordinate 18,346,883 of NC_137147.1, read as the reverse complement.
TTCATTCTGGGGAAAAATGCCCTCCATGCCACTATAAACAGACGACCCCTAAAGCAGCAACGGAAAAAGCAAGCAAACTAAAAAAAAAAAAGTTGACTTTTCCAAACAATTAAACAAAAAATTGAGTTTTCAGATCCCATTGTATCTCTCTGAACAGCCTCAAGTTTTTTGTTTTTTTTTCTTTAACCGTTCACACAGAGTTCTAGTCAAACTTTAAATTTCAGCCAATGATACTCACGAGGCCACTGGTCTTCAATCTAGAAACATTTTGATTCTCTAAATCCATTGACAATTCCAAGACTTTTTCCTGTTAGTTCTATTAACTTGTAGTCCAAAGTCTCATTTATTTATTTTTTTAAATTTTTGGGCACTGATGAAAGTTTCAAACATATTCTTTTCACAGTTCTTCACATAAAAAGTGCCCGTAAGGTTGATTTAATAATCCAAAAATGTGTTCATTTGTTATCAAATGCTAAAGCTAAATGTAAAATATATAGGAAAATAAAATGTGAGTGATTGTAATAACAGCTAATAGAGGTCAATAATTATCAATCTCACTGCATTCTGCCACATTAACATTTTCTCATTTCTATGTACACAATTCCCAAAATAACAACCTTGAGATTTTAAATGTTTGCTTTATAATTTTATATGTAATGAGCCTGCTAACGAGATAAAACTATATACAGTTAAAAGAAATAGATTCTGTGGAAGTGAAGTACAGAACCTTAGTTGCTCTTTGTATAAAGAGCTTCTCTATGAAAAAAGAGCATTGGAATAGATGATTTCTGTGTTCCCTTCCAGGTTTTGGGATCTATGATGCCTGTCAGGCATTTTGTTCATGTTACTTTTTGGAGACTAGGGGCACCATTTTTAACTGTGGTGTGCTCTGTTTTCTCAGTTCAATTTACTCATCTGGAAAAAAAGATACTATATCTGCACTGGCTTCCCTCAGTGAGTTTCTGTGAAAATATAGCATGTGGGAGTACTTTATGGACTAGAAACACTTGCAAATCATGATGGTAGATCTACTGTCCATACCACAAACTGCTATCAGAAAATAGAATTTAAGGGTTAAGGTGTGTGACCTGGCCGTCTAACTCAGATTGTCTTTATCTCCTCAATGCCACTGAGTCTGGTACCTGACTCCAAAAATAGGGATTCAGTTACCTACTTTGTGAGTTTATTGTGAGAATTGAAGGAGATAATACATGCACAGCTCTCATCACAAGACCTTGCACAAGTTAAGCACTCAATAAATGCCAGTAATTATTTTTGTACCCTCTTAGCCTTGTAGGGAATGCATCTGGGCAGTGATCATGAAACAAAAAATTAAGAGAAAATAAATAAGAAAAAAAGATTTAATTGTACTAATTTCTTAGAGTGGCCATTTCCCAGAGGTTGTTCTATCTCACAAAAGAGGAGGCAGAACTAAATAAAAGTTAATTCCGTTTGGATTCTTTCCCTTTCAAATGGGAAAGAACAGTGTATAGAGGTCTCTGATCTCCATTCTCAAGATACTGATCAATTCTTTTAGGAGAGATGAAGATTGGTATACTAGCCCACCAGGCTGTTTTTTCCCCAAACTGTGCTTCCAAATACCAGCATTCCACAGGTGTTAAACAGATGTCACATGAGAAACGATTCTGTGATTTAGTAAAGCACGAGGGATGCTGCATTAGACAAAGTAAAACACATTTCTTTCCTGTAAATTTTCTCAAAGGTATTAATAAAATAATGTGCCTTATAAATCTTTGGAAAAGGAAAACAGTATACGATGTTTTTTAAACCTTTTTTCTGGTTAGAATCATGTCATTAATTTGGCACTCCTCACTGCTTCATTCTTTGCCTGACATCTAGTACAACTTCAATCAATGTTATTTGAATGAATAAATAAGATCCAGGCAGGATGAGGGGCAGAAAAGGCACTCAGAGAAGCACGTGTTAGAAAATTTATTTTTGCAGCTCACACCTGTAACAAGAAAATGAGCACATTTTCTGGGGAATAAGGTTAAACACAGAAACATATCTTGACTAGAATATGATTTTTAATTGAGAATGGAGGCTGGAGGTGAGTAGATTTTCTATGGCCTAGATTATTTGCTACCCTTTAACAAAAGTTGTGTCATGAATTGAGGGGAGGAAGTTCTTAGTTTCAGTTACAATTGGTTTCTTCCACTGGAGTATGATAAATTATCTCTCTTATCTAAGGACAAATATACAAACATTATTAGTGATTAATGAAATAATCTACTCATCCCTTTAAATTATCCAGGCATCAGATATGATTCTGTGACCTCTAATGCAGGAGATTGGGAGAGGTAGGCTAAACTCAATCTGAACAATCTTTCTTTCTGTTTTTTGTATATTTAATGGCCTTTAATTTCATCTAAAGTCATCATGTTCCCATGATCTGGAAAACATCTGCATAGGGAACACTGGAAGCTTTTCACTACATCTGTTGAACTATTGAGAAGAGCACTGAACTCCCCATGAGAGTCCTTGACTGCTACAGACGTTGCAGTGGACCCGTCACTCTGGCAGGACCCGTCACTCCCCCTACACACTGAGCACTGGGTTACACAGCATCAAGACACTCTCTACACCTTCTAATGTTTCCCTTTTGCCCTCAAATAAAGTTCAGACTTGCTTGCATGTTTTATGAGGCACTTCCTAGTTATCTCATAGACTCATCTCTCCATCTCTCTCACTCACTATCTATGTCCCAGCTATACTGGATTTCTTTCAATGTCCTGAGTAAGCTAGTTTTTATCTCATCTCCATATCTCTGTAAATGCTGTTTCCTCTGCCTGGAGTGGCCCGTTTCCAACACCCTCCTTCCTCCTTATCCTTCAGGTCTCTTTAAATTGAGCTCCCAACAGAGACTCCATATTGGCTTCCTTTTAATTGGTAAGGAGCTCCTCCTGTGAATTTCAAAAACATTCTGTTCCTCCTCTAAGAATCCATTTATTATCACACTGCATCCCAAACTGCATGTGTACTCATCTGTTCCTCCCATTAGACTTAGCTGTTATTTTTTACCTTTTTTATCTTTAAGGTTTAAGGTAATACCTGTTACAAAGCAATTACCTGAAAAAATTTGTTGAAAGAAGGAATAAAAATATAATGTAGCCAGGTATCCTTTAAATAAATAATCAAGTGCCTATATGTGCCCTGGTTAAAACGTAATAAACATGGTGGACAAAGTCCACAAATGAATATGTAATATTGTAAAAGCTGTTGGGAAATACTTATAATAATAATAAATGTTCTGCAGGGGTGAAACAGTGGTTGAGAGGAGGATAAGGTGTATAGTATAGAGCTATGGAAAATAGGGCTGGAAAAGAAGCAAAGTGTATTTTCAGAAAACAGGTAAATACAAAATAATAAAAAAAGAAAAATAGGCAAATTTCAAATCAAGAGAAGCCATGAATTTGTTCAGAAAAACAAGGGGTGTAAAATATTGAAGATGAATAGGTCATTGGTGTTTATTGAAATGGGTTAATTTCAGAATAAAACCGTGCTATCTGATCACCAAAGATACTATCCCTCTTCATCTTGGACACATTGTTAGACTAACTTTCCAGCCTCTCTTATGCTTCTGCTGGTTGGAGGCACACTAGCATGAGAGGGTTGTGGAGCCACAAAATACAAAGGACCTGGGCCTCCAAATCACTGGGGAGTTAAAATCTGCCTCTCGGTCAAGAACATACACTTCAGGTTGATTTGTGAGCAAGAAATATTTCCTACATTTTATATTTTAAACTTTAGAACAGTGTAGTACAAAAATTATTATTATCAACTACAAAGTGTTTTTAGAAATTTTCAACTGTATACATTTCACCTTTTCTTATTCAGACATTACAAAGATTTTGCTTTTATTAAAGATGATATTGGGGTTACTAGGCTTTGTCTGTAAATACAGTTGCCAACACTAGTATTTTGTTTATATTTATTAGGGGCTATATGTAATCCAGAAGGAAAGGGAAGAAGTAAGCAACACTTAGAATATATAGATGCAGAGAAAGATATACATACAGATATAGTATAGATAACAATAGAGACTCAAGTGAATGTTAAAACTACATAATGATTAATATTAATTTAAGTATAGCCAAGCTCCTACTATAAAGAAGTATATTAGAGACCTTAACTATCACACTTTGCAATCTATTTGGAATGTTCACCACCCTCAATAGATAACCATAAGCTAATCATTTTACAGATGCCTACGGGACGTACCCTCCCTCCAATAGCTTCTGTCAAACTCATCCAACTCCTAAGAATATAGCACTAGTTATTTAAACATTTTCCCACTGTACTCATAAAGTACTTGATTTTATATGAGTATACTCCAGTGGGAATTTGAGCACTAACTCTTATCCACTTTTACATTCTATATCATTTTAGCACATATAGGTGTTTAATTGGATTTGGAGGATGTTTTCTTCTCTTATAACTTAAAGCACTTTACATCTACTTGGTGTGCTTGGGAGGTGGGGGAATGATGAGTCCTGCAGAGATTAATTGCCATTGGAGCCTAGACTAACTGCATTTAAAAATCTAAACGGTGCTAAAGAGAAAGGTACAAGTATAAGCTCCAAGCAGTTGAGTTTGGGCTGGAAAACCCAGTTCTGCTACTTTCTGCAAGACTAGAAATAAATAAATAAATAAATACAGATAAATTTAAGAACATAGGGATGATAAATAGTAATGACTAGTACATAGCAAAAAAGATATTAACACTTGGATTTGAACATCTTATCAATTAGAGCTAGGGAAAGGAAAGCCAGCCATTTTTTTTAGTTTCAGCTACAAAACTAAATAAGTAAATAAAAGTGTGATTTTTTTCATTTGGATTCATGACTTGGATTTGTGACTTTTCCATTTCCAAATCCTGACATAATCTTTACCACAGAAATGCCATGCAGCATCTGATTGCAGTAGCATAGATAAATGTGCAGTTCAGAACAGAACTGAAATAATGGTCTTATTGTTTGCTTGTTATGTTTTAGAATATGCCCTATGTGTTCAAATCTTTCTTCTTGTTACTTAAGGAGCACCTGAAACTCAGTGCTTTTATAATTAGCAAGGTCATAAAAATTACGTAAGAATTATATAAACCATCCAAAGGGATGGAGAATTTTTCTTATGTTCAAGATACAGAAACTGATTACAAATATAAACCCATCTATGTTCATACACAACAGTTTAATCAAAATAACACCCTAATCTCAGGGGTGGATTTTTTCACTTGTTTAACTTGAATATGAGGGGCATAATTCTCATAATAAGATAACAGTGTATATTAACAGAATACAAAGGACCCACCTTATTATTGCTGTGCAATTATGATAAACTCACTTTTTATTAATCTTCTACCTCAGGCACAGCAATAATTACTGATGCCAGAGTACACTCTCATTTAATAATTGAGGCAGCTGTCATATTTATGAAGATGCCAGGGAAGATGCAAACATTCTTGCAACCTTGCTTATTAACTTTGACAAGTATTCTTTTGCTGTAAGATTGTCACCATCACATTAGATAAGATTAGATGAAAAAATAATTTCCATTTGAATGATGTGATCTTTGTGTTCTTTCTTTATTAAAAACACACAAACCACTTGAAATGTATAATTGTGTTCGAATAGTTATTCATGGAATAAAAGGCACAGTTTACTTAAAAAAAAAAAAAACATCAGTCCCTATTTTTACATCTCAATGTGCTGAAACGTACTAGGATTGAACACATCTGTTAGAAGAATTAGATACGGACCTTGCAGCATTCTTCTCTCGTCTAAACCAGCTCACTGGTACTTAAAACAGAACTAAATAAGCTGGCTTGATTTGCTTTTGTCCCAGGAGGAGGATAAATTCTGATTATCCCTTTGAGAAACAGGCAAATTTGTTCTGTCTGCATCTAGGAAGTGAAGGCTACACACCATTCAGAAATTGTAATTCAGGTTCATGCTGCAAATACAGAAGAATATGTGAAACAGAAATCTAAAGGCTTAGTCACTAAATCTGAAAGATGTCTATTTGGAAACAATAGCTAGAAACAGGAAGAGAGATAATATACCTCCATATCTGCATACATGAGCTTTCAAAGTAGGTGCATAAATGAAATGAATGAGGTAAAAGAAAATTACAGACAGCCACGACATGGAGGTAAAAATGAATACAGACCTTAGCAGGCAAATCAGAATAAGATGTCCTACTCTGGGCAGAGAGAATTAACATATCCCTATTGTCCATATCACAATTGTATCAATGGAATATATAGAACCTTTGACCTGTAAATTCAGTGAGGAATATTCCTGAATTCTTCATGTCGAAAGAGTAGGAGAAAATAAAATAATACAGAATAAAGCTGCATCTTAAAGATGCAGAAGCAAAACCTCAATTCTATTTTCTGCTCTCTCCTAGACTAACTTCTAGGTAAAAAACATCTGCTTCAAAGAGAAGATAAAAAATGATTAGGAATTTGAAAGTCAAAGGCCATAGAACCATCAATAGACCAGTGGAAATCTCAAGCTAGTCTTCCTGAGATCTTTGCAAACCATATGTGCTTACTTTCTACCCATTTCTTTAGTATATTTGTCTTATGATACACTCCTATATCTATTTAATATTTTTATATTATTCCTATGCTAACTTTCTTTTATACATGGTTGTCTTTATTGGGACATATGTTTGTTTTATTTAAGTATATCACCTTAAATAAAAATCTGTGCCAATGAGTGGTTTTATGCTAATCCCATTTTTATGAGGCTCAAATTTAAAACATTAATTGAGTTGTTCTTTAATGGGATATCATAGGGAATCCTTTTGTAGCATTAGTTACCCCAAATTTATCTTGTATGTAAATTCAGATTTATACATACTGGGTGTGTTTAAAAGAGATTTCTAATGTGGTGGTAAGCTTTTCATAGGTAGAGCTCCGATCTGGGTCTTATAATTATCTCTGTATAGGATCAAGCAAAAGCTTCTGTCTCAATGGCTGGTCATAAAGGAGCAGTTGCAGCATTTCCTAGAAGCTCTTTAAAAATGCAGAATCACAGGCCACACTCAAGACCTAATAAATCAAAACTTGTATATTGATAAGATCCTCCACTGATCATATGTTCATTTAAGTTTGAGAAGCACTGCACCCGTATAAACAATTTTGTGTGTAACTTGTTTTATAGATATATATGGTGCTAGAATGCCAGTAATTTTGATGGTGATAGTGATGGCAAAGATGGTGGTATCCCAGTGGTAATGTCGTAACGGTGGTGTTTTTGGTGGCAGTGGTGGAGGTTGTGATGGTGGTATCAGTTTTCTTCCCAGGTCCCACTATATAAAAGAAATATCACTTCTATCACTTTGGTATGAAAAGATCACTGGAAAAATAATTAATAAAAATGAGAAAATTGTATTTACTAGGAGTCATAGGAGGGGAATTTTATGAACTTAGGAAGAAAATACTGATAAATCACTTGAAAGAGACATAAGATTTCCAAAGTTTATGCCAGAGAAGGCCTAGAAAGGATAGTTCCTGGTAACAAACAGATAATTTGAGGGCAAGAACTGAACCTGACACAATACAGTAAGCTCTGCCCTATTACGTTCAATAAATCTCCCACACAAGACTCAGTTGCTCCTCTAAAGAAATGTTAACCAAATAGTTAATATAATTTTGAAGTATGGATACATTGTTAGCTTTCCCATAACACTCAATTATTAACTTGTTCAATGTGTCTTTATGTTTCATCTCAGCCCAAATTATCATGAATATTTGGACATGAAAATTGTCAATTTTTTTTTCTTCCTCTATAACGGAACACAATACAGGAATAATGAATGTTTTGAAAGGGCTGGTGAAAGTAAGAACCTGGCTTCTGGATAACTTTTCATAAGCAATCAGCTTATCCTCTTTATCTTTTTAGCCCTGTGGCGTTTTCTAGGATGGCATACTAACCCAATTGGATTAAGGTCTGGGGACCTGTAAAGAAAATTCAATCTGCATTTATTGCTGTGTTATAATCTCCCTCTGCAGTGCATAAAGTTTCTACTGTACAGACGATGAGCTGGGAATCAAATTTCATCAACAGCTGTCTGTAGTGCCCTGTGAGGAGTACTGAATGTACCCCCACCGTGCCCCCGGCTTGAGTGAGTGTCTTCATTGGCTATCAACACAGAGTCTCGATGTGTTTAGGGGTCAGTAGGAGACCCTAAAGCAGCATATTAAAATTGTAATTGCAGCTATTCTGTCAAGGAACTTTCCCTGTTGGTAATTTATAAAGAATATGATAACATATGTCCATAGTCATTCTGCAACCTAGGTTCTCCTGAAGCTCTGTGTGGACTACTATCATGTCTGGATGACGAAAACTGCTGTGTAGCACTTTGTTCTTAAAGCATGGCCCCTTTATGAGTGCAAAGAGAAAGACAGATTAAAATAGAATTGTTTTCATTGTAAAATTAAAAAAGAAAAACACCCAAAAAGCGGGGGAGAATGGCTACATTTATCCTGGAAAGCCATGATATGTACCATCTTTTAGGGAAACAATTTCGGGGGGTTAATATTCACAGTGCCTGTCTAAGGCAGGAAATTGAACTAAGTCTCTAGAGTTCCACTGTCAATTCATCAGGATAAATAAGAGGCTGCAATGCAGCATGTTCCAGACGAGAAACAGGCCTGAGGCAGCTTCTGCCATATTTCATTAGCAACCTTTCTGATCACTGGGTAATACCTAAGGAAAAACATGTATGTCACATAATGCAATGAAGACCAAAACAGGTAGTCAGAAAGAAAGAAAATAACCCTCAATCATGGTCTTCTGAGTTCTGTAATTATGTGAGAAGACAAAATTAGAATAAAGTATACTCTAAAATGAGTTAATGTATTAAAATGTTTGATATTTTGTTTATTCGTTTTTCAGGGTCAATGGATTGAACCATTTTAGTTAGAGATTTTTTGTTGCTTTTTTTTTTCATTTCATAATTTTTATTAAGTGCCCTGTAAGATATACATACTTACATTAAACATTTGGGGGGAGGCAGCAATTAAAGATCATGATCTTTGAGTCCTTCCAGTAGTAGAATGATTTGCTGTATACAGTTTGCACTGAGATATGCATACATCTGACTCTGACCCCACAAAGCTTCCAGGTCCCTGCAGAAAATTTTAAATATATATTTTATTTTGTTATCAATAGGTAAATCTTTGGCATCCCACTCATTCTTACTTAGCCCAAGTTTGTGTGTGTGTGTGTGTTCAAAATGTAAAATATTTACAACTATATTATTACAACTATATTATTATTGTATACAGACTTACTGTGAGAACTAAATTAGCTATATTATGTGAAAAATCACAATTTAGGCTGTAAAATATTGTTCAATTGCTTAATACAAGCACAATGCCATATTGGAAGGAAGGCATTTCCCAGTGGGGAAGCAGAGCAGGAAATGGAGACCAGTTGTGTTCACATATGTGAGATGACCAAGAAAATGACGGAAGAACATTTAGAAATGTACATTGGGGCTATATTACTGAAAGTCTAAATACAAATTTCTGATAGTTTTTGAATTGTGTTAAAAAGAAATAAGCTAATGATCACTGGCAAAATAAACTTTATTAAATTAACTTTCAACTGACTTAGGAAATAATGCACAGAAGTGGAAATGGAAAGGTAAGGGGAACAGATATTGTGAAGAAGACAGCTGAGTGCAGTGTCTTAAGGTAGAGAGAAATCAAGAAAGGGAAAATGAGCTTTTTGCCTAAATGAGGGTACCTAAAAAAACATAGAAAGCTAGGAAGAATAGATGTAGATGAGATGATCATTTCTATCCTCAAATTTTCCAAAGAGTGTAGTTTTTATGGTTTTATTTTTTCTGTTGATAAGAATTCCCAGTAACTTCCTGACACAGTTCTAAGATATACACATACACATAAGGAAATTAAATTTTAACAACTGGAAAAATTTTGTTGGAAAGGATTGTTAACAATATAATAAAATACTTGTTTTTCTCATCCTCTGTGTGGTCTTCTGTACTGAAAATATTTGATGGGCCCTAAAAGACCACCCAGAGTTTCAATCCTTGCTTTCCTGACTGGTTCCTTAATAATGTTTACTTTTTCTTCAATTTTTCCTGCTTTATTTGAATTTGGATTCCTTATGTATCTAAACATCCTAATAAATTGGAACTCATTGAATAAAATGGCAGAGGTGTAGACAATAAAGCCAATTCTACAAGAGCCAAATATTAATGCATTGTATAAATGAATGTAACAGTAATCTATACAGTATCATCTACAGATAGATTGCATAGGACTTATTGTATATCTTGATAATAACTTCTAAGCAATTTAAAGTAATTATAACAACCAATGGTAAAATCAACTCAGCCACAAATGATAAGGATCCCATTGGTCATTTTAGAGGTAAATTAGTTAAGGGTAACATACCTCCTTATCTCCCTAAAAACAAAATAAAAATATTCAGCAACTACCTTATCATGAGTGGCAAAATCCCCAAGATATTTTTCTAGACTGACTCATTTACTCTCCAAAACCTAGTGAATTGTTTAGCAATAAGAAGATCACTAAGGTACAATATTTTCTTAATATAAAAGTTCCAATTTGTCCAATTATGTTGTTTTTATAGGTGCTTTAAGACTCCAGTATAAAGAATCTGAATTTGTCTCAATTTATCATGTAAACCAGCAAATGACACTTTTGCAGTGGCTAAGGATTATGTTTGTGTCCTTAGTTATAAATTCCTCTTTCTGTGATACGGAAAATCGTTTCTATGACATTGAAATAGAGTTCAGTAATACAAACTTGTCAGAATTACTGTAAATCCAGATAGAACCAACCAGTAATTTTCTTCTATTTTCAATTCTTTTACTAAATATCTGATTTTTGAAGCCAAAACTAGTAGTTTTAGAGAAAAACGAACCTTTAAAGCTAAATTTTAGACTTTTAGCTTATTTATGTGTTTCTACTGATTTCCATGTGATGACAAGTACATGATTTCAATTTTAATAAGTGATTTGAGAGCTTGGAAAATTTGTCTCTTCTGTATTTAAGTGTTATTCCAAGTTCTTTTCAGCACAGAGTTAAGCATTTCATAAGTACCAAATGTTGCTCTTGAACACCCTAATTAACATATGCAAATTCCAATTTAGAAACCTTCATATATTTATGAACTGAAATTTTTTGTTGTTTTTAATTAAGAGAGAGTTAAATCATTCCAGACTCTCAACCAATGTGAATTTAGTTTTAGGGAAAATGTACAAACAGAAATGTTTTTAAGAAGATTTAACATTTTTTCGAAGGAAGATCAATTCTGTTTTGTTAGTGTTAAAATTGGTGGGCAAGGGTGGATATGTTACACCAATCTAACCAATCAGAAAGGTTTGAATCTGTTTATCATATTAGTGCTAAAATTGACAGGAGCATGAATCAGATAGAAATTAGAGACAAGAAATTTCTCAATTGTTGCTTGTTACAATTCCTACTGTTTTCAGGAAAATTTTAAAAAATGAACAAAAACAGAAAGAATAAAACAAAAAAACAACTTTGCATCCTAAAGTTTATCTCGCAAAAAAACAGCTCTCCATTTTTGTTTTGTTTTTGTTTTTGGAGTAGGAGTGGGGAGAGGTCATGAACATGACCTCACTGTGAAGGAATGAGAATTTCTAGTCCAGGTGCCCTCATCCTTCCCTGCAGGCTGCTACCCCCATAATTGCCAAGGGGAGGCTGAAGCAGGAGCCTAGAGGTGAAGGGAGGTGAGTGAGGGGAGGAAACACCAGACTCTCTCTCCCCTTCCTGTCCTTCTCAGGTAGCTCCTCTGGCAGTGGCTGCATCTCCTTCAAGTTTCCAGCTCCCAGTGGACAAGCCAGGGCGTGGCCTCAACTTCCAGTTCTTGTGATGCTTTCTCCTCACTCTGTCCCACCAGTGGAGGGGTGGTGATAACTTCCTGCTGTCATCTCATTATCCTATTTTATCACCCGGTTAACCAATTGCCTGTATTCCAGTTCTGATTTAAATACTCAAGTAATTTCTGTTTCCTTGCTAAACTCTGATATGCTCTTTTTCAGATGTCTAATTTTTGCTCATATAATTTGTATATTCCCTAATATGCTTTTCCTCTCACAGACTGGATTTGCAGTATATTTCTAAAGGTAGCTAATCAGTACTAAAGTTTTCCTTTATTACATCAATTGACATGAAAATCTTGGTGCTTGATGTTTTATTTTGAAATTCCTGTAATTTTATGGCTTATTTACTTTAGATACTGGAGTTCTAAAAAAATATGTTTGACCTATATTTTAGGAAAGTTTAGTCTAAACAGACAATTAGAATTTATTTAGCCCTTCACTATTCACCTTTCAGAATAGTGCCCAAGAGGTGATCTCTTAAAGAGTTTTGTATTCAGTCAGAAATTTGAAAGATTCTAATGCAGATTATAAGACTGACAAAATCTTCTGTCTAGAAATGATTGGTTTATCTCAAAGGAACCTCTAGTGCAAGGTGGGTGGAATAACTCACATAACATAGACTTAGAGATGACTTAACCTTACAGAATACTTGCATGATTGTTTCTATGCCTGTTTCTTAATAAGAGTTGCTAGGTAAGAGGGAATTGGGCCAGATTCTTCTCTATTGAAGTTGTAGGAAAGAGCTAGCAGAAACCAACTATGGGCAGCTATTGTTATCCATAAAGAAGAAAGAAAAATAGAACGGAAGAAGGAAAATAGGAAAGAAGGAAGGGAGGGAGGGAGGAAGGGAGGAAGGAAGGAAGGGAAGAAGGAAGGGAGGGAGGGAGGAGGGAAGAAGGTAGGAAAGGGGGAAGGGAAGAAGGGAAGGAGGGAGAGAGGGAGGGAGGAAGGAAGGAAGAAAGGGAGGGAGGGAGGGAGGGAAGAAGGTAGGAAATGAGGGAGGGAGGGAGAGAGGAAGGAAGGAACGAACGAACAAAGGAAGGGAGGAAAGGAGGAATGCAAGAAAGAAAGAAGGAAGGAAGAAAGGAAGGAAGGAAGAAAGGACTAACCCAGAATTTATAAAATGTGTCACTATTACAAACAAGATAAATAAAAAGAAAGCCACAGCTAGAGATAGCATGAAACCCTGAAACCCTAGAGAATAAATAAATATTTTAAATACAGCTAGAGGAGGAGACAATTCTCTTGAAAATTTCAGAACAATCAAATGAGAGTGACTCTCTCTCTCTGGGCTATCTTTCTGTTTCATTAATCTACCTGTTGACCTTGGTTTATAATAAGTCTTGAACTCGGGTCTGTACATTGTCCAACTCTGTTCTTCTTTGTGAAGATGGCTTTTTATATTCTGTATTAATTTTGGAATTGGCTTGTTACTTTCTCCCATTCCTCCAAAAAACCCCTGAGATTACTGAGCTCTTTTTAACTTATGTTTTTTAAAGATTATTCTGGTTTCCATGTAGGAAATGTTTTAGAGGGAAGAAGAATAGAGTAGGGAGCCCAGTTTGGAGACTATCACAGTGGTCCAAAAGATGTTGATGGAGGCCTCATACATAGGGTACCATTGAGATGGACACAAGTGAATGGGTTCAAGCTAGACCTTATAGGGAATTCAAAGAGATGGAGACAATTCGGAGAGCTTGAGAGCATGGTTTAGGGCATTTATGAATGTAATTCAAATGTGATATCATGGATCGAGGTGTAAATTTTGGAGTCATTTGACATACAAATGAAATCTGCATGAATCAGATGTGATTACATAAAACCAGCATGAGACTATCTTATTAAATTATTGGAAAAAAAGTATTACATGCTATTTTGGGGGATGATAGGAGGCTAAATGAATTAATCTGCAAAGTAACCTTAGAGTTGGGTATCAAGGCATGATGATCTGTAATTATAATGTTCTCTCCTTCAGTCATCTCATTCTGTGAACCTACTTAATCAATCTGGCTGTATAATAAGCCAAGATGTCATGTACACCTCATGAATACATTTTACTAAGGGTGGAAATCATTGCTAAATGAGTTTGAAACCTGAAGTGGTAATGGGTGGGGTGGTGGCTAATCCCTGAATTAAAGGAATCATGTTTAAGATGTAAAACTGGCCTCAGATGAGGAAAAACCTCCAGGGTCTGAATTACAGAATCTCTCGTGCGGGCGTGCGCGCGTGCGCGCGTGTGCGCGAGCTCGTGTGTGTGTGTGTGTGTGTGTGTGTGTGTGTGTGTGTGTGTGTGTGAACAATAACAGTTGGAAGCTGTTCTCTGCTTCATCCAAAAAACAGCATGCTGAAAATCTTAGCTCTAATAATTTCCCTAGATGTAAGCGTTTATACCAAAAGACTGAAAATGCCAAGTCATTTCATAAAATAGATTATTTTCTAAAAAATTCAAGAGGAGAAAGAGACTTAACCCTTTGACCCTTCCTAAGAAGCTGTTTATATGAGTGTCACTTGACAAAGGAAGTGGAGATTATTAGACATAAAATATTCATTCGTTAGACATAAATTATATGAGCATGTCCTACATACACTATACAAATTCCTACTTAAGGACCTCATTTGTAAACAATTCAATTAATAAGCCTTGCTCCAATACCTTCCTACTTCCTAGTCTCTTAACAATTGGAAAGCCTATTATAAACATCTTTATGATCCTTTTACCTGTATATCACATAAATGTCACCCATTATAGGAACAATCTAGAAGAGAGGGCATTCTTAATAAATAATACTCTAGGTCAGGTATATTTCTAGTCCATTGGGCTAAAGTTCTGAGGGAAGCAAAGAAGTTTAATAGAGCTATGTTCTCTTAGGCATTCATAAAGGCCAAGAATAAATCCAAAATAATTATACTTTGGGGAGCTGTAAAGGAATGCTTTGGTGCATATAAGGCCTATAGTTATAGGAATGCCACTGAAATACCATTTCCTGTTTGGAGAATTATTGAGTCACAGAATCTTTCCACACAGATGTCCCCAATAAATTATGAGTGCCATGCCTTGTCTTTGAGTAATATCCCTGAGAATAGTTTAACAATCTATGGAGGATATTCATGGAGTTGGGGAGACAAAAAGAAAAAGAGGTCTTCCCTGGTGGCGCAGTGGTTGAGAGTCCGCCTGCCGATGCAGGGGACGCGGGTTCGTGTCCCGGTCTGGGAGGATCCCACATGCCGCGGAGTGGCTGGGCCCGTGAGCCATGGCCGCTGAGCCTGCGCGTCCGGAGCCTGTGCTCCACAACGGGAGATGCCACAACAGTAAGAGGCCTGCGCATCGCAAAAAAAAAAAAAAAAAAAAAAGAAAAAGAAATAGTTTTGAAGGTGGATGACTCACCAAGGGTTATATTTATATAGACAGTCTATCATTTTAACCCAGACTGTTCAAAATAATATTTATTTTGTTTCTATAATATACACAAACCTGTGTAGCATGTTGTGACACTTTCAAGAGAAGTAGTAAAGCTGGAGCCTGTCTTCAGAGAGTCTATAACTTATTTAGGAAGCCTGAGATACATAAAGCTGAAAATTCAAAATAACATAGGCATTACCCTAACTTTTGAGTATGTGGCTGACTGATGGAGGTCTACTCCATAAACAACCTCTATGAAAGAACCATACTTTTATTCTGTACTGTAACATGCCCTGGTGAAATAGCCACCTTTTCAGAGTACCTAGAAACTGAGAGTACCCATTTGGCTGATTTGTAGCATTGAGATGTAAACAAGCATATCCCGTATGGGTATCGAAAAAGCCATTGCTTCAGTGATAAAAATGAATAGATTCAGTTGGCAGCAGCATTTGTCCATTTGCTGTTTATCTTCTCCCTGCCTGAAATGTGGATGCAATACCTGAAAATGGAACAACCATCTTGTGACAAGGAGAATGAAAGCCACAGGCCAAGAGGATGGGGAAGGAAAAACTGAAGAAATCTGCTACCCCGATGGCAGTATGAGCCACCATCTCAGCTATGGTGAGCATACCTTTGGATTTCTTATCATGTGAGGAAATATAGTGTCTATTTGGTTAAGCTTCAGATTGCTGAATTGAGTCCTAGCTGATAAATATGTTATTAAAGTCAATAAATGAGTCATGACATTATTCCCAGTAAAGTCTTCTTTATTTATAAATTCTCTGAGCACTATCTCATTTATTTCTCACAACATCCCTACTGGATTAAGTGACAAATCCACTTTTCCAGATGAGAAATTTGAGATTCATGGAGGTTGTGTCTGTTCTAGGATCACACAGATAGTTCATGGTAGGGACAGTAATAGCACCTACTTGCTCCACTATATTACCATACTTTATCAATTCAATATCAATAATATTAGAGATTTCCCTAATATATATTAACTAAAAAAATTCTACTTTCTGTTTTACTTTTTTTTTTAACTTTTGCTTGTGTGGGTCTTATAATTCCATGAATATTTAAGCTACAGGAACTTACTAGAAGTTCACAATTCTATAATGGAAGAAATAATTCTTGCTATTCATCTTCTACAGCTGGGGAAGTTGAGTTTAGAAGGTGAAGAGCTTGCTGAAGAAAGGGAAGGAGGAAGAATATGCTTATTTTATCCAACCCTAACATGTCACCAAACCTTAAACTGATTATTTAAAATCAATGCTTTTATAGGTCTAGTTTGGCATTTAGCTCTTTACTTACTCTCCCTTACCCCTCTTTCCTTAGTGAAGATCTCTCTCTGAACCTGAAAATAACATGTTTAGGAACCTGAGTCAGTACTCTGAGAATCCAAAGCCACGTTGGTTCTGTCGATGACTACTACAGAGTTCTGAACAAGTGATTAAAGATAGCTGTTCCTAGCAAACTTGGACCTCATGGCAAACGTATATCCCCAAACTGACGAAATACGGGGGAGTTCACCTGTGTATATCCAACTACTAAATGCTGTGACACATTTAGATGCTTAGGTAGGAAGTAGAGTAATGAGGGCTGCAATGGTGCCAGCAAAACATACAAAGGAAGGTGCTGGGTGACCCCTGAGCAGACTGTCTCAGTTATGTCTAGGACTTTTCAAGGTGAGTCTGACGCCTGCTGGTGGTCTGTCTCACTTTTTCCATATTTCTAAGTATGCTCCGTGGATTTGGAAATATTTATGCACCATGTTAAGACCTGCCAGTCTGATTGCCACTGTACCCCCTATGGAGGCACATTATTGAATAAACAGGAAAGCTTTTATCCTGCCAACCTGCTGGGTGTCTTTCTCCAAGGCTGAGTCAACACACAGCAATGGTTATATGATATATTTGAAAGCTTAGAGGATAGGGGTTATCTTTACCAGATTTATTAGGCAAGGGTGTCCTTAAGGTCTTTCAAATTTTTGCATGTATAATGCTGCATTACTCTAATTCAATAATTACTGATATATGCATTTTATTTAAAATCTAGAATTAAATAAATGTTACCTAAAGATCTAAATTTTGTGAGTTATTATAAATACATTGGGAAAGCTGAATTTCATGTAGCCTTAGAATAATTTAAAAGCAAGCACAAATTTAAAGTAAGACACACGGTTTGTATGAAGTGAATGTGCACATTGGTCATTGCTTTAGGTTTATGTTTTACTTTTTAAGAAAATATATATCCTTTCTGTTGTTTCTCAGTGGGCACCAAAAGCATCTGGAGTCAGTTACATTTATTTATGTTCTATTCTAACCAAAATGGCTTAGCTAAAAAGTATTTCAACATTTATTTAAGGAAAAATAAAACTGACTTTAGACTCACATGCCAGGTTTTAGCCCAGAGCAAAGTGTCATGGTTGATTCCGAAATGAAATGGAAACACTGACAGACTCTTTATCCTGGCAGTGTTATAAGGATAACAGGTAAATACAATAGTTTAAGATAATAATAGGTAACATTTTCCAGGTTTTGCTATTAAAGGTCTCTCAGCACAAACAAGCTTTATAAAGTTCCTCTAAGAAAAGTTAGTTTATAAGATAAAAAGTCAAAATTCAGCCAATTTTCCATTGCAATAAAATATGATTCTTTTTTTGGTTGTTTTCATATTGTTGGTTTCCCTTTGCAAGTTTCACATGATTAGAATATGTGCTTTTTGATATTAGGCCTCTATTTAAAAGCAACACTATAAGCATCAATAAAAGGAAGGCATATAATGAGATATTATTAAATTCCCTTTTAATGCAACTTAGGTGTTTACAAGATCTTTTAAAAATTAGTATTTTTATGAAATATCCCTTATCTCATTGGTTTCCCATATTACTTCAACTTATGATTCTTTAGTGTTTGTATTTAATTGAAATTCTGAACATGCTGACATTGTAGTTTGTATTTATTTTGAAATAAATTATTGTTTGTTTGTTTGGTTTGGTTTTTATCATTAATGTTTCTCAAGGAGAAATATATAAAATGAGTGCATGGATTTGGGTGAGGAGAGCAGTGTTTAGATCCTGGCTCTGACACTCCTGAGCTTTGCAATTTTGGGTACTGTTTGAATTTTTAAAATGGGAGCTAAAATAGTAGCTAAATCAAAGGGTAAGTCTGGAAATGGAAAGAGATAAGGGGCTTAGCAGAACTCCTGACTCATCGCAAATGCTCTATAATGCTTAGCTGTAATCATTTACTGTGTAATTTTTTTTTGTCGGAATAGCATACAGTGCAATTTCCTCCATCAAGCACCAGTTAGCCAACCACTATGAAGTGGTGTTTAACGCCAGTTTTACAGAGCTACTGTTGTCGTTATGAATTTCCATACGTGTGAGGGTCTGTTTCTGGACCTCTTTTCTATTTAACTGGTCAACCTGCTTTGTGTCTGGGTCAATAAACACTATATTATTATGGTTTTATAAGATACTTTGAAAGTTAACTGTCCAAGTCCTCTCAGTTTGTTTGTTTTAAAGACTGTATTGGCTCTTATGGGCCCATTTACTCCTCTTCATATACGTTAGAATCTACTTGGTCAAGTTCTGTGAAGAATTCCATTGTAATATGTATTGAAAATTCACGGACTCTATAGATCAACTTGGTAGAATTGCCATCTTTTGCATTTTGATTTTTTCTTTCCATATGCATGGTATTGTTTTCTATTTACTTATATATACGTAAACACACATTCATAAACACATATGCATACACATATATACTCTTGTATAACTTCCAATAATATTTTTGTATGTTTTTCATATAGATCTCTTTATGAAAGATTATTCTATTCATGTATTTATTTTGCTAAAAGTAATTTCTGAAATTAGGTTTCCTATTTGTTGCTGGTGTATATAAATTTAATAAACTCCATTATTAATTCTGAATAAAATTATGTGTAGATCTTTACTGGGTTTTGTGTAGGCAGTTATACTTTCTGCAGTATTTCGAATGTTGAGTGAAAATTTTGAATAAGAAAGAACAGTGAGCATATTTTTCTTATTCCTGATTTTAAGAGAAAAGTCTGTTATTTCACCACTATGTATGATGTCTGAATTTTTGTAGATATCCTTAATCTGGTTAAGAAATTTCCCTATTTTTGTTTTGTTTTTTTAAAAGAAAACAAGTGTAGAATTTTATGACTGGTTTATTTGCATATATTGAGATTCATGGTCATGTAGTTTAATCACTTAATTTGGTGAATTATATTTATAATTTTTTTTCTAACGTTCATTTACATTAATTTCTGAGGTTGACTCCTTTAACATACAATTATTGACAACTTACTACATATAAGGTCCTGGTCTGGGTATGGGGGCTTATCAGTGAACAGAACGGACATTCCTTAACAGAGTTCACATTGACTACAGAAAGTATTTAAAATTGAATAAGTCGTATATTACAGTCATAAGTACAATAGAGAAAACCCACAAAACTAACTTATTTTCAATACATTGTATCAGATTTTTTGTTCTGGAATTTTTTAGCCAATATTTTGTTTGGGATATCTGTGATCTCATGAATGTGGTTGGCCTACCATTTTTCCTTTCTCATAGGGTCTTTTATTGGATAATAAGATTTTATAAGCCTCATAAAATGAGTTGGGGAGCATTCATTTAAATTTATTTTTGCATTGTATTACTTGTCTAAATGACATACTAACAATTTGTATATGTTTTCTCCAATCAAGTAATGAATATTTCCCCCAATATATTTATTCATAAAATGTGCAAAATAATTACCTCCTCTGTATAACTTACATCAGGGTTTGTGATAATTCAGTAATATTTAGTATTTCTTAATTCAGTGTGATTTATATCATTGCATCTGTTCTTACTTTGATCATTTGATTTTGTATATCAATGCCTAAAACAATGTGAAATATTTTCTGGTATCAATGTTTGTATTCTGCATAAAATTCTGCCAGAATGTTATCAAATTCGATTCTGGTTTCTGTCAAGTGAAGAAAATTCCCACGCTCACATTATTTCTGGAATGATCATCTCAGTGCTAGACATGGCCTCGCCAAAAACAGAATCATATAGATTATGCATTCAAAAACAGCATTTTTCTCTCATTTCCATATAATTTTGTTATGCAGAAAGGCAGTTGTTAGTGTTTTTAAAAACCATATTTCAATTTATTATACTTCAATCTATTGAAAATGCACATTTTTAATTCCTGTTACAATGAATATGTGATAAAACTGTTAATCTTTATACCCACTCTAATTCTTTAATCGACTATTTTCCACCTCTAAAATATTTGCAATTCAATAAAATTTAACAAAAATAATTGGAGGCAGAACAAGTAACTAGGATCTGATCACTTGTTCAACATATGCAAGAAAAATATATATGTCTAAAAATTTCCTATATATACCATCTTTCAGACAAAATGACCAATAATTTAATACTGAAATTTCAAATTTCATGTCATTTTTTCTGTATCAGAAATAGCATATTTATTTCAATGAAGTCTTTAGGATAGTCTCTCTTCCTGTTTTTCCTGAAATTCATCCATGATGACTGACATGTAGGTAGAAAGTATAGATATATCCTGTCCTGTTAGTGAAGTATCTTCTACCATATAATGGCCAAGTTAGTAGCCCTGAAGTCATTTCCTGTTTTCTGGAATTTCACCCATTCTTTCAAAAACTTTATTCACTTATCCAGATAATTGTATTTTATTTTCATCTCTAATTGCTTTTTATGTTTTGCTGATAATTCTTTGAAGATGTATTTCTTTAAATAGTGAAGGAATGCTATACAGCAAAGTAACATAACACAGAATTTGTAAAAACTTTAAAAATGATCTACCTCACTGAAATATTGTTATAGCAATTAAATATGTACTCATGAAATTTCTATTTCATCAAATAAATGCTTGCAATAATATAATTAGTGGATATTTATGTATTAATTTATAACTACTAATAAGTCACAAAGTCACTTACTTTGTGACTTATTAATTGTAAATGAAAATTATTTTCTACTTACCAATTCATATTATGACAAAAGTAACTGCAGATTTAAATTAAGAGCTTGACAGTATCATTCCAGCACATGAAACAAATGGTAGACCATATGACTGCAATGTGAAATGTCATATACAGCCAATGTACTAATTCAGGTAGAGGTTTTATTTTTTTATTTTTTTTAACATCTTTATTGGGGTGTAATTGCTTTACAATGGTGTGTTAGTTTCTGCTTTATAACAAAGTGAATCAGTTATACATATACATATGTTCCAATATCCCTTCCCTCTTGCGTCTCCCTCCCTCCCACCCTCCCTATCCCACCCCTCCAGGTGGTCACAAAGCACCGAGCCGATATCCCTGTGCCATGTGGCTGCTTCCCACTAGCTATCTACCTTACGTTTGTTAGTGTACATATGTCCATGCCTCTCTCTCGCCCTGTCACAGCTCACCCTTCCCCCTCCCCATATCCTCAAGTCTGTTCTCCAGTAGGTCTGTGTCTTTATTCCTGTCTTATCCCTAGGTTCTTCATGACATTTTTTTTTTCTTAAATTCCATATATATGTATTTGTCTTACGGTATTTGTCTTTCTCTTTCTGACTTACTTCACTCTGTATGACAGACTCTAGGTCTATCCACCTCATTACAAATAGCTCAATTTCCAGGTAGCAGTTTTAGATGCTCATCAACAGACACGTCAGTCAGAAAATAGTTTTAAATTTTAAATTATTTTTATTTTAAATATTTTTTAAAATGTGGTAGATTTTCAATGGAGTTATAGTACCCAACACATGCCTTTTTTGGTAAATAGAAGCAAAACAAAATATAATCTCCAAATAGAATAAGACATTTTATTTTCTTCTGTTGAAAAGAGTGCTAATGTACTGATTTATAAGAATAAATACTCTATCTTCCAGAATATTTTTATAATAAATGTACAAATTATCCATCTTTGGATTTAGCAAAATCATAAAAAATAGAGAAATAAATTCCAAAGAAATGAAGAGGTCTACTAATCTGCCTAGCTCATCCTGCAAGGTGGTACCCATATGCAGCCTGCCATGAACAGCCTGTCATGATGATTCACAGAAGGTCTCTACTGACAAATCCATCTACACCATTTCAGGAAAGTAGCCAATGACTTTTTCGATTTTTCTAAATATATCTCCAGAGTTGTTCTGCATTGTTCTTTTTTTATATAGTTTAGTCACTCTCTTCCTCTAACTCATAAAGCACAAATATAATCCGTTTTCTTAATTTAAGAAAGAGTCTTGTTTGGTTTCAACTGCAGAATCATGGCACTTTGAAAACAAATGATGCTGGACTGTCAAAAACTCAGAACTATGTGGCATCATATGGCTCACCAATTCAATGCCATAACTTTATATAAAGTTTCAGTTACTGGGAAGATGGCTGCTAATGTTGTAGATGTGTTTATACATGCAACAGAGCACACTGGTACACAGGCAGTATCCTCCCTGCCAAAGTTAAGGCAAAATTTTTTTCTTGGACAAAGAGAAAATTATTTGATCAAGCAAGCTCTGGGCAGTCCTACTGGGTAAGAGACTGAAGTTACCAGGAGAAGGAAATCAGATTGTCAATGGGGGCGAGGATGGGGAATAAAATTGCTGGTGCAGGGCTGGAGTTATATTTAATAGCTCTTCCTCTCTCATTTTCCATTTTTTTACTAACATGTCTTTCATAATCAAGAGTATGTTATCCAACTTTGGGATTGGCATACAAAATGTAAAATGTATTTATATCAATTAGAGGAGCAAAATCGAACGTGAACAACGAGCAACAACAAAAAAGATGGCAAACATAAACCAGCCATATGCTATAGAAAAGAAAGCTGATGTGCTATGATGATTTCAAACAAAATTGACTTTAAGATAAATACATTACTGGAGATAAAAATTTCAAGTAGGCAAGATGTTATAATAAATACATATTTAAATGAGCCTAATAAATAACCTCACGCACACAAACAAATTGTTAGAATATAGAAATTGGTAAATCCACTATTGGGGTGGGATATTTAAACAGATTTTTATTGATAATTCATAGGACAAAAGACTACATTTTTATAAGATTATAGGAAATTTAAACAACTAAATTAGAAGCTCAGTTTAACAGATATACAGACAACCATGTGTCCAAGAAAGAGAGTATCCATATTTTTCAGAGCATACATGCAACGTTTACAAAAGTTGGTGTTATCTGAGGTCACAAGTCCTCAACACAGTTAAAAGAGTTAGAATCATGTAGCGTATGTTTGCTGTACCATACTGCCCTTGAATTGGAAATCAATAACCAAAATACATGAAAAAAACCTTATGTTGGAAAATATATAAACATTGTTCTGAATAATTCATGTATCATAGAAGAAATCATACTGAAAAATTGAAAATATTTGGGACTGAAATATCATAAAAAACACTTCCTATGAAAGTATGTGATACAATTTAAATGGCACTTAGAGGAAAATGTATGGTATTTACATGTTTTCAGTAGAAAAGAAGTGGATTAGTCGCTAGAGCTGCCATAGCAAAGTACCACAGACTGGTGGCTTAAACAAAAGAAATTTACTTTCTCATCTTGAGAAAGGTGTCAGCAGGCTTGCTTTGTCCTGAAGCCTCTTTCCTTGGCTTTCAGATGGCCACCTTCTTGTCGTGTCCTCACCTGTATGTGTCTCTTCTGTGAGTACAAAATTCTCTCCTTATAAGGATACCATTCAGATTGGATTAGGGGCCACACTAATGGCCTCATTTTAACTTAATCACCACTTTAAAGGCCCTATTTCTGAACATAGTCACATTTTGAAGAACTGTAGCTTAGGGCTTCAGCATATGAATTTGGAAGGGATACACTTCAGCCTAAAACAAGAAGAAATCTGTTAATTAATGAGCAATGTGTCATACATAAGTAATTACACAACAATCAATGATAACTACCAAAACAAGCAGAATTAATGACAATAAAGCAAAGAAAAATCAATGGGATATAAAACCAGAAACACAACAGAGAAAATCCAAAAAGACAAAAGATAAATCTTTGCAAAGACTATAAAAGTAAAAATAAATAAACACCTGACATGATTGTTCAAAAAATACAGATGAACAAATAATACAGTCGGTCCTCCATATCCCCAGGCTCGGCTTTCTTGAATTCAACCAAACTTAGATCAAAGTAGTTTTTAAAAATTACAGAAAATTCCATAAATTTGCCACACTAGCAACCACATATGTAGAATTTACATTGTATTAGTTATTATAAGCAATCTATAGATGATTTAAAGTGTACGGGAGGATTTGCATAGGTTATATGCATTTGTTATGCCATTTTATAAAAGGGCATTGCACATCCATGGATAACCAATCTCCAGTTAATGCAAAGGGATGGCTATATTAGGAATGAAAAAAGAGCAACACAAGCTCTAAGCAGCTTCTTCCATCCAAGAATCTCTGTAAAGTTGTCTCCTACTAATTATTACTGAGGTTGTATCTCTGCATTTAAGTGAATCCCTGCCTTCATTCAATAACTAGGTTAAATATTCCTACTAGCTTACTCCCCAGCAAATCAGTTATTGTAATATATTGTAAGTTCCTATGCATCCCTATTTTAAACTAAACCATCAGAGATGAGATAAAAAAAAAATGGCATCTTGATACAGCTCTAAACTCAGAGTTTGTCTTCTGCCTTGCACAGCATTGAAAATTCCTATTTCCAAAGCCTCTCCTCCAAATGTTCTCTTCACCTTTATGGATTAATAGAAAATTCTCCCTTGATAAACACAGCCCCCAGCTCTTCATAGTGAAGACCAATTTATTGCTCTCACTCCCTACATACCTCAGGGCCTGGAGATGGGTTAGATATCCTTCTTCCTCCCTTCCACACTTCAATATCACATTTTCTTTTCCTCCTTCAAAACCTCCAGCTCTTTTGAATTGTATATCACACAATAAGAGCAACCACTGTCCTTCTTTGTTGCTCTAATTCTTTGACCTCCTCAGTGTACCTTCTTGCTGGAGATTTCACCACTTGGCTCATACTCGACTTTCTCCATCTTTGCTCTTATCACCATTCTTGGTGACTTCAATATATTGGATGCCCTGAATAATCCATACAACACTCAGGGCTTAAATTTCCTTGGCCTCCTCATGTCCAATGGTCTATTACTTCATCTTAATTTGACCATTATCAGGGTCATGGCATCGATTTTGTCATCACTACCTTACTTCTGAAATTTCAAGTCTAATATTGAAATTTCTCACGCCATCTCCACTTCTTCAGGTGGTCTACTCTTCTCTTTTATAACAGTTCTTTTGCCTTATCGAGAAGTCTTCTCCACTGGTCTGCCCTAGTCTTTCTACCAGTCATCCTCTCAAAGTCATTAATTTCTTCTCTACTCAGCTTAGATTCTATGGTACCTCATTATAAAAATTCCTTGAAAATATCCTCAAGTCCCTTGACCCTTTCTGCTTCTGTTGTTTTTGCCTGAAAACACTAAATCTACCTAAGCACCTACCTTTCTGGATCTGTACTCAAGCAAAAACACATGGCTAGAGATAATGTAAAACTAAGTTTACCAATCACAATTTAAAATCAGCACCTCAAATACCAAATAGACAATCTCGCTCCATCCCCTTCTAAAATTTATTTTGCATCTAATGTAATACTTATTTTATATCTTCCTCTTTCTCCTAAAATCTAAATACCACATCCCTCCTCCCACCAATTCAAAGCAATTGGAAGGAATCTATTTTATTTTACTCCTACTCTACAATCTTACTTGCATCTCATCTCACATTCTCTGGCTCTCTTTCTGATTCAAAAGATGACATTTTGACAAGTTGGTCAGTGTCCAAACTTTTCATTGGACTCTGGATTCCATTCCTTCTGATTTTCTCAGAGTTTTATTACTGTTATTTCCTCTCACCTAAATCATGATTTTCTCCATTTCTACTGATTCATTCCCAGTGGCATATAAACATGCTCTTAGATTTACCATTTTAAAAATTGACAACACAACTCTCTTTCTATATCCTTCAACTCCATTATGTCTCTGATCCGCTTCCCAGTAAAACCTCTTAAAGCATTAACTATTATTGCTGCTCTACGACTTGTCCTTCCTGTTTCCCTTCCTCTTGATCCAACCAGATTTCCATATCCAACATGCTGAAGCTGCACTAACTGAGATTCTTATTAACCTGTATGCCACCACGTCTAAAAAACAATTCTTTATCCTTATCTTCTTTTTCCTCTCAGCAGCATTTGATGTAGATGCCCACTTTCTATTTCTTCAACCACATTCTCTTGCATTTAGAGACACCATACACTTCCATTTTCCCTCTTAACTTTCCATATCTTTCCATCTCCTTTGTCTTCCACCTTCCAAAACCTCATCTTCTGTAGACTGAACTACTTAAATCATTTCATAACTCTTTTTTGCGGGACGCGGGCCTCTCACTGTCGTGGCCTCTCCCGTTGCGGAGCACAGGCTCCGGACGCGCAGGTTCAGCGGCCATGGCCCACGGGCCCAGCCGCTCCGCGGCATGTGGGATCTTCCCAGACCGGGGCACGAACCCGTGTCCCCTGCATTGGCAGGCGGACTCTCAACCACTGCGCCACCAGGGAAGCCCTCTCAGAACTTTTTAATTCATCTTTACCTCCTGTCCAATCTATTTCATGCAGACCATCCAGAGTAATCTTGTTTAGAATGTAAATTATGCCATATCACTTCCCTATTGAAAACTCTCAATTGCTTCCAATTACACACAGAATAAAGTTTAAACCTCCTAAATGACCTATAAGGTGCCTGGCCTGGCTTTTTGTCCTCTTCCAATTTTCCTCATCATCAACTTGGTACAGTGCAGACACATGGGTCTTTTTCTTTTAGCCAAACATACTGATTTTGTCCCTGCCTTATCTCCTTTGCATCTTCCAGATATTCTCAGCCTGGAAGATTCCTTCTCATATCTTTGCCAGTCTGGTTTCTTTTCCCATTCAGCTGTAAGCTGTAATATTGCTACCACACAGAGACCTTTTCTGAGCATACAGAGTAAACCAGCCTCTTCCTTCACTTAGACTACCCTAGCCCTCTGCTTTTTGATCTTCTAATAGTTACTACTATTTCACAGCATATTATTTAAAATTCTCAATAATTTTGAGATAAATATTATCACTACTGTACTTGTATAGATGACAAAATCATGGCTCAGATTAGTTAAGTGAATTGTCTAAGGTGAACATTTAAGTCTCAGTTCTTTTTGTGCCCCCAGATCATTAGCATTGAAATTATCATGGAATATCACTGACATTTCAAAGTAGATTACACAAAATTCACTTGCGTGTGTGTGCATGCGTGCGTGCGCGCACACACACACACCACAAATAGTTTGTCTTTTACTTAATGTTGACTAGATTTAGGCCAGTCTACTTTATCTAGGAAAGCACTGGGGCAATGGATCTCTATGTCTCTGTAAATGAGAAATGGTCAACCTTTGACCAGAATGTGATCAGTAATTATGATTTCCAGACACCACTCTTTTCAGACTTAAGGTAGGTAACTCTGAAATGGTTGGGTTAAATCATTAATCCCACCTACGCTGACTGGAGCTAGAGTTAGAAAGTTGAAACACAGACCAAATTCTTCATACTAATGTTTACATTCTTTTAAACTGCCTTGAGTGTGATCACCCAGGGGACTGAGTATCCTATTAGTTGAAAAATGCATGTATATGGGTATTTATAATATTGAGAGGTGGGGGTGAGAAGATAAAGGGGTGTGAAGAATTTAAAAGGCCACAACAATTTAGCAAACAATAAGTCTTTAACCAGGAACACATGGTTTCTCACACCATGTGTAAAACATTAAAAGGAGAGAAAAAAAGAGAATGATGGTGTTGTGTTACAATGCAAAAGTAAAAAAGTTTGTTTCAAGAACGCTTTTAGTAAAAATAAAAGCTGTTCTTCGTACAAACTTTCTAATTACTAACTGTGTTTATCTCTGCTTGTATGTGTGTTAAACACATTGTAAAATATTCACAGTTGAGTGCACAAATACTTATCAGATTTAGCTCATGGACTCCATAAATCACAAAAATGCTTTAGTGCATCATGTAGTTTAAAAGGGTAGCTGCCCAACAATCTTTAGTTCTTATAAAAGAAATAAAGTTTAATTCACTTTAAAGGTAGAGAAGGGTTTGTGGGGGTTTTTTGGTGTTTTTGTTCTTTCTTATTTTTGCTTTGTCATCTCTCTTTCTATGGAAAAAGCCCGTTTCTTTTCATATCAACCATTAGATAATGTGGCAGGCAGCGTTCTAAAATGGTTCACAATGATTCATGTCTTCTATTATTCATGCCCTTGTCTAATTCCCTCCTGTTAAGTGCAGGCTGGGCCTAGTAGCTTGCTTTAAAGAAATTGAAAATGGCCAATGTGATTGGGTATCACTTCCAAGATTAGGCTATAAAATCCAGGGACTTCTTTCTTGCTAGCAATCTTTCCTTTGCTTACACGCCCTCTGCTCATTCACTCTGATGAAGCATGCTGCCATATGGGGAAGTCCACGTGGCAAGGTACTGAGAGTGACCTCTGGACAATAGCCAGAGAGAAACTTAAGCTCTCATTCCAACAGCCTAAGAGGAAATGAATTCTGCCAACAAACAGGTAAACCAGCTTGAAAGTAGATCCTTCCCCAGTGGAGCCTTCAGATGAGATGGTAGCCTAAAGCTGTCACCTTGACTGCAGACTTGTGAGAGACCCAAAAGCAGTGAACCCAGCTACATTGTGCCTGGATTCTTGGACCACAGTAACTGTGAGATAATAAATGTGTGCTGTTTAAGCCAATATATTTTCAAGTAAATTGTTATGCAGCAATAAATAACACCAATAAACAACATAATCAAAGAATAATGTGACTTCACAATTTCCTTGACCAATCATATCCAACAGTAGGTTTTGTCTACTCTACCACCTCAGAATCTATTTCAGTCTACCTAACCATGCTATCATTTCCCTTTTAATCCCCATTACCATTTGCTTCAAATATTTCAATGTTTCCTAAGAGTTATGCCCATCTCCAGACTGGTACATTCCATTCCAGCTTCTACAAGAGCATTTCCCAATCTAAGGTTCACAGATTTTCTGGAAGGAAAAATTCCTTTAACAAATTAATCTACAATAGGCAGGGAATTTTATTCTCCTTAAGAGAGTCATAACTGAAGTTGTGATATTGTCATACATCTTTATTCAATAAAAAGATTCTCAAATTCATTTGACACCAAGACTGCCCTCTCTTTTTTCATATAGTTTTTTAAAAGCATTGATAATATTTTATGGGATCAATTTTGTCACAAAATAAGAAAGAAAGAAAAAAAAAACCTGTTTGACGAATACTGCTCCAAACTTCTGAAAGAATAATTTTCTGAAATGCACATCAAGTCATGTCACTGACTTGCTTAAAACACACGTTGGCAAACTTATGTTGCTTATAGAATAAGGTACAAAGAAAGAATACAAATGAAGACACGTATGACCTGCCTCAACCTCTCTGGGCCTTTCTCTTAGTTCTTTATGTGACTCTCTGCTCTGCTCTGTTTCCCTTATCCTCCAGTCCAGCCTTACTAAACCCCAGACTCCAGTTAGTTTGCTAACTATTCTTGCGGTCTCAAGATTGCTAGTCTCCACTCACATGTCTTCATAAGAGGAGAGTGAGAACGCTTGTTTGTATGCCTACCTCTCTTCCCTGAATGTTCTGACAAACTATAACTCATTTTTCTATTCAGGTCAAGTCATTTAATTTATAAAGCATTTGAATAGCTTAAAGGCTCTAGAGAGTGGGATTTCTTTCATTTCTGAGAGTGTTCTTCAAAAGTAACACTCATTTTAGTACAAATATTTACAGAAGTTAAGGTGTATTTCCTTTTAATATCTTCATACCCCTGATGGTGAAATCATTTCAGGTTTAATTACACTGAGAATTTTCTTTCTTCTTTTCTCTCTCAATTTGCTATAGCCTGCCTACAAGAATACTTCTATAATTTTATTATATATAGTTCTTTGTATATTTCTACTTATAATAGATAACAATAGTCTTGAAGTCAGGTAATGAGATATTCATTTATGCACCCTCACAGTGCTTTGATAAACAATTAATGCTCAAATAACAGAACACTCATTCATTCACTCCTTTATTTTTTCAGTAAACTTCGATTTCTAAAATAATCTTCCTGGTTTTTCTTCCTTGAGTGCACTCTTTTAAATATTTCTTATGATTTTTATTCTATCTGGTGCATTCTACTATCATATTTTATGATTGGATGCATAAACTGTTACATTTAATAGTTTCTTAGTTCCCTAGTATCTTAGTTCCCTAGTATCTTGTTTGGTCTTCCTTGTGATTGCCAGAGTGCTCTGATAATACCTGAGCTTGGTGATGTACTCTTTTTTTTATAGGAAAATAAAAATCTGTGCAATCACTTTATTTCAGTAAATTTATGAAAATGTTAAATATCCATGGCTTGAGTACTAGCAAGACATAACGAATAAATATAAATCAAAGGAGTTTATCTAAATCATGTTTTTTTAATCACTGGCATTCATGTGTAGTTTTCACAAGTAAATTCTTTATCCAGTATATGGATACATATTGCTAAAAGTAATGATATTGCCTAGACTATAAATTTTAAAATATATATGTAAAAACAGAATTTGATGAAAAGTTATTTATCTGAATAGTGGGATAAATACTCATATCTATAAATATCCTTTATTTATAGCTTTAATGGCATCAATATTCATGAATTGTGAAACTGCTTGAATTTTTGTCTGTTGTATGCCACAGATCTCAAAAAAAGACTGCAATCACTATTTAAAAAGTTGATTGTATATCATACCATAGAACATAATATCACTTTTATTAAATGTTTTATTATTTAAACCTCTGCATGGATCCCATGCTTCACCAAAATTTCATTTGCTTCATTTTTTAATTATATACTCTTCCATAACCAGGCATAAAATTAGGATATGATTAGAATCAGGAATAAAAAGCCTTTCACCATTATGCAATTTCCATTCACGTCTTATTGTAGCAAAATACACTAGGAAATGTGTATAGAACAGGATTAAGTTTTTTAAGTGGTGATTTTAAAAGTTTCCCTCCATTTTCAGAATAAATTTAAGCTGAATGATTTTCAGTTTTATAAAACTATTATTATACAAATGATAACAGTAATGTTACCAGCCTATTGTAACAAATGCCTTGCAGCTGGAAAACCCTCTCTAATACAAATTAATGAAATTGTGTTGTCACAGTCCTATCAAAGAGACATAATCTAGTGGGACTCTGTGAACATCTGTCATTTAGGTCTTACCTTCACTGACTTCTTATTTTAGTAATAACATCTCACATTTTTGGCAAAATATTCTCCCCTCTGCATTCACACTGTTCTTCTGCAGTCACCCATCACAATATCCTTCTGACATAGCTTTGAGCAGATGACCCAAGCCAATTGTAAAATAATATCCTCTAAATCACAAGAAGTGGAAACAGGAATAATCATGTAAACAAGCAAGATAATCTGAGTCCTGCTTTGGAATTTTCCTTACTGAAGATGAGAGGGGGGCTCCTTTCTTTCCTCTGGGTTGAGAGCTTCCAGTAGCCATGTCAACAACTAGGAGAAGTCTGGTGTAATTAGGCCAGTTCATCTGCAGAATG
Organism: Stenella coeruleoalba; assembly: GCF_951394435.1. NCBI lineage: Eukaryota > Metazoa > Chordata > Mammalia > Artiodactyla > Delphinidae > Stenella > Stenella coeruleoalba. The sequence continues at coordinate 18,314,801 of NC_137147.1, read as the reverse complement.
GGAGTTAAGATGGGGAAACGGAATTATATATAAATAATATCATTCAGCTCACGGGATCCAGTCATATGTGCGTGAGGACAAATCTATTCATATCCTCGCCAGTTTCATGAACCACTAAATTTCTTTAAGAAAGTTACTTTTTTTTGAATTGACTGTTTATAATTTCAGTTTTCTCATTTGCCACCAAAAGATGTTTCACTAAAATAAAATAAATGTCTTGGGAGGAATGACCAGGAGTTTAGGGGTGCACATAAGAGAGGTGTGTGGGTGGCTAATAAGACAAATGTCTTATGCGAAGTGAGAGTTTATTAACTCTGCAATTATCTATTCAAATAATTAAAGAAAACATTATACAAATGGCCCCAAATGAGAATATGTTTAAACTGGCTCAAATGTGACATGAGTCAAGGTGGTATCTCAGATTGCTGGCACTTTAGAGATCTTACTTTTACATCATGATCAGAGAAAGCCTTTTCACGTATTTCAGTGCAGTTACAATTATGATGTGTCTGCACACACTTCAAGTCTAATGAAAATCATATAAACATAACACATGAAAGAAGAATTGAGAACTCTTTCTGTTTGCTTCATAAAACTATCTGGATAAGCCCAGAAGTTGGATAAATGAAATGGGGCTAATATGAACAGATCTGAGTATAAAGTAAGTAGCACTGAATTGCACTCTAGTCTCAGTTTATCTCTGAAATACATTTAATTTAGATGCTCTTTCTGTCCTCGGTTACCATAATGCTGGAAATAAACAGCCAAACAAGGAACAAGCCGCAAATCCTAGTGATTTAAAACAATAGGAACTTGTGTGGTTCACAAGTCTGCAAAATGGCTGGGTAGTTATTCTGCTCTCAGGTGTGCTAATTCATGCCCCTGTGGACAGCTGTTGGTAGCTTGGGTGGCTTTGCTGATGTTAACTGGTTCTATCACAGGTCAGGGGCTTTGGCTAGAACAACATGTTTTTTTTCTGCATTGTCTGTCCACCTCCAGCAGGCTAATCTATGTCGATTCTCATAGTGGTCAGCTACATATAGCGAGAGAAAAAAAGGGGAGGTGGGGGGGAGAGAGAGAAGAAATGCACACATTCTCACATTCTCTTTGGAACTAGACTCAGAATTGGCACAGTATCCCTTACTCTGCATTCCATGTGACAAAACAAGGCCACCCCAGCTTCAATGAGGAAGAAAACGGACTTCTTTAATGGCAGAAGTTACAAAGTGACATTGCAAAAGGCAGATGTATAGCAGAGTGGAGAACTGGGATAATTTTTGCATCTGATCTACAGAGATAACCTAGGAGTGTGTGTGTGTGCGTGTGTGTGTGTGTGTGTGTGTGTGTGTGTGTGTGTGTGTGTGTTTTAGTTTCTGAAATTTCTGTATCCACCACTCTAGGCACTTTCCAAATAACATAAAGTCAGTATCACCCAGGGCTCATATTCAACCCTGGATTCCATTCAGGAATGTTATAGGAAAGGAATCTTGTTCATGTTAAAGTTATGAATTATTTCAAATTTAAGTAAAAATAGTCTCCACATTCTAAATGAAGATGCAATTTATTTTACTTTCAGAGAATTATACATTCACTTATAAGAATCAATTCCCATCCATTTCCAGATGGGAAGATAAAAGTCTTGGTGGGGCTTCCCTGGTGGCGCAGTGGTTGAGAATCTGCCTGCCGTTGCAGGGGACACGGGTTCATGCCCCGGTCTGGGAAGATTCCACATGCCGCGGAGCGGCTGGGCCGATGAGTCATGGCCGCTGAGCCTGCGTGTCCGGAGCCTGTGCTCCGCAACGGGAGAGGCCACAACAGTGAGAGGCCTGCGTACCGCAAAAAAAAAAAAAAAAAATATTACGGAGGCAAAGTAAATAACACTAGCATCACACTATCCAGTATCTGCAACACTGGTTGTTATAAAATGGCAGAATAACATCAAAGTACTACTGAGACAAAATGACTCTACCTAAGAATTCTATTACCAACCAATATCATTCATCTGTTCAGGAGGAGAAAAGTTAATATGGTCAAAAAATTACTGTATCAGCCATTTAACCTATCGGAGGAAAATGCTGGAAGTATATAATAAACAAACTAAACTATAAGAGGACTTCCGTTTTAGGGGAAAATGAAGTGGGCATGAAACAATGTAAACAATAAACCCTAAAACATATATAGTTAAAAATCCATGAATAAACCTAATATCTGGGAATAGGTAGTATGTGTTAAATATGGATGAAATAAGGTAAACAGTACAAACAGAAAACTTTAAAATAATTTGAAAATAATGGCACTAGAATAGCCCAGATTTGGAGAGAGATTGAGAGAAAGAGGGTATGTCCTTGCTTTGAATAGGGTCACATCAAAGTTGCTTTAGCCATTACAGACATAGAGTCAACTCCATTCATCCTTCTCATAGAACCACTGACAGGTAGAAGAGTGTAGTGATGGAGTTTACCTGCCTTCTTGAGCAAAATCCTGTGTGATACTAGCTGAATCACACTGGGCAAGTTACTTAATAGTTTTCTCCTAAGTAAAATGGAAAAAATATTTGATTTGACTCATAGTTGATATGAGGATTAAATACAGTAATATGAGTAAAGTGATTAGCAAATCCCAGACATGGTATGCATTAATAAGTGTTAGCTACCATTATTTTAGTAATTCTTCAGGAAAATATATATTTTTGAAACAATTTATTGAGGTACAATTTACATTGAATAAAATGCACCTACTTTAAAGGTAGAATTCATTATTTTGATAAATATATATATATCTGTATAACCACCAAAATTAGTAAATAGAAACTTTTATGACCATGAAAAATTCCCTTATGCTCCTTTGCAATCTATATCTCACACTCGAAACACACACACGTGCACGCACACACACACACACACATACACACACACATTCACCCAAGGCCTTAGGAAAGCTCCAAATGCTTTCCACAATGTAGTATAGTTTTGCCTACTTTAGAATTTCATATAAATGAAATAATATAGCAGGTACTCTTTTTCTATCTGACATCTTTCACTCAAATTAATATTTCTCATATTTATTCATGTTTTTGTATGTATCCCTAATTTGCCCCTTTAATTACACCATGATATGTTGTTGTATGGATATACCATAATTTTGTTTTCTATTCACCTATTGATGAACATCAGCTGAATGTTTTTCCATCCTTTCACTTTTTACCAATCTGTCTTTATTTAGGGAGTATATTCATTGTATACAACAACTTGCTTATTTTTCCCCATGGTGTAACAATCCCTGCCTTTTTATGGCTTTATTCACATCATTTACATTTAATGTCTACCTTCTTAGATATATTTCCTAGTCATATTATCTGTCTTTTGCTCCTTCCTTTCTCTTTTAATACTTTTTTAAATTGAATTTTTGGTATTCTACTTTATTTTCACCATTAATTGTTATGTCCATCTCTTTGTTTTACATTCTAGTAGTAGATGCATGGTTTACTATTTGCATCTTTCACTTATTAAATTCTATTTTAAAATAATGCTATATACCTTCAGGATTAATAAAGAAATTTCACAGTAGGCCTTTATTTCTACTTTCCCAGTTCATATGTTATTGTCATTCATTTGACTTATACATATATTATAAAGCCCACAATACACTGTTATTACTCCTGCATTCAACAGCTATCTTTCAAAGAAATTAAAAAATAAGATATAAATCTATTTTTTATTTATGCATGCATTTACCATTTCTGGCATTCTTCATTTCTTTATATAGACACAAGATTCCTTTTGGTATCTTGTTCTCTTTTATTTCCATTAACATTCTGATTCCTGTGGGCAGGCAGGAAAATAATTTCCTTAGGTTTTTTTCATTAAATATTTATATAGTAGTTCTTTTTTAAAAATTTTTTGAGGAATCTCCATGATGTTTCTCATGATAGCTGCAACAGTTTACACCTTTACCAACAGTGCACAGGGTTCTAATCTCCACATTCTTGCTAGCATTCATTGTTTTATGGTGTACTTGATAGTGACCATCCTAACAGGTGTGAAGTGATAAATCATTGTGATTTTTATTTTCATCTTCTTGATAAGTAGAGATGTTGAACATCTTTTAATATAGTTGTTGTTCATTTGTATGTCTTCTTTGGAAAAATGTCTATTCAAGTACTTTGCCTATTTTTAATCGGATTTTTTGGCTTGTTTTTGTTATGAGTTTTAGGAGTTCCTAATATATCTTGGATATTAGCCCCTGATCAGATATATGGTCTTTAAATATTTTCTCCCATTCTGTACATTGCCTTTGTACTTTGTTGATTATTTTTCTGCTTATACACTAAAAAAAAACATTGATGAAAGGAATTAAAGATGACACAATCAAATGGGAATATATCCTGTGTTCATGGATTGGAAGACCTAGTATTCTTAAAATGTTCATTTTACCCAAAGCAATCTATAGATTCAATGCAATTCCTATCATTATCTCAATGGCATTTTTATAGAAATAGAAAAAAATCCTAAAATTTATATGGAACCACAAAGGACCTCAAAGAGCAAAAACAACCCTGAGAAAGAACAAAGCTGTAGTCCTTACACGTGCTCACTTCAAAACATATTACAAAGCTACAGTAGTTGAAAGAGTATGGTACTTGCATAAAGACAAACAAAGAGACAAATGAGACAGAATAGAGAGCCCAGAAATAAATCCATGCATATATGATCAAGTGATCTTTGACAAGGATTCCAAGAATACACAATAGGGAAAGGGCTGTCTCTTCAATAAACAGTGTTGGGAAAACTGAATAATCATGTGCGAAAAAGAGAAAGTGAGGGCTTCCCTGGTGGCGCAGTGGTTGAGAGTCCGCCTGCTGATGCAGGGGACATGGGTTCGTGTCCTGGTCTGGGAAGATCCCACATGCTGTGGAGCGGCTAGTCCCGTGAGCCATGGCCGCTGGGCCTGCGCATCCAGAGCCTGTGTTCCACAACAGGAGAGGCCACAACAGTGAGAGGCCCATGTACCACAAAAATAAAGAGAAAGTGAGCCCTTATCTTACACTATACAAAAATAATCAATTCAAATGGATTAAAGACATACATAAGACATAAAATTATAAAACTGCTAGAAAAGATCATAGGGGAAACTGGATTTGACACTAAAAATCACTGGCAACAAAAAACTTTTAGCACTTTAAAGACGTTTTATTTATGTCTGACTTACAATACATAGTTTCTGGTGAAAATTACTCTTGTTTTTCTTTACGTAATGTACCTTTTCCCCTAGTCTGCTTTCAAGATTTTCTTTTTAACACTGTTTTTCAACAATTTCATTTTGATGTCTTGGGGTATTTTCTATATGTCTATCCTATTTGGTATTTTTGAAGTTTCTTGATCAAATGAGTTTATATTTTACATTAAATTGGAAAACTTTCAGCCATTATTTCTTCATATATTTTTCTCTGTCCTCCCTCACTCTTCTCTCCTTCTGTGACTCTAATTATCTCCATGTTAGACCCATTGAATTTCTACCACAGATCCACTGAGATGTTCATTATGTTTTAATATTTCTCTCTCCATCCTTCACTTTGGATATTTTTCTATTGTCATATCTTCAAGTGCACTAATTCTTCTGCTGTATCCAATAGGCATTAGTCCCATTCAATAGATTTTTCTTTTCAGATTTGTTTTTTTTCTCTAAAAGTTCCATTTTGTTTTTTATATCTTTTATTATCCTTCTATTATGTTCATATCCTCCTTTAAATCCTTGTGCATATTTATAATAGATTTTTTTAAGATTTTTTTCTGCTGATTCCATTATCTTTGTCATGTCTGGGTCTGCTTCAGTTGATGGATTTTTTCTTCTGGTTACGGTTACGATTTGCTGCTTCTTTATTTGTGACACATTGTTTTGAATGAAGGGTACCGTGAATGTTACATTGTTCCGTGTTTGGATTTTGATGTCTGCTTTTATAAAGTGTTGAAGTCTGTTTTTATAAGGCCTTTATGTTTCTTGTAGATCAATGTAATCCTTTCAAGATTTATTATTAAGCCTAGTTATAGTGGCATTACTCCAGAGCTAAATAGCCCCTTTTTAAAGGTGATCTTTAGGGGGCATCTACTAATAGCTCTAATTGATCAACAAGGTCTCCCTGGGCTTCCCTGGTGCTGCAGTGTTTAAGGATATGTCTGCCAATGCAGGGGACATGGGTTTGAGCCCTAATCCAGGAAGATCCCACATGCTGAGGAGCAACTAAGCCCATGTGCCACAACTACTGGGCCTGCGCTCTAGAGCCCATGAGCCACAACTACTGAGCCCACGTGCCACAACTACTGAAGCCTGTGTGTCTAGAGCCCTTGCTCTGCAATGAGAGAAGCCCCTCCAATGAGAAGCTAGAGCACCTCAACAAAGAGTAGCCCCCACTTGCCGCAATCAGAGAAAACCCACGCACAGCAACGAACACCCAACACAGCCAAAATTAATAATTAATTAATTTAATTAAAAAACAAAAACAAGGTCTCCCTACTCTGGCTAGATGGAAATCAAACATTTTCCCAACTCTGTATGAGCTCTGAGAATGTTTAACTTTTTCTTTCCACCTCTGCACATATCTTTATGTGCATGTAGCCACTCAAGGAGACTCCTATGCAGATTTCTGAAGCTCTTTCTCTTAGTAGCTCCATCTTCTGTAATACTCGGGTTTGCAAATTCTAGCCACCTCTGCTTCCCTGACCTCCCATTTCTGTAAGTATGACTGATAAACTCACCTTGGAATTTCTTTCCCTTTAGTGTAGACTGAGAAGTGCTTCCAGGCAGAAAGCCAAGGTGATTGTAGAGATCACAATCTTTGGTTTTCCTTCTTCCGGAGATCATAGTCTTATTCTGCTTGTTGTATAGTGCTTGAAAATCTCGTCTAGTTTTCTCATTATTCATGGCACGTGGGTTAGTTCAATAATGATGACTCTAACATTGCTGGACCATGAAGTCTCAGCATTTACTTTCAATACAGCATGATACAAGTATCTTGGCATTAGTTTCATAAACTTCATAAGTTTTCATAAACTTATAAAAGTGTCTGCCTTTTTCTTGCTATTCTCACTGTCTAACATTATGCCTGACATAAAGTTGGCCCTCGGTGTATGTTTGTTGAATAAATTAATTAAAAAAATACTTATGGCCTATTATAAGAAAAAAGCCAGAGCTTCTCACCAGGATAGCTGCTGCTTCAAAGAATCAGTTAAGACAAGGTCTGAAATTCAAGTGTGTATACTATTTATTTATGGAATTACTTATGCGAGAGTGACATGCATAAAAATATGTAAAGAAGTGTTTATATTAAAATCAATGCTCTTGATAAGGAATATCAACCATCCAGAGACACTATCAGTCTAAATGTGTATGAGTCTGGGAGTCTTGAGAAAACTGTTTAATTTTTTCAACCATCGCTGAAGACTTAAACTTACTTATTTTATCTAAAGTGAGTAGAAATACTCAAATGCTCTCACTTCAATATGTGAAACATAATCATCATTGGTCCAGAGTTGTCCCAGATGAAATTGCCATGTTTTTATACTTCAATCTGCAAGTTACTGAAGTTGGTCTTCCTTGGCCTACTGGTCCTATCCTGCATATGAATACTACTTTGCTACGTCTAACAATTTAACCCTAAGAAACCTGGGAAACTCACATCAGGATTAGTTTCTTTGACTTCTGGGAACAATTCAACATTTGACCATTATAGGAACCATTGCTAATTTGTGCTCTAATTAACTTCCCAAAACCATAATGATGGCTTGTTTTATTTTTTTTTTTTTGAACCTCCGCTCATTGTTTGCTCTTAAGGATTGCTTGGCTTAACAGGGTAAGGCGCTAACACTTAATTTTATTTCAGATAAATTGGTAATAAATATATCCTATTAAGAAAACATTCTAAGAAAAGCAAAAGAAACTCCATGAATGTCAACTAGTAAACATGCTATAGAGGAAATTCCTATAATCAAGGATTTAAGCAAGTCAGTCAGTCACCAATTATAAATTTAGTTCCCACAGGGGGCAAACCATTTAAGACACTAAAGCCATTCAGCTTTAAGACATATGGTTCCAAGTTTTGATGCAAATCTAAAGGTGAGGCATTCAATTTGAATAAAAAATGAACAAAAGATATTTAAATTCAAATCATTTTTTGCAATGGATTTGACATCTTTATTGTTTCTTTTATTTTATATTGTCCATGGCTTTTTGCATATTCTTATAGAATCATAGAACTTTAAATGAAAGAGGATCTATAGAAATTATGCAACACACATGTTCCCGCTCAGGGTGTTTCTTGAAACTACAGATTTCGGGGCCTATCTTGTAGAGATTTTAATTCAATTGATCAGAAATGGTCCTATAGTCTGATTTAAAAAAAAAATAACTGAGCAGAAGCACTGATATAATTTAATTTTCATTTTACAAATAATGAAACTAAGACCCAGAAAAGTTAACTGATTAGCCCCAGTTTCTACAAAAGTTGGTAATAAAAAAAAGAAAAAACAAATGAGATCATAATCCTGGAATGCTGTTTTATACTCTAGAGCTTTTTCTATTGCTTCATAATCAAAAACATTGTCTGTATAATATTAAGTGGTAGAAATCCTTGAAATTCTGTGCTAAGTTCATGTCTCTTATCAAGCTGTACTTTCTCTCCAGGAGATCTCATCCACTGTCATGGTGTTTTCCCATATCTGCCTTTCACATCCATCTCCAAAATTCTAGAATTATATGTTCAATTGCTTAATTAACCTTTTTATTTTAATCGACTTCAAACAAAACACATGTAAAGCTCAGGTTTTCATTAATATGCAGCAAGCCTTATCTGCCTCATCTGCCTTATCTGTTCTCTGTCTCAGGAAATCACACTATCAATATACCCAGTTAAACAAGTTAGAAGCCTGAGAGTGATTCTGGACACTCTTTCTCCCTTATCGACATATCCAAAATATCATAATTCACACTTTTTCTAAGTGTTGTTAAATTAAACAGGGAAGCCAATAGACTCAAGTGGTTCCTATACCTTAGCAGCTTATGTAAGCAAACCCAAACTAAAGCCTGTAAATGCCTCAAGGTTAAGAAATCAAAATGTAAAGCCAGCCAGTCAGAATATGCCTGCACAGCTTTAGTTTATCATAACCTAGCTCTGAAACTTTGTTTCACCCCATATAAGTAAAGTAACGTTGCTAACCAATCAGCATTTGCCCAGGGTAACTTCTTCATTCCTCCTCACTTTGGTCAATAAAACCCTCTCCCTTTGTACAACTCTTCAAAGCTCCTCTCTATTTTTTTAGACTGGATATTTCCCTATTCATGATTCACTAAATAAAACCAACTAGATCTGAAATGTACGTGTCTGTGAATCTTTTTAACGGTATTTAGCAAGTTTGTTCAGATCTTCAAAGCCACCTTCTTCCATGCTAAGATCATTTTACTCATTGACAGCAGCAACTGATTTGGAAATGATCACCTTCAGCATTGACTTCTTCCAATCGTTCTTCACACTGTTGAAGATAAACCTACTGAAAATGTAAATCTGATCATGTCAAATGTTCCAATGGTTTCCCACTGTCCTTGAGATATATTCTAAAAATGTCAGGCTAATTTATGTGGCACCACTTAATCTATGCCTACTTTCAATCTCAATATAATGCAATCCTATTTTTGCCCTCTATGTTCCAGTCATACTGGGACCATTTTTTGATCATCAAATAGGGATTAATAGCACTATAATTGTATTTGAGGAATAAAATGAATTTCCTCTTGTTAAACATTAATCCAAAGCCAACATAATTTCATTTGCCATCATTTCCACTTTATTCTCATTAATGTCATTTGTAAGTTGCCCTTGTTCTTGAATTGATATCTTCTGTTACATAAAGAGATCATCTAAATTTTAGTTGTACTGTTTTAATACTATTGGCACACTCAAATAAATAGAAAATACTTTTTAAAAAAGATTATTCTAAAATAGGATTTGTTGATTTGACAAAAAGTCTTGAGGAAATGAAAAGAAAATTTAGAATATCACTATCATTTATTGTACTAGTCTGTTACAATCTTTACAAATACCATTAGTTTAGTTCATTATAATAGTACACAATAGTGTAATTTGTCACTGAAAACTATTTGTCAACATACTATTTAAAACATTCAAATTTAACTAACATTTATTGAGGCTGTATTAGCTGCTAGCAAATAACATATTTTCTTATTGAAATTTTAATACCGTCAGCTGGAGCAGTAATGATGATGATATCTAAGATGCACTGAGTGCTTACTAAGTGCCTGGTGTTATGATACACAGTTTACCCAGTTTATCTCACTTGATCCTCATAATCATATCTAGAGACTTGATCTTTTTCATTGGGTGAGTATATTAAAACTGCCTGTCAAGTAAGCATTCAATAAATGTAGTTGTTATTGTGACTGTTTTGCATTTATCTCTTTTGATAGATGAGGAAAAACGTAGGCCCATAGCATGCACTTTTTGGCCTGTTGTTTAGCCAGGATTATATCATAGGTCTTCTAACTCCATTCACAATGTTTTTTCCATAGATTCTTAACAAAGAAACACAAGAATGAAATAAACTCTGACATTTACTTTTACCTTTGAGACTTTTTTTTTCCCCTTCTGGAAGATTCCCCTTCTCCAGATGGCATCATCGAAACATGGCCCTGACCATTTTGAAGAGGACAGATGTTCCAGAGGGCCAATGAGAGATACGTGTGTGGATAACATTTATCAAAGTTCCAGAAATGGGTGCATGACCTAAACACACAGCAAGTCAGAGCCCCTTTGCAGCATTCACTATTGATGTCGGTAATGAGTTTCTCTTTACTTCTGGGATTGCTGGTGCTAAGAACTTTGTGACTCTGGAGTTTCTGGGGGCTTTTTCATAGTAACCTGGCAAGCTTGTTTGAGAATCCAGCCAATATAAATAAAAATTGTTTAAGGTGATAGAGAGACTTAATCCTTATGAGAATTTCAGAATATCTCAAACTTTCCAGATTTAAATAAACCTATTTGTGTGTGTGTGTGTGTGTGTGTGTGTGTGTGTGTGTGTGTGTGTGTATGTGTGTGTGTTGGAGGGGGGAAAATGTTTCACTTAAGCCTGTATGAGTTACATTTCAGTCACTTTAATAGAGAGCCTAGACTAAAACACAACTTCTCAAATAAAAATGGTATTGAAAGATTCTTGTGGTTATGTTTCTGAAATCATCATAAAATTTTCAGTTTATCTACTTCCTTTGTCCTTCCTCCTACCCTTTACCACACTCTGTATTCTTATAGACCTCTTTTCATTCCTTCCCTCCTTCCTTCCCTTCCTTTCTTCTTTCCTTCCTTCTTGTTTTTTTTTCTTTCTAATTTGAGGGTGTCCAACATATTACATCAATCTTTTCCATGCTCAAGCTGTGAACCAGGTCAGAAGTAGAGGAGGCAGTGGATAGAGACAAATTACTTACTTTTACCATTTGCTGGATTCTGTTTGCTGATATTCTGTAAAAGTTTTTGTATCTGTACTCATGAGGGCTATTGAAGAAAGCTGTATTGTTTCATTGTTTTAATGTCTTTGTCTGTAATCCTGAACTCATAAATGAATTGAAAATGATCCCTGATCTTCTATTTTCTCAAAGAGCTTTCTTAAATATTTGATAGAATTAACCAATAAAACTCTCTGAGCTTAGAATTTGTCAGAAAGTGTTTATTAATAATTAAACTTTAATTATTGAAATTATGCTGGACTACTCAGATTATTTCTTCTTCTGTCAATTTTCATAATGTGTGTCTTTCAAGAAATATGTCCACTTCATCCAAGTGGTCAAATATGTTGCTATGAATTGTCCATAATATAGGCTTATTGTCTTTATAATGTCTATTTGTATAATCTATAGTATTGCCTACAGTTTAATGCCCAGCCTGATATTCATAATTTGCATAGATCTCACTTTTTCTTGATCATTTTCTTGGTCCTTATAAACAACCAGGTTTTGGTTTCATTGATTTTTATTATTTGCCCAATTTCTTTATTTCAGGTTTCTATTCTTCTGTTTTTTATTTTTGTTTTTTCCCGTCTACTTCCTTTGGGTTTAATATGCTCTTCTTTTCCTAGCTTAAGGTAGAGCTTTGATGCCTGATTTCAAAACTTTCTTTTCTAATATAAACATAAAATAATTAATATCTCTGTAAGCAATGCTTTACTTGTATCCTGTAAATTTTGCATTTTGTAGTTTTTATTATCTAGCATTTCAAAACATTTTATAATTTTATTTGTGATTTCTTCTTTTTCCCAAGAGTTATATGAAATAGGGTTGCTTACTTTCTATACATTTGTTCCATTAGTTTCCAGATGTTCTACTAATGCTTTTTAATTTAATACCAAGTAATTTCAATTATTTGAAATTTATTGAGACTTGTGCTATGGTCCAGAATACAGTCCAGAATGTTTTACATGCACATGAACAATATGTATATTCTTTAGTTGTTTGGTGTGGTGTACTATAAAAATTTGATATCAAGTTGGAGAACAGTGTTGTTCAGACCTTCAAAATTCACACTTTCTATGTATTTTCATAATTCTCAAAATCTCCAACTAAAATGGAATATTTATTTTTCTTTTGTGTTCCGTAATTTTTGGTTTATCTTTCAAATTGTTCTTATTTGATGCACACATATTTAGTATTGTTTCTTCATAAATTAATAATTTTATCAATATAATGTGCATGCTCTTTACCTCTGGTAAAATTCTTTGTTCTAAGGCCAACTTTATTCGATATAAATATAGCTGCTTCATCAACTTAATGATTACATTTCCCATGACATGTCTGTTTCATCATTTTACTTCTAATCTATATGGTTATTTTTATTTAAAATATAAATATCTCATATATTTTGTTGCTTGTAGACAGCATATAGTGTAGTCCTGCATTTTATCCATTCTGACAATTTTTGCTATATAATGTTTTAGTTTATTTAAATACATTATAATTATAAATATGTTTGGGTTTAATTCTACCATCTTGATAGTGGTACCATGTATTTTTTCCTTTATATTTTTTTCCTGTATTATTTTGAATTATTATAGTAACTTTTCATTCCATTTCACTCCTCTCTTAACTTGTGTGTGTGTGTGTATGTGGTTCCTCATAGGTTTATAAGACACATTTTTAACTTATCACAGTATAATCCCCCCAAATATTGTACCACTTCAGTGTCACTCCAACATAGTTTTATATTCCCATCCTTCTTTATATTATCAATATTCAGTTTATTTTTATATATTTTAAGACCTCAACAATATATTATTAGTTTTGCTTTAAATAGTCCATTCTTTTAGAAAAATTGAAATAAGCAAACAAGCAAAAAAATCTCATGTGTAACACAATGTCTCTGTATGTGCATTTTGTTTAATTTCAGGTTCGCATGTAGTTCCATCTCCTTTCAGAATGAAGAACTTCCGTTTATAGTAGTTGTAGTGCAAGTGTGGTGGAATAATTCTCTTACATGTATTTGGCTTTACATTTTTACCTTTTTATTTGTGTGGTTTGAATGGGTTGACCTACAAATTTTTGTTCTGTTGTCTCTGTCATGCATTGTTTCTTTATACAAGTCATCAGTTATTCTTATATTTGTTTTCCATATATAATTTTCTTTTTTTCCTCTGGCTTATTTTAAGATTTTTTTTCCAGTTTCCATCAATTTTACTTTTATGACCTTTGGGGTATTTTCTTTCTGCTTCTTTTCAGTAGGGCTCATGGTGCTTACTTGATCTGAACTATTATTGTTTTCATTGCATTTAGAAAACACATTTTATGTTTTATAAGTATTTTTGTCTTTCTTTTTGTAATTCCAATTATGCATATGTTAGACCACTTCATATTTCCCTTCAAGTAACTGAGGACTTTTCATTTTTCTCCAAACCATTTTTTCTCCCTTTTATTTGGATGCATTCTATTTTTCTTTCATTTTCACTTATCTTTTCTTCAGTGTCTCATAAGCTCTTAAACCAAAATAGTGAATTTTCCATTTTAGATATTCTAGTATTCACTATAGAAATTCCAGTAGGTTCTTTTTTTATAGTTCTTTTTTTTTCTATTTCTCCTCTCATTATACTTATGCTTTCCATAACTTTCTTAACCATATTTATAATAGTTGTCTTAAAGTTCTTATATGCTAACTTTGTCATTTCTATACTTCTGAGCCTATTTCTATTGATTAATATTTCTCATGGTTCCTGGTTACAATTTTCTCCTTATTCAAAAATCCAGCATATCAATGCCATTAAAGGTCATTACATTTTAGTTTTAGGCACACATAATATCACGTTTGAGTATGTGGCTAATTCTGTCCA